>NC_090829.1:74707071-75332071 GCF_028021215.1 Eschrichtius robustus
TGGAGGACGTTGGCAGTGGGGGAGCTGTGCCTGTGTGGGGGGCCGGCAGTATATGAGAAACTCTCTGTACTTTCGGCTTCATAATTTTGCCATGAACCTAAAACTGCCCCCCAAAAATAAGTCCATTTAAAAGAAAAAAAGACAAGAAAATTTATGTTCCTCAAAGGATGCTATAAATAAGGTGAAAAGTTGCAAAACAGAAGAAGATACTTGCAGCGCACAGCCAACGTAGGATTAGAGTCCAGAGTACATAAAGAACTCCTGGAAATAAATAAGAAAAAAGACAAGGAAAGTACAACCAGGTGTTTTGCAAAAGAGAAAACCTACATTGTCAGTAAACATAGAAAAATGCCTAACTTCATTAGGAATCAGGAAAAGGCAAATTGAAGACACTAGGAAATACCATTTTACACCCACTATATTGGCACAGGGGATAGCAATCAGGGTTATCTTGCCGAGTATGTTATTGCTCTGACTGTTGCTACCCAGTCAAGACTTGCATCTGCCTTCTAGACCCAAATGGCAGTTCCCTATAGGATCCACCATTCAGGAGGTTCAGGGCAGCACCATTTGCCATGTCAAAAAACCTGTAAGTGAGCCATATAGCTTTGCAGAGTAAAATGGATAAATGGTGTTACGTCACGTAACGGAGCATGGCAGAGAAAATGAATAAACCTCAGCTTCATTCATTAACAAGTGAATTTCAAGAATATATTATTGAATGATGTATTCATTTCCTGGGACTGCCATAACAAAGTACCACAGACTGGGTGGCTTAAACAACAAGTACATTCTTTCACAGTTCGGGAGGCCAGAAGTCCAAGATCAAGCTGTTGGAAGGGTCATGCTCCCTCCGAAGCTGCTGGGAAGGATCTGTTCCAGGGCTTTCTCTGAGCATCTGGTTGTTCTTTGACTGGTGTCAAAGCATCTGGTGTTCTTTGACTGGTTGTTCTTTCACGTGGTGTTCTCCCTGTGTGTGTGGCTCTGCGTCTGAATTTTCCCCTTTTTATACGTATGCCAGTCATATTGGATTAGGGCCCACACTCCCACTCTAATGGCGTTTTTTTTTTTTTTTTTTTTAATAAATATTGCCTTTTTTTAAAAATTATTAGCACGTTTATTTATTTATTTATTTATTTGGCTGTGTTGGGTCTTCGTTTCTGTGCGAGGGCTTCCTCCAGCTGCGGCAAGCGGGGGCCACTCTTCATTGCGGTGCGCGGGCCTCTCACTATCGTGGCCTCTCTTGTTGCGGAACACAGGCTGCAGACGCGCAGGCTCAGTAGTTGTGGCTCACGGGCCTAGTTGCTCCGCGGCATGTGGGATCTTCCCAGACCAGGACTCAAACCCGTGTCCCCTGCATTAGCAGGCAGATTCTCAACCACTGCGCCACCAGGGAAGTCCCTCTAATGGCGTTTTAAAAAAAGATATATATTGTGTGATTGGAGATATAAAGTACACATATGTAAAATATTTGTATGATACATAGGCATATGTGAATAAAATAAAAACACATAGTCACTGAGAATCATCTTTTTCATTTTTATGCCATTGAATGGGAAAATACATCAGTATAAAACAAAGTGGGTAAATAAGACTATAACAAAGTGGGCTAGATAAGAAAGATTGCAAAGGTAATAAAACTCAACAGTACGGAAAATAATGCATCTTTAATACAGTAAATTAACAGTTATTTACACAATTCATGAAAAAAGGAGCAAGATACCTTGACAGGGCAGTGGGGAATTCAAAGGTGAATAAAACAAAATTCCTATTTTCAAGAGACTTGTAATCTAGTTGGAAAGAAAAGATAACCACCTAAAATAAGGTAATTAGTAATCTAAGTTCTAACAAGGCAGATTCCAAAAATAGTAACTAGTCCGTGTTAAAATATTTAGTTGATTTGGTCTATACAAGGCAAATAATTGGCTTCATTGATTTTCTTCCCTTATTTGTTGACTGAGTCAGTCATATGTTTTGGCATCATGTTGAATAAACCAAAACATAAACTTTATGCCTACATTCTGAGAGGTTATGGAGTAAATTGTAAATGGAGGGCCTTTTTTTTTTTTTTTTAAGTGAGTTTTGCATAGTTCCTGAAGTTGCTAGAGAGAAAGTGGGAAAAATTGCTGAAAAGAACATTTAGAGTAGAAATCCAAAAACCAGGTTTTTGTACTGATTGATAATAATTTTGTTGTCAAGTCACTTAGCCTCTCTGGATTTTTATTTTCTGATTTGTGAAATGAAGAGTTTGGACCAGGTGATTGTTTAGAAGTTCCCTAGATCTCCGATGCTTGTGTCCACATTTCAGAATTAGTACATTTAATGGTGGCACAGAGGTGATTTGCCTGGAGAAGGTAATAACCAGAGGTGATGTTGAATAGGAAGGAGTGGAAGGGGTCTTGGAGGTAAGCAAACGGGGGACAGTAAGAGCTGAATATCAAGTTAAGGAGTTTACCTTTGATTTGGTAGTCATTAAGAGATCCCTGAAACTATAGACTGATGCGATGAGTGCTTATTTGAGGCAGATTGTCCTGGCAGTTAATTGTTGGATGAATTAAGGCAGAGACCATCTAGTGGAAGCAGTAAGCTAAATGCCTTGCTACATTATTTTTAATCTTGACAGCCTCTCTGTGAGGTAGGTATTATACTATTTGACAACGGAGGAAACTAAGGGATAGAGAGGTTAAATGAAGGTCACATAAGTGGCAGAACTGAAATTTGAATTCATGTCTGTCTGACTCCAAGGACCAGGCTCTGCTCTCAAAACCACTATATTTTGCCTCTTCCCCAGCTAAGATACTGTTGCTTTTGGTTCAGAGAGTGTTGATAAGAGGTGTTGGTTAGAGTCGACATTGCATTGAAAAGGAAGGGATTAAAAAATAATTTTTTTTAATTTTAATTTTATTGGAGTATAGTTGATTTACAATTTTGTGTTAGTTTCAGGCGTAGAGCAAAGTGATTCAGTTATATATATATATACACACATACATACATATATTCATTCTTTTTTAGATTCCTTTCTCATATAGGTGTCAGAATATTGAGTAGAGTTCCCTGTGCTATACAGTAGGTCCTTGTTGGTTATCTTATACATAGTATATGTATATGATATACTTATACATATACAGTGTGTGTATGTTCAGCCCAAGCTCCTGATTTATCCACCCCCCCTCAATTTCCCCTTTGGTAACCATAAGTTTGTTTTTGATATTTGTAAGTCTGTTTCTGTTTTGTAAATAAGTTCATTTGTATCATTTTTTTAAAAATTAGATTCCAGGGGCTTCCCTGGTGGCACAGTTGTTAAGAATCTGCCTGCCAATGCAGGGGACATGGGTTCGAGCCCTGGTCCGGGAAGATCCCACATGCCGCGGAGCAACTAAGCCCGTGTGCCACAACTACTGAGCCCGGGTGCCACAGCTACTGAAGCCCGCGCACCTAGAGCCCGTGCTCCACAACAAGAGAAGGCACCACAATGAGAAGCCCGTGCACAGCAACGAAGAGTAATCCCCGCTCGCTACAACTAAAGAAAGCCCGCACGCAGCAACAAAGACCCAGCACAGGCAAAAAAAAAAAAAAAAAATTAGATTCCACATATGAGTGATATCATATGGCATTTGTCTTTCTCTGTCTGAGTTACTTCAGTTAGTATGGTAATCTCTAGGTTCATCCATGTTGCTGCAAATGGCATTATTTCATTCTTTTTTATGGCTGAATCCCACTCGATTGACTTCATGTTAACTTGATTACCTCTACGAAGACACTATCTCCAAAAAAGGTCACATTCTGTAATACTGAAGGTTAAGGCTCATGACACAATCTTTTCTCGGGGGGGACACAGTTCAATCCATAACAAATTTAAAAAGTGGCAGAAATACGTTTAATGAAATACCATTTATATAAAGTTTAGGGATACATAAATACTTAAAAGTTTGATGAGAGGGGAGTGGCCAAGATGGCAGAGTAGGAAGACGCTGAGCTCACCTCCTCCCACAGGCACACCCAATTACAGCTACTTATAGAGCAACTATCGCTAAGAACGACCTGAGGACTAGCAGAAAAGATTTTCCACAACTAAAGCTGTAAAGAAGGAACCTACGAGATGGGTAGGAGAGGTGGAGACGAGATATAGTCAAGACCTACACACCTGGGTGTGCAACCCACAAATGGTAGATAATTATAATTGCAGAGGGTCTCCCCAGGGAGTGAGGGGTCTGAGCCCCATATCAGGCTCCTCAGCCTAGGGGTCCTGCACTGGGAAGATGAGCCCGCAGAATGTCAGGTTTTGAAGGCCAGCAGGGCTTGCATTCGGCAGGGCTGGAGGAAACAAAGACTCTACTTTTAAAGGGCTCATGTGAAATTTCACACACTCCAAGACCTCCTTTGGAGGCGGTAATTTGTTAGGAACCTGGGTCAGACCCACTTGCTGATCTTGGAGAGCCTCCTGGATAGGCAGGAGGCAACTGGGACTCCCTATGGGGACATAGATGCTGGCAGCAGCTATTTTTGGGAGCAGTGTTGTACCTCAAGGACACTGTTGCTGGCAAGCACCATTTTGGAGTCCTCCCCCTAGCCTGTTAGCACCGGGGGCTTACCCACCCACCAGTGGGCCAGCACCAGCCTCAGGGCCCCCAATCCCTGCAGCCAGCCCCCTAGAGACCTGGCCCTGCCAACCAAGGGACACCCCATTGGACAGCCCTGGGACACCCCAGGCTGCACAGCCAGCCACGCTGGGACCAGCCCTGCCTGCCCACCAGTGGGCTGGCAGCCTCTGCACGGGGCAGGGCCTGGCAACCAAGTGGGCCAGGGGCCAGCCCTGCCTACCAGTGCACCCACAGTGGTCAGCCCTGCCACAACAGAAGGGCCCGTACAGCTCACAGAGGGGACACTCTACAGCATATAACTCTGGTGACCAGACAGGAGTGTGCTGCTGGGCCCCATAGCCTGTCTCCTACATAAGGCCACTTCTCCAAGATCGAGAAACGTAACCAACTTCCCTAATACATAGAAATAAAAAGAGAATTGGGCAAAATGAGGCAACAGAGGAATATGTTCCAAATAAAGGAACAAGATAAAACCCCAGAAGAAGAGCTAAGCAAAGTGGAGATAATCTACCCTATAAATAGTTGAAAGTAATGATCACATAGATACTGAATGAACTCGGGAGAAGAATGGATAAACACAGTGAGAAGTTTAATGAAGAGTTAGAAAATATAAAGAAGAACCCAACAGAGTTGAAGAATACAATAAATGAAATAAAAAATACACTAGAAGGAATTAACAGTGGATTAGATGATACAGGGGAACGTATCAGTGAACTGGAAGACAGAGTAGTGGAAACTACCCAAGCTCAACAGAAAAAAGAAAAAAAGAATTTAAAAAAATGAGGATAGTTTAAGAGACCTCTGGGACAACATCAAGGATACTAACATTCACATTATAGGGGTCCCAGAAGGAGAAGAGAGAAAGAAGGGGGCAGAGAACTTATTTGAATAGATAATAACGGAAAACCTCTAACCTGGAAGACCTGAATAGACATTTTCCCAAGAAGACACACAGATGGCCAACAGACACATGAAAAGATGCTCAGCATCACTAATCACGAGGGAAATGCAAATCAAAGCCACAATGAGATATCACCTCACACCTGTCAGAATGGCTATTATCAACAAAAAAAAAGTGTTGACAAGGATATGGTGAAAAGGGAACCCTTGTACACTGTTGGTAGGAATGTAAATTTGTGCAGTCTCTATGAAAAACAGTATGGAGGTTCCTCAAAAATTAAAAGTACCATACGATTCAGCAATTTCACTTCTGGATATTTTTCCAAAGAAAACAAAAACACTAATTCGAAAAGATATATGCACCCCTATGTTCGTTGCAGCACTATTTGCAGTAGCCAAGATATGGAAGCAGCCTAAGTGTCCTTTAGTAGATGAATGGTTAAAGAAGATATAGTATATATACACTAGAATACTACTCAGCCATAAAAAAGAATGAAATCCTGTCATTTGTCAACATGCATGGACCTTGAAAGTATTTTTTTTTACCATATAATACTAGTGTTTATTTTTATTTTATTTACAGTAAGTCCCCTACATACAAACCTTCAAGTTGCAAATTTTCAAAGATGTGAATCTGCATTTGCATGTCCAATCATGTAAGTTAGTTCACATGTCTGGCGTACATTGTCACATGCATGCATCCTCTATAAGTGGTTGTGCTTTTGTGTACTGTGTAGAGTACAGTAGTACAGTATTTTAATTTCAAGCCCAGGATGTCTGGAAGCAAGCGTAAAAGCAGCGGTGATGTAGCTGCTACAGTACTACCCAGACATCACTGGATCGTTTTTTCAAGAGGGTAGATAGAATTGAATCCAGCAAGGAGCCAGAACCTCTGCCATCAACGTCAGGCGTGAGTGAAACTGCAGCTTGCCCTCCGTCTCCTATTACTGATGATCCCTCAGCTCTACCATCTCCCACCTCCTCTCCCTCCTCCAGTCAGTAACTCTTCTTGCCTGCTCACTCGATGCCAGCCCCTGTATGCCAGCTGTTGTACTGTACTACTGTACTTTTCAAGGTACTGTACTGTAAGATTAAAAGTGTTTTCTTTATTTTTTGTGTTTGTTTTTTATGTATTATTTGTGTGAAAAGTATTATAAACCTATTACAGTACAGTACTATAAGCCGATTGTGTTAGTTGGCTACCTAGGCTAACTTTGTTGAGCTTACAAATAAATTGGACTTACAAACGTGCTCTCAGAATGGAACTCGTGCATATGTAGGGGAATTATTGTATTTTATTTTTAATTTTTTTAATTCATTTTTTTATTGAAGTGTAGTTGATTTACAATGTTGTGTTCATTTCAGCTGTATAGCAAAGTGATTCAGTTATACATATATATATACATCCTTTTTTATATTCTTTTCCTTATGGTTTATCTCAGGATATTGAATATAGTTCTTTGTGCTATACAGTAGGACCTTGTTGTTTATCCATTCTATATGTAATAGTTTGCATCTGCTAACCCCAAACTCCCAGTCCACTCCCCCTCCCCGCCTCCCCCTTGGCAACCACAAGTCCGTTCTCTGTGTCTATGAGTCTGTTTCTCTTTCACAGATAGGTTCATTTGTGTCATATTTTAGATTCCACATATAAATGATATCATATGGTATTTGTCCTTCTCTTTCTGATTTACTTCACTTAGTATGATAACCTCTAGTTCCACCCATGTTGCTGCAAATGGCATTATTTCATTCTTTTTTATGGCTGAGTAGTATTCCATTGTATATATATACTAAATCTTTATCCATTCATTGGTCGATGGACATTTAGGTTGTTTCCATGTCTTGGCTACTGCGAATAGTGCTGCTATAAACATAAGGGTGCATGTATCTTCTTGCATTATAGCTTTCTCTGGATATATGCCCAGGAGTGGGATTGCTGGATCATATGATAATTCTATTTTTGGTTTTTTGAGGAACCTCCATACTGTTTTCCATAGTGGCTGCACCAACTTACATTCCCACCAACAGTGCAAGAGGGTTCCCTTTTCTCCACACCCTCTCCAACATTTGTTATTTGTAAACTTTTTAATGATGGCCGTTCTGACCAGTGTGAGGTGATATCTCATTGTAGTTTTGATTTGAATTTCTCTAATAATTAGCAATGTTGAACATCTTTTCATGTGCCTATTGGCTATCTGTATGTCTTCTTTGGAGAAATGTCTATTTAGGTCTCCTGCCCATTTTTTCCACTGGGTTGTTTGTGTTTTTTTTGTTGAGTTGTATGAGCTGTTTGTATATTTTAGAAATTAAGCCCCTGTCGTGGACCTTGAAAGTATTACACTGCGTGAAGTAAGTTAGACAGAGAAAAACAAATATCATATGATTTCACTCATATGTGGAATCTAAAAGCCAAAACAAGTGAACAAATATTACAAAACAGAAACAGACTCATTGATACAGAGAACAAACAGGTGGTTGCCAGAGGGGAGGGGAGTGGGGGAGGAGTGAAATAGTTGAGGGAGATTGAGAGGTACAAAATTCCAGTTACAAAATAAATGAGTCACAGGGGTGAAATGTGCAGTGTGGGGAATATAGTCAATAATATTGTAATAACTTTGTATGGTGACAGATGGTAACTAGACTTATCGTGGTGATTGTTTTGTAATATATAGAAATATCAAATCACTCTGTTGTGTACCTGGAGCTAACACAGTGTTCAGGTAAATTTTACTTCAATTAAAAAAACCAAGTTTAGTGAGAAGGAAGGGAATGATAGATGCCATATTTGGAACAGTGGATACTCCTGGGTGGAGGGGAGAGGGACGTGATTGGGGACTTCAGATGCCTTAGTAGTCCCTATTTCTTAAACTGACTGACTGGCAGGTGCATAGTTTGTTTTAATATCCTTTATAACATATACATTATTTTTATTTGAGAAGTAATTCACCATAAGTGCAAATTTTTTAAAAGAATCAGAAAAAAAGACTTGGAGGCAAGGATCCACAACACTTTGGAGGAGTTTTGCTATAGAGGGGAGGAGTGAAATGGGGTGATGGCTGGAGGAGGATGAGGGAATTTTTCGCATTTTATATGGGAAGAGCTAAGTTCAGAGAGGTGAAGTGTCTCACCCAGGCTCACACAGCTGGCCTGGCTCGGCTGGGAATGGCACCCAGGTCCCTGGCCCCCAGCACAATGCCCTTTCCTCCCCCACAGCTGCTGCCTCTTTCTTGTGGTCATCATCAGGGTCCTTGGATACTGGCCCTCTGGTTGGTTCTCCTACTCCTATGGGAATTCTGCGATTCAGAGCCTTGGAGCTGGAGGGACCAGTGCTACCTCTTGACACACTTGACCAAACCTCCCTGTCACTTGTCTCTTACTGTGATATGAAACCAGTTTCCAGACATGTGCAAGGTCGTGTATCTCTTCTTTATTACGTATGTTGACGTTTGTTCAGGGTCCTCGTGACTAGTGAGTGGCGTGGTGAAGACACTGCAGCCATTGGTGGTCAACCTGCGCTCAAATCCTGACTGCATTTGCTATCAGTTTGACCTTTGGCCAGGTTCTTTACCTTTTTCGAGCCTCATCTGCCAAAGGGGGCTAATGCCTGCATCCCAGGGTGGAACTGATGACTGAGGGAAAGAAGGTGGGTGCCCAGCACAGGGCCTGGCACACAGTAGGTGCTCAGTGAAGGTAGGGCCCCTTCCCTCCCCCTTCCCCACTCCATTTCTTGCACAGGGCAAGCCTGGGTCTTCTCTGCCTCTCTCTGGCCAAGAGCAAACCACCCAGCCACGTGCCTGCCTATGGAGCGCCTGCCTGTGTTGTAAACCTAAGACCAGGTTTTTCTGAGTTTAGAATAGGAGAAGGGTCTGAGCCGCTGTCCTGGAGAGTCTTCCTGGCTCCTCCTGAAAGCCAGGATGTGGTCATGAGGCATTTGCACTGAGGCTGTCAAAAGATGGCCCGAAATGACCCCGCAGCTGTTCTGGAGGCTGGCGCTTGGTCCAGTGAGCTGGAGAATTTACACTCTGCTGTTCCCCCAACCCTCCTGGGGTAATAGAGCAAGCTCAGTTTTGGCTCAGTCCATCCATCAAGAAAAAAGACTATTATTCCCCTTTGTGTGCCTCATTTTCTTTTCGACAGAGTTGGATGGGGCCATCTCTAAGTCCCTTCCAGCAACAGAGACTCTAGACTTTTTGTAAGATGTCATTTGAACCTACAAAGTTACCTCATAGAGACACGGGGACCCTCTTTTACTTTGCTTAAGTTCCAGAGCATTTAGTTCTCCAGCATCTGCAGGAGTCAAATCTAGCAGAAGTCAAAGGAGAGAAAGTCTGGGGCCTTCTGAGCACTGGGCAGGGACAGAACACAGAGCACGGGCCAGCTGTGCCCTGTGAACAAAAACGGGCGTCAGGAGGCCCTGGTCAGTGTGTGCTGTCGGCCTCAAGATACTCTCAGTTTGACTCAGTAACTTCACTTCTGGGAAATTATTCTAAGGAAATGGTCAGAAATATGGATAACAGTATATACAGAAGGGTGTTATCACAGTCTAAAAATACTGAAAAACTTTATAAACAACCTAAATGTTCAGAAATAGAAGGCTAGTTGAATAAATTTTATGTCCGTCTGATCACATACCAGGAAGCTATTAAAAATCATGTTATAGGAGATTTGGGAAATACTTACAATACATTAAGTGAAAAAGTAGTATATATAATTGTATCCATTGAATGCTATAAATTACAGCTGGATAGATAGGTGTACACACAGGTACATGTCCAAATTACGGAAGGACATGTATCGTGTTAGCAGCAGTTGTCTCTGGGTAGTGGGATTACGTGTAATTTTAATTTCTTTATGAGTTTTTATATGTAGTACCTGAGATATGTCTTTTCCTCTTTAAACTTTTCTATAAGTACAAGATTTTTAATAAATATTTCTTTTATATGCAGAAAAACACAAAATGTCAATAGGATTTTAATTTTTAATAGTGGTAAAATACACATAAAATTTACCATCTTAACCGTTTTTTAAAATTTTATTTATTTATTTATTTATTTTATACAGCAGGTTCTTATTACCTATCTATTTTATACATATCAGTGTATACGTGTCAATCCCAAACTCCCAATTCATCACACCACCCCCGCCCCCGCTTTCCCCCCTTGGTGTCCATACGTTTGTTCTCCACATCTGTGTCTCTATTTCTGCCTTGCAAACCGGTTCATCTGTACCATTTTTCTAGATTCCACACATATGCGTTAATATACGATATTTGTTTTTCTCTTTCTGACTTACTTCACTCTGTATGACAGTCTCTAGGTCCATCCACGTCTTTACAAATGACCCAATATCATTCCTTTTTATGGCTGAGTAATATTCCATTGTATATATGTACCACATCATCTTTTTCTATTCATCTGTCGATGGGCATTTAGGTTGCTTCCATGACCTGGATATTGTAAATAGTGCTGCAATGAACATTGGGGTGCATGTGTCTTTTTGAATTATGGTTTTCTCTGGGTATATGCCCAGCAGTGGGATTGCTGGGTCATATGACCATCTTAACCATTTTTAAGTGTACAGTTCAGTAGTGTTAAGTACATCCACACTGTTGTGTAACCAAACTCCAGAACTCTTTTCACCTGGCAAAACTGAAACCCTACCCATTGAACAACATCTCTCCATACCCACGCCTGTAACACCATTCTACTCTCTGTCTCCATGTATCTGACCACTCCAGGTACCTCACATCTTTGTCTTTTTGTGACTGGCTTATTTCACTTAGCATGATGTCATTAAGGTTCATCCATGTAATAGCAGGTGTCAGAATTTCCTTCCTTTTTAAGGCTGATTAATAGTCTGTTGTATGTATACACCACATTTTTTAATACATTTTTCTGTCAGTGGACACTTGGGTTGCTTCCACCTTTGGGCTATTGTGAATATTGCTGCTATACATGGATGTACAAATGTCTCTTCAAGACCCTACTTTCAGTTCCTTTGGGTATATACTCAGAAGTGGAATTGCTGAGTCATACGGTAATTCTATTTTTAATTTTTTGAGGAACCGCTGTACTGGCACAAGGGTTCCAGTTTCTCTACATCCTGGCCAATATTGTTATCTTCTTTTCCTTCTTTGTTTTTTTTTTGATAGTAGCCCAAAAAAGTCATTTTAAAAAGAAGGCTAAGCTGAAATTTTGCCCATACCCTCTGAGTGCCAGATAATGACTCCTGGGCTAGGTGCAAAGAGCATACATAGAAGTTTATTACAAAGTCTCAGCCTCCCTGGAGCTTGTGCTCAGCCAGGAGACTTGTTCTGGCTGTGACTCATCACTGAGGACCTCACTGGAAGGACCATTCGCTAAACTCATTTCAAAGTGAGGGCATTCAGGAAGGCCTCGTGCCAGAGCTTGAGCTACAGGGGAGGTTTGTAACCTGCCCCATAGCCACGGGCTGTAAAGGGGTGCATTCAGGCCTGGCCTGGCAAGTGCAACAGGGTGAGCCCTGGCACACTTATGGCTTCCTTGCTTCTGGCATCACGGCCATCCTGGCCTTCGGTCTTCCTGGCCTGGTCTCTGGGGCTGAAGCGGGAGGAGTGGGGCTGGGTTGCCCCCAGTCAGAGCTGCTCCCAAAGGCAGTGTAGAGAAATGGAGGCCCCTGGGCAAACTGGGGCATTGACGGGGACCTGTTCTTGGGCGCTGTGGAGGGTCAAAATAAGTCATAAGTGGGCAGCAGAGCAGCAGGTGGGAAGCAGCCATGTCAGCCCTGTGCACCTCCAGACGGACCTGTGAGATGGCCTCCCAGATGGTGATGCCCAGTGACGCTCCATGTCACAGGACCTTCCGCGTTTGCCTTGAAGTTGCTGGAGGCAGGGGGATGGCCTGGCTGACCTCTGGAGGGCCCAACCAGCCCAAGGATGTCACTTGATAGCTCACTCTCATGCTGGTGCCTATCAAATATTTATGTGTACGGTACAGTTTATTATACGTCTATTTTGGTTTCTGTCTCTGAGACCAGAGGGTCCCTGGCAATTCCTTTATTTCGGATTGTTAGCATCAGTGGCTCCTGTCCCTTTTCCTGGCCCCTGAACCTTCTGCTGGGGGTCTGAGGTGAGGCAGAAGGCACAGTGAGGGACATGCCATTGTCACTGGCCCCCAGACTATCGCAGGGCAGCTCTTTCTCACGCTGGGGAGATGAGCATCCATTCTGGCTTGTGGAAACCCACAGTCACTCCTGATGACTCTCATCAGACAGAACTAACTCTCCTCAAGCAGAAGTAGGGAGTGTGACACACGGTCACTGGCTTGGGGGAGGCCTGTGACCCCTTTCCCACAGGTCTGCTCTGTGCCCGAGTCTCCCAGAGGCAGCAGCTGCCCTTCGTGCAGGACCTGAGGGGCCAGCAAGGGGGTCATGTGGTGGCGGCCCCAGGGCCAGCTGCGCAAGCATGCGACCTGTGCAGTCACACAGGGCCCTGCACCCAGAAGGGCTCCACCCTCAGTTTAAGGCTCTGCTGTCACTGAAATTAATTTTTAATAAATTCAGCTGGTCCTGGTGGCACCTCTTCCACGGCAGCTCTGGAGGGCAGGAAGGACAAGCCCACGCTGCACCCACACAGCCTCTGCCACCTCTGAAGTCCCAGCATTTTCAATTAGCACAACACATAATTGCCACTATACCCTGCCTCATTTTAGACTTATTTGCCTGCGTGCACCATTCTGCAACCAGACTGTACCCTCCTAGGGTGAGGGCCAGGCCTCCAAGCAGCAGAGTGCCTGGCACTTAACAGTTGCTCAGTAAATGCTAGTTGAAGTACTTCTGAAGACTTCAAGCCAAGTCAGCTTTTGAGTGGCAAAGGAGAACAAAACGGATGACTTCTGATTTTAAAGAGTTAGATTTTGTAAGCAAAGTACATGGGAAATAACATGATCTTGGTTTATGCAAAACCATAGCTGGTCCATGGCTGCATTTCCACATTGCTGCATCTCTAGAAAGGCACTGATATTATCGAATGCCTGCTGTTTCTGGGCACTGTGCTGGGTGCTCTAATCCAGCATCTCCTATTTAATCCTACAACCTCTTGAGGTCTGCGAGGCCCAGAGAGCTAAGCAGCTTGCCCAGGGCCACGCACTGACCAGAAGAAGAATGGAGATTTGAACGCAGGTCTGCTTGACTTCAGCGGCCTCCTTACTGGTGTTTTGATCCTGGGGAAGGGCCGGGGACAGTAACTGAGTGAAGGAGGAGGGGACGGCTTCCTTTAAGGAGCAGTCAGTTTAGGACCAAACAGCTGAGGAATATCTGACTTAGGGCCTGTAAAATCTTGACTCAGATGTATTCCTGCAAAGTGTGATGTGCAAAGTGCGGAACTCGCCTTTCCTGCCTGCAGGAGGGGAGATATAATAACGTTTACCTCATGGGGTTGCCCTGAAGATCAATTGAGACAATTAGTGATAACTGAGATGATTGTATCAAGGGCCCAGACTTTGGTGACTTGGATTGCCTTCCCAAAGTGGGGCCTTACAGTTTTCTGGAGACTGTTTCAGCTCCGCTTCGGCATAGTAACTTAGTCTTTACCAAAAACGTTCACCACTGAGGGTCTCACCTCTGGGCTTGGTTGCCTTCCCAACGTCCGTTTCCCCTTTCTTCCTTACTAATAGAACCCTGATTTTGTTTGGTGCAATAGAGCGGCTGACAAGCCTAGGCCATGATCATGGCAACCCTGCGCTCTGCTTTCCCAGCCTGCCTTGCGGCTGAGGGAGACCACGTGACCAGCTCTGGCCAATGGGACTAAAGTGGGAGGAGCGCTCCCAGGACAGGCTGCCTGGTGCAGTTCCCTAGTCTTTTCTGCGTGGGTTGAGGAGGTTCCTGATAGTTGAAACCGCAGTAACTATATTTCCACGGAAAAAGGCCAAGAGAACCACAGAGATGCCAGCCCTGACACCCTTGAGCGCCAGCCCCTGCCCACTTTCAGATATTTTATTTTGTGAGACAAAGAAGCCATTATTTGTTCAAGTGCCTTCGAGTCAGGTTTTCTGTTGCTCATAACTACATTTATACTTGACTGACGTGTGGCACTTCCTTCTGCTTTTACGTTGGAGGGATGCCCTAAGGCTCTCGAGGAACGCCCGGTCCTGCAGTGTGTCTCTCCTCTCCTTATTCAGACTTTTGTGGGAGCTTTTTGTGCTCTTGGAGCCTTGGGGGCATCCTGGTCTTTCTCTGACCACCCAGTTTACCCCATTTTCCCCTCATCTATTCTGACCTCAGTCTTCCATTTCCTTTGGTTAATCCCCTCCCCCCTAAATCATCTTCCTATACTACATACTAATTCAGTGTCCACTTGCTACATCACGTGGCACATAAAGAAAATACACACACACACACACACACACACACACACACACACACACCCACCATACACCTCTCTCCTGGCCTTTTTGTCTTTTATTTTTGTCTTCTTGATAAATGGAGAGCCACAGATCTAAAATCCAGTGTCCTGATTATGCTTCTGCCCAATTCCATCTGCTCTTGCCAGATGGAGTGCTTTTAATCCACATATAATTTTAGAGACAGGAGAGGTTACCACGGGGACCAGAGACATTCACTGGCACACAGAGAGCCTGTCCTTTCTCCCCTTTGCCTCATCAAGCTATGCCCAGCTGGCCTACCCCAGGGGATGTATCCAGGAGGGTATGAGAGCAGAGAGCCTCTCCAGGATTCTCAGTGGAATGCTGACCTCGGAGGCCAGGACGCCCAGGCCACCCTGAGGGCTATGTGGGGATACCTCCCCAGGTCCCACCCCCTCCCGAGCAGGCCCAGAGCTGGCCACAGTGGCTGATACTTGAGGGAATCAACTATTTTCTTCTGCCTAGGCTTACTGCCCTTCTGGCTGAGGAGGTCCTCACTCACTCCAGTCCTCAGCCCTCTCCAGTGCAGGAAAGTGAGGGTGGTAGCTTTGCCACTGAAAGGGGTGAGCTATAAGGAGCCCCTGGGGGGTGGCTCACTGCAGAGGATGAGGGAATGGCCCCCTGTCTTGTGGGAACGCTTTCTCTACGGGAACTGCCACCCTACCTGGCTGATCTCGTGGGTTATGTAACCTAGGCCGCAGGGAGCAGCTCCCGCTGTGTGGGCCTGCCCTGGGGACCAGAAGCTCTGGTTCCACAGCCACACTGAGGTGCCTCCTGACACCCAGCAGAAGGTCTGAAAGCTTTCCTGGCTTCCCCTATTCCTGCCTGCTGGCACCTCTCCCATCCTGGGGAGCCTTGCTGAGGTGGCTGGGGGATGGGTAACCAAGGCTTTCTCCTGGGTGTCAGGAGGCTACAGGCTCCCAGGCTCTCCCTTTGGGCACTCCTGGCTCAGGTGGGCTCAGTGTGTGGTCTGCAGGGCATGGCTGAAGGTCAGGAAAGGGGCGAAGGGAAGGGCACCCCACCTTTAAAGGTCCCACACCTGAGCGGGGTCTCAGACTCCACCGGGGCGGGGGGGGGGGCTCCAGCATGTTTTGGAAAGAGGCCTAGTTCTAGTGTCAGAGTCCTGAGTCGAGACCTGACCATGTGACCTTGTTGCTTTACCTCCTGGAATCTCAGCTTCCTTCCTTGTGGAAGTGCTCCATGAGCCACAGGGCCAGCAGAGGAGGACGTCTGTAGTCAGTGGGTGCTTCTCTTGTCCACCTTCACACAGTGGGGACTCCCTCCTCTTCTGTGCCCTTGGTAGGCCCTGGAGATAGTTCCTTGTGGAAGCTTCCCACATATCCTATCAAACAGTGAACCAAGCTTCCAGCCCACATTAAATATTTTTTGCTGTAAACATTTGGAAAGAGTTTTTAAAAAGTTGCTTTATACATTATAAGTAAGTTATAAATAACTTACTGCATTTTGACTGGCTGATTCTTCAGTGATCATGGTGTGTCCTGGGAATTCTTAGAAAGTGAGAAAAGCTACCAAGAGTTCTAAATGTAGTGCCATTGTCTTGAATTCTGAATGAGTTAATTTGCTAAGCCAGTTAGTAAACCATTAACAGTTTGGTGGGAGCATTTACACCATGGAAACTGCCAAACACTACAAATCAGTGTCGTGTTAATTCATACTCCCACCCCTCAACTGATTTATCCCCAACCACTGGGAAACTGTTTGTTTTAAATCTTCCTGGGTGATTCAAATGGGTAGCCCCCTATCTGGAAGAAGTTCAAGTCTGGGAGTCCACCGAGATGGGCAGTAACAGGGACTCTGGCTCAAGGGGGGCCCCAGACTCACTTCAGTTTCATCCAGGAAGGATGAATCCCTGCGGGAAGGAGGGAGTGCTCCCTTAGGGAACTGTTCCCCACCCCCAGCCTCAGGCCTTGTTCTTGGTGAGTCCTAATTTAGATCAAAGTCTAGTCAAAAAGGGTTTAATCGCTATGTTTTTATATTTGCACTGTAATTAGTTGGTTTGTTTTTATTGTTTGCTGCTGCCATTTTATTCACTACCCTTCAGCCTATTTATTGTGTTTATTTTACTTCTCTTTTTATCTTTCACTGTTAACAGTGAGTAGCGGTGAGGAGAACTGGCCCAGCAGAGAGGAACTGAGGGCCGCAGGGAGCTCCTGAGGCTCTGCTGGGCCTTCCTGCTCCTGCAGCAGGCGGCCAGGGGGAAGTCCTTGATCTTGAACCCAGACGTTTAGGGTCTGCAGGTGGCCCCACTTTCAAAGTGAACTCCCCGTGATTCTGGCCTCTCCCGGCCGAGGAAGTCTGTGAGCCCAGGAGGCTTCCTCAAAGCGGCTCAAGACCTGCCCCACAGAGCCCACAGCCCTCAGAAGCAGTGGGAAGTGGGGCAGGAGCACGGGGCTATCAACAGGGTCCATCAAGCATGGCACGTTTGATGGTGGAGTAGAGCGGACCAAAGGAACAAACCAGATTCGTGTGTTTCAACAGGGACAACTCTCAAGACGTGCTGTGGAGTAAAAAATGCAAGTTGCCAAACCACGGGTGGTACGTGATGCCATCTATGTGAAAACACCCGCACAAACACGGTGTATTTTGTATAGGTTTGTATATCAGTAAAGGAATGGAAATGTCTATGTTTTTTAAAGTTCTGGAGCATACATATCAAACCCATAAACAGTAGTTACCCCTGGGGAGGTGGATACGGGGATAAAGATTGAAAGGGATGGACAAAGAAACTTTAGAGTTATCAGTAAGGTTCTAATGTTTTAAAAGAAAAAACTCATTTATGTATGTAATTAAACCTATTTTTTTTTTTTTTTAAATCTAAACTTCTCTGTGTAAAGGCAAAGCGTGGGGTTTGGGGTTGGAGGGTGTGGACTGAAGCCCTGCTCCACCCCTTGTTACTCCGTGCCTCTGGGGCTGTTGTTGAACCACCTGCCTCAGTTACCGCCTGGGTGAATATATATATGCTAGTTATAATTAGCGTTTGTTTTAAAAAAAACAGTCTAGAGTCTCTGTAAAGACAGGCTCAAAATACATCCAAGTTCTCTCCCCAAGGACAGAGAAAAGAGAGTGATCAGGAAGGAGTCACTTGAGTTTCCTAAGAGACTAACATTACTTCTTTCCCTTCCCTTCTCCTCTCCTTTACTCCCAGGAGAAGGGAAGGGAAAGACGCAAACATTTATGATGGCTTTACTGTGCCCCAGGCTCTGTACTGGGTGTACTCAGAGCTCATATTATAGATGTGAGCCCTGAAGCAGGTTCAGCGATGTTGAGAAGCCCACCTCAGGGGGAAATCGAAGATCTGGATGCAGATCTAGATTCACCCAAATCCTGAGTAGCTAACAGCAGGGGCAGCAGCAGCAAGAGTAGCAACATCCACTGCTATCCTGGGATGTCATTTAATTGTCATAAAGAAAAGTTTTGTTACTCACATTTTATAAGTGAAAAAAAATGAGATGCAAGAGACGTGGAGTAAGCCAGCACAAAGTCACAGGTCTGTCTCACTCCAAAGTCCAAGCTCTTAACCAGGCTACTCTATGGCCTCCCTCCTCTACCTACCATCTTCCCATGCCCAGGAGATTCTGGCCTCCCCCCAGGGAGATTCTATCAGAATCTCTAAAAAGTGGAAAGGGATTGAGTTATTTGTAGTGAGGTGGATGGACCTAGAATCTGTCATACAGAGTGAAGGAAGTCAGAAAGAGAAAAACAAATACCGTATGCTAACACATACATATGGAATCTAAAAAAAAAAAAAAAAGGTTCTGTAGGGGCCGGACAGGAATAAAGACACAGACGTAGAGAATGGACTTGAGGACACGGGGAGGGGGAAGGGTAAGCTGGGACGAAGTGAGAGAGTAGCATGGACATATATACATTACCAAATGTAAAATAGATAGCTAGTGGGAAGCAGCTGCATAGCTGCGGCTATGCCTAGCTGGGAGATCAGCTCGGTGCTTTGTGACCACCTAGAGGGGTGGGATAGGGAGGGTGGGAGGGAGATGCAAGAGGGAGGAGATATGGGGACATATGTATATGTATAGCTGATTCACTGTTATACAGCAAGAAACTAACACAACAATGTTAAGCAATTATACTCCAATAAAGATGTTTAAAAAAAAAGGAGGGAAAGGGAGGGGGCAGCCACGCACAGCTCCTGGTGGCAGCCACCGCTCTAGACTGGGTTAGTGGGTCAGGTTGACTGGTTTATGGGGGTGGGTGCATGGAATCCCGTGGCCACCTGGATTGCAGCAAGACTTTTTTCTTTTTTTTAATTTATTTATTTTCGACTGTGTTGGGTCTTCATTGCTGCACGTGGGCTTTCTCTAGTTGCGGGGAGCGGGGGCTACTCTTTGTTGCCGTGCACGGGCTTCTCATTGCAGTGGCTTCTCTTGTTGCGGAGCATGGGCTCTAGGCGTGCGGGCTCAGTAGTTGTGGCTCACGGGCTCTGGAGCGCAGGCTCAGTAGTTGTGGCGCATGGGCTTAGTTGCTCCGCAGCATGTGGGATCTTCCTGGACCAGGGATCGAACCCGTGTCCCCTGCGTTGGCAGGCGGATTCTTAACCACTGTGCCACCAGGGAAGTCCTACAGCAAGACTTCTGATAGAGGAGATCTTCAGACATGAAAGGACATGAAGGAAACATGGGAGATGAAAACCGATACTGCTTGTATGGTGGGTTGAATTGTGTCTCCTAAAAAGATATGTCGGAGTCCTCACCCCTGGTACCTGTGAACATGACCTTATTTGGAACTCGGGTCTTTGCAGATGTAATCTAGTTAGATGAACTCATACTGGATCAGGGTGAGCCATAAATCCAATGACTGATGTCCTTATAAGAGGGAAATTTGGACATAGAGACACAAAGAAGACACACGTAGAGGGAAGAATGCCATGTGAAGATGAAGACAGACATGGAGGGATGCAGCTTACAGCGAAAGAACGTCAAGGATTGCCAGCAACCAACAAAAGTTAGGAAGAGGCAAGGAAGTATTTTTCCCTAGAGTCTTTGGAGGGGACATGGCCCTGCTGACACCTTGACGTAAGACTTCTAGCCTCTAGAACTGTGAGAGAGAGAATGAATTTCTGTTGTCTAAGCCGCCCAATCTGTGGTAATGTGTGTGCTAGGCAGCCCTAGCAGACTCAAACAACGTGATTGCTCCATAGCTGATTGGGCAACATAGCAGCTATGTTGCCCATATCATGTGGACTTGGGTAGTGGGACAAAGGGCTTTTTCCTTGACCCTAATTTATTTTATTGTCCTCTTGGATGAAAATAAAGAAAATATCTGCCAATCAAATAGGTGATTTATGCAAAACCTGGAGAGATGGTTAGTACTGAAGACAGGATTTAAATTCATAAACACCTCAATGAACTGCAGTAATGGGCCAAATTTTATAAGTTGAAATTTAACAAGGACAGAGTCCTTTATTTAGGTTCAAAGAACCAACTGTGTGCATGCAAAGTGAGGAACCCCTGGCTTAATGACAGCTCATATAATACAAGGTGTTGGTCGCAACTGAATATGAGCCAACAATGCATAGCATAGCATAGCAGTTACTAAAAAAGCTAGTACATCTTTAGGGTGCTCTACTGCCAAGGAGAAATAAGATGAGCATCCTATGGGCCTCTGGACAGGTCAGGCCACATCTAGCACTTCATTCAGCTCTGGGTACCATGTTTCAGTATTTTGACACTACTCAGCGTCCAGGGAAAGAGAGCCAGGAAACTGAGGGGTCCAGAAACTGTCATGCAAGGATAACCAGGGGATCTAGGCTTGTTTTCCCTGGAGATAAGAAGATGTGGGAACATGGGACATGTCTTTAAACACTAACAGTTCTTGTGAAGCAGAAGAAATGGGCCAACTGGGTAGTGTTCTAGGAGAAGGCTCCTAACCAGTGGCTTATGCACTGATCATGAGCAGCCATCTCAGTTTTGGGGCACAACTGTTGATTTTGCAGCATTTATCCTCTCTTTTTCCAATAGCAGCACCCAGATTTCCTTTGTGAAACCACTCCACCCCCACTTTCTCCATGGTTCCCTGGTGGGCATATGACTCAGGCTTAGCCAATCAGAGGGCTCAGTCCCTTTGGCCACAGCAGTCTGCTCAGGGATGGGCATGTGACCCAAGGCACATCACTGAGTGTCTATCCCAGGCATATTGTTGCAAATACCGGACAAAAACTCTCTCCTTCCGTTAGGATAATGAAGCTGGTCGGATAGAAACCTGGAGGTGCTGGAGGCCAGCTTGCCAAGATGGGAAAGGAGCCTGCTTGAGAATGAAGTCAACACAGGAAAAAAAGACAAGAAATGGAGACAGAAAGATTTCTCCTGGCACCATGTGACCGCCTGGATCCAGCCATGACTGAAGCTTGCTTGTGACATGACACAGTACAATCCCCTTTATGCTTTCATCAGTTTGAGTTAAGGCTTGCTTGCTCATTTGCAATCAAGTGTCCTAACATATCACAAGACAGCTGCAAGAATAACAAGCTGTCTGATGACATCGTACAGAAGGAATTATAATGGTTGACATTTATTGAGCACCTTCTATATGTAGAAATTGTGATAGATTTTCATTTAAAGTTTAACTTTTAATAGAGTTATATGTGCACATCGTTCTACAAGTTAAATAGTTCTGTAAGACTTGTGAAAGCAACTGTCTCTTGCAACTCAGACCCTATTTCCAACTCTTCAGAGGCAATCACTTTCAACTTTTCAGCTAATTCTTTATCTATTGACTTTTCACTGTGGAAGATGAGGATTTAGCTTATTTTCGTTCTGCCTGTCCCCACCTCACAGCACACTTCCCATCCCCCATTCCTTTCCATTTAGTTCTGTTGTAATTTTTAGGTCAGTATTCACTGTTTATATTTTTGACTTTGTAAACTCTATTCACAGCTTATTAGTATACTATGATTACTTTTTCTTGCACAACATTTTGTTTTTGCTAGAGTTAACAATTGTCTTACATTTTTCATTTGCTTAGTCGGCTGTATACTTGTTACTAATTCAACCCCAAACTCTCTCCCATGTGTGCAAATCTCTAGTCAATATGTTCAAAACATTAGGTGGTCTGTCAGTGGCATCTTCCTTAGCAGACCTTCTGATGGGCCCTGGTGTGGACCAGTCGCCCTCTAGGCTTTGGCCACAGCTGTTATCCTGGGACCTCCCCTCATCATCAGCTAGAGAGTCCCTTTGCTCCTTGTTTTATTCTTCTTCTTTCTTGGTTTACTGTCTCTTGCTCAGAGCACAGCCTCAAGTAGTTTCCTGAGAAATGGGGTTCATGGAGTTAAAGGTTTGAGATCTTCTCTGAAAGTGTTTCACACTCACATTTAATTGCTGTAGGTTGGATATCATTTTCCCTCAGAATTTTGAAGATCTTGTTCCCTTGTGTTCTGGCTTTCCACAGTAGCTATTGAGAAGGTGAGGCCATTCTGATTCTGGATCCTTTGTATGGAACCTGTTGTTTTGTTTTGGTTTGGTTTTGCTTCTTCAAAGCTTGTAGGATCTTCTCATTATCCCCAGTGAGCTGCCCCAGCAGATCTAAAGATAAATAAGTCAGTCCCCAAGGAGCTCCAAGGCCAATGGAGAACACAGGTCGTTACTGTGTAACAACTTACCCCCAAAGTTAGAGGCTTAAAACTATAAACATTTGTTATCTCATGGTCTCTATGGATCAGGAATCTGACATAGCTTCGCCAGGTTCCTCTAACTCAGCGTCTCCATCCCAAAACCAATCAAGCAACAGCTAGGGCAGCCGTCATCTCAAAGGCCTGACTGAGGGGAATCTGCTTCCAGCCCACTCTTGTGGCAGTAGACCCACCTCAAGTCCTTACTGACAGTTAGCCAGAGACATCTGTTCCTTGTCGCATGGGCCTCTCCATAGGACCACTCCAAAATGGCAGTGCGCTTCCTCCAAAGTGAGGGCTCTGACACGGAGAGCCCAAATCAGAAGCCACAGACATTCCTTTTGTAACCAATCTCAGAAGTTACATCCCTTAACTTTTGCCACATTCTTGTCATTAGAAGGGAGCCTAGTCCACACTCAAGGGGAGAGTGTTGCCTACGGAAACATACCAAGAGGCAGGGGTCATTGAGAGCCATCCTACTAGCGGCCACCTACCACAACAGGCAAATGGGTGATTAGAGCACGGGTGGTAAGTGCCTAGAGAGGTGAGTGCAGGTTCTGCCTGAGGAGATCAAGGAGGGCTTCCCAGAGGAAGAAGCTTTGGGTTGAAATGTGAAAGATGAGTAAGAGATATCCCAGGTAGACCAGGGGGTAGAAGAGCATCACAGGCAAAGAAAAAATGTGCAAAAGCCAGAGCTGTGAAAAGGCTCAGTGGGCTCTCGGAGCAACACGGCAGAGCGTGGAGCAGCGAGCTGAGATGCAGGGCCCTCCCAAGGAGTTGGTGCTTTATCTTGGAGGCGCCAGAGAACCATGACTAGCTTTCAGGGGCGTGAGATGACCAGGTTTGTGTTTCAGGACACTCTCTAGGTGCTGGGTAAGTGGGAGGGCTGGAGGAGCAGAGGTGGGAGGCCGGGCACAGTGAGGAAGCTGCGGCAGGTGTCCAGGTGAAAGTGGGGACGCTGATCTGGGGCGAGGTAAATGTGACCAATGGGGCCTCTACAGTGTCAGTGAAAAGGGATTCAGCTTGTCTGTGAGCCAGGTGAATGGAGGAGGTGGAGAAAGGAGGAAAGGGTGAGAATGGAGGGAGGTGTTGCCCAGCCCTGAGCCGGTTGACTGGTAGGCAAACAGTGAGCAGGCAGGGTCTTGCTCCTGCGTTATGGGAAAGTTTGCAGGGTTGGGTGGTGACCTTGGGAGGCTGGGAAGAAAGGTCAGGGTAGAGATGTCAGTGCCATTTTGGGTCCCTGGTTTGCTCCCAGGAGGCCCATCTCTAAGTCCTGTTGATGGCTCTCCCTCCATACCTTTTAGATGGCTGCCCATCTGTGGCTTAGAACTCCAGCCCACCCCAGCAGCCTTCAGAGCTAGGCCTACCTTTGCCCTTCTGAAGTTCATGGAAGACCTTGAGCCTTTGAACTAACAGCCTTATTGCCTCCTCTTTCTCTACGTGACTGTGGGCAAGTGAGTCACTTTTCAGTCTTCTGTCTATAAAATGAGGAGCTTGGACCAGCTGCTCCCCATCATTCCTGCCCACGCTGACTTGCTGGGATCCCATCTCTCACCCATCTCTCTGGGTTCCATGGGCTCCAGGCTGTTTCTGTAACATGCGTTCCAGCCACCCTGATGGCTATCTCCTTTCCTCCTTCCTTCTACTCAGGCCTGCCCTGGGGAGCCCGGAGAGGCTGCAGTGAGCTCAGCTCCTCTTCCTTCTGCACGCATTTTTTGAGGTTTGGTCTTGTTTCCAGTGGAGCACTTCGGTACTGGGACCAGGATGTCCTGGCCTGGGATCTGCCCAGCATACTACGAACCATCAGTCAGGCAGAGTCTTGCAGAAGTCATGTAGTCCATCCCCTTGCTCCAGACAGAACTACTTTATTTATCAGAGATAATCTTTAAGTAAGTACAGAAGAAAAATTCACACCTTCATGGTAACACGTTCATATTTTACAATCCTCAATGGTGCGGTTCTCTGGTGGATGTAGCCTGAATCCTTCAGGGAGCCATAAAAGAGAACAAAGCTGCCCTCTAAGGGCTCCTGGATAGAGAACTCAGACTGGGGCCGGCCCCACTCAGCTTTCCCTCTCCAGAGGGAGGCCTTCCCAGCAGGCCTCCAGGTGGGAAGGGGACCCCTTCTTTTCCCTCCTGCACTCTCTGACTAGGCCCAGCACACACCTGCCTTGGCCCAGAGCTGCAGTTGCCTTTGGCACCCAGAGGGTCTAAGGATATTATGTAACTGATCTTGGCCAGACATTCTGGTTCCGCAGGTACGGCCTGCAAAGTTAAAAATTGTTCTAAAAATGCAATGCAGCTGCCTAAACACACAGCCCTGGAGGAGGAGGCTGGCAGGCAGAGGCCACAGTCAGCAAAAGGAAGTGTTTTCCATGGGGACTTTGGGCCCAGTGCTCTGACACCAAGGGAAACGTCAAACTCGGGGACCAGTGGTACATGCCTGCTCCCCAGAGATAGGTTTTATGGCTTAACACCCTCTGAGCTTTCTTTCTTTCTTTCTTTTTTTTTCTAGCCGCGCTGTGCATCCTATGGGATCTTAGTTCCCCAACCAGGGATCGAACCCATCCCCCCTGCAGTGGAAGTGGGGAGTCTTAACCACTGGACCGCCAGCGAAGTCCCTGAGCTGTTTTCTTTAGAACCTACTGTGTCTCCCTGTGAGAAAGCTGCTCTGGCCCCGCCTCCTCCATAATCCCATCCAGTCTCTACCTGTGTCTGTTTTGGGGTCTTGCTTTTTGTTTTCTGATGTCTTGTTCCCTTTCCATACTTTTAGGCACCTCTGACCTTCCTCTACTTTCTCTTTTCTGGTCCCTTCTCTTCTTCCTTTTCCTTTTTCCCCCTCCTTGCTTCCACTCCCCTCAACCCACTAAGTAATGGGGATGGGAATTCCTTTTTCCCCCTCCTTAAACTCTGCCCCCCTTTCTAAGCCCCTGGGACTTGTCCTGGTAGAGGGAGGCAGACTCTGGTCCCTCCAGCTGTGATCTTGGGGAAGTCCCTTCTCCTCTCTTGGCCTCTGTGAAACGGGGACAATAATATCCACTTTATTCGCTGCTTCACAAAATGTTTGTAAAAATCACAAGAGGCGACACTGATTTCTGTACACATATACAAGGGCTTAAATTTTTTTTCCTTCAGTTCATTAATTTGTTACATATTTGTTAAGCACCTATGATTTGCCAGGCATTATGGTAGGTTCTGGAATATATAAGGAAAGATACTGATGGAGTAGGCCCTGAACCTGCTCATTAGAATCACATTCAGGGCTTCAGAAAAGACAAACTCCCAACCTCCACCCAGACCTACATGTCAGGGTCTGCAAAGATGGGGCCCAAGGAGGCAGGGGTAGAGTCTGTGTTTTTACAGCTTCTCAGGTAGGCACGACCCTCAGGCTTGGAAACCAGCGTGCTGGTGAAGGAAGGAGCTGAGGGTGGGCTGGGAGGAGGGAGGACAAAGCCAGAACCCACACTGGGAAGACATAGACAGGCCAAGGTGAGGATGGCAGAGGAAGATGGTGGAAGAAGCTGGTGACAGAGAACCAAGAGGGCATTTTTCTCTTGCCTCTTGACTAGGTCTGTCCATGTATATCCATTGCTAGACTGGCCAGCGATTAAAGGCCTGTGATGGAGTCCTTTAAAAAGTAATGAAGGACTTCCCTGGTGGTTCAGTTGTTAAGAATCCGCCTGCCAATGCAGGGGACACGGGTTCGAGCCCTGGTCCAGGAAGATCCCACATGCCGCGGAGCAACTTAGCCCATGCGCCACAACTACTGAGCCTGTGTGCCACAACTACGGAGCCCGTGTGCCACAACTACTGAAGCCCATGTGCCCTAGAGCCTGTGCTCTGCAACAAGAGAAGCCACCGCAATGAGAAGCCCGTGCACTGCAACGAAGAGTAGCCCCCTCTCGCCGCAACTAGAGAAAATCCGTGAGCAGTGATGAAGACCCAATGCAGCCAAAAATAATTAATTAATTAATTAATTAATTTTTTAAAAAAGTAATGAAAAGAATCACAAAGGAAATGTAGTAGTTCTAATCATTTCTTCATGATGGGTGGCTTTCTCCCCTCAGCTAGGATATTTTATAGGATATTTTCTCACAGATCTGCCTTCCCCTATTTGTTTCGTCTAGAGGACCATTCTAAAAGTAGGCCTACGTTTTCTACTTTTTCTTGGTGTACTTATAAATAAAAAATAAGGTTTGTTTGTTTCTTAAATATTCGTGATATTTATTCTGATGTTTATGAAGCAATTACTAAGTTGTGTTGCCTAGAAATTTAAACTTATGCCCATTAAGAAATGAAGGAACAGTTAAAAAAAAAATCTAATGCCTCCAACCATGATGATTTCATATACATTTTTTTTTTAAACTTTAAAAGGGTCCTTTAGGAAGGAACATAATCCGATGTTCAGTAATTCATTCTACTACAGTATCTTTTTTTCTTCTGTTAAATTTAAAGTTAAAATGAGTATCTGTAATTTTTAAATGTTAACAGTGACTTTGTTTTTCATGCGATAATTACCTGAGTAGCCAGGCATTGTTGATTGTAGGAGTAGTGAACAAAACAGATGAAGATTCTGGGAGAGTTGCATTCCAGTTGGGGAAGGATAATAAGCCAAATTAACTAGATGAAATAAGAGCAAGGTTAGCATGGTAGATACTAACAAAATGCTAAGGAGAAAAAACAAAAGTCAGGGATGAGTAATACAAAATGAGAATGAAGGAGACATGTTAGAGTTTTAGATAGGGGGCCTGGAAGATCTCCTGAACTTTTTAAACTTTTCATCGCAGAAAATTTCAAACATATGCAAAGTTAGAATAATAAAACAAATTACCTATATATCCATCACTCACTTTCAGCAAATATTTAATTTTGCTAATTTGGTTTTATCTAGTTTTCCCCAATTTTTTGTTTATTTTTTTGCCGTGGGGTTTTAAAAAGCAACTCTGAGATTTCACATTAGTTTTCCTGTTAATGCTCCAGTAAGCATCTTAACTGATAAGCTCATTCTAAAAATTACATATTTACCCTGCTTTTTCACACCCCACAAAATGAACAATAATCCCTTAATGTCATCTAATAACCAGTCCATAGTCTCATTTCCAATAGATTCAAAAATATCTTTTTACACTTGGTTTTGAAACAGGATGATAAAGGTTAATTCTAAATGGTAACATAGATTTTAATACTTTCTTTTTCAATTTTTTTACCATGAACATGTATTGCTTTATAATTCTTTTTTAAGTATAATTTTGAAAGGAAAAAGAATAGATGACAAACTGGAGAAAAATCTTGCAGCAAATAAGACAAAAAATTAGGTTCATAAATAACTAATCAAGACTGATAATAAGCAAAGAATATGAACTAAATTTCTTTCAAGAGGAAATTAAACAGTAAATAAACACCATGCTGTACCAGATTTAGTTAACCATATTCAGTCATATTAACACCAACACTAAAGCTCTCTGCAGAGTTGGTGAAGACTCGCTCACACACTGCTAGAAAAGTGACGATTGTTACACTGGGGAACAACATAGCCATAAAGGATTAAAAAGCTATAAACAAGGGAGGGATAAATTGGGAGATTGGGATTGCCATATACACACTACTGTAAATAAAATAGATAACAAATAAGAACCTACTGTATAGCACAGGGAACTCTACTCAATACTCTGTAATGGCCTATATAGGAAAAGAATCTAAAAAAGAGTGGATACATGTATATGTATAACAGAGTCACTTTGCTGTACACCTGTACAGAGTCACTTTACAACACACCATTGTCAATCAACTATACTCCAATAAGAATTTAAAACAAAACAAAACAGGAAGGCTATAAACAAACATGTATTTATCTTTAGCTGCAAAAAGAAGCAAACTAAATATTCAGCAATAAGAAAATGAATAAATAAATAATGGTTCATCAACTTGATGGACGATCAGCCTGCCCTTAAAAATTCTATGTGTGAAGACTATAGCATTATGAAAGAGCATTTATGATGAAACGTTAAGTGATGTGAAAAATATAAAACAGATTACAAGTTCAGTGATATCAAATATGTATGTATTTGGACAAACAGGAAAGACTAGACAGAAAAAAATAACATCATTGGGTTAGAATGCTAAGATCCTATAAGGTGATTTATTTTTCCTTTAAAATTTCCCTTAACATCTTTGTATTGTTTTTACAATAATTCTTTTTAAAGAGAGGTCAGGATATGGGTAAAAATGTGGAATGATGTGGAAAATATGCTCCCATGCTATCTCCTCCTCTCTGGAAGTCTTGCCCAGGTCCCCCGTCCTGCCAACCCTCGCTGTCCGCACCCTGGGCGAGTCCTGAAGGGAGCCAGCTAGGTAAACTCCATCTCAGCCCCGAGCAGGCCCTGGCGCCCGGGGCGCTCCCCTTTGCTGAGCCCGCCTCCCTGCCAAGCTCTTTACAAGCTTTATCTCAATTTAATCCTCACAACTGCTTGGTGAGGTAGGTGCTGCTATCTCCATTTTCTAGATTTAAAAACGGACTCAGAGAGTTTGATAACTTGCCCAAGGTCACAGGGTATGGAGCAGAGCCAAAGTCAAGCTGCTGCTGCTAGCTTCTGTGCTGCTCTGCTGTGCTGGCTTCTCTGGGCAGCTCTGCCCCGCGGCTTGCTGTGCAGTGGAGTGAGCTCCTTCACTTCTCTGATCTCCTATTCATTTGTAGGTAACAAGGAGAGGCGCCCTGGGGAGGAACCCACCTCCCTGGTTCTGGGCTCAGAGCTCCACATGCATGTGAACAGAGCAGAGGATGGTGGGACCATCACCTCCACTGATTCGCCTGTGCATTCATTCATTCATTCATTCATTCCATGCATGTCTACCAAGCACTCTCCCTAAGCTAGGCACTGTGCTACCTCTGGGATAACATAATAAGGCTCGGTCCCCATCTAACAAAGGGGGGAGGACACATCAACAGAGAAGTATAATGAAATACTCTCTCCATTCAAGTATCACCTCCTCAGAGAAGATGCGCCGGGCCATGAGATTAATAGCATCTCTTCATGACTATTCACTCTCCTGTCATTCTGATGTTTCTTCACATTAGTGAAATTCCCTTAGTGTTTATAACTTCCATGAGGTCAGGAACCTCCCTTGTTCACCTCTGTATTTCCCAGGGCTTAGCCCAGAGTAAATCCTCATGCATGTTCACTGTTTACTGAATTATCTTTTTTTTTTTTTTAAAGATTGATTGATTGATTGATTGATTGATTGCTATGTTGGGTCTTCGTTTCTGTGCTAGGGCTTTCTCTAGTTGCGGCAAGCGGGGGCCACTCTTCATCACGGTGCGCGGGCCTCTCACTATCGTGGCCTCTCTTGTTGCGGAGCACAGGCTCCAGACACGCAGGCTCAGTAGTTGTGGCTCACGGGCCTAGTTGCTCTGCGGCATGTGGGATCTTCCCAGACCAGGGCTCGAACCCATGTCCCCTGCATTAGCAGGCAGATTCTCAACCACTGCGCCACCAGGGAAGCTCTACTGAATTATCTTAATGAATGAAAGTGTGGCCAGCACTGTGGTCGACATCTGTAGAGCCGAGCAGAGCCGGGGGAGGGGGGAATGATTTCAGGAGGAGGATAAGGTGGTGGAGAAATTGTGTTGTGGGACAGTTTGGAAAAGGGAGGGAATGCACTTCTTTGGCAAGAGGTCACCAACACACTCAAGACCTTTTAAACCCAGAAGAGAGGTGTCTGGGGCTATGGAATGACAATCAGAGGGTCTGAGCTAGAGGGGCCCCAGAGCTCATCTGAGCAAATACTTAACATCTCCAGCTTCTGTGCTTTGTGGAGAAAAAGACTCATGGCTTTAGATGTCACCTGTTTTAAAGAGACATGCTTTAAAAGATTGCATTCCCTTCAAACTAACAGTATATTTCCTATAATTTGGCCTAATCAAATAATGACAAGATGAAGGCAAAGATGAGTACAAGAATGGTCATCCCCGCATTGTTGATAATGACAAAAAACTGGAAAAGCATTGTCCAACCATAGGGTAATGGTTAAATAATGATAGAGTCACGTGATGGAATAGTACGTACGCGCTAAAACATATGTGTAGCCCTGCGTATGTATAGCGCCAAAAGTGTACTCAAGAAGTGTATGTCATGAAGAACAGTGCTCCCAAACAGTATGTTTGATATTATTTTATTTTGACAATTTTATATTTATGTATGAGACAAAAATATATTGGTTATCTCTGGTTGGTGGGCTTACAGGTGATTTCCGTACTTTTTTGCTTATTTTTTTCTTAGAATTTCTGCAATAAATATAAATACTTGGATAATGAAAATGAAAAGAAAATAAAGCTAAATACACTCTAGGCTATACTCTGGAGGTAGGGTTTAGGCGATATGACCTGACAGGTGTGAGCTGAATAAAGGGAAAGCACATGTGATCTCAGGGAGCAATATCCCCAGGGGAGGAACTTCAGTTCTCATCCATCCTCAGAGGAAACAAAATCCTCCCTGAACGTGGAAGGTATTGAAACCCAATCAACTAACTCTAATAAGCTTAGTGTTCCTTCAGTACACTGAAGGCTTAGCCTGCCAGGTGCAGGGATCATGGGGCTAGGATGCAAAATTGATTTCAGGACCACAGGGTCCCGGTCCAGTGTGGGGTAGAGGTCAACGGCTCCATCCCAGGACCCCAAGCAAGTGCCAGCCTGCTTCTAGGCACTGGGGTGTCTGATCCTCACACACACGGAGGGGTGGCAGAGCCTCCTCCCTGGGGACCCCTTTCCTGTCAATCCCACTCAGGGTGTTCTTCCATACACCTAATTAAGCTTTGTGCCACTATTATTACAAATATAATATTTTCATTGTTTTCTGCTCATTGTAGAATCCTTGAAAGATATAACAATACATATGCTTGGAATACATCTGAATTATAAGGAAGAAAGTTATCACCGATAAACCCGTGCCCTGGAATATAACCACTCATTTTTCTAGTAGACTTCCTTCTCCACTTCAGTGCATAGACATAGGCATAAATGGCATCACCCTGTGGATTCCTGATTTCTTCATTTACCATCAAGCATGCAGTCTCCCCAGGTCCCTGGGAAAGCGCCTCACAGCCTCACCCTGGGGCTCAGCTCCCCAGGCAGGGCTTGGCCGGTGCTGGTGGACCTCTGACTGGAACACCTGTAGAGACTCAGGTGCCTCTTCCCCTCGGTGTGTGCTGTCCTGAAACCCCACAAGGAAGCAGATTTCCTTGGCTGTGGACTAAACTCTCATGGAGAAGGGCACTTGGAGGGGAAGGACATCAAGTTGGGATTAAAACTATGAAAGCCCCTATTACAGTATGTTTTTGTTTATTAACAAAATCAAGACAGCACCCTGCACAAAGGAACACCAATAACACTGCCATATCCTTTGTTTCACATGACAGGCACCACGCCATTTCCATTGTCCGGCTCTGGCTCTACACAAACTTCCCAGGGTCTCCCTCACAGGCCCAACAAGACCACTCCAGTTTTGCTTGGTTTTGCTGCTGGGTAATTCACACAGAGAAAGCTAGAGGTTCTGACTGGCTTCCAGAGCTTGACCGTTGCTGAGTCTCTGACTTGGGAGCAGGCTGTTCCCACCTCCTGACTTGGATGTTGGCCATTTGTGTGGCTCAGTCAGCTTGTGGGACCCTGGAGAGTCCCCATCTCTGTCCTCCGCATCCGGTCTCCTTGAGATAACCCATTGCTGCCAGGGTCCCCAGATGGGCCCCACCAGCCTAGTCTACACAGGCCCAGGAACCCACCCCCTTATCCCACTGAGCTGGCCCGAGGCCAGAGTCCACCTTCCTCAGCTTCCCACATTTCTCCCCAGGCTCTGTTATGCAAAGATGAAATCTCTCCTCCAGCCTCTGGTTTACCAGAAAGAAATGGGATGAATTAAATGATGCCCCGGAAGTTCCTGAGGCAGCTGAGATGTGGTGGAAAGAGTACACATTGTGCAGCTGGGAGATGTGGATTCAGGTTCTACCTCTGCCACTTCCTAGCTGAGTGATAGGTTTCAAAACCTCTCTGTGGGAGGCAGAATAATGGTCCCCAAGGATGCCCATGCCATGATCTCCAGAACTGTGAAGGTTGTACATTACATGACCATGGCAAAGGTGACTTTGCAGATGTGACGAAGTTTCCAGACCTAGAGATGGGGAGATTGTCCTGGATTATCCCTGTGGGCCCAGTCTAGTCACATGGGCCCTCAACAGCAGAGAGCTTTCTCTGGCTCAAGGCAGAAGAGAGATTAGTCACAAGAGGAGCTCTGAGAGACTCAAAACATGAAAGGAACTCAACCACCACTGGCTTTGAAGATGGCGGAAGGCAGCTACAAGCTGAGGAGTGCAGGCAGTCTCTAGAAGCTGAGAAGGGTTCCCCGCTGACAGCCAACTGGTACCTCATCCTACCCTGCATGGAATTCAGTTCTGCCAACAACCTGCATGAGCTTGGACGCAGATTCATCTTCAGACCTCCAGAAAGGAACGCAGCCCTGCCGACACCTTGATTTCGATGTCACGAAACCCAAAGCAGAGGACCAGCTGAGCCATGCCGTGCCTGGCTGTGCCCGCACTTCTGACCTACAGAATGGTGAGATGATGCGTTTGTGTGTTATTAAGCTGCTCAATTTGTGTTGATTTGTCACAGCAAGAACAGAAAATGGATATTCTCTTTGAGCCTTGATTTTCTCAGCTGTAAAATGGAGACAATGCTTATGGTAAGCATCTTGCCGACTTGCTGTAGCAACTAAATGAAGTCAGAAGTACGTAGGTACTGTGTAAACTGGAGAGTACTCTACAACAGAAGGCTGGAAGTTATTCTATCACTGAGTATTCCGCCCTTTAGGAGCCACAAGCTAATGCCTCAGCCCAGAGAGGCAAAGAGAGGAAAACTCAGCCCACCACTTGGTATCGACCCGAATTCCAGGTACGTCCAAGAACAGTGGTGAAGGGCTTTGATTCCTGGAGGCTAGGCCGAGGTGGGCCCCCTCCTCTGTGACTGTGGAAGGGAAGGGCCCAGGTCAGAGGCAATGAGGAGCCATTCCTGGCTGCCCTTCAATCAGTCTGGAAAAGCCACGCTGCTGATAGGCACACCCGAGGTGAGGTGAGGCGAGGCAGGTAAGGTGAGGAGATGGAACATCACGAAGGGTACTTCTCCCAGCCCTTCCCTTCTCTTCCTGCTTCAGTTCAGCAAGTCAGTCCCTACTGTGCCTGAGGAGGCAAAGACAGAGATTCCAGGGAAATGGGAGCCCCTCCCTGCCACCCAGGGCACCGTGCTTCTGGCTCCACTCCTGCTCTCTCTGCAGTCAGGGGCCCCCTCGCATCCCCCGGGCATCTGAGAGGTGTCCGCCGCCCCTGGCATCCCTCCTTCGCACCCTTTCCCTCCCTCTCGGCTTGCCTGGTCCTGGTTGAAGCTGGGGGTGTGGGTGGGGCATGGGGTGACCCCTGAGCTGCTTGGAGCCTGGAGGGGGTAGTCCCCAAGCTGCGAGCACAGAGAGGAGTGTCGGCGACTTTGTCGCTCAGCCTCCTGCGGAGGAGAGAATGGCCTCAAATGTGGGAACTGTATTCTTCCAAGGCAGGTGGGGGATGATGAACCCTCTTCCCAGATCCTGTGGGAAGATAAGGCCACAGTGGTTGAGAGACAAAGGAGTCAGGGATTCCACTGCCTGTTCCCACTACCCCCCAATGGACAAGTCCACCCCCAGGGAGGCACCTCATCAACCCCCTCCCCAATACATATATAGCAGCCAAGTTAGAAGGGCCCTTTGAGGCCTTCTGGCCCAAACTCCTTGTCATACACTTAGGAAACTGAGACCCAGAGAGAGGGATCCTTCCATTACACAGGCCATTGCTATGAAGTCAGTGATGAGGCCTCAGACCTTATCCCTCTCCAAAGTTCACACACTATGCATTCAATGAGCTGTACCAAAAAGCAAGGTCAAGTCTGAAATGCCCCCCACCTCCACCCACTACCGGCCTTATCACCTTATATTAACTTGTAGCTTTTATATTCTAGACAGAGATCAGGCCATCCTGTTTACTCTTAGCCGGAAGGGCTTATCGCAGTGGTTACCACATTTTCCCAAGATTAAATAAAAACAGTCACACTTCCAGATATTCACTCATTTATTTATTATTTATACCACACCTACTTCTAAAACATATTTGAGATGGCTCACAATAAAAGCCACACATACTACAGAACTATTCAAAAGTGAATAAATGTTCAGACAGTCAAACCTTTCAAGATTTTCAGACTGTGAGACTGATTTTGTTTTTTAAGAACAAAAGAGGTATTTGACCTCAGGTACTTGAGAGTCAGGTCCTGAGTGTGAATATTTAAAGGTGTCTGGTTAATTTGAGTAGTTAATTGGAGCATCTGATAGAGTGTAGGGACCAGGGGTAGGAAAGGACAGGTATCAGCAGGCCAAGAGTGAGCGTAGGAATGAAAGGTTCATTTTTTTCCTACCCTCTTGCTTCCCTCTCGGATGCTGAGGTGTGATGATGTGATACCTGGAGCTACGGCCACTATCTTGTGGCCATGAGGCAAAACACACCCAAAATGCTGAGGGTGATGGAAGAGAAAGGGCCTAGGTCCTTGATGACAGAGGTGAACTGCTGAACCAACCCTGAAGAGTGCACCATCAGTTGTCTGAGAGATAATGAAATGTTTCTATTGTTTAAGTCACTGTTAATCAGGTATTCTGTTACTTGAAGCTGAATGCATTCAAACTGATAAAATGGAAGCTCATTGTGGGATGGGATATGGTAGAAGCACAAAGGATGGCTGACGTGTTTTATCCAGATGGATCATAAAAAGCTTCTCAGAAAACAACCCTGAGGAGGGTCTTGAAGGATGAAGAGGAGTTTTCTAGGCAGGCAGGGGAAGGAAGGGCATGCCAGGCAGTGGAATAGCATGTGAAAAGGCATGGAGGCAAGAAGGAGGATGCAGGTTAGAGGGGCCACTCACAGATTGCTGAGAGGTGAGAAGGCATCTGGTGGAACATGAGCAGAACACAAGGGACCAGGAGTCAGAATTAGAAGTCTAGACCTGGCTGAGTGGGCAGTAGGGAGCCAGTGAGGGGATTTAAGCAAGGGGCTAGAAGTGGGAGCAGGAGCAAGTCAAGCTGGTTACAAGATATCCAGGTGATTGGGCTCCGTGAGGCCGGGTGAATGTTGAGGATGGTCGAAGGGACCCAGACCACTGAGAGGGAGCCAGAATCAGTGTCAAGGTTTTTTGCCAAAGAATTTCTCACCTTTGTTTCGGACCTTCTCGAGGGACTCTGTTTTGTAGGAACCAATCACCCTGAGGCTGGGAACAGTCAATCACACAGAAAATCAGCAGCTGCTGGAGAAAGCCTGACAAAGATCAGGAACCCTCAAAAAGAACCTGCCGTGTGCTAGCACTTCAGAGCATCTGGCCAGACCCTTCATGACACAAATGAGGAAACTGAGCCCTGAGCAGGGATGTGGGCTGAGCAGACCACACAGCTACCTGGAAGCAGAGCAGGCCTGGTCCTTGGATTACCACTCAGCCTCAGCACCCCTCAGCTCCTCTCCTAGCGACACATGGCCGCGGATCAAAAGAGAACAAACGAGAAACCCGGGCCCAACAGGATGACACAGCAAACAGAGAAGACGGATCAACAACGTTTGAAGCATATTAATAGGGCCTGTCCCCCAGCGTGAGGAAGTTAAAGATAAAATTCCTTCAGCTCACACTGATTACTTTTAATACCCTTTCAGAATTCCTAAGAAACTAAACTTTTATTCAAAAAACTACAAACAAGCTTTGAACTTGTTTGAAGATAAAAGAAGTATGTTATGGCCCAAGGCTGGCGAGGGGAAGGCTTACAGGTATTTTGAAACAAACTTTGGAGAGTTCATGACAGTTTGAAAGGCATTTTGCTAGTAGACGGCAGATGTGTCTGTCACCGCCCAGCTGAGACAACACACAACGGCCTGAGTCTTCGAAACTTCTCATGACATAGTCCCAGTGCGCAGAACTACCCAGAGCGCCTGGGCTTAAACCCCAGTTTCGTTTACCAGCTGTGGGCAAGTCACCTAACCTTTCTTGTTTTGGTCTCCTCATCTGTAACTAGGGATGATAGTCATAGTCACCAGCTGATAGAGCTGCTGTGAAGATTTATTGAGTTAGCGCGAATGACGAAGAGTGGTGGTTGTACTTTGTTGCTGTTAGCTATCTTTATGAGTTCCAAAATCTGGGTGAGGAGAAATGGCCCAGCTGCACCTGCTATTAAGTGTGGTCCCTGGACCAGTGGTAACCATTATCTGGGAGACGGTTAGGAAGGCTGAATCTGAGGCCCCACCCCAAACCTACTGAGGCAGAATCTTCATTCTAACAAGATCTCCAGGGGATTCAGGTGAGCGCTGGGATTGGTCACTGAAATGAACACTAAAGGCATCCCCAAGTGGAGGGGCCTCGGCCCCTTTGTAGCCAGGCCCCCGCTGGCCCTCCTGGTCCTGAGACCAGGGCTTCTGGAGCTGCTGTGTTGTCTCCCTCCGGCTCCCTGGAGATGCCTGGCCCCAGGGCCTGTTCATCCTGACTCTGGCTTTCTGCAAATATTGAGGTCACTTCCATTTCCCTTTCTCTGGTTTGGGTCCAACAGGTGGGGGCATGTGGGAGACACTGACCTTGTCTTGAGTTTACCTGGAGCAGGGAATTGGTGATGCATCGGCTGTGGAGCCGCTAGCTTTGCCCTGAGGGGATCGTATACAAATTCCTGTGGCATGTAGAGCTTGAGGCAACTTTCCCAATAACCATCCAAAGGTCAGTGCACCCTGCCACTGAGACAGTCATGGGGCTGGCTGTGGGGATGACTAATGCCAAGAACCTGGGGTCAACTAAAAACCCTCAGCAAAGCAGAGAAGGAACCATTCATCCATTAATCCTCTCCAGTAACATTTTTTATAGACTGTATTTTTTTTCCTTTTTAAAAAAAATTTTTATTGGATTATAGCTGATTTACAATGTTGTGTTAGTTTCAGGTGTACAGTAAAGTGAATCAGTTATACATATACATATACATATATCCACTCTTTTTTAGATTCCTTTCCCATATAGATCATTACAGAGTATTGAGTAGAGTTCCCTGTGCTATACAGTAGGTCCTTATTAATTATCCTTTTTTTTAAAATTAATTAATTAATTTGTTTATTTATGGCTGTGCTGGGTCTTCGTTTCTGTGCGAGGGCTTTCTCTAGTTGTGGCAAGTGGGGGCCACTCTTCATCGCGGTGCGCGGGCCTTCTCACTATCGCGGCCTCTCTTGTTGCGGAGCACAGGCTCCAGACGCACAGGCTCAGTAGTTGTGGCTTACGGGCCCAGTTGCTCCGCGGCATGTGGGATCTTCCCACACCAGGGCTCGAACCCATGTCCCCTGCATTGGCAGGCAGATTCTCAACCACTGCGCCACCAGGGAAGCCCTAATTATCCATTTTATATATAGTAGTATGTAAATGTCAATCCCAATCTCCCAATTTATCCCTCCCCCCTCTTTCCCACCTGGTAACCATGTTTGTTTTCTACATCTGTGACTCTTATTTCTGTTTTGTAAATAAGTTCATTTGTGTCATTTTTTTAGATTCCACATATAAGCAATATCATATGATACTTGTCTTTGTCTGACGTACTTCACTCAGTATGACAATCTCTAGGTCCATCCATGTTGCTGCAAATGGCATTATTTCATCCTTTTTTATGGCTGAGTAACATTCCATTGCATATATATACCACATCTTCTTTATCCACTCTTCTGTCGATGGACATTTAGGTTGCTTCCATGTCTTGGCTACTGTATAAAGTGCTGCAATGAACACTGGGGTGCATGTATCTTTTCGAATTATAGTTTTTCCGGATATAAGCCCAGGAGTGGGATTGCTGGATCATATGGTAATTCTATATTTAGTTTTTTAAGGAACCTCCATACTGTTCTCCATAGTGGCTGTATCAGCTTACATTCCCACCAACAGTGCAAGAGGGTTCTCTGTTCTCCACACCCTCTTCAGCATTTGTTGTTTGTAGATTTTTTGATGATGGCCATTCTGACCTGTGTGATGTGATACCTCATTGTAGTTTTGATTTGCATTTCTCTAATAATTTGCGATGTTGAGCATCTTTTCATGTGCTTTTTGGCCATCTGTGTGTCTTCTTTGGAGAAATGTCTGTTTAGATCTTCTGCGCATTTTTTGATTGGGTTGTTTGGGTTTTTTTTGATATTGAGCTGAATGAGCTGTTTGTATACTTTGGAGATTAATCCCTTGTTGGTTGCTTTGATTGCAAATATTTTCTCCCATTGTGAGGGTTGTCTTTTCATTTTGTTTATGGTTTCCTTTGCTGTGAAAAAGCTTTTAAGTTTAATTAGGTCCCATTTGTTTATTTTTGTTTTTATTTTCATTACTCTAGGAAGTGGATCAAAAAAGATATTGCTGCGATTTATGTCAGAAAGTGTTCTGCCTGTTTTCCTCTAAGAGTTTTATAGTATCCGGCCTTACATTTAGGTCTTTATCATAGACTGTATTTTACTTAACTGGCGCAAATGGTTCCACTTGCTTTAGAAGTCAGAAAAGCTTTGCTGTTGCTACTAAATATTTGAATGATCTCAAGGAGGTCACTTTCCATGTCTGGGCTCATATGGGATTAGATGTAAAATGAGGGAAGTTCTCTAAGATCCCTTCTCTCTGTTCAGGAGTAAGGGTAGATATGCCTGAATTCGTAAATGGAGGTCAAGTTAAGAAGGACTTGGAAGGTCAAGCTGTGAAATTCAGACTTGATGCTCTAACCTGCACTGTCCAACATGGCAACCATTAGCCACATGTGGCTCTGAACATTTGAAATGTGGCTACTCTGAACTGAGATATGCTGCAAGTATAAAATACATACCAGATTTTGAGACTTCATATGAAAAAAAATGTAAAATAGCTCATTGATATTATGTTGATTACATGTTGAAATTATAATATTTTGGATATGTTGGGTAAAATAACATACTTTATTAAAATTCATTTCACCTGTTCCTTTTTAAATTTTAAATGTGGCTACTAGAAGATTTTAAATTACACATGTGAATTGCATTATACTTCTACTGAACAACAAACACTTCTCAAAGTGAGGAAGGATGGAAGTACAGATTAGTTTATCTTTGAATAGTGCCCTGTGGGAATCACTTCCAAATTTAACCATCAAGGAAAGAATCCAGTGGGAACAATATGAGGAATAATTCTACAGATATTCTAATGGAAGTTCCAGATTTTGCCTGTACTTGCACGAAACGTCAGAGTTTGAACCTAAATTATTTTTCTGTCTTTGGGGCACCACTTGGTGCTTGCGTTAAAGCCAGCTGGTTGAGAACCAGGGCTAGGTCTCTGGAGTGTGAGGATAATTCTTCAGGTCCTATTTTAATGACATGGCTGAGAGGTAAATACAGATCTAGAAAAAACAGATGTGTTAATGCTGGGAATGGTATTGCAATATATTTTCCTGATACAGCAAATTCTTTCCATGGCATTGAAGGAAATGCTTTGTGGTTTAGATAAAAACTGGAAGAGTGGCAAAATGAGAGCAGAGGCTCATAGGAAGGAAGCTACCAACCCATGCCTCTGTGGATCAACTTCCTCTGATGAAATTCCCTGCGGAAGCCCCGCCATCGTTTGCTGTCATTTGCCGTGTGGATTTTGAGAAATTGGAGCTTTCTCTTCTTGATGTCCTGGCTGGCTCCCTGTCAGCTGCCACCATGGGAGACCTTCTCCCTGGCACATGTCCGACCCTTGGTCTATCCGGGGCCTGCCTGGGCTGGGAACCAAGGTAGCAGTTAGAGTGAGGGCTGCAAGGGTAAGAGAGGGAAAACGCTTGCTTGAGCTTCGGGTGTGGGCCTCCCTTGCCCCAGCTGAAGCCCATGCCAAGCTACAGCCCAGCAGATCCAGAGTGGCCCCCACTCCCAGCTTCTGCTGATCCTACCCAATTCTCTGGGCCCTTGACTGTGAGAATGGGACAATGTGGAGAATGATGCTGTCCCCACTGGGGGCCATAGGGCACTAGGACTGCATGGCCTGTGCCCTTTGGGCCAGAGTTGCTTGGGCCATTTACAATAAGCCTATTTTTCCCTCAGTGTTTTGGAGAGAAACCAAATTTCCTTGACCTAAGCTCTCATTACACAAACAAACAACTCCTCAAAAGTCCTAGAATAAAAGGGACATGGTTACTATAGTTTTGGAATAAAAAATTCAGACATAGGATCAGATAAGAAGGGGCTTATTTATGGTGTGAATGGGGCTGTCTCTGCTCATTCCACGGAGTTCATTTGTTCCAGCCTCTACAGGGCACCACTCTCCATCCACCCCCAGCCACTGAGTGCTGAGCTTTTTATTAAAGGCTCCAGAGGAGGGGACTCCTGGCTCCACAGTCCCAGCAGGCACTTTGGATTCTGGTCCTTCCATGGAGAAGTACCCCCTGGAGTCCTGGGCTTTCTCAACTGGCCTGGTCCTGATTGTCTCAGCCATCAGGATTGAAGCCAGCCTTAGTCATGCCTTTCTTCTTCTTCTTTTTTTTTTCCTTACTTGACATTTCTAAGTGTGATGATGAACAAAATAGACAATTTAAGAATGGACCAATAATTTGGAGGAATTTCTCTCGGAAGCTCAACCTGTTCAGAGTTAAGAGTTCTTAGTTTCAGTGCTGCTGAGTTGGAGTTATAGTGAGTTTTTTTTTTTTTTTTTTAATTTTATTTATTTATTTTATTTATGGCTGTGTTGGGTCTTCGTTTCTGTGCGAGGGCTTTCTCTAGTTGTGGCAAGCGGGGGCCACTCTTAATAGCGGTGCGCGGGCCTTCTCACTATCGCGGCCTCTCTTGTTGCGGAGCACAGGCTCCAGACGCGCAGGCTCAGTAGTTGTGGCTTACGGGCCCAGTTGCTCCGCAGCATGTGGGATCTTCCCACACCAGGGCTCGAACCCGTGTCCCCTGCATTGGCAGGCAGATTCTCAACCACTGCGCCACCAGGGAAGCCCTAGAGTGAGTTTTAGAAGTTGGTTTCTCCCATTTAAAAATGTAAGGAGGTTATTCGCCGCTAAGGAGTATTTTTGGTGAACAGAGAGCCTCGGGATGGAAATTCGTTCCTGGAACGGGTCTTAATTGAGAAGCTTTCTCCTCCCAGGTGTCCAGACCCAGAATCCAGTCCACATGCCCCACCCCGACTCCCAGACAGGCCGGCGGGTGGCTCTGTGCAGGGACTCATTGTGGGAGGTGATGTTTGCTGTAAATGGCACCTGCCTCAGAGCCAGTGAATGGAAAGAACAGGAGAAATAACCGGGAGCTTACGCCATTGGCTTCATAAGAGGCAGCCTAGTGGACAGGTTCTATCCATCAATATCTGCTTTCCCTTCCCTCCACAGCCAAGGCCATTTAAGTCCAACCACGTGTTCTAGAAACAGTCCTGTTTTAGATCAGGATGATTTAAGGAGCTGAATTTGATTCCGACCCTGCTCTGACATTATTTATTTATGGTTATAATCATTAACCGTTTGTTGCACTCTTGCCATATATCAGGTGTTTGCTTACTCATACTTGGCTCTGAGAGCCCTACGGGGAAGGAACTATTATTACAGTCACTCATAACATGACAAAACTGAGGTTGGAGAGATTAAGTCACTTGGTCACAGAGCCAAGTTCACTCCAGCTCCAAATCTACAGTTTGTCATTCTTGATTTTTTTTTTTTACTGTAAAATATATTCTCAAAATAGAATATATAACATATGTAAATGGCTTAACAAACTAAAATATATATTTTATATACAGATAATTTATTGGTTATGTATGTTAGAAATGTTTGTAGCTTACTTTTTGCTTTCTTTATAGAATCTTTTAATAAAAACAAATTCTTAATTTCAATGGAATAGAATTTATCAATATTTTCTTTTATGGTTTATACTTTTTACAGCTTATTTAAAAAATTATTTCCTATTCCAGAGTTATAAAGATGGTTTTCTATATGTTTTCCTTTTTTTTTCGAAGTATAGTTGATGTACAATATTATATAAGTTACAGGTGTATAATGTAGTGATTCACAATTTTTAAAAGTTATACTCCACTTATTTATTATAAAATATGGGCTATATTCCCCATGTTGTACAATATATCCTTGTAGCTTATTTTATACCTAATAGTTTGTACTTCTTACTCCCCTACCCCTATACTGTCCCCCCGCAACCATCACTGGTAACCAACCACTAGTTTGTTGTCTGTATCTGAGTCTGTTTCTTTTCTGTTTTATTCACTAGTTTGTTGTAGTTTTTAGATTCCATGTATGAATGATATCATACAGTATTTGTCTTTCTCTGCCTGACTTATTTTACTTAGCACAATGCCCTCCAAGTCCATCAATGTTGCTGCAAATGGCAAAATTTCATTCTTTTTTATGGTTGACTAGCATTCCATTGTGTGTGTGCATGTGTGTATGCGCGTATCACATCTTCTTTACCCATTTATCTGTTGATGGGCACTTAGGTTGCTTCCATGTCTTGGCAATTGTAAATAATGCTGCTATGAACATTGGGGTACATGCATCTTTTCCAATTAGTGTCTTTGTTTTTTTCAGATATATACCCTGGAGTGGAATTCCTGGGTCATATGATATTCTATTTTTAGGGGTTTTTTCTTTCTTTCTTTATTTTGGCTGCCTTGCATCTTCGTTGCTGCGTGTGGGCTTTCTCTAGTTGGGGAGAGCGGGGGCTATTCTTCATTGCGGTGCGCGGTCTTCTCATTGCGGTGGCTTCTCTTGTTGCAGAGTAGGGGCTCTAGGCATGGGCTTCAGTAGTTGTGGCATGTGGGCTCATTAGTTGTGGCTCACGGGCTTTAGAGCGCAGGCTTAGTAGTTGTGGTGCATGGGCTTAGTTGCTCCACGGCATGTGGGATCTTCCCTGATCAGGGCTTGAACCCGTGTCCCCTGCATTGGCAGGCGGATTCTTAACCACGGCACCACCAGGGAAGTCCCTATTTTTAGTTTTTTGAGAAACCTCCATAGTGTTTTCCACAGTGGCTGCACCAATTTACCTTCTCACCAACAGTACACAAGGGTTCCCTTTTCTCCACATCCTTGCCAAAGTTTGTTATTTGTGGTTTTTTTCATGATAGCCATTCTGACAGGTGTGAGGTAATAGCTCATTGTGGTTTTGATTTGCATTTCCCTGATGATTGTCAATGTTGAGCATCTTTTCATGTGCCTGTTGGCCATCTGCATCCTCTTTGGAAAAATGTCTATTCATTTCTTCTGCCCATTTTTTAATCAGGTTGTTGGATATTAATCCCTTATCGGTCATATCATTTGCAAATATTTTCTCCCATTCAGTAAGCTGTTGTTTCATTTTGTTGATGGTCTCCTTTGCTGTGATCCTTAATTATGTCCCATTTGTTTATTTTTGTTTTTATTTCCTTTGTTTTAGGAGATGGATCCAAAGAATATGATTTTCTATATCGTTTTTTAGTTTGGTCTTTCACATTTATGTCTTTAAACCACCCAGAATTTTTTTGAGTGGGATGTAAGGTAGCGTTCTTATTTGTTATGTTATATTAATTATAGACAATGTGTGTGCTTTCTAAACTCACACAGGAAGTATACATTTCGATTTTATAAGATTTTATCTAGTATCTACTGTGGGCCTCTCTAGAAGTAGGTTTTTTGTTTTTTTTTTTAATTAATTAATTAATTATTGGCTGTGTTGGGTCTTTGTTGCTGCTCGTGGGCTTTCTCTCTCTCTCTTTTTTTTTTTTTTAGTTGCGGTGAGCAGGGGCTACTCTTCATTGCCGTGCATGGGCTTCTCATTGCGGTAGCCTCTCTCGTCGCGGAGCAGCGGCTCTAGGAGCGCAGGCTCTAGAGCGCAGGCTCAGTAGTTGTGGCGCACGGGCCTAGCTGCTCCGCAGCATGTGGGATCTTCCTGAACCGGGGCTTGAACCCGTGTCCCCTGCATTGGCAGGCGGATTCCTAACCGCTGCGCCACCAGGGAAGCCCTAGAAGTAGGTTTTGTATAGAAGCAAAAAAGGAAATTATGGATTGCTACAGTTTTGAATCATTAATTAGGAGTTTACTGGTAAGGAGAACATAACATATTTGCTAGCTTCCTGATTCATTGTTTTCACATATAGAGGTTTATAGGGGTTCTATGGGCCATTGGGGATTTCCAAACTCACGTCCTTTGAAATGTATCTGGTAAAACACTGGTACGTCATGGTGAGCCTATGGTTTTGTTCACATTCTATTTTGTTACTTATCTTTCTCCACAGAGATATGCTGTGGTCCAGAAATTTTTCCTAAGATCTTACAATCACCTTCTACTTTTTCACAAGTAGGATAGATGTTTACAAACAAGTATGGTACTCACATGGCTAAATGCTCCAAGATCTAGGTATAATTATGGTTAAAATCAATGGGGCCACGTTTGGGTCATTAGGTCAAAACAATTGGCTTACCATGAGCCTACCACTACTACTGTAGAAAAACCACTCAAGGCTGATAGTCTATCATGTTTGCATTTGTAGAACAGAGGCTGTTAGGGGAGTTCTTTCTCATTCAATATAAAAAATTCCTGGGAATTCCCTGGCGGTCCAGTGGTTAAGACTCCGCACTTTCACTGCCAGGGCCCGGGTTCGATCCCTGGTTGGGGAACTAAGATCCCACAAGCCGCGTGGGATTATATATGATATAATGTATTATGTATATATGAACAAAGGGGAAGAAAACATCTCAAATACTACAGAGGGCTATAAAATGAAAAATGAATTTTTCCCTCGCCCACTCCCTGGAGTTAACCATTATCAATAATATCTTATGTGTCCTTTCAAAAATTATTTAAAAATATTTATAAGCAAAAAATATTTATATCTCCTTTTTTATAACACAAATGGAATCATGCTGTTAATCTTACCAACAAATACAGTATTTCTGAAATCTTTTACCAGAAACTACTCCTCTTCATAGGGGCTCACTGGACTTCAGTTTGTGTATCTGTACACTATGGGGAGGGATGAGATGGCCACTGAGGATCTTTTTTCCAAGCCTCTGATGCTCAAGGGACCTAAATGGGCAAATAAATGTCATTATGGGCATACATTTCAAAATATTTTTTTAAGTAACCAACAAAAAGGAACTGAGGTAGAGGCACTACAGACCAATAAATCCTTGAGAAAGAAAGGCTACTTTGATATTTAATCAAGTATATAATACAGAGAAATGGCTAACATGATATCCTACTTAAGTCGTAAGCACATTCTAGAGCATATTTTTAAAAAGTGAACAAATATGTGATGCTGGTGTGAGCCAAAGCAAATAATAAAATCGTTATATCAAAATAAAGCCAATATGATCTTGATAACTAAAATTTTATGTGTGAAGCTCAGTGTCTATCATACGTTGTGTCCGTTGGAAATCCAGAATGTATCTCATCTGATAATAGATTATCATGGTGAGCTTGGTCAACAGACCCAAGACCAGTTTCCTCGAAAAAGAGATAAAGCTAAACCTGGCAGTGTGGAACAGAGGACAATGAGCCGTTTCCTCTGAGAAGACAGCTTCTTTCAGCTGCTCACCCACTTGCCAGCACCCACTCTGCACCCCAGTGATATCCTGGAGAAAATTTTGCCCAGGTAAATAATTATTATTATGACTATGGCCCAAAAAACTGGTAAAATACACATTCAAAAACATGTTACATATACATTTCATGTATATTGTATATATACAATTGTATATATACAATTATATATATATATATAATATATATATATATATATATATATATATATATATATATATATATATATATATACACACAATTATAAACAGTGTCAAGGATCTCTAAGGACTCTCTTTGGAAATTTAGAATAGTTGCCCCTGAGTTCCATAAGGTTTACTACAACCCCACCCCTCTCAACCAAACCACTACAGATGCATTTTTTAAAAATATTTTTTTATTTGGCTGTGCCAGGTCTTAGTTGTGGCACGTGGGATCTTTAGTTGCAGCATATGGGATCTAGTTCCCTGACCAGGGATCAAACCCGGGCCCCCTGCATTGGGAGCGTAGAGTCTTCGCCACTGGACCACCAACAGATGCATTATTTTTAATATCTCTAATTGAATCAGTGACCTGCAAGGTACCTAGGAGAACAGGCTTTAGTTCATATAGTGTTTTCAGGGGTTAAGCTTCATCTTGCAAGCTGCAATTTGACACCTCTGTGTATGTTCCCTCTCTGCTCAAATCCAGGCAGTGAGAGCTCCTTCAAGGAACTCATTATTACTATTAAAATTTAAACTCTTGATTAGCCTCTAAGATTTTTGTACAGTTTCTTACCCAGAGCAAACAGTGGGTTTTCCCTTTTTGCTTAACTTGAGCTGGGGTGTTGGGGGAGAGAGCCCAAAACTCAGTTGTTACTAAAGAGCCTTTTAGAGTGAAGCAACTTCAATACAAAGTACTTCTGAGAAGTACGGTTTGGATTGTTCCTCTTTAGTGGTTCATGGGATTATTAAAAATTCTTTTTCTTTTATGTAGGAAACATTAGGATTTCTGCATTTTCTCCCAGTCTCTAATTTTGATCAGCTTCTATAGGTTACCAGGTCTAGAGGCATCCCAGGGGACAGTGCCCTGTCAGGGGAAACTAGGAGGGTACGTGCCCATCGTGGAGACAAACGCATTAGACTGTAGGAGATGGGGCCATTTGATAATCCAACCTTACAACTGTCACAGGTAGGGTGTCTGGGAAACAGACCAAGAGGGAGCTTTGCACACAGGAAGGTTATTAAAGATGCCCTCAGGATTAACATCTGCAGAGAGGGGAGTGCAGCAGGATTGGGAGAGGTTGGCTTGGGTTGCAGGTGTGACCAAGGCCTCAGCTGATCCTACAACAGGAAGCTCTGGAGCTGGGATAACCCTTTCCATGGGAGGGTATGACCTTGGGGAGGCAGGTCTCTTCAGCCTCGGGTAATCTCCAGAGAAAGACTTCCCTTACCCTAATTCCATTCTACCTACCACTCTTCTGATTACATTTTGGTTTCTTCTGTGTTCGTCTAATAGGGAAAGAATGTCCCACATAGGCACATGGGGAAAGTCTGGACTACCTAAGAGTTTCATCTTTGTACTTGTTTTTACCCCTATATAATTCCAAAAGAGGATTTGAGGTGGCAATGGAGAATAAATACAACTTAAAAATTATTACATTAGCTATCGTTTATTGAGCATTAGTATAGGCTGTGTACTGGGCTAATTATTTTACACAGATAATTTTATTAATTCTCAGAACAACCCTGTGAGGTAGGTACTATTATCTTACAGATAAGGACACAGACTCAAAGAGGTGAAGTATCTTGTCTAAGGTCACACAGTTGGTAAATGGCAATGCAGAAGGTTGGACTGACTCCAAGTCTGCTGTTTCAGCCATTCTCCTACTGAGAATGACAGGAAAATAAGATGAAGCAAGGTGGGTTGGGCCTCTGTCTAAAAAACACACATCCTGAAGTCTTGCACAGTTGTTGGAATAGGGCCCTAGAATGGATTCTGACTTCCTCGGGCTACAGCAGAGAAAGAAACACGATCGGGAGCAAGATTCACAGCAATGTTTCTGCAGTTGATCGGGAGAAGCTCAGCCTTTTTTGGTACTGAAACCCTAGAAAAATTCCTAGAACCTCACAAGAGAGACTGATGGCCACCCTCCTTAATGGCTCCTACAATAAGTTCAATCATGAGTTTCCTACGACTTCTCATTATAAAGTTCCTCAATGAAGGCAGATAGCATTATGCTAAAGAAGAATTTAGTGAAGGCTTCAGATGTCAACAGTGTGGTCCCAAGTCAGAGCTCTGTGTTCTCTTTCTCATTATTGTTAAGTTGGCATTCACGGTACTGATGAGGGTTCCTGAGAGGAACCGCTCTCTCCAAGGTGGCCCTGTGTCTCTGGCTTAGACCTGTTGCCACAGGGAAGCTGTTGGTGCACACGTACTGGGGCACAGGGCGATTCAGTGGCTGGGAAACCTGGGTTCACCTGTTCTGCCCAAGCCCAGGTTGCCCAAGACTGTGGCCCGCTCTGCTCCCTCACTTGGGATGGCCCCTCTCTTATCTGACAGACTATGCCACCGGCCATCGTACCTCTGAGTTGCAGCTCCACGGAGCACCACTCACAAACGTGGATGTCGTGCAATGCAGTGACCCTGTCAACAATGGCCTTGTTTCCCCTCACTGTCTCCTGGGAAGAAGGGGGCTTACTGCGGAGGAAGGAAGGACAGACTCCACCCCATCCCCATGGCTCTACAGTGGTTGGGGTCTGGGGGGAACCAGGAAGCCCCAAGGGGACTGTGGCCTAGGTGTCTGCCAGGCAGAGATGCTCAGGACCTGCCTACCTACTCTTCTGCCATCACTCTGAACCCTGGGTATTAACCAACACCAGCCAGCCTGCAGGCTGCAGGTTGCATAGGAGCACAGGCCAGCATGGGCTCTGGAGTCAGTTGACGTAGATTCAAATTCTGCCTCTACCCCTTATTAGTTGGGCAAGTTCCTAACCACTCTAAGTTTTCTCAGCTGGAAAATGGGTATGATGATTACATCAGTACCCACCTCACTGGATTGTTACGAAAATTGATTGACGCATAAATGCATGTTGTATGTGCTCAGAAGGAGTTAGCTACCTACACAAATCTATTATCTGCATCATGTTCAGCAGAAGAGAAAGATGTGCCTCCTGTTATATAATAGAAGTAGATATAAAACAGTAGAAGTGAGAAGCCAGGGTTCATTTTTAAACAAATAATCATTTTTTCTTTCCATGGTTTAAAAAAAAAGTTGTGGGAAAGAAAAATTGTTGGTCAAGGTGTACAAAATATCAATTATGCACAATGAATAAGTTCTGGAGGTCTAATGTTATTAACAATATGACTATAGTTAATAACATTGTATTGTATATTTGAAATTTGCTAAGAGAATAGATCTTAAGTGTTCTCACCACAAAAAGAAAAGAATGTGGTAACTATGTGAGCTGATAGATATATTAAGTAGCTTGATTGTGGTAAATGTTTCATGATGTCTGTGCATATCAAGTTGTACACTTTAAATATATACAAGTTTAGGGCTTCCCTGGTGGCGCAGTGGTTAAGAATCTGCCTGCCAATGCAGGGGACACGGGTTCGAGCCCTTGTCCGGGAAGATCCCACATGCCGCAGAGCAACTAAGCCCGTGCGCCACAACTACTGAGCCTGCGCTCTAGAGCCCGTGAGCCACAACTACTGAGTCTGTGTGCCACAACTACTGAAGCTCACATGCCTAGAGCCGGTGCTCCACAAGAGAAGCCACCGCAATGAGAAGCCCACACACCGCAACAAAGAGTAGCCCCTGCTCACCACAACTAGAGAAAGCCTGCGCACAGCAACGAAGACCCAACACAGCCAATAAATAAATAAATAAATAAATACATAAATAAATAAATAAATAAATAAATAAATAAATAAATAAATCTATGCAAGGTTAAATTGTCAACCATACTTCAATAAAGCTGGAAAGAACAACAACAACAAAGTTTTTTTTTGTTTTGTTTTGTTTTTGCAGGGCTTGTGGAATCTTAGTTCCCTGACCAGGGATTGAACCCGGCCCCTTGGCAGTGAAAGAGCCAAGTCCTAACCACTGGACCGCCAGGGAGTTCCCAACAAAGTGGTTTATTTTATTAAAAAATTTTTTTTATGTTCAAAGTAATATACATTCTTTAAGGAACATTTAATGAAAAAGAAAAAAATTTTAATTATTTGCTATTAACTTTTTGTTATTTTTTCTTCTATTCCTTTTCTATAACTAGCTATATGTGTTGTATAATGTGTGTGTATTTTTAAAACAACTTTCAAATATATAATACAGTATTATTAACTATAGTCACCATGCTGTACATTACATCCCCGTGACTTATTTATGACTTTATAAGTGGAAGTTTGTAGCTTTTGACCTCCTTCACCCATATATATATTTTTAAATAAACTTTTTACTTTAAAATATCTTTTTGATTTACAGAAAAGTTACAAGGATAATACAGAGTTCCCATACACCCCACACCCACTTTCTCCTACTGTTATGTTACATTACTGAGGTACATTTACCACAACTAATGAACCAAAATTGATGCGTATTCTTAACTAAAGTCCATAGTTAACTTGGATTTCTTCGTTTTTACCTAATGTTCCATTTCTGTTCTAGGATTTCATCCAGGATACCATTATACATGTAGTTGTGTCTCCTTAGTCTCCTCTAGAAAGTACAAGTTTCCCAGGCTTTTCTTTTCTTTTTTTTTGGTGAACTTCACAGTTTTAAGGTGTACTGGTCAAATATTTTGTAGGATGTCCTTCAATTGTGGTTTGTCTAATATTTCCCTCTGATTACATTGGAGTTACGGGTTTGGGGGAGGAAAACCACAGAAGAAAAGTGCCGTTTTCATCACATTATATCAAGGGTCCTATCAACATTGCTTATCTCTGTTGATGTTGACTTTGATTACCTAGTTGAGGTACTACTGTTTTTAAGTTTTCTTTTTTCTCCTGTTTTCATACTGTGCTCTTTGGAAAGAAGTCACTATGCACAGTCCACACTCTAGGGGTAGGGAGTTGGGCTCCACCTTTTTAATGGAACAGTATCTACATATATTATTTGTATAGGAATTCTTCTGTACAGAAGATTTGTCTATCTTTCCCATTTATTTATTTAGTCAATCATTTATTTATATTAGTAGGCTCTCATCAATATTTATTTTATGCTTTGGATAATAATCTAGTATTTTGCTATTTACTTTGTTGCTCCTTCAGTTGGCTCCTGTGCTATAGACATATCTCCATCATTTTGTCCCTTGAGCACTTCCTTATTTCTGGCACCAGAAGATGCTCTAGATTCATCTTGGATATTCCCTGCCCCAGCCATTTCTCCAGGGAGCCTGGTTTATTTTTATTGGAGAATGGTATTAAAAACCAAGATCTGGGCACTAGATGTGCTCATTGTACCTGGATGTTGTTGCTTCTAGGCCCTCTCTGTGGCGGAGCTAGGAGATATATTTACATGTATATACTAATAGGTTTTAATAGATTTATTAAGATTTTTTATAGGCAAAATCATATTATCTACAAAATAGAGATAGTTTCACTTCTCCCTTTCTATCTGGATACTTTTTTTTCTTGCTTTATTGCTTTGGCTGGAACCTCCAGCACAATGTTGAATAGAAGTGGTGAGAGTAGACATCTTTGTCATTTTCCTGATTTTAGGGCAAAGCATTTGGTGTTTTACTACTAAGGATGATATTAGCTGTGGGTTTTTTGTAAATGCTCTTTATCATGTTGAGGTAGTTCCTTTCTATTTGTTGAGTGTTTTTATATGAAAGGGTGTTGGAGTTTGTCAAATGCTTTTTCTGCTGTCTACTGATATGATCATGTGGTTTTGGTCCTTTATTCTGTTGATGTGGTATATTATGTTAATTGATATTTAGATGTTAAACCAACCTTGCATTTCTGGGATAAATCCTGCTTGGTCATTGTGTATAATCCTTTTTATATGTTATTGATTTCAGTTTGCAAGTATTTTGTTGAGGATTTTCCAGCCTATATTCATAAGAAATATTGCTCTATTTTTTCTTTTCTTTCTGTCTTTTTCTTTTTTTGGTAAAGTCTTTGGTTTTGGCATCAGGGTAATACTAACCTCATAGGATGAGCTGTAAAGTGTTCCTTCCATTTTAATTTTTTGGAAGAGTTTTTGAAGAATTTTTATTCACTCCTCTTTAAACATTTGTTAAAAGTCACCTGTGAAGCCATCTGAGCTTGGGCTTCAAATTGTGGGAAATTTTAAAATTACTAATCCAATCCCTTTACTTACTATAGGCATATCTAGATTTTCTATTTCTTCTTGAGTCAGTTTTAGCAGTTTGTGTCTTTCTAGGAATTTGTCAATTTCATCCTAAGTTATCTGATTTGTTGGCATACCGTTGTTCATAGTATTGCCTTATAGTCTTTTAAAATTTCTATAGGTTTGGTAATGATGTCCTCTTTTTCATTCCTGATTTTCATGTTTTGAGTGGATTTCTTTTCTCTTTCTGAATTTGGTCAGTTTACCTAAAGGTTTGTCAATTTTCCTGATCTTTTCAAAGGACCAACTTTGGTTTTGTTGACTTTCTCTCTTTTTTTATATGTATATACTAATCTGTGTATATACACACATCCATAATTGTTACTGTTATATCTATCTGTATCCACATTAAGCTAAACACAGATTCATAGTGATGTCTGCAACTATCTAGTATCACATGATTCATTCTAGACTCCCCTCTTGCTTATCTGTAACTTCACACTCCAAGAGTGAGAAATCTGCCTCCCACTATCTGCCATTCATTTATTTATTTGTTCAATCCCAGTATACATGTATAGTGGTTTCAGAATTGTTAACCCATGCCCCCATGGGAAACAACTTCATCAATTAGAGTACAGTGCTTATGTACAGTTCCTTTAGTCTTTAGTCTTACAGCCTCCACTCATTTCAAAGTCACTTATGTCAGCACTTACCCTCCATTCTCTTCAGTAAGATTATACAGTACATTTTAATAATATTCTTTTATCACAGTCTGTATTTCACTCTGGGATTCCCCTGACCTACTAATTTATTTTTTTAATTTGCATACATTAAGGTTGAGTCTTTGTGCTATAAAGTTCTATGGGTTTTGACAAATGCATAGTCTCATGTATCACAAAGAATAGTTTTACTGCTCTAAAATATAGTTCATTTATTAAGCCCTCCCCACTCCCCAAACCCCTGGCAACCACTGATGTATTTTCAGTCTCTATAATTTTGCCTTTTCCAGAATGTCATATAAATGGAAGCATATAAAATGTAGTCCTTTAAGACTGACTACTTTCACTTAACAGTATGCATTTCAATATTGCATTAGCAATATTTCCCATGTTCTTGCATGAATTGATAGCTCATTCCTTTTTATTGCTGAATAGTATTTCATTGTATGCATATACCAAAATTTATCCATTCACCTATTGGTGAAGCAACTATCTTGGTTGCTTCCAGTTTTTGGAGATTATGAATAAGCTGCTCTAAACATTCATGTGAAGATTTTTGTGTGCACCTAAGTTTTCAAATCAGTTGAGTAAATGCCTAGGTGTGCGAATGTTGGATTGTTCTGTAAAACCGTGTTTAACTTTATTAGAAACTGCCAACCTCTCTTCCAGAGTGGCTCTATCATTTTGCATACTTACCAGCAATGAATGAGGGTTCTTATACACTGTGATAGAGGGCTTTTCAGCTAAAATGACCCAGGATCTAAATTTATGGCCCTATGCTAATCTTGCTCTTTACTGCTCTGATGGATCTAAGGCCGTGGGAAACTGCAGGAAAGTAAGGGTGTGCCTAGGAGGGAGATATGGACGCTTTGATTAATTTTATCAGTCTCCTGGTCAATGGCTAACCTTATAAACACCAGATGTCCAAGGACATCTCATTCTGCTAATAGTAAAGGGCTATTGTTACAGAGAGAATGGGTTCTTTCCTCACTAAACTGATAATCTCAACCTCTCACTTGAGATTTCCCTCAGGCCATGTCTATTTTGCACCCCTTCCCAATAAACCAGATGGTACCATGCCATAGGGTACTACAGATGTTATATTTCTCAGAAAATGCTTTAACTATCCCTTTCTTTTCTAGTAGAAAAAGTATACATTTGGGTTGAAGTGTCATAGGATAAGGTGGTCCCTTTGTTATTAATTTTGAATTCCAACTAAAGATGAATCTTAAGATATAGCTATGATGGGGCAAATAAATATGGCATTGGGGGTGCTGGCTACAACAAGACCCAGAGGAACTGACAGGTATTAGGACAAGTGTGGAGAAATGGAGTCAGGAAGCCACAATCAGTGATGGGGAGTGACAACAAGAATAAGAACCTATTTGTGGAAGAGGAAAGGGGTCCATGGCAGAGAACACCATGGGCCTGAATGGAGGAGGTGAAGAGAAAGAAAGATGCAAGAAGTCAGCCTAGAAAGTCAGGATATGGGGGCAAATGCAGTCTGACCCGAATGGGAGCTGAGAGTGAGAGACTTGGGGAGAAGAAACTGGGAGGACAGTTAGTTTAGGAGTCATTCTGACTTGAAGTTTTTTTGTTTGTTTGTTTGTTTGTTGTTTTTGCAAAACTGAAGTATTTTTTATTGTGGATTCCAAAAATGGCACATTTTCATATACTTTAAAAAAATTGAAGTATAGTTGCTGTACCATATTATATGTTACATGTGTATAATATAGTGATTCACAATTTTTAAAGGTTATATTCCATTTATACGTATTATGAAATATTGGCTATATTCCCTATATTGTACAATATATCCTTGTAGCTTATTTTATACCTAATAGTTTGTACTTCTTACTCCCCTACCCCGATATTGCCTCCCCGCCCCCCTCTGGTAACCACTAGTTTGTTCTCTATATCTGTGAATCTGCCTCTTTTTTTTTTTTTAAATTATATTCACTAGTTTGTTGTATTTTTTAGATTCCACATGTAAGTGATGTCATATAGTATTTGACCTGAAGTTTTGACACAGCATCAGCAACAGTTAACACGTTTTGAGTCCTTCTAAGTTGCCCATACTGTACTAAGCACTTAGCATGCATTATCTCACTTAAACCTGTGAGGTAAGAATTATTATTCCCATTTTACAGATTAGAGATCATGGAGATTTAGAGAGTTTAAGATACTTAGAGACAAATATCTCTAAGATACTCAGAGAGCTTAAGTCGAGAGTTCAAACATCTAGGCTTGTTTGGTTCAGAGCTGCCTTCTTTGTGTCTATGAGCAACTCTGAACACCTTCCAAAGGTGGGGTATCAAAGTGCTCACAGCCTGTGCAGATGGTACCTTCAGGACTCCCAGGTCTGTTTCTTCCAGGAGCCTCCCCAGGATCCCTGGTCACAGTCTTCCCTCCTCTGAGCTCCCAGATACCCTTGTCTAATGATTCCTCAGCAAGCACATCTCACCTTGAATTTCAACTTTTGCATTTATATTGCAATTCCTGAACTTTTAACAACTTACCTTTTCATTTTTTTTCTACTCTTGTTTCCCTTTTTTAATTTATTTATTGTTTTGTTTCCCTTTAAATAGACTTTAATTTTTAGAACCCTTTTAGGTTTACAGAAACATTGTGGAGATAGTACAGAGTTCCCGTGTATCTCCCACACTCAGTTTCCCTTATAATTACCTGTTAGTCTGGTGTGTCTCCCTTTCAACTACGTTCTGTGCACTCAGGTACCCACCGATGTACTTTTGTAAATGCAGTTTGTTTTAGGAGCTCCATTCAATAAACATTTTAGAGCACCAACAGGTGACTGTGGGAGGGTCCCCAGGACTGTCAGGACTGTCCCCAGAATCTGTAAAGCATAGTGTCATGGAGCAGGGAAGACAGGAGGCAGGGGCACCAAGTTTGGGGAGGAAGGTGTTGGGTTCTCTTCGGGACAGGTTGAACTTGAGTGGGTCATCCAGGTGGGGGCATCCAGCAGGCACCTGAGAATAAAGATCTGGCACTTAGAGAGGACACAAATTGGTGTCTGTATAGCGAGCAGAATGAATTCCACTGTAGAGGTGCAGATGGGAGCATGTGGGTACCTGACCTTCAACTCATCACTTACCTTCTTTCTGATAACTCATGGCATTTGCACGTCTGTTGCCTAGCTTGTTTTTACAAAAATTCTTGGAAGTGGATAACAGTGAAGCACTTCTATGGGCCCTCTGTGCTGGTCATTTGTCTGTTTTAAGTGATATCTAAATATGAAACAAGGAAGCTTCTCTTAATGTTTCAAAGGCTTTTGGTACTATAGAAGTGGAATGGTAGGCTTCTGGAAGATGGGTAAGTCATCAGAGAGAAGCCAAGGGAAGCATTCTGAGGCAGCTCTTTATCACCAGGGCTCAACACAGTGCCTGACACACAGTGGATCCTCCACAAATGTTCATCCAATACACTGTTAATAAGATGAGAAGAATGGGAACAGAGTTTCTCTAGTCTCTGAACACGTGGAAAATCAGAGTTATCCCTCAGACAGGGAGAGGGGACTTGACAGATGGTCCCAAAGCAAGCTCAGGCTTAGAAACAGGATGAGGTAATGCAGTGTCTCTGGCAGAGGGACCTGACACCATGCAGACAAGCACAGGGTAGGTGACCCCTGCCACTCAGGCAGGATGCTGGTTTAGGGCCATTCATGACTGAGCCTAGTGACTGAAAGAAACGAGTCAAGGCAAGGGCTGGCCTTCCAGGAGCTAACCACACAGAGCTTTCCAGACAGGCTGGAGTGGGTCTGTGGGCACTGTGCAGAGGGGCAGGGCCTTGGGGGAGGGATCAGGGGCTCACCTGAGGCTCAGCTTCTAGTGGAGGGCCTGGGTGGCCAGGGATGCTTCAGGTCAGGGCAATCCCGGTGGGGTGGGGGGAGGGAAAGGATAACGTTGACAGTGCATTCCCAGGTAAGAGCCGGCTGTGCCACCCACACTGTGCCAGCACCAACCCTCCCCAGCTCCAAGTATGAGTGTCCTTGCCCAGAAGCCACTCCCTCTGCCAACTCAGGCAAAGAAAAGGAAAACGGTCAAGGCTAGTGCCTACTCAAGCCGACCTTTACCTAGGCTCCAAAACTAGGCTTCCAGATGTGCAGTCTGTGATCTGTTTCATATCCTATGAATGTGTGAGTGAGTTGCGGAAGGAGGCAGGATAGTGATTTAGTATTTGTTTCCCTTTAGTTTTCCAGTAAGAATTTTTGTTGGTTTGTTTGTTTGGGGTGGGGGTGGGGAAAATTGGGGGTGGTGCTTGTTTTTGAAAATTTCTACCCTCGTTCCAGCCCAGGCCCTGTCTCAGGAGAGGTTCCAGAGCAGAGTGTGCAGGGACTGGTCTTCTCAGACCAGAGTCCTTGGTGAAGTTCACCAACAGTTCTAGGTCATTCCTCTGTTTCAGAGACTCAATTTTATCAGTTCACCCAGGGTCATCAGGTAATCTGCTACCCAGGGGCACAAACATTGATTCATAAGGCCTGTTTTTTAACTTGTATGGAGCAAGAGAACTGTCCTGTAGGCCAAATCTTCACATCAGGGTCTAGGGGCTTCTCGGGGGAAAATCCTCTCAAATCAGGATGAGTGGGTTGTTTGGAAACTGTGGATTCCCAGCAAAGAAGCTGAATGGTCTTGAGGGTTGTTTACTTAAGCTGTGATAGCCCCAGTAATTGCCTTTAGCCACATAAAGATAGCTGCCATGCAGAAACCACTTTCATGCCAGCTGGCCACACAGTGTGTCCTCTCTGTGGGAGTACTGGAGAAACTGCTAGTAAAAACTTCTCCTTGCTCTAAAACCTACTCAAGTGAGCGCTGAAGACCAGCTGCCTGGGCATCACCAGGGATCTTGTTAGAAATTCAGAGTCACAGGACCCCACCTGGGGTCAGAATCTGCATTTTAACAGACTCCCAGGACACCAATGCTTTTTATAGTTTAAGAAGCCCTGGGCTAATAAAAAGAAATGAAATTGAGTTATTTGTAGTGAGGTGGATGGACCTAGAGTCTGTCATACAGAATGAAGTAAGTCAGAAAGAGAAAAACAAGTACCATATGCTAACACATATATATGGAATCTAAAAAAAAAAAAAAATGGTTTTGAAGAACCTAGGGGCAGGACAGGAATAAAGACACAGACGTAGAAAATGGACTTGAGGACACGGGGAAGGGGAAGGGGAAGCTGGGACGAAGTGAGAGAGTAGCATTGACATACATACACTCCCAAATGTAAAATAGATGGCTAGTGGGAAGCAGCCGCATAGCACAGGGAGATCAGCTCGGTGCTTTGTGACCACCTAGAGGGGTGGGATAGGGAGGGTGGGAGGGACACACAGAGGGAGGAGATATGGGGATATGTGTATATGTATAGAGGATTCCCTTTGTTATGAAGCAGAAACTAACACACCATTGTAAAGCAATTATACTCCAATAAAGATGTTAAAAAAAAAAAAAAAAAGGAAGCCCTGGGCTAGAGTCTAGGCTCCATGTGGATCTCAAAATCCACATCAGCTTGATTCATCTCAACACCCGCAGGGAACCCTTCCTGTCCACAGGGTCCCTCAAGGCTGGACCCGGGATCCCCCGCTGGCAACGGGGAGGGCACTGGGATCAGCAGGGCTGCCTCCTGTTCCTGGATTCTCTTTCTCTCTGCAGCTCTCTGCAGCCATTGCCTACTTTTGAGTCCTGGCGTGGACTTTATTGTGGAAGTCAGTGGGTCTCTTCAAATGCTTCACTGTCTGAATCCAGTCTCAGAAGCAGTAATCTTATGACGTTTAGAGATGGTTTACAATGATTATATTTTAGGTTAGCTGCTTTCTGATCACCTGGTTGGGGGCTGTGGACTTTAATGTCATCAGTTAAGCAAATTTCAAATCTCACTCTAGCACAGGTTATTTCTAGGAAACATTCTGGGGGATAGTTATCCCAGGCACACTGCACTTAGTGACCTTGTCTTTATATTTTAGGGTCTTTTATTTCATGCCTGTGGCATCAAATTCAAATATAAACTGGACTCAAACCTTCCTAAGATGGCTATGGTTACAAGATCCAGGCTGGAGCCTGGCAGTAAGTCACTCTATTCTGGGCACAGAGCTTCAGCCATCTGCCTGCTGGATAGTATTTCAGTGTCTCAATACCTGAGATGTGTGAAAGGTGGCTTTAAGATAGAAGATCTCAAAGATCTGAAGCTAAGCTGTGCCACTTGGAATCAATTACTTTGGGTTCTTTTCACTCCCACATATTCGTCTATAAAACGGATATGGTACCTACTTGACAGAATTGTTGGCAGGCTAAAACTGACCCAGTATAAGCACTCAGCCCATTACCCAAACCGGGTAGGGGCTCAGTGAATATTAATAGACTGACACCTGGGAATCTTAGCTGTAGGACACGGCTTCCCTACCATTCAGGAGACTGTGTGTGATAAAGCAGGGAAGGCAGGCCAGCCCTCATGGATGTAACCACCAAACTGTCGCCTCCTTGACCACATTTCCATGTCTGAGAAATAAAACTTTTGGCAGGATAATTTTCCAAACCAAGGGAACATTTGTCTACTTGCACGTATTAAGCTGAAGAAGCCAAAAAGTTTCAGATGATATATTTTCCAAACCCTGGATTTGCTGATTTAGGATTTAGATTTAATTATGTTTGCAAGTATTTTCTTTACACATTTGTTCATGTTCCCCTTTTACATCAGCGGCCAGACAGCACTTCACAATATTCTTTCAAAAGCCTCTTTTTTTAGACCCCCCTTTTTTTAAGACCTCAACTTATACTAAGTTTGGCCATACTGCACAGAGTTTATCAGACGTATTATTGTTTAAGATGCCAGATTTACACCATAGAGGAAGGGAAACTAAGACATAAGTGAAAGAGTTGTAAGCTACAGATGTCAAAAAGAGGAAGATGAAACTGATTCATTGATATTTTAGAAACAAATATAATTATTTTAATTCAATGACTCTCCTTATCAAAGATAAGTACACATACTGAGAATTTAATACATCAGCTTGTCTTGTAGAGATAATATGAATGCATTGCAATTCTGTTAAACCTGTACTTAGATTTCTGGAGCATCAGTCACTCTCCAAAGTCTTATTTTTAGAATTATTTGCGACTTCCCCCTCAACATGAATCTGAATCCAAATTTTGAAATAAAATTAAATCTGAAATGAAAAATAAATGGATCCCCCCCAAATATTCAAATTTTTCAAATCCCACTTGGATGTTCCCTGAACCTCTTTAATAAAAATTCTGCCTTGCAGTCAGTCTGTGTCACGGTTAGATTTATAATGAGGCAGTACAGTGGTGTCATTTGGGGCTGGGTTCAGAAGCTAGATTGCCTAGATTTGAATTCTCGTTGTCACCACTAGTTAGCCATGCGACCTGGGGCAAGTTCCCTCTGTATAATGCCAGTTTCCACACCTGGAAAATGGAGATAATATTTATTCTTATGTTTAAGGATTGTTAATGAGGAGTACATGAACTAATACTATAAAGGGATTAGAATTGTTACCAGCACACGGTAGATGATCAGTAAATCTTAGCTGTTGTCTGTCATTCAGCTCTATATTCCAGGACGTTCCCAGCCAAATAGACTAGATTCTTCGCCATCATTCGCTAACTAGAGTGGCAATAAACTGGGGAAGATAGTCTATGCATACTGTATCAGACTGCAACAATATGTGGATATCACATTATCCACGGAAAAGAGAGAAATATGGAATAGTACATGGCAACACTTGATTTTGAACCCGGGTCTCTCTGCTCCAAAGGCCAATCTGTTCTCTTTGGACCCTGTTGCCAAGAGCTCAGCATGAGCTGACAATGTGCAGTGGTTGTTAATGCAGTGAATGTGGTGGTAGGCAAATGGGATGTGTACAGGCAGAAGCCTGTGGAACAGAGGAATGGTGGTAGCCCTGCTCCATTCCTCTGTTTGACCATCTGGATCGGTCAGACCATGCTTCCAAAAGTGACTAGCGGGTGGGAAGACATGGAATCGCGTCCTGTGGTGACCCTTAGGAGGGATTAAGATATTTTGCCTGAAGGAGAGAAGACAGCTGTGGACATGAGAGCCGTCTTCAAACAATGACCAATTTATCAAAAATAGAGGGAAAGAGAATTCAGTATAATATAGGTGAAAACTTCTTTCTTTTTTGCCCACACCGTGTGGCTTGCAGGGTCTTCCCGGACCAGGGATTGAACCCAGGCCGTTGGCGGTGAAAGCTCAGAGTCCTACCACTGGGCCACCAAGGGAGTTCCCTAGGTGAACACTTTCTAACTGTCTGAACCATCCAAGGCTCTCTGGTTTGGGAAGTGATAACTTTGCTCTCATTGGAAAGATTGAGGAGAAGCTCGATAACCACTTGATGGGGTAAAGTAGAGGAATTTTGTCAAATGAATTCAACATATGTTTAGTGGACGTCTGTTACAGGCCATGTATGGTACATGAGGTAAAGTTCCTGCCAAACTTGAAATTCTATTATGAAACTAGAAGGGCTAAATAGGACCTTATATCCTGCTCAAAACTCTGACTTTGACCACTATACTCATTGGCATAAATATTCTTGTAATTAATTTTAAAATTATAATAATTATAATAATATATAATTAATTATACTAATTGCAATAATTATAATAATTAATTATTATTATATATTCTATTATATGTAATTATATATTATTATTAATTATAATTATAATAGTTATTATAATAATTATAATAATATATAATTAATTATATATTCTGCTTTCCCTGACCTGAGTAACTTTTGCCACTTGCTATAAAGTAGGGGCAAACTCCACCATATCAACCTGGATTGTCCCTGTTCCATGTTCTCCCATGTAAGCTTCCTTTTAGCACAGGGGAAACCAAGAATAATTTAGTCAGCAGTATTAGAACAGGAAACCAAAGGTTTCCAAGTACATTTTAAAGGGAAAAAAATGCAAAATAAAATGGAAAATAGTACCAACCTCAAATATCAACCTCAAATAAATATATGAGCTGACAATTCACCTACATTCTCTGGAACACATCCTGTTCCAGTGCGCAGAGCTCCATATTTTTATTTTATGATTCTGGCCCTAAAATGATTGCCCTGGGCTTAGGGTTCCAAAGTAAAGAAAGTGGATACAGCTTGTCAAATAGGAGCTGTGGTCAGAGCTGAATGTAGGTTGGAGTAGCGTCTGTAGTGGTTGCTGGGAGGACCTATACTATGTGACCAGCAGAGTACAGCCATGACTGACCAAAGCATGTTTGAAAGCATTTGAAAGGGCTTTATCTATGTTTTGTTTTCTAACACTGCCTCCCAATTCATAAAACCTCAATCAGTATTCGCTCAAGTGCAGGGTGGTAGAAAGTCGAAACACTGGGCAAAGTAACAGGGAGAAAACTTGCAAGTTGATATTTAACTTTGAGCGAGTCATTTGTCCGGTTCACTAGAAAGACTTATGCTCTGAGAAAGGAGATGGATTAAGACTGTGGTTTTCAAACACAGGTCGTAGCCCACTGAGAAATCAATTTAATAAGTTGAAATCAGCATTTTAAAAAATTAAATAGAAAATTCCAGACTGCTTTGCACACAGCAAGGGTGTTAATTTAATGAAACTTTTGCTTATTTCATGTGAATACACACACACACACACACACGCACATACACGCACATGCACATGCACATACACACATGTGTATACTGGATTGTGCAGTAAAGTGAACATTTTACCACGGAGCACAGTCAAAAATGTTTGACAAATGCTGACCTAAGAGAACCCATTTAGCATTTGGGCCACAGAGAGGACCCCAGAGAAAGCAAATGATTTTGGATCCTCTATTACTGAGTTGACAGATTAATGTATTTTTATAAATTGTGATACAATATACATAACATAAACAGACTAACGTTTTAAAATGTAAGGGAAAAAGCACTAAATGCCTTTGTCTAAAAACTAAAAACCTCCCACCCCCAACTTGTATCATCTTAGAGGTTTGGGTTTACAATGCCGTCCCCCTTCTCCCATCCCCATTGTTTTTCCTCCTAGGACTAGGACCAGGACTAGGTTCCTGGTCTGTATCTCCCGGAACAGGTGTATGTTTTGATTTTGACCTTATGGGGCAAGGAGCAAAAGTTCCCTCTTGTACCTGTGACTGAGTTAGAGAGGAGAGTGTGTTTACATTCAGTTGTACTTTTACATTACAAAATAGATTGTTAAAAAGCAGGTAATTAACTAGAATCTAAATAGGCATATAATTTGGAACAAGATTTAGAGAACTACAGCGTGCCTTGGTGAGCACACCAGTCTTACCTTCCTTTTCAGATCTGGGCAGTTGTCTGTCACAGACCCTGACTCACTTTTATTTTTGCTTATATTTCATATTTGCATCCTTGTTTGTTGTCCTTTAAGTATAAATTGTTTCCCCAGCTACATTGTTTGCCTTTTCAGGGGTACAGATTCCTTTCTTATCTCTTTCAGTGGCTTTGCCAGACACACAGTACTATTCAATAAACGTAATTGTATAAATGCAATAAATGATAATTGATTACTTTTTCTTCTCAGCCATTATCAATAACTGAGTCATTTTTACTGGAATCAGGGCAGTCAGATGCCATTGAAGACAACTTTCCTTTTCTGGAGCAATAACCTCATTGCTAGTTGCTTAGAATTTCTCAGTTTCCAGGCTTTTCCCCCTCAGGCCACATTTACTCACTTGGCTTGGGCTCTGAACTAGCAGCACCTTGCATTTGTATAACAGTGTAGCTAAAGGAGCTTTCCTACTTTTTAATTCACTGGTGAAGGAGATAAAGGGATGTTATCTTCATGTGGCCAATGGGGAAACTGAGGCATCGAGCCATTAAGCCCATGGTTCTGCAGCACAGTTGGTGACAGCTCTGGACTAGTTGCTGACTTCGAGGCTGGGGCTCTTTTCACTACATCAGTGGCTTCTCTGCTTTGTTTTTCCCTCCTATTTCTCCCTCACTAAATTGGAAGATTCCTGCTTTCATCTCAACGTGAAGCAAAAAGAGAGGGAGGGAGAATTGTGCAGCTGATGATTTCTATAACTCTCTTTTCCACCAGTGATTTCCCTGAGGTATTTACGTAGAGTAGGATTTTTAATACACACCACAGGCAAGCCGGTCTCCTCTGGCTAAATACCTTATTTCTTCCTCATCAATCCAAGTCTGGCCTGAAGACATCTTCCATGTTACTTTCCTGCCGGATCCTGCCCCATCCCACCCAGACTGACTCAACGAAGAGTCTACTCTGTGCCAGTTTACTGTGTGTTTTTAGGAGACTGCACCTGCCTTATCTCACTTAAACCCACAGAAAATCTGTGAGGCAAGTATTTTTATTCCCGTTTAAGAGCCGATAAAACTCAGGCTCAAGAAAGCTGAGAACTCCAGTTCCTCAACTCCAGGTTTCGTGCTCTTTTCCCAGATCTCCAGGGCTTTTATTTATTTACTTGCTTGTTTATTATTTAAGCACATCATACATTCCTCTCCAACCTCCAGTTTCCTTTATGCAAAATTTCTAGCATACATGATTTAGAAAAATTTTTGTGTACCTTTTGGAATAACTGCAAGAATTTTAGGTCCACTGTAAGGTAAGTCTTGTGTAACAACAGTCTGTGGAAAGTTGGAAATTGAATAATGTCCATTTCAGTTATGCTGGATAGTTTAAATAAAGCTACCAAACATTTATTTCATTGCAAGCAACCAAGTTACTGGGTCTCCAGAAGTGGGAGGCAATGCTATGTAATAATGGCAACAACAACAACGAAAATCAGATTTAAAAAATAAAATCTTTGAACATATGTATGGGTTACCAGACAAAGCAAAATTGCCTCTCAGTATGTATAGATACTACAAACAATAAATGCTGGAGAGGGTGTGGAGAAAAGGGAACCCTCTTGCACTGTTGGTGGGAATGTAAATTGATACAGCTGCTATGGAGAACAGTATGGAGGGTCCTTAAAAAACTAAAGATGGAATTACCATATGACCCAGCAATCCCACTGCTGGGCATATACCCAGAGAAAACCATAATTCAAAAAGACACATGCACCCCAATGTTCACTGCAGCACTACTTACAAAAGCCGGGTCATGGAAGCAACCTAAGTACCCATCGACAAACAAATGGATAAAGGAGATGTGGTACATGTATACAATGGAATATTACTCAGCCATAAAAAGGAACGAAATTGGGTAATTTGTAGAGACGTGGATGGAACCAGAGACTGTCATACAGAGTGAAGTAAGTCAGAACGAGAAAAACAAATATCGTATATTAACGCATATATGTGGAATCTAGAAAAATGGTACAGATGAACTGGTTTGCAAGGCAGAAATAAAGACATAGACATAGAGAACAAACATATGGACATCAAAGGGGGAAAAGGGGTGGGATGAACTGGGAGACTGGGATTGAAATATATACACTAATATGTATAAAATAGATAACTAATGAGAACCTGCTGTATAGCACAGGGAACTCCACTTTGCTATACAGTAGAAACTAACACAACATTGTAAAACAACTATACCCCAATTTAAAAAAAAAAAAGATTCTACAACAAAGCAAGACAAATTTATTTTCATCTACTTGAAATTGCAGAGGAGGGAGATCCTGCAAAGCTTCCAGGGAGAAAGGGATAGTGAAGGGAATGTAATTGCACAGTATCCGTTATTACTAATAAAAGCATGAAAATAAACATATAATTGGCACGCTTTTTAGTGTCTTCTTTATTGTTTCATTTTACTAAATGTAAACTTTTAAATTTGGATTTTCATAGGTTCCATCCTGACCTCCAGTCTCCTAAGTCTATTTTCTCCACGTGGTTATAAGATTTTTCACCTGGATATTAGCATTCTTTTCTTTTCTTTTTTTTTAAGGTCCAACCAGTCTGGGAAAGAGAAGGGACTCAGGACCTACTGTCAGAATTTCAAGTTGGCCGCATCACAGCGAATCCATCCCATTCCCTGCTTTAACTTTTTCCTGTGTAGAGCAACTAAGGTGCAGCGATATTCCTACTTATAAGATTTTAAAATATTTCTTCTTGGGGAGAGATTTTAGGGCGGCGGGCACACCCCTCTGTACTTCCGCATTTCGGAGCGTAATAAGTGGAAGAGCAGAAGCCCGAGGCCGGGAAACGGATTTGGATTTCAAAGGGCTATTGTGCCTCCCTCTGGGCTCTGACCTGGAAAGCGCTTTATCTGTAACCCTTTTATGGCCCCAGACATATTCTTGCTTCCTGGCTATTTGTAAACTTGTCTAATCTCCCTCACAGGACTGTAGGTTACCGATCAAAGGGAGGGAGAGGGTGAGAATGTTTGTAAGAGTTTAGAAAGTGATAACAATCCTATTTTATTTATGTATTATGCATTGCACAATCCTATAATAACAATGACAATGTACATTAAAGTTCTTCTACAATTCTATCACCCTAATAAATCGCTTGTTTCTATTTTATCTTCCATTTCCTCATGCATTAAAACATTCTGCAAAGCTCTGTGCCAGCCTTAGGGATTCACGGGAAGCTTTTACACATCCTAAATGCAAATTTGCATTTTGCTTTTTTTAAAAAATTATAGTTGATTAACAATATTGTGTTAGTTTCAGGTGCACAGCAAAGTGATTGGTTATACATATATAGGTACATATCCATATACTTTTTTTGACTCTTTTCCATTATAGTTTATTACAAGATATTGACTATAGTTCCTTGTGCTATACAGTTGCATTTTGCTTTTAATTCTTTTTCCTTTTTACTTATCCTAAGTATTTCTGATGCTGCAAAAATATTCACAACATGGCTTTAGTGACTACCTAATATTCCATCAACGACATACACTTTAAAGTGTTATTTCAGTGTAAGTATCCAGCATTTAGGAGTAAACGCTAACACCCCTTTGACCTTGCACTGCAGGGCCAGAAGACCGGTCAAGGTTAGACGGAGGGCTCCGGGAGGAAGGGCTGCGGCCCGCGCGCCAGCCGGCCAGCCGAGGACGCGAGGAGGAAGCTGGTGCGCCACCCCCTCGACCCCTCCCGGCACCTGCAGTCTGACGCCTTTTCCCTCCGACCTCGCCTCCTCGGGTTCCGCGCTCCAGCGAAGGGCCCCCATCCGGCTGCGTGCCCACCCCTAGCCCCGGGCTGTTTCCAGAGCGCCTCCTAAGGTGTACGTGAGGCAGGAAGTGACGCAAAGGGTCTCCGAGGATCTGGAGAGGGCGGGAGACTATAAACGGCTGACTGCAGGCAACCAACCCATCAGAGGGCGTCAGCATCGGCCGGTGACGGGCAGTGGAGCGGCGGACCCGGGAGGCGCCTGTGTGAGTGACACGCTGCTGCTAGAATTCCGCTGACCCTCCTGCCCTCCGTTCAGCCTGCGGGGCTGCTCCGAGCAGTCTCGGGGGCGGCCCTCCGCCGTGCAGTCCAGCAGCCTCAGGGAGCCGCCGGGGTCGCGGGGAGGCTGCAGCGCCTCCGGGTGGGGCGGGAGGGGGATGCGCGCCGCGTGGCGGCGGGGAAGGGGTTGCGGCGGAGAGCGGAGTAGGCTGCAAGTGCAAGCAGGGTGGAGCCGCGCTGCAGAGAGGGGCTGCCCTACCTTTCTCTTTCTCTTGGTGCCCTCCTCCTCTCGGCCCCCGACCGGCGAATGGATTCTGTTACTGCTAGGCGAGATGAGGGGTGCCCCACTGTCGCTCTGCGCCCCGCCATTCTTCTTCCGGTTCCTCAGGCCACCCGGATCCCTTGTCCTCAGTAGCTTGCCCTTAAAAAATGCAGGCCCTAGTGGGACAGCCCTAGCCTGAGGGCTCGGGAGCGAGGCGTGAGCCACGCTGCCGCAGCGCAGAGCCGCTCTGCGGGGAGCACGTGGCCGCTTCAGGAAGAGTTCCCAGGGAATGGCTGTCGCGGTGCGTGGGTGACCTTGAGCTCGTAGCTCTTGGATTCCTTGGGGCCCGCCCGGGCCCTGGTCTCATTGCTGTCCTCGACTGCATTACGACTGGGTCCTGGGCATTTAGGCGGGGGTTTCTATAAGCTGTATATTTGAACTCTAATACAACCTGATCTTTCAGCGCTGCCTGTTGGCCTTGTGTGTGGGTTCTCAGTTTTCCCAAGGCAGAAGCCGACTGAAAGCCGCAGGTGTTCATATTAAGAATATTCGGATTGCTAGGCCCTCCTCACCAACAGATGGGAGACCGTAGGAATAAGATTTATACTTTGTGAAAGCTATGGTCTAGAGGCTAAATAAAAGCTATTTGGATTGGAATCGGCTTTTGCCTTCAGGAAATTAGGGATATGGTATAAAAAGGCTGTGCCGTATGGTATAAATGGGCTTAGAGGCGCATTGTGTCACTGTTTCGGGTGGACAGCTTTCTAAGCTCGTAGTGGGGAGAGTGGGTAAGTTGTGACTTGACTCGGGTTAATGTCTTCCCTCTGCCTACTGCTTGTGGCGACTTTGGGTATACCAAGGAAATTGATTGCTGCTGCTTTTTTCGGAGAAGATTGAAGTAGGAAATAGTTGTCCTGTTACAAAAGTATTTGGATACCTTTATTCTAGGCTTTGATAGGACTTTGGAATACTAGATGCTGATTCTGTGGTATCTGAGCTAGGGAGTTTGACCTTATTGACAAAGACATTTAAGGTGATTTCCAGAAGTGGTTTTCTACCTTTTTTTGTTTTTTTTTTTTTGGTGGTATCTTATTTCCCCGACCAGGGATCGAACCCACGTCCCCTGCAGTGGAAGCTTGGGGTCTTTACCACTGGACTGCCAGGGAGGTCCCTGATTTTCTGCTTTGAAAATTAAGGTTAGGCTATCTAAAGTATACTTGTTTGCCCTGCTGTTCCCCCCCCCCCTTCAATTTTGGATTATAATAAACTCAATATGCTTCACAAGAAAATCCAGAATTAAAAAAATTTTGTCATTGATATGAAATATTTTCCAAAAGTCTATATATAGCATAGCATCCTTTAACTTTTCTTTGATGGAATGTTCTGACAAGAACATTGTAGTGCTGGCTGTGAACCTAGCCTGTGCTGAAGATTGTTGGATAGTAAACAACTCAGCTAACTCTGCCCTAAGGGGTGGCATTTATTTGCCTCTGATAATGTAGTTATCTGTAATGGAGACGGCTCCCAGCTAAACTTGAATCAGACAACAACTGAAAGCTCCTAAAAATGATTCTCTGAGGCCTTTTGGAACTCTTCTGTGTGTGTGCCTTCTGTCTGCTCTCGCAGATGAGCACTACACAAACAGACCGCAGGGACTTCAGGTGGTCCTGACCTTCAAGTTGAGCAATCTTTTTTTCAGAAAGCCAAATAGGAATGAAGATTTTGCTTGTTTTCTTTGACTTCCTCCACTGCCTTTTCATTTTAGGCCCGTAAAGTTAACTCTTGAAGCTAGTAAAGACCTTGACCAACCGTCTCTTTACAAGTCATTGTGGGTATACACAAGTATGTGCATTCTGAGGGCCATGCAGAAGTTTTGTAAGTTCCTGTAATCTTTTCATTTTCACCTGCAAGTGCCTAATTGTCTTGGGAAATTGTTTGTAAAATGGGTGTCTATAACCAATTGCTTGACATCTTGGAGCTCTGCCAGGTAAAGGTGAAAGTTCTTCTACTTTTTAAAGTTTCCCTACTACCCAAGCTTTACCCAGTGATTTCAGGATAAACCAAAATAGTAGCAAGGATGGGAAGATCCCACATCCAAGGTTTTCATCATATTCTCTTTCATATAATTTCCAAATGATATGAAAAGTGAACCTCATATACATTAAGCATGCCCCAGTACTGTTAACAAATAAAATATCTTTAGTCTTTGTTGATTATGAAATAATTGCATATCAAGTATTATAGGATAGGGATATCAGAGAAGGCTTCATAGAGATGGCCCTTGAACAGATCCTGGAAGAAATGAGTAGGACTTTAAGAACAGAGGAAGAATGTTAGTGGGTACAGGCAGGGGCTGGATTCTGTCTCATCTTGGAGAAGATAGAGGGCGGCGAAGTAATTAGGTAGTGTAGGTCTCTAGAACAGAGCCTCAAAAGCAGGCAGAGGAACTTCATTTTATGTGATCTCCAAGGACTTGAAACTGTGGCTTGTTTTCTAAATTGAAATGGGCTTGTCAATAATAACAAACAAGTGTCTTATTTTTATTTCAGGTAAAGTGGAGTAGCAGCTTTGGGTATGTTTTATATATAGGTGAAAGTGTATTTTGGTACCTGATCCCCACAGCCCTTTAGCTGTACATATTTTGTACAGAACTATTGTTTTAAGACATCCCATAGTAGCTTAAGACCACAAGATAATTACTGTATTAAAAAAAAAATTAAATAGAAATTAATGCCACATTTCAAGAAAGTAGGAATAAGATGATTTGAATTTGAAAGAAGTTTGGGGCTGTAGTCTAGCGAGTACCTTTGCCTGCCTCCTGTCTTCCATCCCATGGCTCAATTAAAAAACATTTCAGATCTTCCTTCCATTTCATGTTCAAAACATGTGGGGCTCTGGTTTTGCTTACCTTAATTTTCATTATTGTAAGAAACTGAATAGTTTTCCCAGTTATCACTGAGAACACTAAAGATATACAAGATGCTAATATGAATAAAAATCAAGGTGATGTTTGGTTTGTCTCTTGTAATAGATTGTTAGCACTGGTGGTGACATCTTGACAGAAGCCAAATAAGGGTTGTTTGCCTTTTATACATAGTCTTGTAAGAGAACTACTTGTTTATAGACTGGTATATAAATGGTATGAAAAGTTTCTCTCCCATGCTTTTAGAGCACGTAAATTAGAGTTATTTTAGTTAGAAGAAAATTCATTAAGGGTTCTTTGAAATAGCTTTACTATGTGTGAGATTATTTTGAAAGAATAACTCAATTTTGTTATGTGTAAAACTTCAGGAATAACTTTTGTGGATATCATAGAATTAATTGTGGTCTTCACAGACGTGGGGTTAAATGATGGAGTTAAAATGGAAATTACCTAGGTCACACTTTTTTCCCCCTGACTTGATTTCTTTTATGTTATAGTCTTAATATTGTGTCTGGGGATTGAAATAGAAATAGTGTATCTGTTTTCTCAGTAAAAAATATACTTTTAATTATACAAAATCATGGCATGTGCTATTAATATCTGTTTTTTCAGACTTGCAATCACTCAATCTCATTGTTTATATGTAGATCATTTATTTAAATATGTTGTCACTTTAGTCTTTAATTTAAAACTAGAAGCCTTGAGGAATGGCTGGGTCAGATGAATATTAAACTGGTAAGCTGTTCTTTCCTAGAAAAGGGCGACTAAAGTTGGTTCAGGGTGGGGCCTTCTAGTTCTGGCTCTAGTGATTGGGTCTGTACGGTTCTGGTGCAGTGGTAGTGATAAGCTTTTTGTACCACATGGGGCAAGAGATTGTGCTTCTAAGAATATGATCTATTGCTTATTGGCTCTGGTCTTTAAAGCTTGGGGATTAAAAATTGTTTTTTTGTTAATAGGTTTTGATAGAGTTTTCTAATGCCAGTTTTAATAATATCTTTGTTTTACAATCTGCATATATATCATAGCTTGCTTTGTGCAACGTGGGTGTTAAAATGTGCTATGAGTGTACTTGTAGTGGAGGAAAAGCTTTAAAATAGTATGAAATAAATGTCCATTTTATACATCTCAACATACTATCACTTTCAAGCATCTAGATGGATTCAAACCAAATTAATCAGAAAATCTAGATTTCAGTTAATACCTACGCTTTAACTTAAGACTCTCTCTTGGTTACAGAGGTGTAGTTTGCTTTGAAAAAAGTTGAAATTAATTTCTTAAATTTCTGGAGATGAGAACGCGCTTTCTATAAAACCAGTGTTATAGAAACCCATTGGACTTCATTTTTGGATTATCAGTTTTCAGCCTTGAGCAAGTCACTTAACGTCTCAAATAATTGGCATTTTCATCTGTAAAATAGCATACTCTGTGTTTTTCTTTTACCTATTCTTTTTGCATCGAAGATCTATCAAATCATTTGTTAGGAACTGTTCATTTAATCAGAAGGATCAGGTTTTCTCTCCTTTTCTATTGGCGGTGATTTGTTACTGATTTGTGTAGCATAACCAGTCTTAATTTTACTTTTGTTAGGTTTTTTTTTTTCCAGGTGCTAGTCTATTTTCTTTTGTATTTGTCCCTTTTCTTTGACTACTAAATTCAATTACTTAAATCTACTTACCATGGATAACATGCTAACTAGTTTTCCTCACATTTTTTTCTTTTTTTAATAAATTTATTTACTTATTTTTGGCTGCATTGGGTCTTTGTCGCTGCGCACGGGCTTTCTCCAGTTGCAGCAAATGGGGGCTAGTCTTCGTTGCTGTGCGCGGGCTTCTCATTGCGGTGGCTTCTCTTGTTGCAGAGCATGGGCTCTAGGCGCACGGGCATCGGTAGTTGTGGCACGCGGGCTCAGCAGTTGTGGCATATGGGCTTAGTTGCTCCACGGCATGTGGGATCATCCCGGACCAGGGCTTGAACCTGTGTCCCCTGTGCTGGCAGGTGGATTCTTAACCACTGCGCCACAAGGGAAGTCCCAGTTTTCCTCACATTTTTCATTAAAAAAATTTCAAACCTACAGGAAAAGCTGAAATAATATTACAGTGTATATCCATGTACCCTTTACCTAGATTCACTGATCGTTAACCACATTTCCTTTATATCTTACATACTTTTTTAAACTGAACTCTTTGGAATTAAGTGACAGACATCACAATACTTCATCCTTAAATTCTGTGGCATTAATCTCCTAAGAAAAGGGCGTTCTCCTCCCAAAAATGCAATACCATTATCACACTCCTAAATCTAATATTGATACAATACTGTTATCTAGGATATAGTCTATATTCAAATTTCTTGTTTCTTCCAGTAATGTCCTTCAAGCTGCCTCCCGCCCCAATTCAGGATCTAATCAAGGATCACACTAAATTTAGTTGTCATGTAAACTAAATATCTTGGTTAAAGACCATTTCTAGAAAGGTGATAATATATTTTAAAGGATATTTGATATATAATAATCTAGTGTGGTAATGAAAAGTCCTCACCAGTCTGATACAGTGGTATCTATCTCATTATATTAATTCTGTATTTTACTACTAGGCTCTTCTGTGTGGCAGCTCACAATGATGGATCAAGCAAGATCAGCATTCTCTAACTTGGTAAGATTTTCAGTAAGAAAGATTTATCTGTTACCAGTTTGCAAGAATACGAAGTATACAAGGATGGCTTTCACCCAGTAAGCAGGAAATAATACCCAAAGTTTTCATCAGGTATTCATTTATATTTGAAGTGGTGGTCTTGAGGTGTAACTGATCTCACAAAGGAAGGGTATATTCAGTCTTGAGTAGAGTTAATTATGGAAAATCTTGTAAGAAGTTTCAGGGCAGAGAGACAATCAAGTAGATAAGATGAACTAAAGAAAGCACTGGTCAAATTGTATACCAGTAGACATGCATAACAGAAACCCTGAAGGAAAAGTCTGAATGAGATGAAGGCCAGTGTGTGATCCAGCACTCATCTGCCATTGACAGAACTGGGCACAGGGAAGAATGCTGATTTGAAGGGGGAACTTCTTTTTCCTTGAGAATGTATAGCAAGTCATAGTAATGGCCCAATAATATGTATAACACCTCACCAAACTTTCTTTGACTGTCCCTATTCCCTTTCTTCTCCTTCATAATGCTTTCTCTCTGTCCTTTTTTTTTTTTTTTTAATCTCAGTTTGGTGGAGAACCATTGTCATATACCCGGTTTAGTCTGGCTCGGCAAGTAGATGGCGATAACAGTCATGTGGAGATGAAACTAGCTGTAGATGAAGAAGAAAATGTTGACAATAACATGAGGGGTAACCACACCAGTGTCATAAAACCAAAAAGGTTAAATGGATATATCTGCTATGGGACTATTGCTGTAATCGTCTTTTTCTTGATTGGTAAGAATGGCCATTCAAAACTTAAATGTTCCTTGTCACCAACTCTAGGAATTCTGTTCATCCAGATCAGCAAACATTTATTTCGTACATTTTTATGTGCCATTGTGCAAGGCACTAGGAATACAATGATGGCTAAGACTCTATACCTGCCTTTGAGGTTAGCCTGGTGGGAGAAGAGAGACACATGAATCATTTCAGTGTAATGTGCAAATGTTACACTAGAAATATGCACAGGATATTTGTAGCATAGACCCTGGACCTGAGGATTCAAGGAAGGCTTCGGGGAAGAAAAGGTACCTTTGCTTTGAAAAGGTAACTGTTTAAAATAAAATTATTATATAATAGATTGACTGGTTTAAAATAGACAAAATGGAGATGCATTACTTACTTTCAAATGGCTTACAATTTGATTAAAACCAGTATTTTCAAGGGTTAGCTGAAAATATTAACAATTCTTATAGGAATAGATTATAAATGAAATTCTATGAGTTCAGCTCTGAAACTTTTTATCCTTAGGATTTATGATTGGCTACTTGGGCTATTGTAAACGTGTAGAACCAAAAGCCGATTGTGAGAGACCGGCAGGAACAGGGCCTTCGTGCACAGAGGAGACAGAACCTTTCGAAACAGAAGAGCAGCTCCCCGAAACACGTCGCATATTTTGGGCAGACCTCAAATCAATGTTGTCGGAGAGACTGGATGCCATAGACTTCACCAGTGCCATCAAGTAAGCTTGAGCTGCTTTACAAGTTCAACCTCAGTGCCTAAACAAATATTGATTATTAGGTGCAGTGGAACAAAACAAAAGTGATAGTCTGGAGGAAAAGCTTTATAGAATAGGCGAGACTTCCCATGTTCAGTTAGAGGGTAAAGAGTCAGTAAAGAACTCAAACTATGTTAGGAAAAAATGTTAGAATTTCTGTGGGGACTCTCCTTTTTTTAAAGAAAATTCACAGGCTCTTGATCTTTTTGTCGTCTGGTTCTTTGTAGCCTGTTGCTTGCTGTCAGACTTTCTTCTGCTCCGATTTTTCGTCTCAACCCCTTATAAGTCATGCTGAGCTCTGCTGCTATCCATAAGGGCATCGGTAGCCTTTTTCATCCTCTAGTTCAAGACTAACTTGACTGCCCAGCTTGATACATCTCTAGTATTTCTTGATTTCTTCTGGTTCTCACTCAATCTATACCCTAAGAAGTGTCCTTAAGGTTCCTGTCCTTAGATTTTTAAGGTCTTCTTTGGACACATATCTAACTCTGTGTAAAGAACAAATCATCTTTTACCTTTTGTTAGCCCCCTATAGTTTCAATGTTACAGTAATTCTTTTGGTCTTAAATTAGAAATCTTGGCATTTTTTACTTCATCTGGTGAATACTTCTGTGTATACTGTATATTAGGCATTATGGATAAAGTGAGGATGAGGTCTATCAAAAAAAACATCATATAACTAATATGATGTGTATATTTACAAAGAGTCATGGGAAAGAAATCGGAACGAAGAGGAGTTTTGCTTCCAGGGTATTCAGAATGCTTCAAAAAAGTGAAAATTGAAGCTGTACATCTTGAGTTCACCAGTAGTAATACTATCTTTCATTTTGCTTATAGCAGATCTTCTGGAAGCTACTCATTTCCCCTAAAATTACCCTAAGCAGATACATCAGATAAAGAGGTTTTAACAAGTTTGAAGTCACAAGTTCCCTAAAATATGGGCACATTTTTTTTCTTCTAAGCTTGTCTCTATCTGGTTAATCCAGGATTTTGGGTCACAGTTAATTTATTTTTTTGAGTTATGCTTTTAAAACGATTTGCTTGATACTTGAGTTCAATGTTTATTTTAGGTTAAACTTTAGTTCATTTAACAGTGACTTTTTTTCCTCCAGGATGCTGAATGAAAATTCTTATGTCCCTCGTGAGGCTGGATCTCAAAAAGATGAAAGCCTTGCTTTTTACATTGAAAATCAATTCCGTGAACTTAAACTCAGCAAAGTCTGGCACGATGAACATTATGTTAAGATTCAGGTCAAAGGCAGGTATGTTGAAAGATGGTAACCTTATTTTATAAGAAGTAGCTATTCTCAGGTGTGCTAATTATAGCAAAGACCTTCAAAATAAATAATGCAAGTCAAATGCTAAATGTATTAAATCCATTTAATTTGTTTCTCAGGAATGCCTTAGCTTCATTTTAACTTAATCTTTTTTTAGCAATGCTCAGAACTCGGTGACCATAGTGAGTAAGAGCGGCGGCAGCAGTATGGCGTACCAGGTGGAGAATCCCGAGGGTTATGTGGCGTATAGTAAGGCTACGACAGTTACTGTGAGTAAGGCAAAACCGTGCGTGAGACATTTTCCCCTGTTGACTAGCTCAAAAACTCATTGTCTTTACTGTTCTTAGTATAAATTTACTCATAAAATGTAACTGACCTTGGGATATTTTTGTTCTCAACCCTCCTATGCCACAGTTAAAGTAAAATCCCAAGTCCTCATCTTGGTCAGCAAGGCACTGAGTAATTCTCCTGCTCCCCTCTTTGCTCACTCTGCTGTGGCCACTCTGACCTCCCTGCTGTTCCTCAAACTCTCAAACTCAAGCATGCTCCCACCTCACGGCCTTTATAGAAGTCGCCTTTCCCTTTGCCTGGCCTACTCTTCCCTTAAGTATTAGCATGGCTTCTTCCCTCACTCTGTGCAAGTCTCTTCCCAGCATTACCTCCTTAGGGAAGTCTTCCTTGATTATCTGATCAAAAATGTCCTTCCTCTAATCACTTCTCCTTATCCTGCTTCATTTTTCTTCCTAGTACTTATAGCACCTGACTTTATTTACTTGTTTCCACACTAGAATGTAAACTACATGAAGGGCTAGGGGTTGGTTTCATGTTCTGCTATGTCCCAGAGTCTTGGACAGTGCCTGACACATGGTAGTATTTACTGAATGAATTCATGTATCAGGTACCCCCTTATGTGGGGACAGATATAAATAACCGTCTCAGCTGGAGTCTAAGTTTGGTTCTTTAATGCTTGATCTTTTAAAATTTAGGCAAATACGGCCAAACTACTATAAAATTAAAAAACAGCTAGATAGATCTATCTAGGTTTTTTAGGTTAAAAACCACATATTTATATGCTGGGGTCTATCTAAAAACTGCCTTCCGAGCCAAATGAAGTTTTAGGGTTGTTCTCTGCCTTCCTGGTTTACCTGTGCTGTATCACTTTCCCAGGCCACCCACAAGCCAGTGGTTTGGAGGCGGGTAGATTGTTCTGTTAAAGAACGTGGAGAGTTTTGGTTCACCTGCGAGCTTTCTATATTTAGATATTTGGTTGTTAATGTCAGTTTATAGCTGTACATCTGAACTCTGATAGAGTTTAGGAGCATTATGATAACAGCTTATAAAAACATCTAAAAGTTGATCTATGCAAGTCATTTTATTATAAAACAATTTTTGGACAGATTTATTATCAGAACTTTTAGTTAATTCTTATGTCCTCAATTGTCTGGAGTTCAAGTGTGGGAACATTATGTAATTGGTACTGCCTTGGCTAGCCTACCGTATTTATATTGATAGATGTCTCTTTGCTTAAGGATATCTTATTATCCTTTCTCTTCCCCCCAAATATCTGAAGCAATGTAAATTAATTGACGTAAATAATCAATGTTAATTAAAGGCATCATAAGATAATAAATGGCATGAATATAGGAGACCAGAAATCTTGACTTCACTCCTGTTAACCCTGACCAGTTTTGACTTTAGAACTCTCATATATTCTTTCCTGGCCTTGGCCTTCTTTTTTTTCTCTCTTGGTTTTCTCTATTGGGTTTGACCTGTAAAATATTTGGTGGCAGACTCTGTCGCTATTCTAATACCATAATGCTCACTGAATCTAATGTCTTTATTCTAGGGTAAACTGGTCCATGCTAATTTTGGCACTAAAAAAGACTTTGAGGATTTAAATATGCCTGTGAATGGATCTTTAGTGATTGTTAGAGCAGGGAAAATTACTTTTGCTGAAAAGGTGAGTATGAGTTATTAAATACATTGGTATCATAACATTCTTCAGCTAAATGGTATTGTTAATTTTCTTACATTCTGAAAACCATCTGTCTTAAACTCTCATACCTGATAATATAATTTATTAAAGTACTCTACAAATCAAATAAGTTCCAGTTATTTAAAGTTATAGGATACTTCCAAAACTGGCATATCCACTTGGAGTATTTTGCAGTCATTGTCTTTCAATAAAAATGCAGTAATCTGAAATGCTTAAGTGAAAGAAGTTTAAATTGTGTCTATGTAACTGAGTTATATATAGAATATATATATATATATATATATATATATATATATATATATATATATATATATATAAAAAATTCAGTTATAACTATGTTTTATAAAAAGGAAAATTAAAAGTCACCTACACAGGGCTTAGAATGGAAAGACAGTGGTTGTTTTGGATGGGTTTTTATTATTTCTCTTATCTTTTGAACTCTCCTTAAGAGTTAGTTAAACTTTGTTGTGCAGCCACATTGAATTGTTTCTTTTTTACTTTTTAAATTGAGATTTAATCCACATATCATAAAATTCACTCTTTAAAGTGTACAGTTCAGTTTTTAGTATATTCACAGGTTGTGCAACAGTCACCACGATCTAATTCCAGAATATTTTCATCGTCCCCTAAAGAAACCCCATACCCAGCAGCAGTCACTCCCCATTCCCCCCTCCTCCTAGTCCCTGGCAATCACTAATCTACTCTCTGTTTCTATGGATTTGCCTCTTCTGGACATTTTATATGAATGGACTCATACAATATTTTGCGTCTTTTGACTGGCTTCTTTTCACTTAGCATAATGTTTTCAAGGTTCATCCATGTTGTAGCATTAATCAGTACTTCATTTCTTTTTTTGGCTGAATAGAATTCTACTGTGCAGATATACCACATTTTGCTTGGCTACTTGTCAACTGATGGACATTCGGGCTGTGTCCACTTTCTGGCTTTATTAATAATGTTACAATAAACATTCATTTATGTGTTTTTATGTGAATAGATATTTATAATTCTCTTGTGTATCTACCTAGGAGTGGGATTGCTGGGTCATATGGTAACTCTGTTTAGCTTTTTGAGTATATAATATTTTTGAAATGACAACATTTTAGAAATGGAGGAGAGGTTAGGTTAGTGGTTGCCAGGAGTTGAGGGTGGAAAGGAAGTGGGTGTGGATATCAAATGGCAATGGGAAGGATCTTTGTGGTATTAAAACTAATTGTTCAATATTTTGATTGTTTAGAACTTAATACACACAAACACAGAAATGAGTACAAGTAAAACTGGGGAAATCTGAATAATATTGGTGGATTGTATTGTATCAATGTTAATATTCAGGCTGTTACATTATAGTTTTGCAAAGTTTGACTAATGGGAGAAACTGGGCAAAGTTTACAATGGATCTCTATTACTTATTAAAACTGCAAATGAATCTACAATTATCTCGTTAAAAATTTCAGTTAAATTTTTAAAAAAAGTTAAATTTTAAGGCAAGTATTTTTTTCTAAACATATAAGCTATTTGAAACATTGGGAGTACTGGTGTAGTCTGCTGTAAACCTTTGTCTTTCAGTATATGTTCAGTATGTATTCTTCTAATTTTGGTTGATTAGATCTTCATTTTCTGAGCTTTACCTGTTTTTCTTTAGGTTGCAAATGCTGAAAGTTTAAATGCAATTGGTGTCTTGATATACATGGACCAGACTAAATTTCCCATTGTTAACGCAGATCTTCCAGTTTTTGGACATGTGAGTTTTTATTTCTTGAGTAAATGAGTTACTGGGTTCTCCAAATTGTTGCTGGATTCCATCTACATTAACAGAAAGAGAACTGTGCCATCCTTAAATACTCTTTTTCCCTTGGAGAGTTTTAGCAGTAAGTGAGAAGATGAATTACGTGACTTTGAGACCTAATTATTACTTATTGGTAAAAGTACTTTATCAATAGTATCTTGAATTGAGAATTTGACATATGCCATATAAAAATAAGAGTCACATATTATAGAACCACTCAGACTTTCAAACTTTAAGGTGCTAAACTAAACTCAGGTTATAGCCCCATACTGAATTTGAATCTTACAGGGATTTCTTGAATAAATGCCTGAGCTAATTATTCTTTTGTTTTACTAGGCTCATCTGGGAACAGGTGACCCTTACACACCTGGATTCCCTTCTTTCAATCACACTCAGTTTCCACCATCTCAGTCATCAGGATTGCCTAACATACCTGTCCAAACAATTTCCAGAGCTGGTGCAGAAAAGCTATTTCAGTAAGTTCTTATTTGAAAACTGTAATGCAGGGTCAGGTTTTATGATTAGGGAGAAATAATAATAATTTGTTGATTTGATAAAATCTTAAAACAATTGGCTATAATTTTCCACATTTTGGACATTTTGGGGATGGTTAGCTGTTAACTTGGTGTAGATAAAAATGAAATTTTTCCTCCATAAAGTGATCTTAATAACAGACATTGGATTTATAAACTCAAGGAGTCCTTGTTCAATCCACCCAGTGAATTTCTTGTGTAATATTCCCGGCATAGCTTCTGCTTAAGTACTTCCTGTGGTAAAGCATTTTGTTACCTATGGCAACCCGTTCAATTACTGGAGATCTATAAGAATTTGTATTGAGCTGAAATCTTATTCCCTGGAACACTCATTAGTTCTGGATTTTCTTTTTAAGCAACAGAATGATTCAAGTTTCCTTGTCTATAGATTGAATATCCTCAGTTCTCATGACAGTTTCCAGATGCTTTATAGTCATGATTAGTTCTTCTGGATATCTCCCTAGTGTGTTAGTATCCCTCTTTAGAAATAGAACTCAGTCTGATTAAAGTACATGTCATTAATTTTTATCTTGTTCTGGATATATTTCCCACCTGGTATTGGCATGGGATGTCAGTCTAGTTTCAAAACTCATGTGAGCATTTATTTGCTATGTGACATAGAACAAGTCACTCTTAACCCCATTGATCATGTTTCTTTGACTTAATTGGATAGCTATAAAGTATATTCTGCTTAGCAGGTTTATTGGTATCAAACGAAGAGCCATGTACATGTAAGGACTTTCAGATATCCTATATGGCTATTAATAATGCTGTTTAAGAGGTTTTTGTAATGGATGATTCTTTTTGACTAAAACCAAACTTAGAATCAGCTAATTCTTCCTACCATCTACAAGTCTTTCCTAACCTATGAAGCCAGCCCCTTATCTTCTTGTGTAGTGTGGAGTAATGATGTTTTGACATATTTATGTAAGTAAGCCCTTTTAGAGTAGTCAGTGTTTGGATAACACATGAGGAATCAGATAGGGGAAGATAGCTAACCTAACTACCAGCAGCATGAGAGTATTCTTTCTTAACTGAAATAAGAATGTATACTACCCTTGTTAGGAAACATGAGAATATATTAATGGACTTTTATGTATAAGAACTTCCTTCTGAGTCCATCTTGGAATCTATTTCAGATGTAAATTGTAGCTATGTCTCTGGCAGAAAGGCACACATCAGATGGGATAGGTAATACATTTTTTAGAAAACATTGGTTAAATTAGGAAGTAACTCATGATTTTCAAATGACCGCCTACAGATCAGAGTAAAACACAAATGTTTGGCCACTAGTGAATAATTCTGTATGTTCTATTTATATGTCCTCTTAACCTAGAACTTTACTGGACAGTAGGAAGGACTGATTTTGTAAACCGGCGGGAGGTTAACAGTAACTCAGAACTCTGATCTCTGTTTTCTACTTCTAGAAATATGGAAGGAGACTGTCCTTCTATTTGGGGAATAGACTCTTCATGTAAGCTGGTATCCTCACAGAATAAGAATGTGAAGCTCACTGTGAACAATGTGCTGAAAGAGATAAGAATTTTTAACATCTTTGGAGTTATTAAGGGCTTTGAAGAACCAGGTAAAGATCCTTGGGGGTTTTTCATTTGTTTTGTTTTCCTTACTCTTAAGGATGTGGCCAGAGGGAGGGAGTGCAGGAAGCCTGACTTGGCTTGGTTTCTTGAAATGCTAAATCTTATCTGTCCTAAAGCGAACTGTTCAGGTGTCAGTTTTAGTGGGAGGTAATAAGGTCCTAGGAAATTAACTTGTCAAAAACTGACCATTATGACTAGAAAATCTCTTGTAAGTTATTAAATAGACCAGAGGTAAGCAAATTTCTTCTTAAGGGGGCAAATAATAAACATGTTGCAGGCCATACAGTCTCCATTGCAACTCTTCAACTCTGCCACTGTAGCATAAAAATAGCCATGGACAGTACGGGCATGCAGGCTGTAGTCTGCCAATGTATCTGAATGCCATCAAATAATAATATTTGGTAAGGACAGCCCTTGGACTTCAGTGCTTATTAGACAACTAGCACAAATAAGTAGTCAGTGAGTAACCTTATTGGTAATGTAGAAAAAAGAGTAGCAGTATGAATAAGGGAAAAGAGATCAGTATTGTCATGTGAATTTTTTAATCCCTGGAGTCCTAAGTCAGATCTGAAGGAAGGCTCTCTTACCCTTAATGCATATACTACATTTTTACCCTTCTACTAACGTGCTTATTCTAGACTTCAATATTAGAAAACAGTTTAAAAGCTGATTGTATAATTTATCTTTTTTTTTTTTTTTTTAATTAAGATCGCTATGTTATAGTAGGGGCCCAGAGGGATGCCTGGGGTCCTGGAGCTGCAAAGTCCAGTGTAGGAACAAGTCTCCTATTGAAACTTGCCCAGATACTTTCCGATATGGTCTTAAAAGGTAGAGTACAAATTTTGAGAACTTGAACATCTATGTACTGTATTTCTAAATGTTGTAATATGCTTTGCTCACTTTTGCCTATATTCTTATGGTTCACTTGTGTTAGACCCTGAATTCTTAAGTACAAAGCAGGTTGTCTTTTGTTGTATCTGCCTTTGACTTTGAAACAGCTTTCTGTGCAGTGTCTTCATTGTACTGGGAATCATGAGTTTCTCTGAGATGCTGGAAAGCATTATATTGGGCCCTAAATTCTTAGTTTGACATATCCAGAATGATACGGCAAATCTAACATGGTCCCTAAGGAATCTATTTGAAAGCAAGCAGTGTCATACCTTTGCACTAATGTTCTATAGTTTTGTTATAAAATGATAATATATAACTTAAATATTTATAAATACAACATAGAATATGTATTTATATATTTGATTTATAAATATATAATATTATATAGTATATAATTTGTTTATGTAAGAAAGGCTTCCTTTCAAGCCTTTCTCCCATAGTACTTGCCACTCCTTTATACCCACCCACATGCAAACCCCCATCACATTCATGAATCTTTGGGTCATAGGGTAAGTTGCAGTGCTTAACTTTAATACAAAAGTACATTAATGCAGAAAACTACATACCCAGGGGAGGGGGAGGGATGGAGGGTAGTGGCACATAAAACCCCCAAAGGAGCTGTCATTAATGTAATTTCTCTGAAAACTCACTCTTTCCTAAACTTAAATTTGTGAGTTTTAATTTTATTTCAAACAGTTGTTTTTAAAGTAATCTAGTGTTTTAAGTGACTTACCTCTAGGCAAATTGTTTTCAAAGAAGATACTTTGGCTATGATTTCAGATATCTCTTGGTCTGGAAGTTATAAGGGACTCAAAGAATGGAGTGTAAAAGAGTGAGGTCTAGTAAGCTGGTCCCTACTATGTACTTAAGATCTTATTTGCAAATGATCTCCTATCCTGTTCTTTGCTATATTACTTTAAAATTTGATTTCTCTTTCTTTTTTTGGTTCTTTCACCTGGGGCCTCAAAAGGAAAAGAAATATTTCTGAATCTGCGGTCTTGAATTAGAAGTTTCTGATTTCATCTTAAGTCAGTTACCTACCTATAACCTTTACCAAGACAAAACTAACTTTTTGTTGTCTTTTAGGTCAGTTTAAACCCAGCAGGAGCATTGTCTTTGCCAGCTGGAGTGGTGGAGACTTTGGAGCTATTGGTGCCACTGAATGGCTAGAGGTATTATCTATATATCATCCATACCCAGAATGGGCACTCGAACTTGTATTGGCTTAAGCTGTCCTCCAGAAACCATGCTCTTTTAAATTTGATTATATCATTTTTACCTTTGTATGTTTAGTTTCAATAGAATCCAAACTTAAACAGAAATCCCTAATAATAGCTACTGTCTGTGATAATTAAGTTAATACATATTAGTACATTCGTATTTTTCCTTCTCTTCTAGGGATACCTTGCCTCCTTGCATTTAAAGGCTTTCACTTACATTAACCTGGATAAAGCTATTCTTGGTAAGTATCCTTTCATTAGCCATTTATAAATTTATAAACTACTTATAGAATAGTAGAAGAAAGCTTTCTAAAGCAGCACTTGTTATTTTTTACGATTTACACTGGACACAACCAGATCAAAAGACTGACTTAGCTTCCTTTTAAATAGTGGATTAAGTTATAGAATGGGTACAGACTGCCTTGTCTAGAGCAGTGGTCTTAATGTGGTCCCAGATCAGCAGCATCAGGATCACCTGGGAACTGTTAGAAATGCAAAATTTCGGGCCCTACCCTAGACCTTTTGAATCAGAATCTGGAGCATAGTGTCTAGCAAACTGTGTTCTAACAAGTGCTTTAGGTGATTCAGTTGCACTAAAGTTTGAGACCCACTAGTTCTCTACTTTGGACCAGAAGGAACTAAACCATACCAATAGAATGGTATTCTAGAGACTAATTCACAACTTGCTAGATTGTGGCATCATGGATAGAAATACAAGATAATCAAACTTCTGAAAGAGTTCGGTGTTATTTAAAGTACAGATGTAGCTAGTGGATGAACTGGCTGAATAAATTGGATGAACTGGAGAGTAATGAAATGTCTACTTTGGGAATAAAAAGGAAGGCGTTACAATTAAACTAAATTTTATTAGATTAGTCATTATTGCCATTTTACCTTTGCAGCAGAATATACTGAATATAGCAAGCTTACTGTAGCTAATAGATGCCTGCCCTAACATGGGTGAACCAGAAAGGTACCAGAAAAACAGGTCATTAACATTAAATATGCAAACTCAAGGAGTAAGAGCTTCAGTTGAGTGAAATTAGGGTTATCAGTCACGAAAGAGCTTGACTCAACCATTTTTTTTATCTACTTCATTAAGACGACAGTTGTTGTATATGCCACTGATCTAGGTTATTGTCTTCCTGTTTGCCAAGTAGTTTTAGTTATAGAAGTAGCAGTGTGCAAATTGCTTGACTAAAGAAGGAGCAATGTTAAAATAATCTCTTTGCAGGTACCAGCAAGTTCAAAGTTTCTTCCAGCCCACTGTTGTATTCGCTTATTGAGAAGACGATGCAAGATGTGAGTGTATACCTACTTATGAAAGTGTAATGTAAATTAGACAAAAAATTAAGATGAAAAACATTGATATTTAAACTGTAGGTGCCCACAGAGGTTATCTATAGAGTCAGAACGTTAAGGAAGGTTTAAATGAACTTGAACCATACCTGAGACTTAAATAAGAAGGCCAGATGAGATAGTCATTGAATAAAAACAGACATGTGAATGAGTGAGGAACAAAGTTTCCCTGATGGGATTAGAGACAATATATTGGAGTGACTGAAGTTGGAGAGAAATAAGGGTCAGGGAACTTGACCTTGATCCCATGGGAAACTAGGGATTGCTATAGGGTCTCCAACAGGGCAGTAATGTGCTTGCAGGTTAGGCTGGCAGTAGTATAAAATGTGCTGCTGGAAGGAAGAAACCAGAAAGAAGATAGGCAGATCATAAAGACTAGAGAGGGCTTTTAAAACTGTGGTGAAGTCACCTTTAAAATGTTAAGAAGGAAAACTTTTTTTTTCTCACCATAACTAGAGGAACTAACAGCACGAGCCTAGTAGGAGTAACTTCAGAAATTTGGGATTGTTTTAACTGTCTTAAATTTTTTTCAAGAAGATATAATAAAAAATTTAATATTTTTAATAGATGTTTATAGAGAAAAATGTTGGTGACTAGCCTGAATGAATGAGTCCAGAAAGGTTCATTGTAATGATAAAATAATTCCTTATTTTACAGGTGAAACATCCAGTTACTGGGCTCTCTCTATATCGGGACAGCAACTGGATCAACAAAGTGTAAGCTGAGAAAAGTGAATGAATAGCTAACAGAAAAGCAGAGTCACTCAATAAGTAGCACCTACTGTGTTAGGTAGAGGTTTAAACATAACCTTGCAGTGAGTTAAAATTTACTTGGGGGTAGGGTAGGGTTGCATGTAGCACAGTCTTTTTCTTTAGATGATAACTTTCTAAAAACACATTCCTGCTTTTCTTGCAGCGAGAAACTTTCTTTTGATAATGCTGCTTTCCCTTTCCTTGCATATTCTGGAATCCCAGCAGTCTCTTTCTGTTTTTGTGAGGTAAGTCTGAAGAATGCTACAGCATTATATCTTAGATCTTCTTTCGTCAGTTTTGAGGCCAAGTTTCCTAGAGTGCTTATATGTTTTGAGAAGTTAGATACATGCAGTTATTGTAATCTCCCTTATTATCAGTCTTAAGATAGAATTTTAATCTCGGCTTAGTTAGCATTTGAGTTTATTTGCTAAACTTCTTCAGTTATGTAGGATGAGTTTTAATAACAAGGCCGTCTACTGAACAGTGCAGTATAGAATATTTCCTTCAAACAAAGTTCTACAGGATAATACTGTTCTTGATGCCTGTTGAAATACGGTTGTAGATGTTCGTCCAGAGATGTTAGTCTCTTAAGCAGGGATTATAGATAAAAGCAGAAAAACCAAACAGAGGTAAGATTTTTAAGAGACAGAACTTTGAACTGACCAAGTTGGAAAACAAGATTGACTTGGTACAAGAGCCAATTAGAAGGCACTGAAAACCAGGCAGAGTAAAAAGAATGATGAAGGAAGGCTTCTGTGCTGAAGGGCTAGAGTTGGAAAACCAGCTCCGCAGCAGGCTCTTCTGAGGTGTGAAGAGATCCCAGAGTTAGCATAGCAGGCCAGCGTGGAAGCTGTTGACTTTGGCATCAAACTGATGATCCAGTAGGGGCCAGGTCCTTAATAACTTCTTACCACTGGGGGTTTTAGCCTGGAACTAGGACGGAAAGGTGTGAAGTGAGGGAGTGATGAAAGATCTGGATTTGGGGATTAACATAGCTGGAATTCCCCTTTCTGCTAGAGCAACAGTATGAATGGTATTGAAACATCTGGTCATTATGTCTATTTCGTACTTTAGGAAGAAGTGTCAGGTCCTAGGGTTGAGGAAACTTCTTATGGATGATTTCTGTTGACCTTCAGAAGTCATGTTTTTTTTAAAAACTTCTTAATGATTCCTAGCAGTGCTGGTTCAGAGGTATAGGTAATACAGATATATACAGTCTGAAAGTAAAGAATTGAGGTCAAACCAAAGGATTGCCGATGAGATTGTCACCGAGGACAGTGGTAGGGAATAGAGTTGAAGAAATAGCTACTAAAGTTGTCCAGTGAAAGTGGAGAGAAGTTCTTGTAAGCATCAAACGGTCTTGTTAGAAAGGTAACATGTATGAATGGATGAATGCTGCATGAAGAAGAAGAAGGTAAATTTTTATCTAAAAGTAACACTTTATATTGAAAGTACATTTCATGCGTGCTCTCCTCTTTCCTCATTAATATGGGCCAAACTTCCCAGAGAGAAGGGAACAAGGATATAACCTCAAGCAATTTGGCTAGAAATCTGTTTAGGGTCTGTGATGTGATAGAACAGGGATTCTATGGAACCTAGAAGAAACTAATCATTCCAGGAGTAGGTTAGGTTCAGAGGAACTAGCAAAAGCCGTATCTTCTTAAAGTAGTGGATATGAGATAAGTTGGAGTAGGAATATATTAGAAGCAAAGGAAGAATTACAGTTACTATTACTTTGATGGGGAAACTAGAATGTGAGGTTCCTAGTCTTATAACCCACCTGAGTACATTAACCTACCTTTGTTTTCCAGGACACAGATTACCCTTATTTGGGTACTCCCATGGATACCTATGAGGTACTGAATCAGAATGTTCCTCAGTTGAACAAAATGGCACGTGCAGCAGCAGAAGTAGCCGGTCTGCTTGTGATTAAACTTACCCATGATGTTGAATTGAACCTGAACTATGAGATGTATAATGACAAAATACTTTGGTTTGTGAGAGAAATGAACCAGTTCAGAGCAGACATAAAGGTGAGCACTAACTAAAACCAGGTTCTTACTGCTGAAGTATCAAGCAGTTTGAAGAATAATGTTTAGCTGTTCCTAGGCAGCATGATTGGTAGCCAAAGTATGTTTTAAAGTGAACTGAAGTATAATTTTGCTTAGAATCCGTAACTCATTTGAAAGAGAAGTTGGGAGGCTGAAGGTTATAGATATAGGATAGACCACAGCAAGTCTCTCAGAATCTAAAATGGTGTTAAGCTTTCTCTCATTCATGTATCCCAAGCAACCCATAAAGAACTTGGGCCTAGAGAATATAAAGATCTCAACTATGACTCTGAACCTATGAGTTGGGCCACATGTGCCTTGCAGAGATGACATGGATGGAGAGAGAACATAGCCAGTGGTTAAAGTGTTATTTAGTGTTGATCCTTTGTGTCTAATATTCAAACATTTGATAAAACCAAATTAATATTAATAAGTGGCTTTTATGGTACTAAAAGTCAATTTAACAGATCCCTTAAATGAAGTAAATCATTGATAACCGAATCTTAATTATTAGGATTGGCTTACTTGAAACTAATTGTAACTGATCAGAAACTGGGACTTACCAGATGGAAATAACTAGATTTTGAAGTTCACTGAACCAAAATGTTTGAAGTTTGCCACCAAAGGGAAATTGAACCAGAAAGAATATACTACACAGGATTATATACTTTTACTAAGTACATTATGTTACATTTCTTGATGAGGATGGTTTTCTTATGAGACTAAGAATGGATAATTGTACTATCTGCTGAGCTTAAATATGAGTGTGTTATGAGTTTATAGAACTTGGAACCTCCTGTACAAGACGGTTAAGTCTAGCTTTTGCTGGCTTGAGGTTGTCTGTGAGTCTCACCCCCTTTTATCAGAATCATTTCAGTTAGTACACCTAAATTTAAAAAGGTATACAGAATAACATCCTTAGAAATATAACATCTAATAAATAGTGAGTTTAATATCTTTCTGCTTCAGGAGATGGGTCTGAATCTACAGTGGCTGTATTCTGCTCGTGGAGACTTCTTCCGTGCTACGTCTAGACTAACAACCGATTATAAGAATGCTGAGAGAACAAACAGATTTGTCATGAGGGAGATCAATGACCGTATCATGAAAGTACGTAAACCCTTAGAAAAGGAGGAATTCAAGTATGTGCATTTTTAATTGGTAAATCTTGTGTTTCTAAAAAGTAGAGTAATAATTCCAGGAGCCTAGAATCCTTTGCTGCTTTAGAATTCAGCACAAATTTTAACTTTTACTTATTAGCAAGGTATAAAGCCAACATATCTAAACTGGAAATACAAAAGACATTTGACCTCGTATTAACTTTTTTAGGCTTTAAAAACATTTTAAAGAAGGGATCATTAATGGTATTTCTGTTTAATTTAGCCCTTAGCTGCTTTTAGCCTAGTCTGCTTGGAAGAAGCAGAAGACTGCATTACAGTGGAAACTTGTAAACCTTCCCTATATAGGCTCTGACCAAAAAAAAAAAAAACAAAAACCCAATGCAGTTAGAGTTTACAAAGGAATTGACAACTTGCTTTACAATTTTAACATTAGAAGATTAGTAGCCTGTTCTCAACATTCTTAAATTCAGGGAAATTTTAACATTTGAAGTGAGAGAATGACAGTTGTTTTACTCTATCAGGTCCTTTCCTCACAACAAAAGTCACAGCACTGTGTAAGCTCCCTTGTATGTTTTGTTTTCGTAGGTGGAATATCACTTCCTGTCACCCTACGTATCTCCAAGAGAGTCTCCTTTCCGACATATCTTCTGGGGCTCTGGCTCTCACACTCTGTCAGCTTTACTAGAGCACTTGAAGCTGCGGCAGAAAAATAATGGTGCTTTTAATCAAACACTGTTGAAAAACCAGTTGGCTCTAGCAACTTGGACTATTCAGGGAGCTGCAAATGCCCTTTCTGGTGACATCTGGGACATTGACAATGAATTTTAAATGTGATACCTATAACTTATATAAGAACATCAGGGTAGTGTGGTTCCTAGACTTGTGTTGGTTGTGCTAAATTTTCAGTAGGGCTACAAAACCTAATATTGTTAAAATTCTACCCAATCTTGGTACTGCTAGATGTCTTTAGGCAGCAGCTTTTAATACAGGGTAGGTACCTGCACTTCAAGTTAAAGTGACTAACCACTTAAAAAAATGTTCACGATAGAATATTTTCTCTGATTCTCTCTAGAGTTTTAAGTGCTTTGTAATGGTAACTGCCTCTTTCCTGTTACAGTTATGAAAAAGTCAGAACCAGTTACGTGAACTATTGCTCTAAATCCTAAGTACGTGAACTGGTATCTTCTGAATTGGAGGCGGAAGGTGATACCTGCTGAAGGTGGAAAGTGGCAGCTTAGCGTGATCCTCCGCCTTCACTGGATGCCAGATAGGAGATCCCAGGCTGTAAGGCTTTACTCTCCACGTGAGATCTCTGCCTTCTCTAAGGATTTAGCTGGTTTCCATATCTGAAAGTGAAACAGTTCACTTTCAGAAGAGATGGGACTTGTTTTCTTGCCAGTGAGGTCTGAAATAGAGGTCCTTCAGCTGCATAAAAGGAGGTTCAACTGTTTAATCACAGGAGTAAGGCCTTAATGTGTTAACCTCAAGATTATGTATGAAAAGAGGAGACCAGAAGCCAAAGACCTAGTCTATTTCCTCTTCCTCTGTCCCTTGTCCCATAAACCTTTGTTAGTTTTTTGTTTTCGTTTTTTCCAAGGTATTTTGAAAGAGAACCAAGTTTTAGGTGTTTAATTTCAAACTCAGTTCGTCAGACTTTAAAGAACACACTGCCAAATTTTGGCCAAAGTGTTAATTTTTTGGAAAAGCTTCCTGTCATTTTGGCACTGAGATATTTATTGTTTATTTATCAGTGACAGAGTTCACTATAAATGGTGTTTTTTTTATAGAAGATAATTATCGGAAGCAGTGCCTTCCATAATTATGACAGTTATACTGTCGTTTTTTTTTTAAATAATAGCAGCATCTGCTAATAAAACCCAACAGATACTGGAAGTTTTGCATTTGTGGTCGACACTTACGAGTGTTAGAAAACAACCGCAAGCCAAATAAAATTATAAAGCTAAGTCTTGGAGAAGAATTAAATTTAATTAGTGGTTGCTAATCAAGTTAAATTTCTATTTAGCTAAACAGATTAAAAACAGCAGTTCCCCTAAATGCAGTGAATTGTGACCAAGTTATAAATTAATGTCACTTAAAAGCTGTGATCGTACTCGTACATGCAAAATTTTACAGCTCAATTTATCCAAAGTGTAACTTTAATTCGAATTTTGCAAAATTTCCAGTACCTTTTTCACAAACCTAACTCACATTATCGGGAGCAGTGTCTTCCATAATGTATAAAGAACAAGGTAGTTTTTGCCTACCACAGTGTCTATATCGGAGACAGTGATCTCCATATGTTACACTAAGGGTGTACGTAATTATCGGGAACAGTGTTTCCCATAATTTTCTTCATGCAATGCCGTCTTCAAAGCTTGAAGATCGTTAGTATCTAACATGTATTCCCAGCTCCCTCTAATTCTCTTTTAGTTTTAGTTGCAGAAACATGGAGGTCATTAAGCATTTGGTGGATAACTTCAACCACTGTAAAATAAAATTACTTCCTTCAAGAGTCTTTGTTTTTAAACCTAACGTTGTGTTTTGTTATATTTGTGGCTTCCCCAGGTCTTCTGTTTAGCGGGATAGTAGCATACATTTATAATGTTTGCTGTTGTCAAACGAATTTAACTTTATCCCCTTATTTGCATGTTATCGCCTATAAACTTAGTTCATACAAGTCTGAATCCAGAATTGACCTTTTAGCTTAGAGCAGGGGAAACTTATATAGGAGTTTGGGGGGAGGGGGGAGTGGAGGGTGTGGGGAGATGAAGCTTGCAGAGAGGTATTTGATCATGTCTCCCCAACCATTAGGATTTGGTGGTTATAAGTTAAACATAGATGTGAACAAATAAGTTTGAGGCTACATCAGTTAGGAATTTATTTTCTACTCAGCCATCATTATAAACCTGATAATCAGCTATTTGTTCTGAGGCAGTTCAATACTGTCGCCTAAGAAAAAGTCCATAGGGTCTCTTCAGATTCTTAAACTTAGTGTCATTTATGTAAGTTAAAATAGATGTAGATTAATACAGTCTCACTGATTTGACCATTCACAGTCTATTTTAGTCTTTACAGTGTTTTATCTTGAACTGATATTTAGTGGTAAGTGAAAAGGTCATAGCTGGGATTCCTGGTTTGAGTATCATGCTTTATTGTATTTTAATGAAAGTTCAGTGACTTCAAGGCATATTATGAACAATGGGCATACATTTTACAACAGTAAATCTCTTCAAAAAACTTTTCTGTAGTTAGGACTAAGTTATTTACAATCAAACAAGTCAGTAAGTGGTAAGGGGCTTAATATTCCTGAATGAAATGTGTATCTGACTAGTGACAACCAACTGGTCTTCAGATTTTTTCTGGTTTTAGATGTCATGTGCATTTTGAAGGTAAAGCATAAAATGAGTGAGCTTTGTCATGATTCACTATTCTAGAACTTGCATGACCTTTACTGTGTTTCCTTTTGAATGTTCTTGAAATTTTAGTTGGCTAAACATGGTTTATTGGACTTGTCAACTTACTGCTCAGCTGTGTCTTCGTAAACAAGTGATATGCCCTTATAATTGTATACAATCTGGTATGTGCAACAATGTGGAGATTCCTCATCTGATTTAATAAAATGCTTGAACACTGTTGTCATTTTTAATAGACTTTTTAGATCAGTTTTAGGTTCCCAGGAAAACTGAGCAGAAAGTACAGAGAGGTCCCATATACTCCCTGTCTGCACACTGCTCCCACCCGTTTCCCCCACTATCGACATCCTGAGAGCCCCACCCCCAAGAAGTACCTTTGTCACAATCAGTGAATCTAACTTGACACATCACTATCGTCCATAGTTGACATTATGATTCACTCTTGGTGGTGTACACCCTATGGGTTTGGACAAATGTATAATGACATTTTTACCATTATGGTACAATACAGAATAATTTTACTGCCCTGAAAATCCTCTGTGCTCTGCCTCTTCGTCTTCCCTTCCCAGGAACCCCTGGCAACCCTTGATATTTTTACTGTCTCCATAGTTTTGCCTTTTCCAGAATGTCATATAGTTAGAATCATACAATTCATTCAATCTAGCTTTTTCAGATTGGCTTTTTTCACTTAGTAATATGCATTTAAGATTCCTCTGTGCCTTTTCATGGCTTGATAGCTCATTTCTTTTTAGTGCTGAATAATATTCCATTGTCTGGATATAACAGTTTATTTCTCCATTCACCTACCAAAGAACATCTTTGTTGCTTCCAAATTTTGGCAATTACGAGTAAAGCTACTATAAACGTGTACAGGTTTTTTGTGGATGTAAGTTTTAGTTCATTTGGGTAAATACCAAGGAGTGCAATTGCTGGATTATATGGTAAGAGTATCTTTAGTTTTGTAAGAAACTTCCAAACTGTCTTCCAAGGTAACTATACCATTTTGCATTCCCACTAGCAGTGAATGAGAGTTCCTGTTGCTCCACGTCCTTGTCAGCATTTGGTGGAGTCGGTGTTTTGGATTTTGGCCATTCTAGTAGGTGTGTAGTGGTATCTCATTTTAATTTGCATTTCCCTAATGACAAGATGTCTCATATTCTTATTTACCAAGTGTATATCTTTGGTGAACTGTTCAGATCTTTTGCTCCTATTTTAAGCGGGTTGTTTGTTTTCTTATTGTTGAGTTTTAAGAATTTTTTTTGTATATTTTAGATAACAGTCCTTTATTAGATATGTGTTTTACAAGTATTTTTTCCCAGTTTGTGGTTTGTCTTCTCATTCTCTTGAAAGTGTCTTTTGCAGAGCAGAAGTTTTTAATTTTAAAGAAGTCCAGCTTATCAATTATTTCTTTCATGTATCACCAAACCCATCTAGATTTTTCCCTGTGTCATCTTATAGGAGTTTTATTTTTCCATTTAACATTTAGGTCTGAGCTATTTTCAGGTAATTTTTGTAAAGGGTATATGGTTCATTTTTTTTGCATATGGATGTCCAATTGGTCATTGGTTTTCAGTAAGAATACTCTAGCAGGTCACATCATTTGCGAATATTTTCTCCCATTCTGTAGGTTGTCTTTTTGTTTTGGATTAATTTCCAAAATATACAAACAGCTCATACAGCTCAATATCAAAAAAACAACCCAATAAAGAAATGGGCAGAAGATCTAAATAGATGTTTCTCCAAAGAAGACATTCAGATGGCCAAAAGGCACATGAAAAGATGCTCAACATCGCTAATTATTAGAGAAATGCAAATCAAAACGACAATGAGGTACCACCTCACACCAGTCAGAATGGCCATCATCAAAAAATCTACAAACAATAAATGCTGGAGAGGGTGTGGAGAAATGGGAATTCTCCTACACTGTTGGTGGGAATGTAAATTGGTGCAGCTACTATGGAAAACAGTATGGAGGTTCATTAAAAAACTAAAAATAGAGCTACCACATAACCTAGCAATCCCACTCCTGGGCATATATCCGGAGGAAACCATAATTCGAAAAGATACATGTATCCTAATGTTCATAGCCAGCACTATCTACAATAGCTGAGACAGAAGCAACCTAAATGCCCATGGACAGATGAATGGATAAAGAAGATGTGGTATATATATACAATGGAATACTACTCAGTCATACAAAAGAATGAAATAATGCCATTTGCAGCAACATGGATGGACCTAGAGATTATCACGGTAAGTGAAGTAAGCCAGAGAGAGAAAGACAAATATCATATATCACGTATATGTGGAATCTAAAAAAACCCCCAAAACCAAAAGATACAAATGAGCCTATGTACAAAACATAAACAGGGGGCTTCCCTGGTGGCGCAGTGGTTGAGAATCTGCCTGCCAATGCAGGGGACACGGGTTCGAGCCCTGGTCTGGGAGGATCCCACATGCCGCGGAGCAACTGGGCCCGTGAGCCACAATTACTGAGCCTGTGCGTCTGGAGCCTGTGGTCCGCAACAAGAGAGGCCGCGATGGTGAGAGGCCCGCGCACCGCGATGAAGAGTGGCCCCCATTTGCCGCAATTAGAGAAAGCCCTCACACAGAAACGAAGACCCAACACAGCCAAAAATAAATAAATAAATAAATAAATAAATAAATAAATAAATAAACCCAAAGTTTGAAAAAAAAAAAAAACTTCTCCCTAGCTCCCTCCTAAAGACCATTGGATAGCCTGATACAGAAAGGTATTCTAGTTTAAGCAATTACACATATTTAAAAGAAATAAAAAACAACAAAAAATCATAAACAGACCCACAGACATGTAAGACAAACTTATGGTTAACAAAGGGGAAAGGGGGGAGGGAAAAGGATAAATTAGGAGTTTGGGATTAACATAAACACAATACTATATATAAAATAGATAACCAACAAGGACCTACTGTATAGCACAGGAAACTATACTCAATATTTTATAATAACTTATAAGGAAAGAGAATCTGAAAAAGAATATATATATAAAACTGAATCACTCTGCTGTACACCTGAAACTAACAACATATAGTAAATCAACTATACTTCAATTAAAAAAAAAGAAAATTCTAACAGGACCTATTTTGTCTCCCCTCCCCCTCAAAAATAGGTGAGTTACCTATCTAATTTTAATTTTTAGTCACATTAAAAACCTAAAAAGAAACATGAAATTTTAGTATATTTGAAATCAATATATTCAAAATGCTATTATTTTAACATGTACACATTAAAAATTATTGCCAAGATATTTTATATTCCTTTTTCCATAATAAGTCTTCAAAATCCATTGTGCTTATCACATCACAATTTGGGCTACCCCTATTTCGAGTGCTCAATAGCTAATGGTTAGTGGACACTGCTGCTCTATAGTAAAAGGCATAACTGGTAAGGGTTTTATTTTACAGGCTTTCTACTAAGCAATTACCAAAAAAACCATTATACAACTGAATCTCGTAGCTACAAGTGCCAGCCAGAATTCTTCAGTACGCTTGCAGGAATTGCAGCCACTAGAATTGGGAAGCCTTTTAATTGCCTCACCTATGTCCAAGCTTTCCCGTCAGAATTAGTAGCCACGTGCACAGCCTGGAAAATCATCAAGACAATAGATGACTATTCTAAGGAAAATGTGCCTTGTGAAAGGTGATGGGCCAGGAGGCAGCCCTAAACAAATATTTGAAGAGACATATGGTTGGTTATCTGCAACATATACCTTCGCTTGGAATTTAACACATCAGATACCGTTATCTTCCTTGTAGCTATCAATGAGCTTACCTTCTTAGGTGCTTGAGTTAAAGCCTTTGTAGTTTGCTACATCTATCCTTTAAACTACCTAATGTTTAATCCATCCCAAATTGATTATTTTGACTAGTTGTTAATGCCTTTTTTGAAAAATGTTTACATACTAATGGTCAAAGTGCAGAAGGATCTGTATTGAAAAGTAAGTTTTTCCTCTTGGTCCCCACAATTTCTCCCTCTAAATATCCACAATCACCAATTTCTTGCATATGCTTTCAAAATAGTCTATGCGTAAGTGAGAATAGCCGTGAAACCTTCATGAAAGGAGTTTTGGTTCCAGTATCACAATGTAAGCCCCTACAACCCATCCCTCCACTGCTTACGATGATAAACTCTGAGTAAAATAGAAAAAAAAGAAAGGAAAAGAAACCCACCTGAGGACTTAAAAAGTAAACACAGGCAAACAGACTGTGGATGGGAGTAAAGCTTGGAGAAGTGACCTTAAAAAAAAAAAAAGCGTGAGAGTTGGTAAGGACAAAAAGAGAGGACAAACAAAAAACTAATAAAATATGCCAAGGTCCAACTATATCAATAATTACATTAGTGACACGTTAACATTCTAATCAAAAAGTTCATTTAAGTGCTGCCTACAGGGCTTCCCTGGTGGCGCAGCGGTTGAGAATCTGCCTGCCAATGCAGGGGACACGGGTTCGAGCCCTGGTCTGGGAAGATCCCACATGCCGTGGAGCGACTAGGCCCGTGAGCCACAATTACTGAGTCTGCGCATCTGGAGCCTGTGCTCCACAACAAGAGAGGCCGCGATAGTGAGAGGCCCGCGCACCGCGATGAAGAGTGGCCCCCGCTTGCCACAACTAGAGAAAGCCCTCGCACAGAAACGAAGACCCAACACAGCCATAACTAAAAATAAATAAATAAATAAATAAATAAATAAATAAATAAATAAAATAAATGCTGCCTACAAGAAACACTTTAAAAACACAGATAAGTTGAAAGTTAAAGGATGGAAAACAAAGAACATGCAAATTAGCATAATAGGACAAGAGTGGCTACATAAACACCAGATAAAAATAGACTTTAAGACAAAGATTATCATAGATAAAAATAGGAACATTTCATGATAAACAGGACAATTCATTGGGAAGATAGTACAATTATAAATATGTATGTAGGATGCCTGATAGCCTTAAATACATGAATTAGAAGTTTATAGCATTGTGGGGAGAAACATAATTCTGCCATAGTAGATTTTAACACCCACTTCTTAGCAGTCATTAGAACAATTAGACAAATCAGGACAAAAGATCTGAACCACTTTATCAGCCACCTCAATCTAATTGATGTCTATAGGACACTACATCCAACAAGTGCAAAATACTATTTTTTTTGAGGTATGCATGGTAAATTCAAGATAGACCATATGTTGGGCTCTACAAGGCTCAGATTAAAAAGTATTGAAATTATACATGGTGTGTTCTCTGATCACAAAGGAATTAAATTAAAAATTTAAAATCAGTAACAACATATCCAGAAACCCCCAAAACCTCAGGAAATTAAACAGCACATTTGTAAATAATTTATTCATCAAAAAGATGAAATCACAAGGGAACTTAGAAAATATTTTAAATTTAATGATAATTACAACATAAAATTTGTGGATGCAGGTAAAGCAGTGCTTGGAGATGCACTGCTCATTACAGAAGCCACTGGATACATGTGACTAAATTTAAATTAATACAAAAGTTCAATTCCTCAGACACACTGGCCACATATCAAGTGCTCAATAGTTACATATGGCTAGTGGCTACTGTACTGGACAGCAGAAAACAGAATACTTCCATCACTGCAGAAAGTGCTATTGAATAGTCATGGCTTAGAGGGAAACTTATAGTTTTAAATAATTATATTAGAAAAACATCTAAAATCAATGACCTAAGTTTCCATCTTAATAAGTTAGAGAAAGAAAAGCAAAGTAAGCTCACGTGAAATAGAAGAAAGGAAATACAGTAAAGAACAAAAATCAATGACATGAAAATCATACAATAGATAAAATTAACAAAGCCAAAATCTGATTCTTTGGAATGAATAATGAAATAGAAAAACCCCTAGCTAGAGCAATCAAGAAAAAAAAAAATGATGGAAAACAATTACCAATATCAAGAATGAAAAAGGTTATCACTACAGATCCTATGACATTAAAGGATAATAAAGGTATATCACGAACAATTTTATGCCAACAAATTAGACCACTTACATAAAGTAGACAAATGTATTGATAAATTTAATTATCAAAATTAATACAAGAAAAAATCAGGAAATCTGAATGGCCCTGTATCAAATAAACAGAATTTATCATAACTTTCCATAAAGAACTCTAGACTCGGTTTCACTGGTGAAGTCTATCAATCATTCAAGGAAGGACTATCACTAACCTTACACAAACTTTTTCAGAAAATAGAGGCAGAGGAAACTATTGATGTCAGTATAACATACCAAAACCTGACAAAGACATTACAAAAACAAAATTTACAGACCAATATTATCATGAACGTAGATACAAAAACTCTTAACAAAAGACTAGCAAATTGAATCCAACAATATATAAAAGGATAATATGTTATGACCATGTAGGGTTTATTCTAGGAATGCAAGGTTAATAATAGTAATCATTGTTAATAATGGTAATCATTACACCCAGATATTTCATGCCTATGTATACACCCAAGAGAAATAAAAACACAAGTCCACACAAAAATTTATAAGCGATTGTTCATAGAAGCATTATTCATAATAGTTAAAAATTGAAAACAACCCAAATGTCCATTACCTGATGAATGAATAAACAAAATGTGGTATAAGCCGACAATGTGATATTATTTGGCAATAAAAAGAAATGGAATGATGTCAGGGAAGGAAGCCATTTCTCCACCTAAACAACTACTGAGCTGGCAAGAACTGTCTAAAGCAACTATTTTGGAATTCTGGAGTCTAGTTAAATACTTGCAATGTTCAGGGTACAGCTTGATGAAGAGACTGGTAAATCAGTAAATTCTTGGGAATGTTGGTCTTTCACATAGTGGCCACCATTCCTCCACTACCATCCTCTGAAGCAGGGAGCAGAAAGGAGAGATGGTGGCCCATATTCCTGGTGCAGCTTCCTGGACAATAAGAAACTTGTCCTCCAAATATTAGGATTGTGTGTTTTGATTGATAATTGCTGCTTTTGATCACTGAGGGGCCAGCAAAAAGGTTGGCCATTGTTTCAACCCCCATGAACTAAAGTGGTTTACAGGGGATTAGAGACAGTATTTCCCTTTGGGAGCTAGACATTTGAGGAAATATTGTCAGCTTACTGGCTGACTGTAGAGATATCAGATAGAAACTTCAGTGACCACACAAAACAAGGAATACACACTTTGCAAAAATAGTTTGGAGAAGCCACAAACAATGGCTCTGGCCCTCAACTAGCAAGATTTACCAATTCCTGAGGAGAGGGAGAATTAGATTTCAGAGTTAAGACAACATAATGCTCAATGTATCTGGTTCTCAATAAAAGAGTTACAGGAAACAGAAACAGGAAAGTATAGCCCAATCACGGGGGAAAAAAGATTTCGACAGAAACCATCCCTGAGGAAGCCCAGACACTGGAATTAATTAAAGATATTTAAGACAGTTGACTTAACATGCTCAATGAGCTAAAGGAAGCCATGGGCAAAGAAGTAAAGGAAATCAGGAAAACTATGTAGAACAAATGAGAATATCAGTAAAAAGATAGAAAATATTAAAAGGACCAAATAAATGCTGGAGCTTAAAAGTGAAATAACAGAAATGAGAAACTCACTAGAGTTATTCAACAGCAAATTTGAGCAGACAGAAGAAAGTATTAGTGAACTTAAAGGTAAAGCAATGGAAATTATCCAGTCTGAAGAGCAGAAATAAAAAAGAATGAAGAGGAGAGCAGCCAAGATGGGAGAGTAGAAAGATCTGAGCTTACCTCCTCTCACAAGCACACCAAAATCACAACTATCTGCAGAACAACCATCAGTGAAAAAGACTGGAACCTACAAGAAAAGACTTTCTACAACTAAAGACATAAAGAAGGAACCACAATGAGACGGGTAGAAAGAGCAGACTTGCAATATAATCAAATTTCATATGCCCTAGGTGGGTGGCCCACAAATTATAAAATAAATATACTGCAGAGGTTCTCCCACAGGAGTGAGAGTTCTGACCTCCACATCAGGCTCCCCAGCCCAGGGGTCCAGCACAGAGAAGACAAGCCCCCAGAGCACTTGGCTTTAAGGCCAGCAGGGTTAATTACAGGAGCCCCATCAGATTGGGGAAAATAGAGACTTCACTCTTAAAGGGCACACATAATATCTCATGTGTACCAGGACACATGGCAAAAAGAGGAATTTGATAGGAGCCTGGGCCAGACTTACCTGCTGGTCTTAGAGAGCCTCCTGGAGAGGCAGCAGGGGTTGGGGGGAGATGGCTGCAACTCACCCTGGGGACATGGACACTGGCTGCAGACATTTTGGGGGGCATTCAGCTGCATGAGCACTGCTACTGGTGGCTGCTGGACCCACCCAACAGTCTGTAGGTGCCAGTGCTGGGACACCTCAGGCCAAACAACTAACTGCGCAGGGAGACAGCCCCACCCATCAGCAAACAGAATGCCTAAAGACTTCCTGAGCCCACAGCCACCTCTAGATATGCCTCTAGACATGGCCCTGCCAACCAGAGGGCCAAGACCCAGCTCCACCCACCAGTGGGCAGGTGCCAGAAGCAAGAACACTATGATCCCGTACCCTGCAGACCACCAACAGCAGGTCAGACCCTACCCTGGGACCAGATGGGCCCTGGCCCTGCCCACTAGCAGGCCAACGTAACCTGTGGGACATCCTGGCCCCCATGCCCAACAGTGTCAAGAACCCATCTGCCCCAAACGATCTGAAACAAGCTCTGGGATCCCTGGGCCCTGCAGCCAGACTCCAGGAACCAGCTCTGCCTGCCACTAGTACAACATTAACCCCAGGATCTGGCTTCACCTGCCAGTGGGTGGGCAACAGACCCAGAGTCTTCAGGACCCTGACACTGCCCACCAGTGAGCTAGCACTAGCCCTGGGGTCCCCTAGGCTTCTACAAATAGCCACCTTGTGACCAAGCCCTGCTAAACAGCAGCAAGCAGCATCCACACATGGAAGGGTCAGGCAACCAACAAGACTAGGGGCCAAAAAGCCTACCACACTGCCCACAGAGTCAGCCCACCACAACAGAAGAACCCATGCAGCCCTCTTAGGGGGGATTCCCTAAAGCATATAGCTTAGGTGATGAGAGGGGAGTGCACTGCTGGGATGCATACGACGTCTTCTACAGAAGGTCACTTTTCCAAGGTCGAGAAACTTAACTAACATACCACATACATAAAAATACAAATAGAAGCTCAGACAAAATGAGGCAGCAGAGGAATATGTTCCAGATGAAGGAACAAAATAAAACCCAAGAAGAACTAAGTGAAGTAGAGATAGACAATCTCCCTGAGAAACAGTTCAGAGCAATGTTGTAAAGATGATCAAAGCATTCAGCAGAAGAATGGATGCACAGAGCGAGAAGTTATAAGTTTTTAACAAAGAGTTAGAAAATATAAAGAAAAACCAAACAAAGATGAAGAATACAAAAATTGAAATGCAAAATACAAAAGAAGGAATCAATAGTAGACTAAATGATACAGAGGAACAGATCAGTGAGCTGGAAGACAGAGTAGTGGAAATCACTGCTGCTGAATAGAAAAAAGAAAAAAGAATGAAAAAAAATGAGGACAGTTTGAGACTTCTGGGACAACATCAAATGCACTAGTATTCGTATTATAGGAATCCCAAGAGAAGAGAGCCTGAGGGCTGAGAAAATATAATATTTAAAGAGATAACAGATGAAAACTTCCTTAACATGGTAAAGGAAGCAGTCACCCAAGTCCAGGAAGTGCAGGGAGTCCCATACAGCATTAACCAAAAGACATGTTGTAATAAAAATGACAAAAATTAAAGATAGAGAATATTAAAAGCAGCAAGGGAAAAGCAACAAATAACATACAAGGGAACTCCCATAGGGCTATCAGCTGATTTTTTCTGCAGAAATCCTGCAGACCAGAAGGAAGTGGCACAATATGTTTAAAGTGATGAAAGGGAAGAACCTACAACCAAGAATCCTCTACCCAGGGAGGCTCTCATTCAGATTTGATGGAGAAATCAAAAGCTTTACAGACAAGCAAAAGCTAAAAGAATTCCAAACCAGTTTTACAATAAATGCTAAAGGAACTTCTCTAGGTGAAAAAGAAAAGGTCACAACTAGAAACAAGAAAATTATGAAATGAAAGAGCTCATCAGTAAGAGAAAACATACAGTAAAGACAGGAATTAATCTGTACACAAAGCTAGTAGGGAGGTTAAAAACAAAAGTAGCAAAATCATCTGTATCCACACTAAGTAGTTAAGGGATAAACAAAACAACTAGATGTAAAACATGATATCAAAAACAGTAATTGTGAGGGGAGAGAGTACAAATGGAAGGTATCTAAAATGTATTTGAAATTAAGGGATCGGCAACTTAAAACAAGTATGTGTATATGTGTGTGTGTGTGTGTGTATATATATATATATATATATATATATACACACACACACACATATATATATATATATAGCTATAAAAAAATCTCATGGAAACCACAAGTCAAAAATCTATAACAGATATACACAAAAAAAAGAAAAAGGAATCTAAACACAAAACTAGTCATCAAATCACAAGAGGAGAGAACAAAAGAAGAAAGGGGAAAAAAGACCTACAAAAACAAATCCAAAACAATTAACAAAATGTCAGTAGGAACACACATATCAATAATTACCTTAAATGTAAATGGACTAAATGCTCCAGCCAAAAGACATAGACTGGCTGAATGGATACAAAAACAAGACCCATGTATATGCTGCCTACAAGAGACTCACTTCAGAACTAGAGACACATACAGACTGAAAGTGAGGGGATGAAAAAAAGGTATTCCATGTAAATGGAAATCAAAAGAAAGCTGGAGTAGCAATACTTATACCAGACAAAGTAGACTTTAAAATAAAGACTGTTACAAGAGACAAAGAAGGACACTACATAATGATCAAGAGATCAATCCAAGAAGATATAACAACTGTAAATATATATGCCCCCAACATAGGAGCACCTCAATATATAAGGCAAATGTTAACTCAATAAAAGTAGGGGACTTTAACAGCCCACTTACATCAATGAATAGATCATCCAGACAGAAAAATCAGTAAAGAAACACAGGCTTAAATAAGACATTAGACCGAAGGGGACTTCATTGATATTTATAGAACATTCCATCTGAAAGCAGCAGAATACACATTCTTTTCAAGTGCACATGGAACATTCTCCAGGATAGATCACATGCTGGGCCATAAAGCAAGCCTCAGTAAATTTAAGAAAATTGAAATCATATCAAGCACCTTTTCTGACCATGCTATGAGATTAGAAATCAACTACAAGAAAAAAACTGTAAAGGCTAAACAATATGTTACTAAACAACCAATAGATCACTGAAGAAATCAAAGAGGAAAGCAAAATATACCTAGAGACAAATGAAAACAAAAACACGACAATCCAAAGCCTTTGGGACACAGCAAAAGCAGTTCTAAGAGGTAAGTTTATAGTGATACAAGCTTACCTCAGGAAACAAGAAAAATCTCAAATAAACAACCTAACCTTACACCTAAAGCAACTAAAAAAGAAGAACAAACAAAACACAAAGTTAGTAGAAGGAAAGAAATCATAAAGATCAGAGCAGAAATAAGTGAAATAGAGATGAAGAAAACAATAGAAAAGATCAATGAAACTAAAAGTTGGGTCTTTGAAAAAATAAACAAAATTGGGAATTCCCTGCTGGTCCAGTGGTCAGGACTGGGCGCTTTCACTGCTGAGGCCTGGGTTCAGTCCCTGGTCAGGGAGCTAAGATCCCACAAGCTATGCAGTGCTGCCAAAAAAAAAAAAAAAAAAGGAAGAAAGAAAAGATAAAATTGATAAACCTTTAGCCAGACTCATCAAGAAAAATAGGGAGAGGGCCCAAATCAATAAAATTAGAAATGAGAAAGAAATTACAACTGATGCCACACAAATACAAAGCACCATAAGAGCCTACTACAGGCAACTACATGCCAATAAAATGGACAACCTAAAAGAAATGGACAATTTCTTAGAAAGGTGCGATCTTCCAAGATTGAACCAGGAAGAAATACAAAAAATGAACAGACCAATCACAAGTCCTGGAACTGAATTTGTGATTAAAAATCTTCCCAACATACAAAAGTCCAGGACCAGACAACTTCACAGGTGAAATCTATCAAACATTTAGAGAAGAGTTAACACCTATCCTTCTGAAATTATTCCCAAAAATTGCAGAAGAAGGAACACTCCCAAACTCATTCTGAGGCCACCATCACCCTGATACCAAAACCCAACAAGGATACCACAAAAAAAGAAAGTTACAGGCCAATAACACGGATGAACATAGATGCAAAAATCCTTGACAAAATACTAGCAAACTGAATCAAACAATACATTAAAAGGATCATACACCATGATCAAGTGGGATTTATCCCAGGTTTGTAAGGATTCTTCAATACCCACAAATCAATCAGTGTGATACAACACACAGCAAACTGAAGAATAAAACCCAAATGATCATTTTAATAGATGCAGAAAAACTTTTGATAAAATTCAACTTCCATTTATGATAAAAACTCTCCAGAAAGTGGGCATAGAGGAAACATACCTCAACATAATAAAAGCCATATATGACAAACCCACAGCTAACATCATACTCAACGGTGAACAATTCTTCTAAGATCAGGAACAAGACAAGGATGTCCACTCTTGCCACTTTTATTCAACATAGTCTTGGAAGTTCTAGCCACAGCAATTTGAGAAGAAAAAGAAATAAAAGGGATCCAAATTGGAAAAGAAGTAAAACTGTCACCGTTTGCAGATGACATGATGCTCTACATAGAAAATCCTAAAGATGCTACCAGAAAACAACCAGAGCTCAATGAATTCAGTAACGTTGCAAGATACAAAATTAATATACAGAAACCTGTTGCATTTCTATACACTTATAACAAGAGGTCAGAAAGGGAAATTATAGGAAACAATCCCATTTACCACCACATCAGAAAGAATAAAATACCTAGGAGTAAACCTACCTAAGGAGACAAAAGACCTGTTCTCTGAAAAACTATAAGATGCTGATGAAAGAAATCAAAGATGACACAGATGGAAAGATATACCATGTTTTTGGATTGGAAGAATCAATACTGTCAGATGACTATACTACCAAAGTAATTTACAGACTCAATGCAATCCCTACCAAATTACCAATAGCATTTTTCACAGAATTAGAACAAAAAAATTTACAATTTGTATGGAGGCACAAAAGACCCCAAATAACCAAAGCAATCTTGAGAAAGAAAAATGGAGCTGGAGGAATCAGGTTCCCAGACTTCAGACTATACTACAAAGCTACAGTAATCAAAACAGTATGGTAGGGCTTCCCTGGTGGTGCAGTGGTTGAGAATCTGCCTGCCAATGCAGGGGACACGGGTTCGAGCCCTGGTCTGGGAAGATCCCACATGCCGCGGAGCAACTAGGCCCATGAGCCACAACTACTGAGCCTGCACATCTGGAGCCTGTGCTCCACAACAAGAGAGGCCGCGATAGTGAGAGGCCCGCGCACCGCGATGAAGAGTGGCTCCCACTTGCCACAACTAGAGAAAGCCCTCGCACAGAAACGAAGACCCAACACAGCCATAAATAAATAAATAAATAAATAATTTTAAAAAATGTTTGAATGAATGAGTAAAAATTCTATCTATGATTTAAAACAAACAAACAAACAAAAAAAAAACAGTATGGCACTGTCACAAAAACAGAAATATAGATCAACGGAACAGGATGGGAATTCCAGAGATAAACCCATGCACCTATGGTCACCTAAGCTATGACAAAGGAGGCAAGAATATACAATGGAGAAAAGACAGTCTCTTCAATAAGTGGTGCTGGGAAAACTGGACAGCTACATGTAAAAGAATAAAACTAGAACATTCTCTAACACCATACACACAAGTAAACTCAAAATGGACTAACAACCTAAATGTAAGACCGGATACTATAAAACTCTTAGAGGAATGCATAGGCAGAACACTCTCTGACATACTGCAGCAATATCTTTTTGGATCCACCTCCTAGAGTAATGAAAATAAAAACAAAAATAAATGGGACCTAATTAAACTTAAAAGCTTTTGCACAGCAAAGGAAACCATAAACAAAATGAAAAGACAACCCACAGAATGGGAGAAAATATTTGCAAATGAAGCAACCAACGAGGGATTAATCTCCAAAATACACAAACAGCTCATGCAGTTCACTATCAAAAAATACAAACAACCCAACCAAAAAATGGGAAGATCTAAATAGACATTTCTCCAAAGAAGACATACAGATGGCCAAGAGGCACATGAAAAGATGCTCAACGTCACTAATTATTAGAGAAACGCAAATGAAAAGTACAATGAGGGGACTTCCCTGGTCGCACAGAGGTTAAGAATCCACCTGCCAAAGCAGGGGACACGGGTTCGATCCCTGATCCGGGAAGATCCCACATGCCGCGGAGCAACTAAGGCCATGAGCCACAACTACTGAAGCCCATGCACCTAGAGCCCGTGCTCCGCAACAGGAGAAGCCACTGCAATGAGAAACCCGCGCACCACAACGAAGAGTAGCCTCCGCGACTAGAGAAAGCCCGTGTGCAGCAACAAAGACCCAACGTAGCCAAAAATAAATAAATAAATAAATAAAATAAATTTAAAAAAAAAAGTACAATGAGGTACCACCTCACACTGTTCAGAATAGCCATCATCAAAATGTCTACAAACAGTAAATGTTGGAGAGAGTGTGAAGAAAAGAGAACCCTCCTACACTGTTCATGGGAATGTAAACTGGTACAACCATTACGGAGAACAGTATGGAGGTTCCTGAAAAAACTAAAAATAGAAGTACCATATGATCCAGCAATTCCTCTCCTGGGCATACACCCTGAGAAAACCATAATTTGAAAAGATACATGCACCCCAGTGTTCATAGCAGCACTACTTACAATTGCCAAGACATGGAAGCAACCTAAATGTCCATTGACAGAGGAATGGATAAGGAAGATGTGGTACATTTATATACTGGACTATTACTCAGCCATTAAAAAAGAATGAAAAAATGTCATTTGCAGCGACATGGATGGACCTGGAGATCATCATACCAAGTGAAGTAAGTCAGACGGAGAAAGACAAATATCATGTGATATCACTTATATGTGGAATCTAAAAAAATATGATACAAATGAACTCATTTACAAAACAGAAACAGACTCACAGACTTCAAAAACAAACTTACGGTTACCAAAGGGGAAAAGTGAGGGGAAGAGATAAATCAGGAGTTTGGGATTAACATATACACACTACTATATATAAAATAATCAACAAGGACCTACTGCATAGTACAGGAAACTCTACTCAATAGTCTGTAATAACCTATATGGGAAAAGAATCTGAAAAAGAATGGATATATGTATATGTATAACTGAATCACTTTGCTGTACACCTGAAACTAGCACAACATTGTAAATCAACTATACTCTAATATAAAATAAAAATTAAATTAAAAGAAACCCAAGTGCCATGTGGGAAAAGATTGATAAACTGATTTCATACAAATTGTTGCACTGCAAAAAAAAAAATAGCATAAACCAAATCATAAGATAATTGACAAACTAATAAAAAATGTTTTCTCCATACAGAAAAGGCTTCCTTAATACTTAAAGAGATCCTATAACACCTTTTTGATGTAGCATCATTCCTGCGGCCCCTTCTCTTTTCTGTATTTTTTGCCCTGTTTCCTGCTCCTCTCCCTGCTGAAAAAGTCTATCCTATGTAAGTGCTCACACCAAGGACCAGGAACTTCGTCAGCTCAAAGTGTGTTTGACTACTATCCACGCAGGCTACCAGTGTTTAAGAAAAAACTATGTGCGGGTGCATTCATGCATGTATGAACTGGAAGGTAAGGAGGCCTGATGGTCTAACCTGTTCCCATGCTAGAACTCAGCCCCAGCCTTCCTTGATATCCAGCTATTCCCCTCAACTAATTCCATAAGGTGTTTTCTCATCACCCCCAACCAAGCATACAGAGACTGGCCCATATATAATTTCTATATGTAAATCATCAGAACTCACTAAGATATTCTTACTCCCTTCTGTTTTTGCAGCTCAGCTTTGGCATGGTATATATGTATTTGCTAGAGGGGTTAGGAAGTTGGGAAAAAGAAATAGTAGAGTAGGAGCCCTGAATTTGTAACTGGGTCATGGAGATTCTAATCTAATTCAATCACCACCCTTAAATTGCTGGACGTCCTTGGGTAATCTGCTATACATCTCAAGACCTCAGTTTCCTCACTTCTAAATGAGGGGGTTAGGCCTGATGTTCTCTAAGATAATTTCTAGCTCAAACAAAAAATCCCTCTCCCACTGAGAAGGTATGTTTCTTCCCTCAAACCCAGATTTGATTCTATCCTCTTAGGGTACCTTTACAATCCTTTCTTACCCATCCCAATAGCTCAGATGTGCTACCGATGAGATTGTTAATCTGTCCTTATCTTGTAGACATTCTTCAGACACTTATGCAGGTGCCCTGGATCTCCCCAACTAGTGTTTCCCATTGGTTTAACCACCTGATCACCTCCTTTGGGGCTGTTGATATTGAGGTGTCTTGGACCCACGTTCTCCCTAACGGCACTAAGGTGGTAGCTGAGAGGAAGTGAGTCTGGGGAGGAGGAGGCAGGCTGGAGCCCTGCAGTGTCTGGGGTCTGCACACAGTGCTGAAGGAGGGGATGTGGAAAGAGGCAGCCAAGGACCTGAGTCTGGTTCCTGGGCAAATGAGAGAGCCAGGGGAGTCGAGGAGAGAGGGCTGGATTTGAGAGTTTGGGTTCTGTTGCCACTTCCTCAGATTGGCGCGACCAAAAGGAAGTGTCTGGTAGTCAATGAACATCGTGGCTCAAGAGGGCAGCCACAGATGCAGGGAGCTCTATCCTGTGGGCCTAATTAGCTCAGATGTGTGTGTGTGTGTGCAGGTGGGGGTGGCAATGAGTGGAAATTAACTGACCAAACTGCAGAGGTGGCCAAAAAAGCAGCAGGTATGAGCTTCCCTGGGATGGTCATCACTGAAGCAGAAAGAGGAAGAACAGTCAGCTAAGGATTGTGCTGTATCTACACTACAAATGGGGAGATTTAAACAAAGATAGAGAGAGGAAGAGCAGGGAGGTCCAAAAGTGAAAAAATACCTCAGTAGCCCTGAGTGCTCCTCATTTCTAAACTTAGCACAGTGAGTTCCAAGGAAAGCCAGATCTGGGGGATGTAAAGAAGGAGTAGGTGAAGAATAAAAGGAGCCAGTCCTTTATTTGTTTAGTCTTGCTTCCCCCAACTAGCAGTTTCTTGATTATGCATATGGGTCATGTCTTCTTTGATTGTGCCTGACATTGGCTTGGGTACGTGATAGATCAAGACTACATTCCATCAAAAAGGGAGATAAAGAATTAATATTGTTAAAATGGCCATACTACCCAAAGCAATCTACAGATTTAATGTGATCCCTATCAAATTACCTATGACATTTTTCACAGAACTAGAACAAATAATCCTAAAATTTATATGAAACCATGAAAGATCTAGAATTGCCAAAGCAATAAAGCAGGAGGCATGATCTTCCCAGACTTCAGACAATACTACAAAGCTACAGTAATGAAAATGGCATGGTTTTGACACAAAAACAGACATATGGACCAATGGAACAGAATAGAGAGCCCAGAAATAAACACACCTATGGTCAACTAATCTTCAACAAAGGAGGAAAGAATATACAATGGAGAAAAGACAGTCTTCAAGTGTTGCTGGGAATGCTGGACAGCCATATATAAATCAGTGAAGTTAGAACACTCCCTCACACCATACACAAAAACAAACTCAAAATGGTTTAAAGACTTAAGTATAAGACATATACCATAAAACTCCTAGAAGAGAACATAGGCAATACATTCTCTGACATAAATCGTAGCAATGTTTTCTTAGGTCAATCTCCCAAAGCAATAGAAATAAAAGCAAAAATAAACAAATGGGACCTAACCAAACTTATAAGCTTTTGCACAGCAAAGGAAACCATGAACAAAATGAAAAGACAACCTACAGAATGTGAGAAAATACTTACAAATGATGCAACCAACAAGGGCTTAATTTCCAAAATATACAAACAGCTCATACAACTCAATAACAAAAAACCGAACAACCCAATCAAAAAATGCGCAGAAGACCTAAACAGACATTTCTCCAAAGAAGACACACAGATGGCCAAAAGGCACATGAAAAGCTATTTGACATTGCTAATTATCAGAGAAATGCAAATCAAAACTACCATGAGGTATCACTTTACACCAGTCAGAATGGCCATCATCAAAAAGTCTACAAACGATAAATAAATGCTGGAGAGGGTGTGGAGAAAAGGGAACCCTCCTACACTCTTGGTGGGAATGTAAATTGGTGCAGCCACTATGGAGAACAGTATCGAGTTTAGTTTTCCTTAAAAAAGGAAACTAAACAGTTTTAGTTTTCCTTAAAAAACTAAAAATAGAACTACTTTATTATCCAGCAATCCCACTCCTCGGCATATATCCAGAAAAGACAGAAACTCTAATTCGATAAGATACTTGCACCCCAATGTTCATAGCAGCACTATTTACAATAGCCAAAACATGGAAGCAACCTAAATGTCCACTGACAGGTGAATGGATAAAGAAGATGTGGTGTATATATACAATGGAATATTACTCAACCATTAAAAAGAATGAAATAATGCCATTTGCAACAACATGGATGGACCTGGAGATCATCATACTAAGTAGGGTAAGCCAGACAGAGAAAGACAAATACCATATGATATCACTTATATGTGGAATCTAAAAAAAATGATACAAATGAACTTATTTACCAAACAGAAACAGACTCATAGATGTAGAAAACCAACTTATGGTTACCAAAGGGGAAAGGGGAAAGGGGAAAGGGGAGGGGGAGGGAAAATTAGGAGTTTGGAACTAGCAGATACAAACTACTATATGTAAAATAGATAAACAACAAGGACCTACTGTATAGCCAAGGGAACTATATTCAATATCTTGTAATAAACTATAATGGAAAAGAATATGAAAAAGAATATATATATGTATAGCTGAATCACTTTGCTGTACACCAGAAACTAACACAGCATTGTAAATCAACTATACTTCAATCTAAAGAAATAAATTATAAATTTTCTGAGGCAAAAACAACCAAAAAAACCCAGATGAATGGATAAGGAAGCTGTAATACACACACACACACACACACACACACACACACACACGCAATGGAATACTACTCACCCATAAAAGAGAACAAAATTTTGCCATGTGCAGCAACGTGGATGGACTTGGAGGGCATTATGCTAAGTGACATAAATCAGACAGAGAAAGACAAATGCTGTATGATATCACTTATATGTGGAATCTAAAAAATACAAAAATCTAATGAATAAAACAAAAAAGCAGACTTTCAGATATAGAGAACAAACTAATTACCAGTGGGGGGTGGTGTAGGGGTGCGGGAATGGGAGGTACAAACTATTGGGTGTAAGATAGGTTCAAGGGTGTACTGTACAACACAGGGAATACAACCAATATTTTGTAATAACTGTAAATGGAAAGTAACCTTTAAAAATTGTATTAAACGTTTAAAAAATAAATAAATAAAAAAGAGTACCTGGACGCGGTAGTCTGTTTGTTGGTTACCAACTTCAACTCTAGGTGTCCACCAGAGGGCGTCAGAACCCAGGACCATGGCGCTTCATCCTGAATAGTCCATGTTGATCCAGGGTTTGTAATCTCTGGACTCATCTGGCTCTTTCTCTAGCAGGGCAGAGGGGGCAGGGTGTGGGAGCAGCTGGCAGCACCTCCTCCCACTGCCCTAGTAAGGTTCTGAAAATGTCTGAACTGCTTGGGGGCATGTGAGCCCAGCCCCCGGAGCAGCTCTGGGGAGCTCTGACTTGCTTGATAAGGTGAAGGCACGGGTCTGTTCTTGGTCCTGGGAGGACGTGACCTGGGTTAGCAGATAGTCCCACGCCAAAGAATTCCTTCAGAAATCCCTCCCTTCACCTCCACTAAGGAGCAAATGGTCCATTCCTGACTAAGAAATCTCTTGCCCTTTGTGATACTGGATCATTTGCTCAGACACCAGACCTGATCCCACACCTCACTTCCCTCCCACCTCAGCTCAGGCACTGGGGGTACTCCAGGGAACCAGCACCCACTGTTTCTGGTTGCACACTGGAATCACCAGGGGAGTTTTTAAAACCTATGGATGCTGAGCCCCACCCCAGAGATTCCAACTGAATTGCTCTGGGGTGGGACCTGGGCAGCAGTGTTTTTAAAAGCTTCCCATGTGATTCTTATGTACAGCATTATTGAGAATCTCTGGGTTCAAGGCCTTGCTAACCAAGTGTAGGAGATTGACAGAAATGTAGAATCGCAGCATCCCCTTCCCAGCTTGCTGAATCAGAACCTGCCTTTCAACCAGACGCCTGGGTCATTCAGTGGCACACTGCAGTTTGAGAAGCACTGGTCTAGTCAGCATACTATTCTACTTCATCCACGCTCATTCCCTGGGCCTGAACCACAGCCTCCACAGCTTTCTCAAGTTGGAGCACTGGGCTTCAGAAGTCTTTGCCTCTGATCTGCAGAAAGAAACACATTTTATATCAAGATGTAGAGCACACCTGTGTATATATAATGAAACCATACCTTTACTATTGTTACCAAACCAAACTTCAGTCCATTCACTCGGGCACAGTAAAGCCAATCTGCTGACACCGGATTGTGGTGAAGGAAAGTGCAGCGTTTATTGCAGGGCACCAAGCAAGGAGTCCAGACTGCTAGTGCTCCAAAGACCCAACTCCCTGATGGCTTTCAGGGAAAGGTTTTTAAAGACAGGGTGAGAGAGAGGGGTGGATGATCAGCTCGTGGACATTCTTCTGATTGGCTGTTGGTGAGTAATTGGGAATCAACATCATCAACCTCCTGATTCCAACTGGTCTGGGGTCTACGTGCTTGTGGGCAGCATGCAGTTAACTTCTTCCACCTCGTGGGGGTTTTAGTAGCTGTCAAACAGCTCAAAGGATATGGCCCAGTATATTATCTATAGCCCTTGAGGAGGAACTAACAGTCCTTGACTTTGTTTAATGACTAAACTATTATTATTCTGTCTTGCTTGGCTGTTTTCCTTTCTTTCTGCATTTTCTTACTTCTCTGATTAAATTTATTCTTTGGAAGTTGGGGAAGCCTAGGAGGCTAAAGTTTTTCTACAGACAAGAGGGAGGCAGAGGACATGGTGGGGGGTAGGGTCTGTCCTGGGAAGGCCCCATAGGGTCCTGCTCGGTTATACTATCTGTGATGCACTCTCATCCATTCAATAGATATTGCTGGCACCTACTGTATACTCGGCATTGTTCTAGGTGCCTGTGGCAGTCTTGTCCCCAGACAAAACTTCCTGTCATTGTGGAGTTTATGTTGGTGGGCGGAGGCCAGGGAGGGTTGTCAGAAAGTTAAAAGTAAATCATAAATATGAAGGACATGCTTGAAGATTATAGTTTCTTTTAAAACTTACATTTGGGGGGACTTCTGGATCCTGATTATAGTGTTTCTTGATCTCGGTGCTGGGGATATTCACTTTGTAAAATGCCCAAGTCTTTGCACTTCTCTGGATGCATGTTATACTTCAATGAAAAGTTCAGAAAATTATATTCTGATATTTTCTATTACTGTCCTCTTCCATTAAAAAAAAAAAGCCAGTTAAGGGACTTCCCTGGTGGCGCAGTGATAAAGAATCCGCCTGCTAATGCAGGGGACATGGGTTCGAGCCCAGTCTGGGAAGATCCCACATGCCACGGAGCAACTAAGCCCATGCACCACAACTACTGAGCCTGTGCTCTAGAGCCCACAAGCCACAACTACTGAGCCCATGTGCCACAACTACTGAAGCCCACGTGCCTAGAGCCCATGCTCCGCAACAAGAGAAGCCACCACAATGAGAAGCCTGTTCACTGCAACTAGAGAAAGCCCGCATGCAGCAACGAAGACCCAACACAGCCAAAAAAAAAAAAAAAAGCCAGTTAAAACTCACTAAATTCAGTTCACCTCCAGCTAATAGTTTGCAAGAGTAGTTTAAAAAACATTGCTCTATTTTTAAAAACAAAACAGAACCCAAAAAGCCTTCAGCCCAGTCACTCTGCAGCATCAACACTCTTGGCCGAGCACCTGCTTACAGGTATGAGCCAGGCTGCCTTCACCACCTGCCGCTGCCTTCCTTGCCCTCCTGCTTACCCCACACATGCAACCATCTCACAGTGGAGATTCTTCAAGGCACTGCCACAAGCCTCCCTCAAGCAGCTTGGGCTGCCTCTGCTTAGAACTAGACCTGACAAGCCCTTCTCCCTGCAGAATCACTCTGCTGTGGACAGCTCTTTTCAAGTTTCAGATCAGGGAAGAGACTGGCACAGGCACGTTGGAGGGTTGGGGTTATCCCCACAGCCTCCTGAATCTCCTAAGCCTTGTGTTTCTAGCCTGTGTCTCATTTCCTCTATTGTGCTGTCAGTCCCCTTGGGAGAGAGCAGTCTCCCCAGCTACCAGTACCAGAGTCAAACACAATGCAGAGAAGGAGACATGCTCCAAGACAACTTCCATCACAGCCCCAGTGCTCAATGTGGTGGTGGGGACAGTCCAGGAGTTGAGATGGAAGGATGGGGGAAGGGAGCAGGAGACCTCTTTTCTGTGAGCCTAAAGCTCCAGATAACCCTGCACTAGGGGTGTCGGAGGCATGGGTTTGGCTCTTGAGAGCAACTGGAAGGGAGATGGGAGAATGGGGAGCTGGGCTCCCCTAAGAGAATCACCCAGCAGAAAAATCCAGCATGTAGGTGCTTTGACCCCTTGCCTTGTTTGATTTAGAGCTTGATTTACCAGCAGAGAAACTTGCTCCAAATCAGTTGTTTGCATCTATTGATCCCCAAAATCTGGTCAGACTGATGCCAAAAATCTTGGCTCTCTGTGCACCAATGCCAAACAGAAATACAGAGTTTTGGAGGAACAAGAAAAATGGCTTTAATCTTTGCCTGGCAAAGGGGAAAACACAGCAGGCTAGCACCTCAAGAACTGTGCCCCCCCTTCCCGGGGAATCAGACAAGATCTTATAGGTGGGGCTCACAGTCCAGGGTATATGATAAGGATCAAAATTGTGAAGGTCTTGCATTCTTCTTGCATTATTTCAAAACAGTCACAGCTGGTGTCAGGCAGCCGGGTAACTGGGTCCAGCAGCCCGGTAGTTGAGCCTGTTTGTCTCTGGTTTATCTTTCTTTCTGAAATGCAAAAGGCTACAAGGGGTGATTTGTTACAAGGGAGTGCAGGGTATGTAGGTGCATGATGTAATTTACATAGAGTTAGGGGGTATTACCATGCAGGATGTAATTCACATAGTGTCAGGGAGTAATAGGTTAGCTTTGTGAAGGACAAATCCAGTTACAGACACTACAGATTAGCAACAGTTAAAATAAAGCTAGGAGTGATTAACTCTTTCCGTCCCGTTTGTTTCTTCTCTAGCCTGTTCACTGTTCCCTTTACTTTCCTTGTTCTCAGGAGAGGAAAAACTTCATTTCTATTTTTGTTGCAACAAATTCCCCACTGCTAGTTCATTCCGTCCATATTAATGGAGGAAGGGAAACGGGCGTCATTCTTGTCTGGCTGAGGACAAAACTTCAGTTTTGCTCCACTTGACAATCACCAGCTGTCCAGCCCAGGGGCCCATCTATCTTCTACTTTAAGACCTGATGCTTCCCAAAGCTCCTGGGTATGGTGTTGCTTTGTTGTGCCTTATTGGTTCAGAGCAGACTTGGGAGTGAGAAAAGTGGATTTGAATTCTGGCTTCACTACTACCAGCTGTTACTTAATCGTGTAGAGCCTCAGTTCTATCACCTGTGGAGTACTGCCTGCCCTAGACCCTGTCTCGGCCCAGGTGGGGTGCATTCAACTTCCTGCTCAGTGGCCCTGGTTGCATGGTGAAGGGCAACCCCCTTACACACACTGTTATCGAATGATTTAGTAGAAAGTTGCCCTGCTCACCTCACAGGGCAAGACGCCATGATCCAAATCCACCCAGTCCAACTCCCCCATAGCTGTCTAGAACCCGCCCCCTTCTCATTGTCCTACTGTCCTCAGGCCAGAGCCCTTGGGCCCAATGCTGGAAAATAGGAGTGCAGAAGGAGTCACCCTTACACAGTTCTCTGATGTCTGATCCTTGGGACAGTTCTGTCTGGAGTTGTTTTATTATTAAACGCATCTTATAGATGAGGTACAGTCAGAAACAGGGCCAACTTGCCCTAGCTTTTGGGTTCTAAGCTGGGCAGCCCAAGGCCGCCTCCAGCTGTGCTAGGATCTGGGTCTGCAGGTTGCACTATCACTGGGACAAGGAGCTCTGAATTTTCTCCTCCTTTCAGGGTACAGACCCAAGAGGGAGCAGTGCAAGAGGGAGGAAGGCCCCCTTTGCCCGGGGCTCTTTCTGCCTGTATTCCCAACAGGAAGTGTCACAGGCCTGAGCCCAGCTCTCCCTTGGCCCCAGGGAAAGGGTGGAGGCAGCCCAGGTTCATAGATCTCTGGGCTGCTGCTGAAAGATTAGGACTAGAGTCCCTCTCTGCAGTCAAACACTCACTGGATTGGGACCTTGGAAACTTTCCAGTCCAACTTCCTCTTCATTTTAGAAACGAAGCAACTGAGGCCACACCTCAGTTTTTTTACACTCACAAGTCAGGAGCAGCTGAACTGCTACTTAGAATTCGAGATTCCTATTTCAGCGCTCCTCCGTTGGGTCCTGTTGACTACACCGTCTCAGTGTGAACTCCCTACCTTCTGCTTCACCTCTTCTCCCTTTGGCTCCACAGGAAGGCGCAAGCAGGGCTTCTGGCGGGACGAAGAAGGGGGAGCAGTAAGTGCTCTGAAGAGGAAGGAGAAGAAGTAAGTGGTACATGGCCCCTTAAGGTGGCGGGCCAATCCGGCCAGGCTCCGCCCCCCTGGGGCGGCGCAGGCGCAGGCTGGCTCCAGGAACCCCCGGCGGGAGGGCAGGCGCTGTTGGTTCTTGGGCTGGGGCGCGGGGCTGCAGCACCTGCGGGGGCTGGCGCAGGGCGCGGCGCCCGGCGGGCGGACGTCGACGCCCAGGAGCTAGGGCTGGGGGCCGGGACCGGGACGTGGGGACGGAGTGGGAGGGGACGCGACCCCGCAGCCCCCTCCCCCGGGGGACGGGGCGGAAGGAGCCGGGTAGGGGCCGGTGTGAGCGGGCGGCGAGGGCAGCACCATCTGGAGGGGCGGGACCGCGCGGCCTCTGGGGGGCAGGAGAGTGCGTTGGGCAGTGCCGGCTGGGGGCCCTAGGCCGGGAGCGCAGGAGGAGCGCGGCGGGCTCTGCCCAGCGCTGCAGGAGCAGCAGCCGCAGCGGATCGGGGTTCTCAGCTGGGGCCCGCAGCAGCTCCGCGGGCTGAAGCTCGGCGTGGAGGAGCAGGGGGGCGTGGGTCCGGCCGTGCAGGAGGAGGGCGGGGTGGGCCCGGGGGTGCAGGAGCGGGGCGGCCGGGGCCGCGAGCCTAGCCTGGGGGTGGTGTGGGGGTCTGCGAACGGCGCGGACTGGAGGCGCCCGCCGCCGTGGACCGGCTCCGCGGGCTGGCCTGTGGTGCAGGAAGAGGGGCTGGGGCCCCGCAAGCAGCACCAGGAGAAAGGGGGAGGCAGCTCCGCAGTGCAGGAGCGGGGGGAGGCTCGCACCGGGGTGCAGGAGCAGGGGGAGGGGAGCCCACGCAGGCTGCTACAGCAGCCCGAGCAGCTGTCCGAGCTCGGGGACGGCCTCTGGGAGAGAAGAGACGAGTTCGAAAGTTCCGAGGAGCTGGGGGAGCAGTACTGGGAGAGCTGCGGGCACCTCAGAGGGGAGGCAGAGGTCCTGGGAGCGGCCCCGGCACGCCGCAAGAGACTCGAACTGGTGGGGAGGGCCCGGCCAGTGGGGCCCCAGGGGCCTGAGGGAGAGGGGCGCCTGGGGGTGCAGGAAGCAAATTGGCTACCCGGGGTGCAGGAAGGGCAGGTGGTGCGGGCTGTCCAGGAAACATACCTGGACGGGAAAGGGTCCCAGGAGGGAGAGGGGCCCCTGGAGAGACACAGGATCCGGAGGCGCAGGCGGAGGAGGAGGTGGTAACTCACAGGCCGGCTGCTCAGCACCAGCATCGGGCCGGGCCGGGGCCGTGGTGAGCGCGGGATGTAGGGGTTTGGGGAGTGGGGGGCAGAAGAGCGCCGTGAACCTGGGAGCGTTGGAAACCACTGCCCGATAGCAGGCAGTGTCCTGCTGGGTCCTTTTCTGCCACCTCAGCCGGGACATCATAGAAGCTTTGTCTGCAGAGAGCCAGTGGAAGGCAGCAGGTAAGGAAGCCCAATTCTGTTCTCAGCTGGAATTGGTGTGTTTGGAAGGAGGGGGCTGCAGTTATCTCAGGAGAGCGTGGTCTCCAAACTGCTTTTTTTCATTCCCCTGTGTTTAAACCTGGAGAGGAATGAAGCAGTGCAGTGTTCAACAGCGAGACAGGACTCCTCCCCCCAGTACTGTATATGCCAACTGGAGTGATGGGACATTTTCTTAGAGTCTAGACTGGCGGTGAGACTGTCTGGGTGGCTGCCAAGCCTGGGCAGAAGGGAGAGGGGGGTAGGCCCGGGCTGAGGTTGCAGAGGAAGTAGTCACCTCTCCACTCCTCCACCCCCGCACCACCCGTTTACCGGTGGAGATAGGGGTATCTCCATGCTATAGCTGGGTTGGTGCAATCAGCACAGGCTGCCTCACGTCCTCAAAACACGTTCCAAAAAAGGGAAGGGGCAGCATTGCATTGACAGGACCTTATCTTGTAACCCTCTTGGCCACGTGAGCTGAGATGTGAGTGTGGCAGCCGTTAACTTGGGCACGAGCCTGGCCTGCTCCCGCCACACCTTCTTGTCACATTTGATTAATACTGAGGGCCCAGAGCCAAGGATAAATAGTGGGCAGAAGGGTGGAGAGCTGGTGAGGACTTCTGTCTCCGTGTGGGCTCTCAGGACCCCAACCTGAAAGTGTGGGATAGGAGAGGGTATCTGCACTGTTGGACTCTGGGCATCCTCTGTGGCCCAGACCTCAGCCCCACCCCATGGAGGTGGACAGATGGGCAGCTGTGGCATCATGGGTTCTGTACCAGCCAGGGCCAGCTCTCAGCCCAGCTTAGAGGTGGGGCTTGCAGAGGTGGGGGCTAAATTTGGCTTCCTGTTGACTTCCTCATGGCCTGGGTGCCAGGCCTATTCATTCCTGCCCCATAGGGGCTTGGTTGGCCACTTGCGGGCCTCATCTGCCTAGGGATGTTCACCTCTTAGCTGGCGCTGTCTGGGTGCTTGCTTCTCTAGTCCTCGGGTGGGAGTGGGTACAGAGTTGCTGCCTGTCTCGGGGCCTTAGCCAAGACCCATCTCTGCCCCACCCCAAGGAGTGGCTCTTAGTCAGATGGCCCCCAGACCCCTGTCCCAACCGGACTGGGTGGAGATAGTCCTTTTCTGTTGGGGCAGGGGGAGCGGTGGTCGCGTCCTAAGCAGGCAGCTGCTGGGACTCTGCTGGAGGAGCCAGTTAGCCTGCTCCCCATGCAAACCCAGACTTGACTGTCAACTTCGTCCCATGCCTGCCTGTCATCCTGCCACCCCAAACACTCATGCACCGGAAGTTCAGCTGCTGTGTCCAAGGTGTCTGGCTCTTCTGGGATGGCCAGACTTTTTCTTGCGCTCTGGCTTCAATGGAGAGAACTGTTCTAAACACATGCACATAAGCATACACCTTCACCCTATTTCAGGTTGATTCTTGAATTTGTGGTAGACGAAGAGAAAGAGGACTTTGGCAGATCTGGTTTTACTAGCTGTGTAACTAGTGTTACTAGCTGTGTAACTAGTGTGTAACTAGGGTAACATTTCGGGGCTTCAGTTCCTCGTCTGTGAGGCGGGCCCTGGTTTTCCCTACAGTGTCCTGAGTGCAGAGGGCTCAGACCCTTCTTTGCCAGCCTAGCGTCCACCTTCCCAGGAGCCATGGCCAGTGGACATTAGGCAGGAGGGGTCAGCGCTCCCAGACCTTTTCCTCTAGCCCCTGAGCCCACAATTATCCCCCTGCCCTGTGCTTTATCCTGGAAGATGAAGTGTTTGTTTTTAATAATAGCTTTATTGAGGTATAATGACATATGGTAAATGGAACATATTTAAAACATAATTTAGTAAGTTTTAACATATGTGTATACCTGTGAAACCACCACCACAATCAGGATAATGAACATACCCATTATTCCCAAACCCCCAAAAGTTTTTTGTGCCCCTTTGTAATCCCTCCATCCCACCCCTCCTTTGCCATCCCCCTTCCCCAGGTAACAATAGTCTGCTTTCTGTCACTCTACATTAGTTCACATTACCTAAAATTTATGTAAATGGAATCATACAGTATGTGCTCTTTTTTTTTTTTTTGCCTGGCTTTTTTCACTCAGCATAATTATTTTGAGATTCATCCATGTTTTTGTGGGTATCAATTGCTTATTCCTTTTTGTTGCTGAGTAGTATACCACAGTCTGTTTATCCATTTACCTCCTGATGGGTTGTTTTCAGTTTTTGGTTATTAAAAGTAAAACTGCTATGAACATATGTGTAAGTCTTTGTATGGACACATGCTTTTATTTTTCTTGGGTAAATCCTTAGGACTAGAATAGTTGGATCATATGGTAGGTGTACATTTAATTTTTAACAAACCGCCAGACTGTTTTCCAAAGTGGTTGTACCATTTTATGTACCCACCAGCTGTGTATGAAAGTTCTAGTTTGTTCACTACTTTGTCAGCACTTGGTATGATCAGTCTCTTTAAATTTAGACATACTAATAGGTCTGTAATGGTATCGCATTCTGGTTTTAATTTGCATTACTCTAATGACTAATGTTGAGCATCTTTTCATCTTATTTGCCATCTGTATATCTTTGGGGATGTGTCTGTTCAAATTGTTTACCCATTTTTTAATTGTGTGGGGGTTTTTTTTCGTACTAAGTTTTGGGAGTTCTTTTATATTCTGGATTCAAGCCTTTTATGGGATATGTGATTTGCAAATATTTTCTTCCAGGCTCTGGCTTGCACGTTAATTCTCCTAACAGTGTCTTTTGAAGAGAAGAAGTTTTAACTTTTAATGAACTCCAGTTTACCAGCTTGTTCTTTTATGGATTGTGCTTTTGGTGTTTAAGAACTCTCTGCCTAACCCAAAGCATGATGGTTTTCTCCTATAACTTTTATAGTTATGGGTTTTACATTTAGGTCTACAATCAATTTGGGGTTAACTCTTAGGTTAGTATATGGTGCAAGGTATGAATGGAAGTTCAGTTTTTTGCATATGGGGATCCAATTGTTCAGCAAAATTTTTTGAATAGACTTGCTTCTCTGTGGAGTTGCCTTTGCACCTTTATCAAAAATCGGTTGTTTGTGTGTAGATCCAATTGTGGACTTTGTTTTGTTCCATTGATCTAACTTGTCTGTCTTTATCCCAGGACCACATTATCTTGATCACTGTAGATTTTATAGTAAGCCTTGAAACCAAGGAAAGATCTTAAACTTTGTTCTTCCTTTTCAAAATTGCTTTAGTTATTCTAGGTTTGTTGCACTTCCATACCCATTTTAGAACAATTTGTAAATTTCTACAAAATAGCCTGCTGGGATTGCATTGAATCTACAGATCAGTTTGGGGGGAATTGCTATCTTAGCAATATTGAACCTGACTCATGAACAATGTGTATCTCTGTATTTATTTAGATTTTTAAGAATTTCACCAGTGTTTTGTAGTTTACAATATATCCTTAAGTATTGCATATTTTTGATGCTATTGTAAATGGTATTTTTAATGGAATTCAGTTTTTTGTTAAAAAAATTTACCTGCCTTAATTGTGGTAAAATATACACAACATAAAATTTACCATTTTAACCATTTTTAAGTGTATAGTTCAGTAGAGTTAGGTACTTTCACCTTGTTGCACAACCATCACTATCATCCATCTCCAGAACTTTTTCTTATCTTGCAAAACTGAAACTCTGTACCTATTAAACAATCTCTGTATTCCCCTGTCTCCTCCCACCTCTGGCAATCACATTCTACTTTCTGTCTCTACGAATTTGACTACTCTAAATACCTCATGGGAGTAGAATCATACAGTATTTGTCCTTTTGTGACTAGCTTTTTTCACTTACCGTAATATATTCAAGGTTCATCCATGTTCTAGCGTGTGTCAGAATTCCCTTCTTTTTTTTTTTTTAAGGCTGAATAGTAATCCATTGTATGAATATACCAGATTTTGTTTATTCATCTATCAATGGTTGCTACTACCTTTTTGCTATTGCCAATAACGTTGCTATAAGATGGTGATGTTTTTTAAATTTCAATTTCCAGCTGTTTGTTGTTAGTATATATAAATAAAATTGACTTTTGTATATTATACCCTCCCACCTTGCTAAACAGGTTGTTCTAGTAGCTTTTTTGTAGCTTCCATTGGATTTTATACATAGACTGTCATGTCATCTGCTAATATAGACAGTTTTACTTCTTCCTTTCTGGTCTTTATGTCTATTATTTCTTTTTCTTGCCTGATTGCACTGGCTAATCCTCTGATATAATGTTGAATAGAAGATTAGGTATCTTGCTCCTGATCTTCAGGGGAAAACATTCAGTATTTCACCACTATGCATGATTTAGCTGTAAGTTTTTCATATATGATCTTTATCAGGTTGAAGAAGCTCCCTTCTGTTCCTATTTTACAGAGATTTTTAATAGAAATGGATGTTGGATTTTGTCAGATGTTTTTTCTGTGTTTATCAAAATGATGATAGGATTTTCTTTTTTAGTTAATGTGTTGAATTACATTGATTCTGTCTTCAAATGCTAAATCAACCTCGTATTCCTGAGACAAGCTCCATTGGGTCATGGTTATAATTCTCTATGTATATTGCTGGATTCCATTTGCTAAAGAATTTGTTAAGAATTTTTGCATCTATGTTTATGAGGATATTTTTCTTGTAATGTCTACAGGATTCATAATATACATCTTTAATTTATCATAGTCTGCCTTCAAGTGATGTAAGAACCTTAAAATATTTTCATTTTTCCCTTCCTTTATGCAATTATTATCAAAATTATACATGTTATAAACCCCGCACTACATTGGTATAATTTTTGTTTAAACAGTCAGTTTATCTTTTAAAGTAATTTAAATATAGTAAAACAATTTTGTTAACTATTTACCCATGTAGTTGCCATTCTAGTGCTGTTCATTTCTGTGCATAGATCCATATTTCTATATGTATTATTTTTCTTCTGTCTGAAGGACTTCCTTTAACATTTATTATAGTGCAGGTCTGCTGGTGTTGAATTCTTTCAGCTTTTGTATATTTAGAAAGTTTATTTAGCCTTCATTTTAAAAAGGTATTTCCATTGGAATAGAATTCTAAGTCATTAGTTTTAATGATGTTGTGCCACTGTCCTCTCATTTGCATTGTTTCTGCAAGAAATCTGTTGTCATCTTTGTTCCCTGTATGTAGCATGTCTCCCTTGCCCTCCCAGCTACTTTTTGAGATGTTATCCCTGATTTTGAGCAATTTGATTATGATGTGCGATGGTGTAGTTTTCTTCATGTGTCTTGTGTTTGAAGTCATTGAGCTTCTTGAATCTGTGGACTCTTAGTTTTTGTCAAATTTGGGAAAATTTCAGTCATTGTTTCTTCATGTTTTTTTTCTGTTCCCAACTCTTCTTGGGAACTCTAATTACACATATATTAGGCCACTTGAAATTGTCCCACTGCACACTGATGCTTTGTTCATTTAAAAAAGAATCTTTTTTCCTTTGTGTTTCATTTTGGGTAGTCTAGTATTACTATAGTAATGGTACTATTACTGTGTCTTCAGTTTCACCCACTTTTTCTTCTGCACTGTCTAATCTGACTTAAATTCCATTCACTTTATTTTTTTTCATTTCATATAGTGTAGTCTTTATTCTAAAAGTTCAATGATAGTCTTTTAAAAACATAGTTATAATTGTTTTAGTGTCTTTGTCTACTAATTCTAACATCTGTGTCAGTTCTGGGTTGGTTTTGATTGATTGCTTTTTCTCCTCGTTATGGATCATAGTTTCTTGCTTTTTTTTTTTCTGGTAATTTTTTTTTTTTTGGGGGGGCTGTGTTGGGTCTTTGTTGCTGTGCGTGGGCTTCTCTCTAGTTGCAGCGAGCGGGGGCTACTCTTCGTTGCGGTGCACAGGCTTCTCGTTGCAGTGGCTTCTCTTGTTGTGGAGCACAGGCTCTAGGTGCGCAGGCTTCAGTAGTTGTGGCACGCGGGCTCTAGAGCACAGGCTCAGTAGTTGTGGCGCACGGGCTTAGTTGTTCCGCGGCATGTGGGATCTTCCCGGACCAGGGCTCAAACCCGTGCCCCCTGCATTGGCAGGCGGGTTCTCAACCACTGCACCAGAAGCCCTCTGGTAATTTTTTATTGGATGCCAGACAATCCATTTTACTTTGTTGGTTGCTGGGTATTTTTGTATTCCTATAAATATTCTTGAGCTTTGTTCTGAAATCCAGTTAAATGACTGGGAAATAGTTTGATCCTTTTGGATTTCATTTTTAAGATTTGTTAGGTGAGACCAGAGCCATGCTCAGTCTGGGGCTAATAATTCCACACTGCTGAGGCAAGACCCACCTGTGTATTCTTTTTTTTTTTTTTAATAAATTTATTTATTTTTTGTTTATTTATTTTTGGCTGTGTTGGGTCTTCATTGCTGCACGCGGGCTTTCTCTAGTTGCAGGGAGCGGGGACTACTCTTCGTTGTGGTGCACGGGCTTCTCATGGCGGTGGCTTCTCTTGTTGCAGGGCACGGGCTCTAGGCATGCAGGCTCAGTAGTTGTGGCACACAGGCTCAGTGATTGTGGCTCGCGGGCTCTAGAGCGCAGGCTCAGTAGTTGTGGCGCACAGGCTTAGTTGCTCCACAGCATGTGGGATCTTCCCGGACCAGGGCTCGAACCCGTGTCCCCTGCATTGGCAGGCGGATTCTTAACCACTGCGCCACCAGGGAAGCTCCCCACCTGTGTATTCTACCCAGTGCCTAGCTTTTCCAGTCTGGCTAGTGGGAACAGGCCCTTTTCCCAGCCCTGTGAGCACCAGGCACTGCTATATCTAATCCTTTTGGGTGGTTCTTTTCCCCAGCCTTGGGTAGTTTCCATACATTCATGTGATGACCAGTACTCAGCGTATTACTCAAGGGGGATCTTTTACAGACTTCTGTGGTGCTCTCTCTTCTCTGATGCTCTGTTCTGTGAATTCTGGCCACCTGAGTTTCCCCAGAGTCTCAGCTCCATCTCTTCAACTCAGAGAGTCCTTTGGGGTCCAACTGGTTCCCTTCCCTCTTCTGTAGCCTGGAAACTCAACCACAGGGCTGACCTCCTTTGTTTCCTATCTCCTAGGTATCACTGATCTTTGCATCTTGATGTCTGGTGTCTTCAAAACCATTTTGTATATTTTGTCCATTTTTCTGTTGTTTCAGTCAGGAGGGTAAGTCTGATCCGTGTTATTCCATCTTGGTCAAAGATGAGGATTTTACTTTAATTCCCTCATTCCCACCCTGCTACTCATCCCATCTTCCAGCCCATCCACTCTGGGCATATCTCATTTTTTCTTCAATCTACTGTTCATTGTTTATATTGTTATGGTGTAGTAAACTGTGACTTTTCCTTTCCTGGGCACCTTTTTGTTCTTCCTGGAGTTGCTTTTTTTGTTTGCTTAGTTTTCTAAGTACTTTTCAATTAATTAAACTCTCCAGTAGCTGTATAAATTTCTCAGGGTGTCAATTCCATTAGGTATTCTATCAAATTCACCTCTCTGAAGAAGTCTCTTTCAGAGCCTTGTGCCCGAAAGCAGCATGGACTAATTGCTCTCTATCACTGATGCTTAGCTGTCCTCCTGGGATCTCCCTTTCAGCATCTTGGGCATTTCCTTCACTGCCTTTCTGTGCCTTTCTCTCCTGTTTCCTATCTTCCCCTTTGTTGGTTTATTCTCTAGTTTGGTAGAGTACATCCTTTAGTAGCTTCCTGAGAGAGGAGGGTGAAAGAGTGGTAGATTATTTTGAGACCTTGCCAGTCTGATACTCAGTCACTTAATTAGCTGAATATAGAGATCTAGGCTGGAAATTGCTTTCCTTTGGAATCTTAAGGGCATTGCTCTTAAGTTCCAGAGTTAACATTAATGTCTAAAATCATTCCCAATCCTTTTTGTGGAACTTGTGTTACACCGTTGCCCAGGAGTTTGTAGCATCTTTTCTTTATCTCCAGTATTCTTTAATTATGTAGCTTGGTGTGGGCTTTTGCTCTCCATTGTGGAAGATACTTTATCCTCCAACCCTTCTATTGTGATTTTAGCAATTTTAACAGCAGTAAATGTCTGTTGATATTATTTTATCCCATGGCATGGATGAGGTAGACACAAAACTACTAAATTCAACTTAAGTTTTAACAGAAACATTGGAATAATGGATTAGGATTTTTGGCTAGGGAGATATCCACATTTCACTTTTTAAAATCCTTTATTTTTTTAAAAGGACTTGCTGAAGTTTTAAGGTCCAGATTTTTTTTTAATTAGAAAAATTAAGATAAGTGTGTGAATCTAATAAGGAAAAAATTCTCAGAATGAATTTTTGGAAATTTAGTAGAATGATTTCTCCATCCACTGACATTAATGGGACTTAGCATTAAGAACTACCATCTGTATAGTAAATAGTCCCATAAACTGATGCTCATGGCCATGATGAGAAGGGCCTTCTGAAAGAGTGGTCAGTGTCAACAATGGGAAAGAATATTTGAAAACAGGACTGTTCTGGCCAGGACCAATGATTGGCGCAGTTACAGGCTTTCTCCAGAGCAGCAGTTCTCGACCCCAGTATGGATTCATCTGCAGAGATTTCAAGATATGATGCCTGAGTCTCACCTAGACCAAGCTGATTAGAATCTCAGTGGGCGGGGCCCACACACCGCCACTTTCCTACCTCCCAGGTGATTTTAATGCACAGCCAGTGCAAAGACCCACTGCTCCAGGGTTTAGCAGAGACCCTTGCTTCCTAGAGTATGGTCTAAGGACCAGAACATTATCACTGGGAGCTTGTTAGAAATGTAAAACTTAGGCCCTACCCCATATCTATGGAATCCGAATCTGCATTTTAACAAGATTCCCCCAGGTGATCTGTATGTGCATTAAAGTTCATGAAATACTGCCTCATTTATCCATTCAGCAAATATTTATGAGCACCTGCTGTGGGCCAGACTTTGTTGGTTGGGGTGAGGATGGGTCTGTTGAATTTTTTATGTTTCCTGTCATATTTGTAATTTCTTATTCCCCCTATTAAAAAATAATAATATTCTCTTCTTGTTTTATAGATACAACATCTTGTCTCTCTGAGGATTTTTTTTTTTTTAATTTTATTTATTTATTTATTTATTTATGGCTGTGTTGGGTCTTCGTTTCTGTGCGAGGGCTTTCTCTAGTTGCGGCGAGCGGGGGCCACTCTTCATCGCGGTGCGCGGGCCTCTCACTATCGCGGCATCTCTGGCTGCGGAGCACAGGCTCCAGACGCGCAAGCTCAGCAATTGTGGCTCACGGGCCTAGTCGCTCCGCGGCATGTGGGATCTTCCCGGACCAGGGCTCTAACCTGTGTCCCCTGCATTGGCAGGCAGATTCTCAACCAGTGTGCCACCAGGGAAGCCCTCTGAGGATATTAATGAGCATTTTCTGTCAGAAATTTCCTTCTCCTGCATAGTCTGCATTTCTTCTCAGTTGCTTTTTTCTGTGTGTTTTGCTCACTCTTCCATGTTAGAGCCTTTCCTTGGGTGTCCAATAGTTTTTTGTCATCTGCTCTTGACTACAGGCACTGGGTGGCCTTGTTGACTGAGCTTCTTTGTATGGTGGCCTGGCTGCTCGGTTTGTGGAGAACTCCCAATGTTGGTTTCTTTATATCTTTCTTGGCCTGATCAGAGTCCCCAGAAAGGACGCTCCTGTCTTCTGCCAGGAGGTGGAGGCCTGGCTCCATGTTCCTGGAGGGAGTCGAGGAGGGGACTGAGATCTCCACATCTATGTGTGCTTTCCTTGTTAGGTCCGTGGCACCCCGCTCTCAGCCAAGCCTGCTGCGCCAGTGCAGAGGCCTGCACTTTACCCCTGAAGGGAAATCCCGATTTTGCCGGGTGGTACCGGGGCAGCAACCCAGTGGCTTTGTACTGGGGAGGGAGTCCAGGGGGGTCTTACGGCTTCTTAAACAGCTTTTGACTAATCCTCTGTATTTTTAGCACCTGTTCTTCTTCTAGAGGTTTCTGAGGCTTCTAGTTCCCAGGCCTTTTGAGGATTCTGGGGGGTCAATCAGGTCCTTTTCACCTTGGGATTGGGGATTTTCTCAGGTCTGCTCTCCATAGTCACTGGCCATCTGCTTTCCAGCTTCCAAAGCTATGTTGTGGTTTTCTCTTCTACTATTCTTCCCGTCCTTAGGGACTTTTGCCCTTCAGAAAATTTCTCTTTCGATAATTTTGGCTTTGGTGGGGTTTTGGGAAGGAGTGAAATTATGTGCATCTGTGCAATCTATCTTTTCCTGGAGCCTCTATTCCCTCTTTAAACTTCCTCGCAGAATCCATGAATTCATTCAGTATCTAGTATATATTCAACAAATAAGACTCCAGCTCTGCCCTCCATGAGCCCAAATCCTTGAACCGAGCAGTTTCGTGTCCAATTGTACATGGACTGAATTCTGGTTCACCTGTTAACTCTCCAGTAACGGGTGACCCTGGTCACCTCTCCAGAGCCTCAGTTTCCTCATCTGTAAAATGTGGATAATGTAGGGTAGTGGAGGGGGGGGAGGTTAATCAGGCAATGAAAGATAAAACTTTTAGTAAAGAACTTGCACACAGTGTCTTTTTGAGGACCTGAATCGTGACTTCTCCTCCTTCATAGTCCCCCAAACCTAGCACAGGGTGAGCACACAGTCAGTATGTGGTGAGTGACTAAAGAGGCCGGTGGGGTGAGAGGTTTGGCCTGGGCCCTCCTTCAGCAGCTCTAGGTCCTGGGAGCCAAGAGCTTCTGCTGGATGTGAGAACTCTAGCTTCCTCCTGTCTCTGCCTCTCCCCTGGATGTTGTGTCTCCTCCTGAGGCAGGTTCTCCCCTCAGGCCCCTGACGTTTATTAGTCCCTGACTTTGGCAGGGCTGCCTCTCCATGGCCAGAGAGGAATCACCATTGCTCTGAACTGCTCCCCAGCTCCTAGGGATCCATTCCCTATGACAGCTTCTTAGGTGCCTCAGACCAGGCATGTCCCTTCCCTTTCAGGGTCTCAGTTTCTTTATCTCTAAAATGGGTGGGATTTAAGGTATCTTAAATATTTTGCAGTCCCTGACATCTCTCTCACTTCCAGGTTCGGACCCTTTCTCTCCCTGGCCCAGCAGCCCACCCTGCGCTGGATGTTCCTAGCTCCTGGGGTTCTGGTGTGGGCGCTGTCCCAAGGGAATGAGCAGTCCCTCTCACAGAGTAAATGCTCTCCAATTCACAGCTCTGGGCCCACCCCACCTCCAGGGCCCAACAATAGGCCCCTTCAGCTCTAGGCTCTTGCTGAGGGGGTGGGGGGAGTGGGGTGAGGCCTGAGCTGGTAGGCAGGGTGACCAGCTGGGAGGCCTCTGCCCAGCCTTGGAAGAGCCCTGGGAGTGGCTGGCTGCTGGGAGCCAGACTACATCCTTCCTCTCTTCCCGGGAGCCTCGGCTGCCGCCTGCCGGGCCTTGGTGCCGGGAGGATGCTTGGGCCAGAGGATAGTGAGAGGCAGCTCTCCGCAGTACCCTGCATCCCAGCCCTGTCACTCGGGCGTGAGTGGTGCGCGTGTGCAAGAGACCCAGACAACTGCAGGAATTTACCCACTGTCACACTTGAGTGGTGTTCATGTGCGGGGGAGGGATGCTCCAGGAATGTGTTAGGGCTCTCAGTGTCCTGTCTCTGGGTGTCAGGGCTGGCACACTGGTCTTTCACTGGTGGAGCGTGAAACAGCTAAAAAATACTTTCAAGACCAAGTTGGTAGATGTGGGGAGGTACTGGGTTCAGTGAGGGTCTGTGTTGTGGTGTTTAGTCAGGTTCTTTCCTTTCCTCTCTGAAAGTTACACCTCCTTCTCTGCTGGAGTCAAAGGAGATGAGGCACAGGAGGGTCCCTGTATCTGGTGTGTCTGCCCCTGCTTCTGTGCCCTGCCTTTCCACCCTCTGACCCCCCTGTCTCCCTCCTCTCTCTGCGAGGCTGGGAGGCCTGACAAACCAGACCTCCTGCCCATCGATCAACCCTGTGGTATCCCCAGCTCTCCCTCCGCAGTCTGATGAGAAGGCAGCCTTCAGTCAAAGCTCTCCCTCTGCCTTGAGGGACTGCTGTGTTGTCCCCGGGGCTGAAATAGCTTTGTGGGAGCAAAGTAGCTTAGTGGTTCTGGGACAGGAGTAGCTGTAATGAGATTGGCTGCCCTCCTTCCCACGAAGGTGCTTGCTTTTCTGGATTCGAAATAATGGGGGGAAGCAAAGCCAGGGCCGACAAGGGCAACCAGACTTATTCCTGGTATTCACTGGACATAAGGAGGTACCAGCTCACTGGAAAAGAGACAGGCCTCCTTTCCCCAGTGTCTGTCACAAAGGCTTGAAGTCCCTTTCAGCAGACTCTCTTGACCAGGTGCCTTGCCAGATTCTTCTTTCAAGGTGACAGATATAAACAGATGGTTACAATGTACAAACTACAAGAGGTGCGTACATAGGGCTCCTTCAATAGAATTATGTATTAATACAGAGTGCTACAGAAATAGTACCCTTTAAGGATTAGAGCATGATGGATAATTAAAATTTTTTTCATTCTTTTGGCTATTTTCCACGTGTAGTATTATGTGTTTATACTGCTCTTGTTTTCAAACATACTTTAACAAGATAACATGGGAAGCAATGGCAAAAAGAACCGTTTGGGGATAGGAAATGGGAATTTACAAAGGAGATGACGTTTTATTTGGGTCTTGAGGGATGTGTAGGAGTTCATCATGAAGAGAAAAGAGTATCACAAAGAATAGCTCAAAGACATTAAAATTAAAGAAGATGGTGTGTCTAGGGAAGGGCAAGTATTTGACTTGGTTGGAATATGGAGACGTTTGAAGGAAATGATAAGAGGTGGAGGTGGACAAATAGGCAAGGGATGGATCCTGAAGGGCCTTGTATTTGGCTCAGTGAGGAATTACAGAAGGATGTAAGCAGGAGAGGAACTTCGGATCTGTGTTCAGATGACAGTATAACAATAGGGAACTATGTGCTAGATGCTGTGCTAAGTGTGCCATTCATGATCTCATTGAGTTTGCACTTTATGAAGGACGTACTGTTGTTTATTCCCATTTGCAGATAAGGAAATTGAGGCTTAGAGGTTAAGGCATTTGCCCAGAAGTTGTCTGACTAGAGAGTGATACAGCCAAGATTTCAGCCCAGGTCTGCCTGACTCTTGTCCCAAAGGTATTGATGGGAGGAGTAATGAGGAGGCAGAAACAACAAGATTTTGTGGCCTGCCCAGTGGGGAAAGAAGGGAGTTATGGTTGGGGAGTCAGGGGTGAGATGTCTAGCCTAGGTGGCTGGTGTTGGCTTGTGATGTTTTCAGTCAGGATATAAGAGCACACATAAGCTAGGTTTAAGGCGGGGGTTGATGAGCTCAATTTGGGCATGTAGAATTTATGGTACCATTGCATCCTCCTGGTGGAGCTGGCTGTAAATGTCTAGAAGCATGGGTGTAGAGCTTCTAGAGCTCAGGAATGGAGACAGACAGCACATGGTGCTAATTGGAGCCCTGGGAGGAGAGGAGGTGACCCCCAGGGAGGGAAGAGAAGGAAGGGCGAGTTCCAAAGTGTTAGGAAATATCCACAGGAAATATCCACAGGAGAAGGGTGAAAAGCCCTCAGGGTTAGACTCAGGGCCTGTGGGCTCAGCACTGCTGGCAAATATGCCTCAGCCTTGACTGTCCTCAGGGCCTCAGCTGCCAAGCTCCCCTGGAAGGGAGTGGGCCACTGTGGCCTGGAGATGGAGAGGGTGTGGACAGCCATGGTATGTGTCTGAATCACCCCCTTCTCTCCCTTGGCCCGTGGCCAGCCTCCTCCCCAGACCAGTGTGATTTCAAACCTGGGATGACCTGAAGGTGTGGGGTTACCTGGTACAGTTCCCTCTGGGGTGAAGTCCCAAGGGGAACCAGCCTGGCCTTGGTCCAGAAGCTTGGGCGCTGCACACAGAGGGGTGAGTTGAGGTTGACTGGGCTTGGTGGGGCTGGCATGTGTAGGCAAGATAATCCTCTGGTTGGGAGAGGAGCCATAAGCCCCCCTCCTTCTCCTCCCCAATATGTTGTTTTCCCTCCAGGGCCTGGAGAAGAGGGAGGGCAGAGATGGGAGAGAGCTGGCCTGGCATATATTCCTGAGAATACGGTAGATTGTTTTGGAAAAATCTTCTTGGCCGGAAATTACATGTCACGTCTGCTCCTCAGTGTGGATTTGTAACTTGACTGATGCTGTTGGAGAGCCTGGGGGAGGGGAGTGGACAGCAGAGGCAGGCTGGTTCCTGGGCCACTACCGGCTCCCTTTAGAGATAAGGGGGCAAGTTGTAGACCAGAGGGTGTACACATGGGGTGGATTCCCCAAATCCTAGAGGCAGTTTGGATCTTGTGGGTATCTTGTAATAGGATGGCATTCGGAGGCAGGGGCCTTGTGGAGGGAGGAGGTAGGGAGAAAGCAGGAAGGGGGAATGGTTTAGATCAGACCCTTTATCCAACCAGGAGAAGAAGGGGTCTGTGGGCCTGGCATTTTCAGCCTCTCTTTCTCGACAGCCTCCTGAGTGTTCGTGCAGCTGCTCCCAAAACCAGTATCTGCCATAGCTGCGGTAAGGTGCAGAGGAGCTTCTGCCTAGAATAAACACCCTGCCTGGCAGGGTCATCCCCTATGCCAACGCGCTTCAGCTGGAGAAGGAGCTTTTGAAGAGAGTGAGCCTTATGGGAACTCACCTAGTGCCCACCCGGAGTCTCCTTCCTCAGTCTTGAGGTGGAGTGTGTGTGGGGGGAGGAGTGGAGAGTAGAGGTGTCTCAGCATTTCCCGCCTCCTCTGCCCCAAACCCCCAAGGGGTGAGGGTGCCCTGAGCTCAGCCCTAAATACCTGGTACTGAGGAGTCAGTGGAAGCTTCAGATGCCATTGGAATGAGAGGGTGTGCGTGTGGCACCTTGGGGCCTCTGCAGTGGGACTTCCTCCACTAGCAATGTCCTCATCCTGGCACTGGGTGACAGCCCTGCGTGGACACTTGTTGGGGCAGCTCCTGCGGGAGGGAGTGTGGGTACTCGCACTCTTCTGAGTCCAGAGAGGTCAGCCACAGTGCTCTGCCCAGCCCCGAGCTCCCGGCCCCCCCCCCCAACGCGCAGTCTTGGGGGCGGGGCGGGTGGAAGTGCAGGCGGGGAGAAGTCCAGGCCGGTGAGAAGAGGCGTGGGCTGCGGAGGGCTGAGGTCTCCCAGGGCGGATGCGGGGGGCGTGGCTTCCACTGCGGAGAGGAGTGGGCTGGGCAGGTTCCCCGGGCCTGAGTGGAGTGCGGAACGGCAGCGCACCAGGGAGCCTGGCAGGTGGGCGCATGCTTGGAGCCAGGTGGAAGCTGGGCTGGTGGAAGGAGAGGGGTCTAGAGGGAGGGGTCTCAGGTCGAGTTAGGATGGGGGCTTCTCTTCTGTGAGCTTCTTGGATGGACACCCTCCCCCTTGTCATGGAGTATGGGGGCCCTTGAGTCCCCAGGACCTGATCGGTGGCTGTGGATCTCTGGGGTCCTGGAGGGACCTCACCTGGCTTTCTGGGGGACAGCCTGCGCTGCGGAGAGGCGGCTCCTTGGAATGGAGGCTGTGCACGGGATTGGGGGAGGGGCAGCCGCAGGCCCAGCGGGAGAGACCGCTACCACCAGGCTCTGCTCCCTCGCTCTGGCTGCAGGTGGCAGATATGGGGCTGTGGGGTGCGTGCGGGCCCGAGGACTGGGCCTTCCCTTGGCTGAGGTGCTTTAGCGGCCCCTGCCCTTCTGGAGGATGCTCGAGGCCTGGCCCTTCAGGACGCAGGGCAGTGACGCTGCCGGTGCGCTGGAGGGGCGGGGACTGCGGGAGGGCTCTGCTCCCCTCCCGGGCCCTAAAGCCCGGAGTTTGGGTTCCGAGGGTGAGAGATTTGCATATCTGCGCCTAACTGAGGCCGAGGAGGGACAGCAGGTAATAGGGGAAACATGGGGGATAGCCAGGTAGCCGGGCCCTAGACCGCATCGTCTGCTGGTGAGCTGAGGGGAGCCTCTCAGGAGTGAGGGGTATCTGTGAGCCTGGCCCCAGGACAGATCCTGGGGGCTGGGATGCTGGGTAAAGAAGGGTGATGTGTTTGTGTGTTGGGTGGGGCGGGGCGAGTCAGTGGTGGTGAATTCCTGTTGCTGACATCTGCTTCAGTATCTCTGAGTCCTTGGGACCCAATTAAGCTGCCCTTTGGGCTTGCTTCAGCGCTGCAGGGGAGCCCCGAAAGCACTGCCAGGATGTGGGTTTAGTGCTTAATGGACACTGAGTCCCTGTGCCCTGGACATTCCCTCTTACTGGCTTTATGAATCTGCGTATTAAGCCAAATGTCCCTGTTTGCTTTGGAAAACATGATCATGGTATTTATGGGTCGTCTTCCCTTCCCCTTGGAGATCAAGCACTTTCTCTCTTGACCAGTAGAGGGCAGTCACTGACAGGACGAAGCGGGGTGGGGGTGGCGGTATAGAAAGGTGGCTGTTTTCGGGGCTGGGAGAAGAGGTCCAGGAGCTGGCCTGACCTCTGACCCCTGACCATGCTTTGCTTTTCTCCACAGCCTCCCACAGCTGGATTGCTGAGCAAGCTACTGAGGCTTGTTCTTACCTGATGTGCAAGGGAACAGGCAGGCATGGGGTTCTGGTTGATTTGGGGCACATCTTTCAGGGGTGGCTATAATTTTCAGTCTGGCCATTCCAATCCAGCAGTCCCCCAACTTGCGGTAGAGGGAATAATCCTGCTTAAATTGTCCCCTGAAGTCAGGTCCCTGGATCTCCTTCAGAATGGTGCTTTGTGGGAAATAAGCAATAGGCTTCTCTGTGCTGTGGGCGTTGTGAGGCAGCGTTTGCAGGAAGGTCAGCTCCAGTGTGACCTTGACCCGACCTCATCTTGTCCATTAGCTCTGATTCCATTCTCAGACTGGTGATTCATTGGCACCAAAGGGAGGCTGCACCTGGCTGGCCTCACAAGCTTTGGGGAGTGGTGGATCACAGGGAGATGGGAAAGAGGGACTGATTGCTGGGGGGTGTCCCGTTTCCCCCCTCCCTGAGTCAGATCTGGAAACGGCTGTCCCTGCAGGCACCTCCCTGCCAGGGAGGTCAAGCACTGAGAGAGAGGCCCTGGAAAGAGCCTGGGATGCTGACTCCCCAAGACTCAACCCCAGCTGCCTAGTCCACCAGCCAGCTGGGACTCCCAGAGCTGGTGGCCAGCTGGATAGGGACAAGAGAGTAGTGTGCAAGAAACAGGGGCTCCCTGGGCATGGCTGGGAGGGGGGTGCTGAGGGAGCCTGAGAGGACTTCCTGCAGCTGTCAGGTGTTTCTGGGGGCTGTAGCGAGGGGGGTGTAAGAGCAGCTGGCGCCCTTGAGGAGGGCCAGAGGGATCACTTGTCAGCTCTAGGAATGTGTGGGTTCCACGGGGGCTTCATGGGGTGACTGCAGTTCCCTCTAGCTGGGGCTGTTGTCTGTGTGTGTAGGTGCTATTCAGGAGACATCCTATAGCCCGGAATCCTCTAGCTTTGGCTGGGGGCATCGCAGGGTTTAGGGGCATATTTGTGTGTTTTGAGGGGGCTTTGGATCTTGGCCAGCTGGACTGGGAGATTCTTCCCCCCTCCCCGGCTCTTGGCTGGACTGCCCCGCTCTGGCAGGCTGCCGGACTCCTATTTCCGTCGGGCACCAGGGTAACAGGGCCACATTAGGGCCTGAGCCAGGAGACGCCCAGCCAAGGCTGGGACTGGGAGATGGGGGAGGGTCTCCGAAGGGTCTGCCTGCAAGGTCCAGGAACGACTCTCTGGTGTCCAAGCCCCCAACTCAGGCTGTGCACTAAGCCCTCACAGCCCCAGATAAGCGCGTACGGGGCCTCTTTGTATATTGCTGCCTGATTGACCTAGCCCCCACCCTAAAATCCCAGGGGTTGTCTGCAACTCTGGGGGCTGGGGTGGAAGCCAGAGACAGGGGCCTTGTGTGCGGGAAGGAGGTGGGGGCAGCGCGGGAAGGAGGTGGGGGCAGCGCGGGTGGCTGGGAGGAAGAGTCCCCCCATTCCCGCCGCCCTCTTGGCAGTGATTCAGAAAGGTCCTTTTTCAGCCAGTGTCAGAGCTGCTCAGCTGCGGAGGGAGGGGGGAGGGAGGCGGGCTGGCGGGGGAGCCAGGGAGTAGGGCTGGAGCTGTGACCACTGCGCTGGAGAGAAGACAGAGAAACAGGACCAAGGACCCAGGCTGCAGTCAACCGAGGGAAGAACTAACTCTCTCCTGCCAGGGTAGCCAGCTGTGGAAACAGCTGCAGAGCAGAGAAAAGGGGACCACCCTATTCTTCTGCTCCATTTCCCACCCCTGGTGTGGGATTTGGGGGGCCTCTGGGGCAGACCTCTGGCCAACTTCCCTTCTGGGCAGAACCTGAAATTCAGGAGCTGAGACCACTGCCCACCCCCACCTCCTCGGGCCAGAGCCCCAGTGACCTGGTCAGGGGGTCCAGCTCCGTGGAGATGCCAGCAGCTCGTCGGTTCCCTGGCCTAGAGCTCTCCTTCCCTCTTCTGGCCAGACTCCGGCGGAGACTCTACACAGTGAGTGGGGGGCTGCGGGCGGGAGCTGGACAGACCGGGATGGAATCGGCTCCTCAGAGGCAGCCCTGCGCTGAGGGCCAGAGAGCAGGACCGGGCGGCTTGACGGGGTTCAGGGCCTCCCTGCTCCAGCGGCTGCATTCTTGGTGGCGAGTGTGTCAGGACAGCGTGTGTGGGAAGTGTGCGTGCCGGCCATGAGAGCCACACGTGTCAGACACAGGTGTGTGGACGGGGCTGTGCTGGGGGCAGCCGCAGCAGTGCTCTGTGCTTCACCGACACAGACACGGGCTAGAGAGGGAGGGAGGGGAGGGAGGGGACATGTCCAGGGTCACCCTGGGCAGGGTGGTGGAGACCGGACAGGGACCCTGGCTGCTTTCTTCTCACCCAGATCCCAGTGTTCTCTTCCCACGCACACCCCCGCCCCACGCAGAGCAGCCCTGTTCCTGGGGTTGGGGAGCAGGGAGAGGAGGACCCAGCCGAGCAGGGAGATTTGTTAGCTGGTGTTTCAGGGATAAAGGAACAGGGCAGACTGTGCTTTCTAAGCAGCTTCTTCAGGGGAGTGGCCTCTGGGTCTCTCCCAGCCCGGACCACACAGGGCAGGGCTTGGAGCTGTTCTCAGGAGTGGCTGCCTTCTACCCCCAGGAGGGTAGGAATGAGCGGCCTGGAGCCCTGGGATTTGGCGACTGGGGAGGAAGCAGTGGGGGTCTTCAGACCACTTGCCCTGGTGGCCAGCCTCTTCTTGGGCTGAGCCGTGTAAGGGGTGGGATCATTTTGCTCCAGGGATGGAATAGTGATAGCAGAAGTGCTGGCTGGCCTCTCCTGGTCACGGCACAGAGAGACGCTGCCTAGGTTGGTGATTTTCACAGGGTACTTTTGGGCCTTTCTTCTGGAAAGCAGTGGTGCCCTGCCCTCTTAAGTCCACACCCCCTTGTTTGTAACAGATGGCTTTGTTGTGGATAAGTGAGTTAATACAGCTAAGTGCTCAGAACTGTGCCCAGCATGTAGTTTTAACCGTAGTTGAAGTGTTAGAGTTATTTTTATTTTTCTTAACTAAAATTAAGAGAAATGCAACCTGTTTACTCTGTGTGTGTGTGGTCAGTCAACTTGATGCCTCCTGTAATATAAAGGAGAACCAAAAGGAAATCAATTGTAGCATTTCATGTATTCTAATATGTCAGTACAATCTGACATTACCAAGCAGTCAGATGCTAAGACCTCAGGTAGAACCAGCACAGCAACATCTAGAAGTGCTGACTGAGAGGAGAGTTTTGAAATAGTAGGGTGGGCTGCCTTCAGTGATATTTTTCTGAATGGTGGACAACTTCTGCTAAGTTCCAAACAAAGCGAAAGGCCAGTTTTCCCTCAGTTTACACAGTAGCTCCATTCCAGAAAAATTCAGTCTGTATTAACACTGTAAAAATACTTTCTTGTTCATATGTAAAATGGGATTTGATTTATAATCAGATGATTATAAACAAATTTCTCACCTGCATGAATTAAGTTGTATCGGATTTGGGACAGTGTGTGAGTCCCCCAGCCACCCACTCAGTGCCACTAATGGTCCCCCAACACTGTGACAACCAAAAATGCCCCCTAGGGAGCTGTATGGCCCTCATGAGAACCATCTGAGTGAAGGGTTAGGGCCTAAAGTTTGGAAACCCCCTTCTGGCCCAGCCGCTTTGGTAGAGGAGCCAGGGTTTGAACTGAGGGCTTCTTTTTCCCATTGGTGGCTCTTTGTACTGCCCTGAGCTGCCTGGGAGAGTCTGAGCTCCTGGCACTGGGTTGGCAGCACCGCTGGGAACGGTGGGAGCAGGAGGCTCACGCTGGGCCCAGGCTGTGAGCACCTGCTCTCTCAGTGCGACCTGTGATGAGAGCTGGGGAACAAGGCCACCTCCAAGTCGGGAGGAGGGGGTCTTGGGGCAGCTGGCCTTTTCCCTCATCCCTGTCTTCTCCAGTGGGGATTGAACACAGGTCAGGGGCTGGCCAAGCCGTCAGCTCTGACGGGTCTTACTCGGACAGGGATGGGTTTAGTGTTGGGCTGCCTAGCTTTGAGGGTGCCACTGGCTTCTTTCTCTGGGCCCCGGAGGGTGTGACAGGTCTGGTGGCCCCTTGGCTGATTGAGGCCTGCATGTAGTTTTGTTTGGCCAGCACAGCATACACATGTGCTTGCGTGTGTGTATTTCAAACTTGAATTAGTTGACATAGTTCAAAAGTCAGGAGAAAGATCTAATGTCAAGTGTAAACAAGGAACAGAATGGTGTGGATAATGGGTGAGTATTTGTGTGGGGAAAAAACAAGTCTGGAAGAATGCGTAAAAGTCATTAATGGCAGCCGACTTTGGGGATGGGGGTGAGGTGGCTGTGCGTTAAGAGAGGGATGAGACTTTATGGCTCTCATGTGCCTTTTGAATATCTTACATGTGGATATATTACCTTTTCAAAAAAATTTTAATAGCAAGATTTTACACGTAGATTCAGATTTCTGGTATTTCTTGAAAAAGTTGAAAACTTTGACCACACTGGGCCAGAGTCTGTTGTGACAGCCGTTGACAGCAGTCTGAAAACCCGCCCCAGCCTCCGCCCCTCCTTCCCTCTGACCCTCCTGTGATCCTGGAGGTGTTTGTGTGGTGGCCTGTGGAGGGGTCTTTGGACTTGGGGGGAGGCTCCTGCGATGTCAGGCATTGAAAGGAAAGTAGCTAGAGCTCATTTAGTCCCTGTGGGGTCCATCAGGTCTGGGGAGCTCATGGATGGGTCTCAAGGGACACTGCACCCCCAAAAGTTTTGTAATTAAAACATTATGAATAAGGATGCATATATTTTCCTGGAGACACAATCGGTAGTTTCCATCAGATGCTCAAAGGCCTTGTGACAACAGGAGAGTTTAAGAGCCAGTAGGGAACCGGAGAACAGAGTTTGATCTCCGGTCACTCGGCCATGGATGGCAGATTTGGGGAGTAAGACCCTAACTCCAGGGCCTGGGCTGTGTCCCAACTGCCCTGATTCTACCCTTGTTGCCATAGGAGGAGGACAGGTGGCTACAGGCTCTTCTGTACAGCTGTTTTGGGGAGCAAGAAGGTGGTTTGAGTCCTTCCCCACAGCACATAGTAGGATGTGGGTGAGCCCAAGGCAGAGGCAGGGTCGCCTGTTACCCCCCTGCATCCCGTGGTCCCTGAGCCATTCTTCTCTCCCCGCAGAGGCTGGGGAGCAGCAGCATGCAGCCGGAGGAGGGCACAGGCTGGCTGCTGGAGCTGCTGTCCGAGGTGCAGCTGCAGCAATATTTCCTGCGGCTCCGCGACGACCTCAACGTTACCCGCCTGTCCCACTTTGAGTATGTCAAGAATGAGGACCTGGAGAAGATTGGCATGGGCCGGCCTGGTAGGTGGGGGCATTGGCCTCGCCTGTCGTCGTCCCACTGACCATTTACCTCCTCTGTCCTCAGGATCGCCAACCGCATGGAAGAGCCCTCCCCCCTTTATTCCGTGGGGTGGCAGAGCTGAGAACTCTCACTGCCTGTCCAAGAGCCCCCGCGGTGGGGCAGAGGGGCATCAGTAGATGCTGCACACAGTGAGTGCATGAGAACAGTTTGCAGTTGTGAAGGTGAATTGGAGTTTGAGGAATCTTACTTAAATTTCTGGCTACTCACGATTAACTACACACCCTGTTTTGTTTGTGCAGACATTTCTAGGGTGTACTTCTTCCATCTTCTCCTCTTTTATAAATGTAGAATTGAGTCTGTTCTGAACACCAGGGGGGTTAGTGTCCAGAGGTCTGTGGAGAAGGGAAGATAAAATCCTTCAGATGATGGTTTGCTGCTTTTCTCCCCATCTCTCCCTTTCTCTGTCTCTCCTACAAAGATCTGTTCTATAAGTTGAACTCATTTTTTTTTTTCTATGTGTTTATCCTGAAAGTAGTGGCTATAGCTTCTAGAAGTCACGGTGTTCCTTGTAGAACATTAGAAACTTTTGAGTGCATTCAGCCTAAAATAGCTAAATAAGTAATAATGTGCTAATTTAGGCACTGACTTAACGCTGCTTTTAGCCTAGAGAGTTGATATCTATGTGAGTAACATAATAAAATTTTATGGGAGAAAAACTCAAAATTGGGGAAATTCTGTCCGTTACCTTGATTTATTTATTTTTTCTTGAGAGTTGGCATAAGAGCACTACTGTTCAATTTTGGTGGTTAAATACCTCCATACAGTTCGAGAAGAATTGCCTAGAAGCAGAATGCAGTGACCACCTGGTTAATGGCAGCCCCTGGTTGGTGGGGATGGCTTGTTTCCTTGGTGTCATCGTGCTGGGCAGTGTCTAGTGGTGGACTCCCTGCAGGGTGACCGAGGAAGCCTGCGATGGGCAGCAGCCTCTTGGGGGCGTGAGCGCCTTAACAGCACGGGTTCCCCTTCCTCCCCGCAGGCCAGCGGCGGCTGTGGGAGGCTGTGAAGAGGAGGAAGGCCGTGTGCAAACGCAAGTCCTGGATGAGCAAGGTGGGTGGACAGGGAGGGACGTGGGAGGGGTGGCTCACTGGGGCCTCCTCTGGTGTCGTCCTGAGAGCCTTCCCCCACTCCCCGCAGTATAATCTCGCACTTTGTACAGACCTCCCTCCTCCGGGGTCTTATCGGGCAGGGTGCTTGTAGAGCTGCCTGGCTAAGCGTCTGTCTCCACTGGAGACAGCACTGAGCAGCCTGTGTGCAGCCTTGGCTTCACGTCCCCTCCCGCTGGGCAGTGGTGCCCGGCATGGAACAGGCGCTTGTTGACAAGTGCGCTGTAACTTGAGCCCTCGCTTTGTCTGAGTGTTGGGGCCGGTGTCCAGTGTGGGGCGGTGGGGCCGTCTGGACCCAGGACGTCTTTGCTTCCCTTGTCCCGCACCTCCCTAGTCTGTGGAGGGTTTCTCTGGTCACCGGGCCCCACTGACAGCTTCCTTCCCCAAGGCCCGCCCCCACCCCCGTTGCCCTAATTTGGGTCTCTGGAGTGGTGAGTCCCAGGTCTGACTCAGTGGAACTTTGCCCATTGTCTGGAAGACAATGTGAGAGGAAGTGAACCAGCCGGGCCTTCCCCCCCAACTTCTGGCCTCAGGGCTGGGGAGAGGGGCGGGCAGTGCAGAACAGCTGGACCTGGGATTGGGCCGCAGAGATTTCCTGGCTGTGATCTGGCAAGGGGCTGTCTCTTGGGATCCTGTGGCCTCTTCTGGGGACACTGTCCTGGTCCCTTGCCCAGGTTTTAGGGGAGGATGGGTGTGTTGGGGCGGGCGAAGACAGGAGGGAAGAGCCACGCGGTGTGCAGGATTCAAGGGGTCTTGGATCTACCACCAACTCACAGGAGGTCCCCGGGCCAGTCGGTTGACCACTCCAGACTTGAGGCATGTGGCCAGTAAGACAGTGCCAGCCACACTTGCCCAGCTCACCTCACGGGGCCTTGGGGAGGGTCCCTTGAGAAAAAGGCTGTGAAGGACCTTGTCAGCTGAACACTGCTTGCAAATGGAAGGGATTCCAGTTGCTGGGAGGAAGGACGGAGCAGCGGCCAGAAGAGGCCCTCAGACTGGAGACTCCTTCACCCCATACAGACAAGGCTCTGCCAACCTTGCGGGCAGGGACCAGCTGGGCAGAGGGTGCTGCCTGAAGCCGAGGCCTTGCATGCCCTGGTCGGGTGGTCAAGTCAAACTGACAGGGCCGCTCTGACCCTCAGGGCTTCCCTCCTGTCCCCTGACCTTTGGCCCCTTCCCTCTCCAGCCCAGGCTGCAGAGTCCTCTTCAACCTTCCTTCTTTCTGAGCCCTCAGCTCTAGGCCTCCCTCCAGAAGCCCAGCTGTCTTCCCAGGCCCTTCCCCAGCAAGGCCTTGCTTCATCTGCACCCCCATACACACTCACGGTCCAACCTCAGGCTCAAATTATCCTCTCCCCGGGCAGGATGAAGAGCAGCCGACGCCCTGGGGAGGGTGGAGACAGACAGCGCCAAATGGGCAACCCAGAGACGGGGCCAGGGCTAAAAATGGACAGGAGGTGTTTGTGAGGGCCCCTCGGGCTCCTGCCCATCTGCTCGGGTGAGGGGCTGGAGTCTGTGCTGGGTAGGGGTACAGAGCAGGAAGGGGGGCAGAGGTGGTGCCGGGAGTGGCTTTGGGCTACCCCTGACCCCACAGCTGGGTGTGGGACTGCAGCCGCCGCAGGCTACATGCCTGGCAGCCCATTTCTGGCACGTAGCCCGAGGCCACACCGAGGCCGTGGGTTCCCGTTTGGAGGTGTGGTCAGGAGGGGGCGTGGGCCTCCAGCCAGGCCTCCCCCCAGAAGTTTGGCAAAGCCACGACCTGTCTGGCGGCCTCACCAAAGACCCAGTGGCAGGACTGAATGACTGGCTCTGGGGCCTCAGGGTTCCATCTGGCCCCTGGCTGCCTTCAAACAGGTGTTCAGTGGAAAGCGGCTGGAGGCTGAGTTCCCCCCTCATCACTCTCAGAGCACCTTCCGGAAGACCTCACCCACCCCCGGAGGCCCAGCAGTGGAGGGATCCCTGCAGAGCCTCACCTGCCTCATTGGGGAGAAGGACCTGCATCTCTTTGAGAAGCTGGGAGATGGCTCCTTTGGCGTGGTGCGCAGGGGCGAGTGGGACGCCCCCTCAGGGAAGACGGTGAGCTCTCTGGGTCCTGCGGGGCGTGGCAGGCCCTGCTCTGCCCTCTAAGGCGGATCTGTCCCCTCTGCTGGGATGTGAAGGGGGCTGGGGACAGGTCCAAAGTGGCTCACCCTGGAGTCCATGCTCAGGGTTAACTAGACACATGTTCCTTTTTTCAGTTATAAAACTAATTATCATAAAAGTTTGGAGACTTAAAAATAAGAAGAAAAAAAAAAGCCTGTAATCCCACCACTCAGAGGAAGCAGAGTTAGCATTTACACCTTTTTTCCCCTTCAGATATTTTGTTGAATTTCTTTAAGATACAAATTTTAGATACAACTTTTTAACGCTTGCCCTTTCATCTTAGTATTGTATTTTAAAAATTTTCCCCAGAGGGAAAGATAGCGTGTGTGCAGTAAAGCATACAGTTCTTGAGTGTACGGCTCAGTGAATTTTCACATATGCATGGGCCCGTGTGACCACTGCCCAGATTGTGTTGTAGAACAGGGGTCCCCAACCCCCGGGCCGTGGACCGGGACCAGTCCGAGGCCTGTTAGGAACCGGGCCGCACAACAGGAGGTGAGTGGCGGGCGAGTGAGCGAGCTTCATCTGCGGCTCCCCATGGCTCGCATTACCGCCTGAACCCTCATATCCAGCAACCCCCCATCCTGGTCTGTGGAAAAACCGTCTTCCACGAACCCGTCCCTGGGGCCAAAAAGGTTGGGGACCACTGATGTAGAACATCTCTGTCACCCTTCAAGGGAAGCCATTCTTCTGATTTCTGTCACCGTAATTAGTTTTATGGCATTATATTTAAAGCATTTTCCTTCTACACCAAAAACATTTTTTATCATAACATTTTAATATTCCGTAATTGTACCGGTCATCTCTTACCTTGCGGTTGCCACTTAACCTGGGCACTCCTGCGGGAAGGGGAGGCCCGGCTCACGGCTGTTGGGGTCAGCCAGCTGCCCTCCCCCTGCCAGGCCACAGGCACCTGGGACACGCTCACCCGCCCGATGAGCAGGTCTGGGGCTGGAGGGGGGAGCAGGCTGGCCCGGAGTGTGGAGGCTGGGGCCTGTCCTGACTCTCTGCAGTCCCCACTCTGGCCAGGTGAGTGTGGCTGTGAAGTGCCTGAAGCCTGATGTGCTGAGCCAGCCAGAGGCCATGGACGACTTCATCCGGGAGGTCAATGCCATGCACTCGCTTGACCACCGAAACCTCATTCGCCTCTACGGTGTGGTGCTCACGCCGCCCATGAAGATGGTGAGTACTGTGGGCAGGAGGGGGATGGCGGCAGGGAGGGCCCTGTGCCCCTCACCTCCTGCCTGTGCTGTGGTTACTCCCTCCATCCTGACGAAGGTCAGAGGTCCTCCAGATCCTGCTTTGGTCCCCCACCTTATGTGGCAGAGGGGCTCACAGGCCTACCCCGGTACTGACTGACCCCGGTGTCCGCTGGAGCTCACTTCCATCTCTCTGGATTTGGCTTGTGTTCACCGGCAGAGGGTTGCACCCACGGGAGGGGCCGGTCCCAGAGTTTAGTTTTTGGCATTGCTAACCTGAGCCTCTTTGGGTTGCTCTTCTGAGCCTCGGTTTCCCATGTTCCCTAGAGGGGAGAGGCTTGGCAAGCTGTAGGACTCCTAGAGGTCCCTGGAGGACAGGCCAGGAAGGAGCATGGAACATGGCTCTGGCAGGCCTTAAGGGGAGGAGCTGAGGGAAGGGCAGGGCTCAGCCATGCTTATTCCTCCCTCCTCCTCCGTGGCCTCAGGTGACAGAGCTGGCACCTCTGGGATCGTTGTTGGACCGGCTGCGCAAGCACCAGGGCCACTTCCTCCTGGGTACCCTGAGCCGCTACGCTGTGCAGGTGGCTGAGGGCATGGGCTACCTGGAGTCCAAGCGCTTTATTCACCGTGACCTGGCCGCCCGCAACCTGCTGTTGGCCACCCGTGACCTGGTCAAGATCGGGGACTTCGGGCTGATGCGAGCACTACCCCAGAATGACGACCACTACGTCATGCAGGAGCATCGCAAGGTGCCCTTTGCCTGGTGAGGGGCAGGCGCTGCCGGCTTGTGGGGCCTGGACCCCATCCAGCCCTGCCCCGCCCCGCCCTGGTCCCTACACACCCAGGCCTCAGAGCTTCCAGGGCCTTCCACACACCCACCAGCCCTTGTCTCTTCTGGGCCTGCGGTGCCCTTGTGTGCCCATCCATTCACTTATGCATCCAGGAATTCTTAGGGGCCCACGTGCCAGGTGCTAGGATGCACAAGGATAAGTGCTGTGGGACACATTAAGGCTTCCTGGAAGACCCAGTATTAAGCTCTTGAAATATCAGGAGAAGTTAGCCAGGCAGAGACTGGCTGGTAAGCGTGTCCCAGGTAGAGCTGGGGGCAGGCAGGGCCTTGTAGACTGATGAGGGATGTCCACCTGCACACTGGGGTGGTACCTGTCCCTGCCCTGGCCCCTGCGTGAGCTTATCGTGTGCTGAGACCATCACGATCCTCTGCTGTCAGAGGCTCCTGAAGGAGTGTCGTCTCCTTGCTTTGGGGTGGGAGGAGTTGGTCCAGTTCTGGTTGCCAGAAAACCCTTCTAATCCAGGATGTACAGTCACCCCTAATTAATTACTGACTTTATATCTAGGATGATCACACATCCTGGATTATGCCTGATGTCCTGGAGTAATTAATAGCACCTCCTTTCATACTCAAGCGTCCTGGTATGAATGGTAAATTATAAGGTCACCTTTTTTTATGCAGCCCTCTTAAAACAATCCTGTGAAGTGAGCAGATTATTGTTATTCCCATTTCACAGATGAGGAATGTGGGGCTTAGAGCTCTTGGGTGACTCTCCCTGGGTCCCACCCGCTTTGAGTGGCAGGGCCAGCCCTCCAGTCCCATGAGATATCTCTGATTCTCCATCGAGGGCGGCTTCCTCCTTACTCCCCGTGCCTCAGTCCACCCTGGAATGAATACCCTTTGTTAGCTTCCCTGCAGTGCCATTTTTCTTCCTTACCCAAGAGGGAGCCCCAGAGAACGTGTGGGATGAGGAAAGCCACTGTGACTGTTCCCACCCATTTTGGTTCTTCCCCAGGCCCTATCCAGATTTCCCACCCACACCTTCCTGCTGAAATGACCTAAATCCTAGGATCCTGCCCCAAATCTGGAAATTGTCATCCTCCCACCACAATTAGAAAACAGCCTGAGATCTTATCCCACCCCACTTTTTGCCCCTCCTGGAGCTGCTGACCTTCTTCCTTTCCCTGACATGGGAACGTCCTCCTCTCCCCACCCCAGGCCGTGTGTGGTTAAAAGACCTGAGCAGAGACAATTTTGTCCAAATCTGTGCACCCCGTAGTTAAGAAGTCCTTAACTTCACACTGCGCCCCCAGTACCTACTGTGAACCCGGGCACGCGGGGCAACGGCACACTTGTGCATGAGCATTCGGGGTCCACTGGTGCTGATGCAGGGGGTGGGGCTGCTCTGAGAGGCCTTCTGCTTGACCCCTGCCTCTGCCAGGTGTGCCCCTGAGAGCCTGAAGACTCGCACCTTCTCCCATGCCAGCGACACCTGGATGTTTGGGGTCACGCTGTGGGAGATGTTCACCTATGGCCAGGAGCCCTGGATTGGCCTCAATGGCAGTCAGGTGAGGGGGCTGGGGCTATGCTCCCCACAGCGTGGCTGGGGGTTGATTTGATCCTTGTCTCCCAACCTGGCCCTGTTGGAACTGGCTCCTACCTGTTGGAATCCCTGTCTCCTGTGCCGTGTGTCTGCCTCACCCCCTTAGGTAGCTGAGCAAAGAGCACGGCCCCCAGTGGTCAGGAACAGGCCGGCCTGGGCTTTTTCGCAGTCCTCCTTTGCCACAGCCCCCAGTTCGGAGGCCCCAGACCTAGGGGTGAGGGTCAGAGGCCCAGGGCGCAGGCAGAGCTCTTCTCTGGGGTACAGGCATGGCGGCCAGCAGTTCCAGCTGTTCCGTGGGCTTGGGGGGAAGACGAGCGGTGAAGAGCCGGGTGCTCTGCTTGTCCTCACACTGCACCTCCCCACCACCAGATCCTGCATAAGATTGACAAGGAGGGGGAGCGTCTGCCCCGGCCCGAGGACTGCCCCCAGGACATCTACAATGTCATGGTTCAGTGCTGGGCTCACAAGCCAGAGGACAGACCCACCTTTGTGGCCCTGAGGGACTTCCTGCTGGAGGTGAGGGCAGATCTGCCCCCGGGGGCAGGGGTATCTGAGCAGGTGTCAGCCTGAGGTGGTTAGTGACCTGTCTCTGCCCCCAGGCCCAGCCCACTGACATGCGGGCCCTTCAGGACTTTGAGGAACCAGACAAGCTGCACATCCAGATGAACGATGTCATCACTGTCATTGAGGGGAGGTAGGGAGCGCGGGGGCTGTGCCTGCACCACCTTGAAGGGCGCAGAGTGGTTGGGCCTGGGACCCAGAGCCGTTCTGCCTCTCAGGTCCCCATGGCAACAGCCCCTCTCGGCTCCTGCAGCAAGAGGGAAGGGCAGGCCTGGGTCCTCCTGAGTGCTTGGGGTTAAGTATGCAGTTGCGGTGGCTCGCAGGGGGGTTTCCCTGCCTAGTGTCTCCTCTGTCACCCTTTTCCCACCAGGCTCCAGCCCTAGGCTCTGTGGGTCGGGGCCGCACTGCCGTTATGGTGGGGTGTAGGAAGTGGAGCAGCCTGACGTCGGGGCCCAACTGGGACTCCTGGACGTTCCTCCTCTTATCCTCCCCTGCCCCTCCTCTTCCCCCTCCTCCCAGGATAAGGACTCTGGACTCCCACCTGGGTGCCCTTCAGTAGCCCCAAGCAGCCCTGCCTCTTCCTGGCAGCCTCTGCCCTCCCACTGAGCCCACTGCCCCCTCCCAGGGCTCTCCTCCATCCTCTGCTGGGCCTCCCACCTGGCCTTTTTGTCCCCAGGCTGCCCTCACAGGGTCTCTTGTTCCTGCCCCCTCCCTCCCCCTCACACCTGGCAACACGTGTCTGCCTGCAGGCAGCCTCTCCTGAGTCAGGTCTCCCACCTGGAGCCCCCAAAGTTCAAGCCTGCCTGCTGTGGAGGCCCCCCTACCACTCAGCCCACCCTCTGTTATCTCATCCCCAGGGTGTCTGAGGAAGTGGTTGCGGTGGGGCGGGCTAGAGGTGCCTTTGGGGTGGGGGTGAGCATGGAGGACCAGGAAGAGGAGCGAGGCAGAGGAAATTCCCTGCACTCCCAGCTCCTCTGACTCAGAGCCAGGCAGGGACTTCCCACAGAGCCCTTTCGACCTGGACTTCAGGTTTATGGGTCTGGGACCTTTGGATAAACCTTGTGCCTCATGGGGGGTTGTTGAGAGGGAGTGTTTCTGGGTCTGAGTCAGACTGATGGAGTAGGCCCTGGAGCCTGGGCTGGCTGCGGAGGAGCATGACCTGCACGCGCTGTGGCCCCAGCATCTCCTCCTCAGGCCAGGGCTCCCCCAGCGTTCGGGCCCAGTATCTGTGAATAAGAGTGACATCCCAGCAAGTTGGGCGGGGGGAGGTATGGTTGGGGAGTTCGTGGTGGTGGACAGAAGTAGAAAGCTGCTAGGAGAGAAGCCTGGAGGACAGGAAGGAATATGTAGTCTGTGGTTTGGAGCTAAGGGGCCAGGGAAGGGAATGCAGGCATGGCAGTCTGGGGAGCATTCTAGAAATAGGAAGATTAGGGTGGGGGCCCTTCTGGAGGTGCATGGAAGGACCTTCAGCTAGAATCTGAGCCTACAGCCATTCCCACCTCCAGGAGCCAGAGGGCCTTGGACCTGAGCCCTCTTGTACCCTGTAGTCCCCAGGTCTCTACTTCCCTCATCCCTTGCTCTCAGTGGGGGCCCGTGTACCAGGGCCCAGTGTTTCCTAGGGGGTGACTCAGGGGTTTTGTGTGTTTCTGGGGCGTTTGTCTGTGGAGCTGGCACCCTGGGTCACCACTGGAGTGAGGCGGGGAACAGGAGGGGAGAGGGGAGCCGCTCCTCCTGTGAGGCCACCGTGGGCGGGCCCTGCCCCGCCCTTTCGTCACAGGCTTGGGTTGGCCCAGCTGCTGGCTCCAGCGCCACTGCCTGCCAGTGTGGGCTTGCTGGGTTCTTCCTCCAGGGCCACCGGCCGACTTGGACCACAGTGCCTGCCGCAGGTCCCTGGAGCTACTCAGGAGGTGGGAGGTGAGGGGCAGGAGGCATGACAGCCGGTGAGGCTTTGGGAGTGGGCCTGTGTGTCGGTGGTACCAGAGCTTTAAATGCCCCCTTGTTTCCTTGGTGCCCCAAGTGTGTTTGTTTGTCTGGCTCTGTCTCCGTGTCTCCGGGTGGGTGGGCTCTGTTCATGGGTGTCCCTTTGGGTCTGGGTTTGTACATGTGGGTCTCGGTCTGTTTCTCCGTCTTCCTTTAGCAGCCTGGCTCTCAGCTGTCTCGTATCTGTGCTCTTCTGTTAGACTGGGATTTCTTCTTGCAGAAGCTGTCTCCTAGCCAGAGTCTGGAGCACCCTTGCCCCTGGCTCTGACTGATTCTTTAGACTCAGGGCTTCTAGGGGTACCAGGCAGGGGGCAGAGAGAGGACACCAGATGTCCTGTGAGCCAAGCTTGCGAGGCTCTGTCTAGACTGTGAGGGACAGATAATGACCACTCTTTTCCAGGGGGTCTTCTTTGGAGGCTGGGATGGCTGACAGAACTTTGATGTTCTGTTTTCACAAACCAGAGAAGGGGGACAGAGATTTTGAAATCCATGTGTAGGTCCTTGGCCTGGCGTGATCCCTGGAGCCTTTGCTTCCTGTGGTGGGTGGGAGAGAGGGAAGCAAAGGGGGTGTGTTGTCCCTCAAGGCCAGGGGCTGCCGGGGACACCTGGAGAGAAGGGCGTGGGGTGGTGTTTTGAGCAGAATGTTTAAGCCACATTTGTCAGCCATTTCTGGGCTACCTAAGCCAGAACTGGGATAAGGGGCTGAGGTTTCCAGAGGCTTGTCCCCAAGAGAGCTGGGGCAGCCTTCGGTGGTTCTTAACCCAGGCCCTGGTGTTTCCCAGGTGCTGCTGCACATCTTGCCTGTCCCAGGATGCTGTCAGGCATCCTGCTGGAGGTGCCTGTCTTTGCTGCGGGGACTTTGCCCTCCAATTGCTGTGGAGACTCTGGGCTGTTCTTGGAAGGGGAAGGGAGGTGTGGCCAGAGCAGGCTAGGTGGGAAGGGCTGGTCTGGTCCTCTCTGGGCTGCTGGTATCTCCGCCCCACTGAGCCTTGGAGGGGGGACCAGTGGGCAGCGTGATGTAATGTTGGCCATCTCGGGAGTTATAACTGACCCTCGTTGGGAGGATGCTGCTTCCGTGCTTGGGATGTCATTCCCAAGGGGGTCTTTCTTATACATACTCCGCACTCCCAACTCCCCTCCCCCAGTAGCAAGGGCTGTCGTGCCTCCTGCCCCTCACCTCCCATCTCCTTTTTTGGGACTTGATGTGAGGACTCCCAGCAGTGATAAAGGGAGCCCTTTATTCCGGGCCTGGCTCTAGCCTTGGCCATACCTGTAACAAAGAGAGGTAGGCTTGGCTCTGCTCTTGCTCTCAGAAGTGGGTCCAGAGGAGGCTTCCGAGTGAGGGTCTGTTAGCAAAAGGAAAGGAGCAGAGGGAGTGACCTCCTGCCCATCTGGTCTTGCTCAGGGTCCACTGGGAGGGCATGATCACGGTGTCAGCCTGGCCTTGGACGCGAGTCTGTCCCACTCTGCACTGCTTCTCCACCTCAGTTAACGAGCATCTCTGAAGAGGTGTGGAGAGCAGAGTCCAGCGTCCAGCCATGGGCTTGGTGTCTGAGCCTGTTCCGTGGAGGGGCACGTGGGACCCAGGGGGCCCATGGGTGTTGGGTGAGAGCAGCATCGGGGTCTGGGGGCCAGGGGCTCCCCACCCTGCCTCCTTGGCCTCAGCCGGCCTGGGGGTGGGTGTGGGGAGGGGAGGCGTTTCTCTCTTTGGAATGGCCCTGCTATTTTTGGATGGGCTTTGTCCCTTCCCGGGTGTTGTCCTCTCTTCTTCCTTCCTTTCCTGCCCTTCCCACCCAGGGGGGCTGGGTGGTAATCACAGGATTGCTGTGTCTGTGGTGGCCGGTCAGCAGCCTTGCTGACAAGGAGGCTGGGCTCTCGTCCCTCCCCCTCCACGCCTCTTGGCTCCCCAAAGATTGCTGTGTTTGTGGGGTTCAACATTTGGTCTCTGGGACAGGCTCTTTGGGGGTCACACTGGCCCAGTGGCCACATCACCTCACGGAGGGGGCTCCAGGTGTTCAGGCCTCACTGCCTCCTTCCAGCCTCCACCACCCCCAACCCCTCTGGTCTGGCTGCAGCTTGGTGGAAACCTTTCTTTATGCTCCTGCTGTGGACAGGTGATGTACAGGTTGGGGGCTGACAGTGAGCGGATGCAGCTTGGTGCCACACACGTCCGCTGCAGCAGCAGCATGAGGCTGTCACCACCTCTGCCTTAGCCCAGATTCTGTGCCTGTCCTCAGGTGTGCGTGATTCCAGCAGATGCAGGAGCCTCGTGGCCTGTTGGATTTTGGGCATTGGAAGCATCCAGGAGGGCGCTCTGTTCTTTCTTGCCCACCTGGCCCAGCTCCCACCCCCACCCCAGGCCTGGACTTAGGCTGTGCCAACAGATTCTGTGTCTGAGGTCAGAGCGAGGGGCTGGTGGTCCCATAGTCCAGCCACACTGGGAGGCTGGGTTCCCTTCTGGACCCCTTGTTTAAGACAAGAGTGGAGCTCTCCTCCCAAGGAGGTGGATGGGGGCCAGAGTGGGGGTCCCACAGTCCTGGCAGGAGGTGGTGGAAGGCACTGGAGATGTGTAAACTGGTGATGTGATAGCGTGGGTTGCCCCAGGTGCTTCCAAAACTTGGAGGGCTGCCTGCAGGAGATGGGATTATGGTAGGAGGGCTTGGCCCCAAGCCCAGTCCTAAGGCCATGGTGCTCCCTTGGGCTGTTGTAGCTCAGAACTCCTGGAACTGGGTTGAAGAGTGAGATCGGGTGGCTAGGAGAGGACTGGGGCTTAGGCCTTGCCGGGGGAGGAGGGAGGCGAGGTGGTATTGTGAGAAGGGCGCTGGCTTCATGGATTAACAACTGGGTTTGAATCCTGGATCTGCTGTACTCTTTCTGGTAACTGTAGGCAAGTCATGTCACTTGTTTGAACCTGTTTCCGTATTTGTAAACTGTAGGAAAAGCTGTCTGACCCACCTAGGGCACTTAGGGTAAGGCTGCGTGCAAATACCAGGCCCTGTACTGGGTGAGTGGCAGGTCCTGGGGGGCTGCTGGGAGGAGGTGGGCTGGTGGCAGGCTACTCTGATCCTGGGGCCTTAGCCCTTGTGCTCCCTTCTGCCAAGGTGGTCAGATACCATGGCTAAAGAGAGCTTGGTGTGAAAAGGGTCCCAGTCCTTGGGACCGTCCCACCACGCCCTGGTGTTCACCATGTCACCTCTGTTGCGCAGGGCTGAGAATTACTGGTGGCGCGGGCAGAACACACGGACGCTTTGCGTGGGGCCCTTCCCTCGCAACGTGGTGACCTCTGTGGCCGGCCTGTCGGCCCAGGACATCAGCCAGCCCCTGCAGAACAGCTTCATTCACACAGGGCATGGTGACAGCGACCCCCGGCACTGCTGGGGCTTCCCTGACAGGATTGATGAGTGAGTACCGGCAGGGTCCCGCCTGGGGGCTCCAGGGCCAGCAGCCCCTCTCTGGGCATGCAGGCTCTCCAGGCCCCCAAGGTCCCAGTTACAGCCGTGGGCCAAGGGTCTCTTGTTCAGCAGCTTTTCCTTGTCGGCAGAACTGGGGTTGGAGCTTCAAAGGATAAAAGGCCTCCAGGGTCCACACCTTAAGCCCCCCTGGCAAACTGGCTTTAGGAGAGTGGACTTGGGAACAGCCTTTGGAAGCAGTTCAGTAGGAAAGCTTCTCATGATCCCCAGCACTTGGGTGGCAGTTTCCCTTCTTCTGCTGGTAGTACCTGAGTCCTGGAGATGGGAGCTGCTGGCTCAGGCCCAGGGGTGCAAGGTGCAGAAAAAGCTCCCTGCGGGGAAACTTCAGAGCGCCCACCTGCCTGCTCACTCTGCACCTGGGAGGGGGGTTCAGTCTCCTTTAAGTGAAAGGATGAGGTCATCGGGGGGGCATCTGGGGAGGACACACAGGAGAATTAGTCACTTCCTGGGGGCCCCGCCCGAGGGAGCCACTTGGAGCTCCTCCTGCTGGGCCTCCGAGCCTCTGTGCTGGCACCACGGGGCTTCCGGGCAGCGCTCTCTCCTCTGACTTCTGACAGGCTTCTGCCCCCGGGGGTGTGGCGCAGCAGGCCCATCACCCCCTGCCCTGCACACCAGAACACAGCCCTGGGAGGGTGCCTGTCTCTTGCCTCACAGGAGCCAGGCGAGGGCCTGGCAGAGCTGGGGCCGGAGAAGGCAGACACCTTCCAGAAGGCGGCCCGGCACCCTCTGCCCTGCTCCTGGCGTTCCATGGCCAGCCCAGCCCCATTCCTCTGGGCTTTAATCAGCCCCAGTGACTACGTCCCAGATCCTGAGAGTAGGCACAGGGGTTGCAGGTGAATTGGGAGCGTGGCGGTAGCCCGGCCCGTACCCTACCTCCTGGCAGTGGGGCAGAAGGATGCCTCCTGTCCACGCTGGCTGGGGCAGTGTGGCCCAGACGCCTCAGGGCCTGGCAGGAGAGAAGAGAGTGTGCCAGCAGGTGGCTGCCGGGCATGGGTTGGGGTGCCTTGGGGTTACAGAGGGCCAGCTCTGCCCTTTTGGGGTGTCCTTAGAGCTCCTACAGTACTAGGTTTTTCAACCTACAGTCAGGAGTTCTTTCTCTGCCCCCTCTCCACGGTACCCTCCCCGGGTTCCTGCTAGATCTACAGAAGGGAGCTACTGGGGGTCAGAAGTCCTGGGCTCCAGGCCTACGTCTGCAAGGGGCTTGGATGAGATGGTTCTGTCCTCTGCCTGACCCCAGGGGACAGGCCCAGCATCTCCTCCAAGGTGCCCTCACTGCCACCACCCCACACCCTTACCCATCTCTGACCTGCTTCTCTCCCCACAGACTGTATCTGGGAAACCCCATGGACCCTCCCGACCTGCTGAGTGTGGAACTGAGCACCTCCAGACCCACCCAGCATCTGGGCAGGGTGAAAAGTAAGGGCCCCCAAGCCCTGGTCCCCTAGTTCATCAGCTGCCCAGGAAGGGATGCTGTCTCCTCAGACCACCCCGAGCTGGCTGTTCCTGCTCTGGGGCGGTTGGGTCGGGGCAGCAGGGGGACAGCTGTGTCCCTGGCTCCGGCTGGGCGTGGGGCGGACGGTGAGAGGCAGCTGTATCCGCCCAGGTGGGCACCCTCGGTCTGGCCCGCACTGGCCTGCCCGCTCAGCTTCCCTCCTCCCTCCTCCTCCCCGCCGTGCTCAGATGCTGGCTCTCCTCACTCCCCCTAATCCTGCTCTCCTCTCCTGCCAAAACCACCCCACGGGCTCCATCTTGGCCAGGAGCCTCATCCATCTCCCGGATCCAGGGCCTGTCGCTCCGGAACATAGTTTTCCCATCCTGCCGCCCCATTGCTTCCCATTGCTGCTGGGTTTGTACATTCACTTGCCCCTATTCACATCTCTCTCTCTCTCTCTCTCTCTCTCTCTCCCTCTCCCTCTCCACCCCCTCTCCCCTCCACACTCTGCCCTCTTGTCTGACTCTGTCTCCCCTCCCTTGTCCTCTCTCCCTTGCTCTGCCCCTTCTACTCTCCGCATGACCTTTCTCGCAGGGGAGCCTCCACCTCGCCCTCCTCAGCCTGCCATCTTCACTCAGAGTAAGTGGGGCTGCTCTTGGTGCCTTGGCCCCCGCCCCCGCCCCCTCTCTCCTCTCATTTCTCTCCTCCTGGAAGGTACAGAGCCCTGGCCTGCCGGCTGGTGGGAGGGGAAGTGGGTGTGTGCTGTGAGCTTTTGCTGCTGACCTGGCCCGGCATGCCTGCCTCTCCCCCCACCCCCAAAAGCCTGGGCTTCTGGAACAGGAGTGTGGTCCTGGCGCCCACTCTGCCACTGTCCGCCATTGCCTGGCCCTGCCTCACTTCCTTTGGGACCTGCAGAGGCCGTGTCTGGGCTTTACGCCAGCTGATCAGGAGCTCTGTCCTCTCTAAGGATAGCTCCTATTGCCCTTGATGGTGGGAGATTGCCCATAGCCCCCTGCCTGCACTAATGGTGTGCCGTAATGGGGTAGGGATTACTAACCAGGGCTCAGGAGCTGGGGTATATGGGGTCTTGTGTTGATGGAGGGGTGTCAGAGGCAGGCAGGTGTGGGGTGTTGCTTGCTCTAGCTGAAATGGAGGGAGGGGCTCGCCAGGCCCCATAGAGGGCTGCCAACCACCGGCGCAGGTTCTGCCCTCCTGTTGAATGGGGTCTGGGTGCGCAGAGAATTCTGGCGGCTGAGGGCCGACCTCTGCGGGAATTGGGAGTGGGGAGTTGGTGGGCTGTCTTCCCCACACCCCACCTTTCCCATCGGCCTGCCTGACGCCGCCTCCCTGTTGGGGTCTACCTTCCGTCGCAGAACCAACCTACGACCCTGTGAGTGAGGACCAAGACCCCCTGTCCAGCGACTTCAAGAGGCTGGGCCTGTGGAAGCCAGGACTGCCCCGTGGGCTGTGGCTCGCGAAGCCCTCGGCCCGGGTGCCGGGCACCAAAGCGGGCCGCGGGAGCAGTGAGGTCACGCTCATCGACTTTGGTGAGGAGCCCGTGGTCCCGGCCCCGCAGCCCTGTGCGCCCTCACTGGCGCAGCTGGCCATGGATGCCTGCTCCTTGCTGGACAAGACCCCGCCGCAGAGCCCCTCGCGGGCGCTGCCCCGGCCCCTGCATCCCACGCCGGTGGTGGACTGGGATGCGCGCCCGCTGCCCCCGCCTCCTGCCTACGACGACGTGGCCCAGGATGAGGATGACTTTGAGGTCTGCTCCATCAACAGCACCCTAGTGAGTGCAGGGGTCTCTGCTGGGCCCAGCCAGGGCGAGACCAATTACGCCTTTGTGCCTGAGCCGGCGCGGCTCTTCCCTCCCCTGGAGGACAACCTGTTCCTCCCGCCTCAGGGTGGGGGCAAGCCGCCCAACTCAGCGCAGACCGCAGAGATCTTCCAGGCGCTGCAGCAGGAGTGCATGCGGCAGCTACAGGTCCCGGCCGGCTCTCTGGTCCCCTCGCCCAGCCCGGTGGGCGACGACAAGCCCCAGGTGCCCCCCCGTGTGCCCATCCCCCCGAGGCCCACGCGCCCACGTGGGGAGCTGTCTCCAGCCCCCTCGGGCGAGGAGGAGATGGGGCGGTGGCCTGGACCTGCCTCCCCTCCCCGGGTACCACCCCGGGAGCCCCTGTCCCCACAAGGCTCCAGGACCCCCAGCCCCTTGGTGCCACGCGGCAGCTCCCCGCTGCCACCCCGGCTCTCCAGCTCACCTGGGAAGACCATGCCCACCACCCAGAGCTTCGCCTCAGACCCCAAGTATGCCACACCCCAGGTGATCCAGGCACCTGGCCCCCGGGCTGGCCCCTGCATCTTACCCATTGTCCGCGATGGCAAGAAGGTCAGCAACACCCACTACTACCTGCTGCCTGAGCGCCCACCCTACCTGGAGCGCTACCAGCGCTTCCTACGTGAGACCCGGAGCCCCGAAGAGCCGGCCCCCATGCCTGTGCCCCTGCTGCTGCCCCCTCCCGGCATCCCAGCTCCTGCTGCCCCCACTGCCACCGTTCGACCAATGCCTCAGGCTGCCCCAGACCCCAAGGCTAACTTCTCCACCAACACCAGCAACTCAGGGGCCCAGCCGCCAGCCCTGAGGGCCACTGCTCGGCCGCCACAGAGGGGCTGCCCCGGGGACGGGCCAGAGGCTGGAAGGCCAGCAGACAAGATCCAGATGGTGAGTAGTGGGCCTGGCTACAGGGTGAGGAGGGGCAGGGGCCCGAGGGACCCAGAGGAAGGGGCCTGAGTGGTGCTGACGGGTGGGTGGGTGTGCCCAGCTGCAGGCCATGGTGCATGGGGTGACCACAGAGGAGTGCCAGGCGGCCCTGCAGAGCCACAGCTGGAGCGTGCAGAGGGCTGCCCAGTATCTGAAGGTACCACCACCTCCTGCCCACTCTGGCTTTCAGGGACCCTGAAGACTGGTTCTGCGGCTCTCCTCCAACCCTCCTGCTCCCTGCCCCCACCCTCACTCTCCTCTGTCCCGCCCTGGTCCAGCACCCCTTGGCCCCAGTGTGTCCCACGGCACCACCCTCTGCTCCTCAGGTGGAGCAGCTCTTTGGTTTGGGTCTGCGGCCGCGAGGCGAGTGCCACAAAGTGCTGGAGATGTTCGACTGGAACTTGGAGCAGGCTGGCTGCCACCTGCTGGGCTCCTGCGGCCCAGCCCACCACAAGTGAGCAGACCTTGCCCCTGCCACCTTCCTGTCCCCGGGGTGTCCTGGAGCAGTCACTCTGGGAAAAGCCAACAGCTCACAGCCACACACGGCCAGACACAGGGCTCCAGGCGGGAGGAGGGAAAGGGGTCCCGATCCCAGGACACAGACAGTTCTCGGAGAAAACAGCTTCTCCTAAGCACGTTTATCTAGACTTCATAGCTGCTTTGTTCAAATGAGCTAATGAGTAAAAGGAATTGGAGCCTCTCTGGTTGCAGGGGGCTTGCTTCCTGACCGGGCTCCAGTGAGAAGCAGTTTAGGATCCAGTGGTTTAAACAAATCTCTCTCACCTCTTCATTTCCTATTGCAGTTTGAAGTAACAAAGATTTAATGCCTTTTTAAAGGAAAAAAAAAAAAAATCCATTACTTTCCTATAAAAAAAGTATGTACGTGTTTATATAACAAAATATATAGATATATAAATAGCATACTTGATATAGAGTATAAATACATACAAATGAAAGTTTTATCAAGTCAAAAAGTGAAATCCTTCCCTGGGGGGCGCTGGCGGGGCGGGTGTGTCGGATTCCTCTGGCGGCAGACAGCTTGAGCTGGAGCCCAGCCTTCTCACACGTGGCGTCAGCTTATGCTCCTTTCCTGACCTCTCAGGGTCCTCAATCTGTAAAACGTGTGTAAATGATAGTGCCTACCTCGTAGAACTGGTTAGGAGAATTAATGAGGGATGCGCCGCACAGCAAGTGTCTGGCCCATGGGACGCCATCACTGAATGTTGGCCGTTACCTCATGGTTATTCTTACTGATTTGCCTCCGTTACTCTAATACACGATACGGCTGGTCTCTTATTCTTAGTTTATTAAAGAAGTCATCCCAGGATGCTAAATTCCAAAATTAGTGCCTAGAACCACCGGTTTTCAACCGATTTGGCTGACCCTGAGAGGCCCCTCTCGCACCCACCCACACTGGACATTCCATACTCTGTTGCACCGACCCCTGTTGATGGAAGGGCTTTCTGGTTGTTTCCCATCCTTTAGGCGCTGAGATGTCTGGAGACTCAGAGGATCTGCCCTGAAGGAATCATTTGAGCCTGTCCATCTGACGAGGGTGGGGAGATGCCCTGCCAGGCCTGGAGGACCTGCTGCACCTGCTGCTCCCAGTGGCAGAGCGAGGCCAAGGCAGCAGGAGGCTGGGAGCCCCGCCTTGCCTGTCCCTCCCTCACCCAGCGCTGTCCCTGCAACTTCGGAGCTCTCAGTGCACCCAGCCGAGGTGCAGGAGGGAGCCTCTTGAAGGCAGGCCTGGTGGGGCCTGTAGCTGAAATGTGTTGCCAGGCCCTGCCGGCGGGGAAGCCAGGCTTGACCCCGGGCAGGGAGGATGTGTTGGCCGTGCAGAAAGGTGGAACAGCACCCAGGGTGTGCGGCGGCGGCCCTCCCCAGGGAGCCCCTGGCGGCAGTTGGGGTGTCAGACAGAATGTGACTTGTGGCCTCACCATGGACATGTTAAGGGACTTGGCTGGTGTTAGGATCTTGTGCCTGGAAATAGCCTGAGGTGGCTCAGGTAGCAGAGCTAGGGTGCCAGATCGTTCTCTGGCAGGGACCAGGGCCCAAGGCCCCAGGGTTGGAAGGAGACCAAGGGGGCAGCTGCCCTGGAGGGACACCAGTGCTTCCTCTTTGACCCAGCTCTTCCCCTGTGCTGTTCTTTGTTTTCCCACCAGCCTCTTGCCAAAGTTGCTGCCCCGGCTATGAATATCTGCTTCTTCCAGAGAAATAAATTTAGTTTCTATTTTATGTTACTTATTTGTGTCTGCCTGCTTCTTTGCTTCTTTGCCTCTTTGTCAGCGGCCTGAGGCTCCTGGGCTCCCCAAGCCACTGCCATCTGTCCCAGGCCACAGGCCCTGTAGTGCCACCTGTTGACGGAGGGGGGAAGTGCAGGCCTGGTTGACCGTAACGGGTCTCTCCCCTTCTGGGGCTGGCAGTGGGCAGAGCCCCACCTGACTCAGAGTCCCTAGGTTTTATCTCTGATGTTCCAGGAGGCAGGATATACCGCAGGACAGAGTACAGTAACTCAATTAGCGGGAGCTAAGCCAGAAACTTTCAGAACACGGAAGGACTCAATATGTATAAGTATTTTAATTTTCTTTTTCTGAATAGCTAATAATTCACATGGTTCAAAATTCAGAAGGTACTAAAGAGTATACAGTGAAATTCCCCACCCCAGCTGCCACCTCCCCTCTCCAGAGGCTGCCTTTATCATGTTTCCCGTGTGTTTCTAATTTTTTTCACTGTTTTGAAGAGCTCCATAGCCTTACTGAAAGAACTCTTGTTTAGGGTTGCATGGATATGGTTTTACCATAATCTATTTAACCAGGCCCCTTTGGATGGAGGGGTATTTGGTTGTTTCCAGTCCTTTGCAGTTATAGCCATTGCATCAATAAATGGCGAATGTGGGTTATTCCTTACTTGCAAGGCAATCTGAAGGATGAGTTCCCAGAAGCGGCGCTCCTGAGTCAGGGTGTGTGCGGCTAGTGAGGGATCCTGCCAGTTGGGAAAGTTTTCTCCCCACAGAGGAGGCTCTTCCCGATGTTACAGCCACCAGTGTGTGAGAGCTTTCCATGTGGTACCAGAGCTTTCTGATTTTTGACAGTATGACACGTGGAAAATGGTGTCTTGATAGTTTTAATTGCATTCCTCTAATGAATGAATAAACATTTAAAAAATAAGTTGGGCCATTTATATTTCCTTTTCTATAAGCTACCTATTAATAGCTTTTGTGGAGCCCTACATCAAGGACACAGGACAAAAATTCTGGAATTAACCAAGCCCCCATAGCAACTGTTGCCGTGGGCTCTCCTAGTCTAAACTTGGGCAGCCCCCCAGCTCCATATTAGACAAAATAATCACCATGTCATAACCTTGTAGCATCCTGACCAATCACCTAATGCCATCCTGCCAGCAGGAATTTCTTTGTCTTGAGGCTATAAAAGTTGGCTACTAGCCCACAAAGGGGGTCCGCTCTCCCTGGTCTATCAGGAAGTCGGCCCACTGTATTGGCAGCGCCCCTCACTAACTCTGCTCTGCTCTGTTCTCAATAAACTCACTCTTCTAAAATACTTCGTGTCTGGAAATTCTTCTTCCAACCCACGCTCGGACCATGACATTTTGGTGGCCCGTACGGGGACATCTCTTGGGGGGTCTCCTCCCCAACCTCCTCTCCTCATTTCTTGGGACCCTCTGTGAACAAGCAAGCTGCTGGGGAAGCAACAGAGGAACTCTGGCCAGGGCCACGCCCTGGTGTGTTCTGAAGGCTCCACAGCTCACTTTGCCCCAGGAACTGCCGCCCAGAACGGGTGAGGTTCCCTCTGTCTTCCTTCTGACCAAGGACTAGGCCGATTGGTATTGTGCTGGCACGGGTCAGGCATTTAAAAGCCATTAGGGCACCTGCCACTTGAAGACTCCCATGAAAGGATAGGGGGGTCACGGAACAGCCGAGGCTGTTACAGCGTCTGCCCCCAGCAAGCCAACTTCCATGCACCATGGGGTACATATTGGTTCAAGCAAAACACTGAGCCCCCTCCCCTTGGCTGCCACCTTCCTGGCAGGACTATGAGGTAGATTCCTCAGCCTGTCTTCTCTGTTACTTTCACCTTTTTCTCAGTCCAGATTGACTTACAGGGTCCTAGGTGTTGCCTCTGAGCCATCCCAGGAGTGCCTTGTCACGTTTCAGGGAATTGCCAAACAGTGGGTCCTGGGAATCTCTCCTTTCTTTCCCTGCCCGAGTCGCATGGTGGCTTAGTCGCACGCTCAGGGGTCATCTCTCATAGTCGGATGCGATTGTTGGGATGGTCGGCCCATTTTGTGCCTTAGTCGCATGAAGAGATCACTGGGACACAGGGGACGCTTTCTGTCAGCTGGTGGCTCTCAGTACCACCATTCTACGGCATACAGGCTAAGAGTGGGTTCTGGTATGTCTCGGGAGCCTCCCTCAGACTCACCCCTCGGCTGTATCCTCAGGAACTGGAAAAATTTGACCCTGAAAATCTCAAAAAGAAGAGGCTCATTTTCTTTTGTAACACGACTTGGCCTCAGTATAAACTGGGGGACCGAGAACAATGGCCTCTTAATGGCACACTAAATTATAACACGATCTTCCAACTTGATCTCTTTTGCCGGAAACAAGGAAAGGACTCAGAGGTTCCTTATGTCCAGACCTTTATGGCCCTTAATCAGAATCTGGAGCTAAGGGACTCGTGCCACATGTGTCTTTTTGTTGCCGCCTTATCCTCCCAACCCCCTCTGTCTCCCTCTCCATCAGATCTCCTAGGCGACCCTCTACTCGACTTTTCCTGTCCCCCACCCCATCAACCCCCTTGGCTTCAGCCCCTGCCCCTGCCTCAACCCACAGCTCCCAAACAGGCACCCCCTTATCAGGGCAAAAGCCCCCTCTCCCTTCCCCACAAAAGGTGGAGGACTGGCCAACGCCAGGAAACAGATTCTAATATGCTTCCTTTAAGGGAAGTAGCAAATGGAGACATGAGCACTGAGTCCATGTTCCCTTTCCCATGTCTGACATTTCCCAAATTCAAAACAAGTTAGGTTCCTTCAGTCAGGATGGCCACAATATTCTTTAGACTCCGGAGAAAACTGGTTAAAATACAACTTTTTTTGAAATTGCAAAAGGGGTTCTTTTTGCATGTGCAGTTAGAAAAGCTAGCCTGTTGAAATATTTTTTTTTAGAATGCTGACCCTGAGAGAACAAAAATATGCCTAGGAAAAAGTTTGAAGCTAACTCTTATCATGTCCTTGAGCTACAAACACAGCCCACTTTGCCTCAGACTTCAGCCTTGGGTTAATGAGTAGAACTTCAAGCCAAGAAAAAAAAAAGAGGCAAAGAGACATTTTAAATTTCAAGTGGAAACAATGAGATCTCTGACTGTCTGGATATATGTGTATGTCTCAGTATGTGTCTTTCTCTTTGGATAATATTGCTGAGGTTAATTTGTAAATGAGCTCTATTTAATTGGCTTAAAAGAAAGGTAAGCGCTTACAAATCAAACAATTCTAAAACAAGAAAAATTAAGCTAAATAAATTTCAGGTTCATGTGAACTGGGAAATATTCAATATTAAATTAATACCTGTGCTAATGTTTATGTTTGTTGATCTAATTAATATAGACATGTCTTTCGAGCCATCAACATTAAGTATAATACTTTTATTGTGCCTAGGTTTAATATAAACTAAATAAGATCTTATTATTTCATTGCTGCAAATTTGTCAGCAATGAAAATAATTCAAGGTGAAGAAACTTTTAAGAAAAGAAAATACAAATGAGATAAGAGCTTTGGGTGAACTTTTTAGGGATAATTATGTTTTAGGAATGTCTGCTTAAGAATAATCTCTCCAGATAGTCGACAACTTAAAACATTGAGTTGTGCTAAATTAAGTTAAAGGATGGAAGTTTATTAAATACCTAGTCCATTTCCAAATAAAATAAGATACTGAAACATTAATTACTGAACACTGGCTTCCTTTTACAGAGAAACAAAAGGTTTGGAACTATTAAAAAATGTGTTGGTGCCACACTGAGATACTTACTATAAGAAAGCACATTCTTCAAAAATTATTATTTGGTTATATGTTTACCAATCTACAGAGTGATGATATAAAGGACAGTTCATGGTTGCTTAAGGAAAGTAGGATGTATGTTTTTAGTAAAAAAAGGTATGAGGAATGGAATTGCATTTTATTAAGGAAAAAGGAAGTAGGACTGACTTACAGGTAGCTGTTTTTGAATGGGAAAATAAAATGATGGATACAGAAAGTGATAAAAAAAGGTTTGTGGAAAGTGGACCCCGAGAAAAGAGTTTTATACATGCTACAATTTTCTTAAGATGTTGAACTGCCTTTGCAAAAATACTGCCTCTTCAAGATTTATAGAAAGGACTTTCTAAGATTGAATTAAAATTAATTAGGTAAGTAAAATTTTTTTTTTTTTTTTTTTTTTTTTTGGTTGCAAGGCAAGTTTATTCAAAGAGCATGAATGTATATATAGGTTTAGTACGGAACGAATAGCAGACAATAAATCAGTAAACCTTGTTTTCCACATAATTCTGTCGCCACTATCTATGCGTCAGCATGCTTTATGTTATTATTAACAGTAAGCTGGTACCAGACTGGAATTTGGTTCTTTCTCTCTGTTAAGAGAACGAAGTTATCTTGGAATGTTGCTTTTGATAACAGACTATGTGAATTACCTTGCATTTAAGTGATTTATATTTGCTTTTAAAATCCTTTTGTTACTTTGGTTGAGTAAATAAGTAGTATTTCACAATGATCTATGAAGATTATGGCGCATGTAGATAAAGTTCATTCTGCTTCCACAAAAATTAACCCCTCATTTCCAGACTTTTGCCATCCTGATGCCCTTAAAACATGGCAACAGTCTACTCCTAAATCAGGGAATTTAAAATGGGTAAACAATAGCTGTCAATCAAACAGTCAAGGCTATGGGAAATCCAAGACAGCCGTTTGGTTTTTTCCAGCTCCTTGACAAACCTCATTTTTTTATTTGATGGGATAAAGACTTCCCTGGCTGCAGGGTTAATGCCCTCACAATGGGGGAAAAAAATTACGTTTCACTGAATATTAGATTCTAGTTTTGTTAATTAAGGTCTGTGTTACCAAGACTCACTTCCCAGATAGTTCCTTGCTGTTATGTTATATTGCTAAAAAGTTTAATTGAATTATTAAAGGACACCCTAAGTTTGTTTCTAAATCTATCTCAGTAATCTATTTTTGGATGAAGATCAGATGCCCTACGACCTACAATCAGGGGATTGTGCATACTGGAAAAGACATAATTTAAAGGACTATCTCCAACCTGGATGGATGGGGACCCATTTGGGGCTGGCTAAATGACTCTCTTTGTATCTACACCCTCAATTTTAATCAGACTAGCCTGGAGTGGGATCCCTGGTCAGAGGAGGATGAATATGATGTATGTGAAGATAATTTCACTTTGTGTTGGGAAAATTCAAGGAAAAATGCAACTAAGAAATATATTAATGAAGACCATATCCACATAAACAGCTTGGCCCTGGGAACTAAATATGTGGGGATTGGTGTGACGACCGGACACTTACTTAGTTTAACCTCCTGACAAGCCTCTCCTCCGAAATATAACATAATTCAACTAACATTCAGAAATTTGTTATGCCGATCCCCCCATCACACTCATAATCAGTCAGAGCCCGGATTTTCCCCTTTATGCGTAGATGATTACTTCCTCGGAGTTTGGCCTTCCCAATATAATCCTAGGCCATGGGACCCCAGTCTATTTCCAGAGGAAATCTCCCAAAAGGTCAGGGCCTGGCTCTGGGGACCCACAATGGGGTATCCTTGAGGGGCCCTGGATTTTCATTTCTATGTGGTAACAGGGTCTATCTGGATATTCCCACACTTTGGGGGCTCCTGCATGATTATTGCTGCGGTCCCAGAGGCGACCATTATGACTACAAAGGATTTAGCTTCCTCGGGAGGCATTCCCAACCTTGGGTCCTTCCTCGAGGAGGCCTTAAGACCTGTCCCGGAGAGACAAAAACGAACCACTGACTGGGGGACATGGTTATGATATCCCAATTCTTGATCGGCCCGAAATAATACATAGTGTCTTTAGAGGGCTCTTCTTGTTTGCAGGCATAACCCTTAGAGAGGAGCGTTCTCCATCTCACCATCGTGGTCCTGGAGTCTTGGAAGACTATGGTAGCAGCCACTGAGGAAGAGCAGTCAGCCCTAGGCTCTCTGGCCGAGGTGGTTTTACAAAACAGGAGGACCCTTAATGTTTTGACAGCTGAGGCAGGGGCGTGTCTGTGCCCAACTAAATGAGACAGGCTGCTTCTATGTTCATACCTCCTGCCAGGTTGAAGAAGACCTTCAGAGTCTAAAGAAAAACATCAAATTAATAGAAGATTTAAAAGAGAGAGCAGGACAGGGCCCCAGCTGGCTTTCCAGCCTCCTCTCCTCTATGGGTATCCAGATATGGACATGGCTATTGCCCTTGATGGGACCATTAATCCTGATGGCCTTTGTTTTGTTGTTTGGCCCCTGCATTATCAACACATTATCTAAGTTCATCTCCTGACAGGTTCAAAAGATTCAATTCCAGATGGTGCTACAACAAGGATACCAGCCAGTTGGCACACGAACTACGTTGGAACAAGCCGCCTTATCATTCTGTGGGCTCTCATCTCCCTCCGTAAATACACCCTGATGGAGAGCGGGCATTGGGGACCAGGGCCCCACGAGGCCCCTGTCCAGCAGGAAGAAGCTAAGAAAGGTCATCGCCTCTTTCCCCAATACCCTAGGTTCCTATGGCCCCAGATGGGCTAGGCAGAGAGTTAGTCATGAGCGGAGTGATAAGGGGCCAAAGATTTGGCCCATAAATAAAAAGAGGGGGGAATGTGGAGCCCTGCATCAAGGACAGTCTACATCAAGGACACAGGACAAAAATTCTGGAATTAACCAAACTCCCATAGCAACTGTTGCCATGGTCTCTCCTAGTCTAAACTAGGCAGCCCCCCAGCTCCATATTAGGCAAAATAATAACCATGTCGTACGTAAACTTGTAGCATCCTGACCAATCACCTAATGCCATCCTGCCAGCAGGAATTTTGTCTTGAGGCTATAAAAGTTGGCTACTAGCCCACAAAGGGGGCCGGCTCTCCCTGGTCTATCAGGAAGTTTGCCTGCTGTATTGGCAGCGCCCTTCACTAACTCTGCTCTGCTCTCTGTTCTCAATAAACTCACTCTTTTCTAAAATACTTCGTGTCTGGAAATTCTTCTTCCAACCCGCGCTCAGACCACGACAGCTTTGACCCATTAAGGATTAGGTTATTAATCTGTTTCTTACTGTTTCTAAGGAATTTACTTGAAAAAGAAATTTAGCCTTTTGAGCTTTACAGTATTATCATCTGAACTTTAGGAAAAGAGATAAATCATAACAAAGCAAGCTGGCGGCTTGGGTTTATTAAAAACAAAGGCCATTCAGGGTGGGTCTGAGCCACTCTCTTTGGGGCTCCAGGATGGCTTGTGTGGTGGTTCCTGAGGCCTGGGAGGTCTTTAGCCTTCAGATCCAAATGTGTTCTGTGTGTCCTATTCACTAACGCAGGAATTAAGTTATATGTAGCTGCAATTTTAAAAAATTAGTCAAATATGATATCATAGAAGGGAAAAAGTATTGTTACCTTTGGGCATCACTGCTAGACCTGGATTTCATTCTCAGCTGTTGGATCTGGGTAAAATTTCTTAAGCTTTCTGAGCCTGTAAACTGGGGGAGAGTAATTCCTGCTTTATAGAATGGTTGTGAGGATTAAATGAGGTCACATAGGTAAAACATTTTGCTAAGTGTGTGGGCCATGGTAAGTACCCAATAAACTATAATCATAATATATTTTATTTCTTCATGTTCCTGCCTGTCCCTACCAATCAATAGATTACATTATACACCGAACAACTCTAAGTGTACAATTGTCTTCTTTTCCCATCCCCCACCCCCTTTTTTGGGAAACAGTTTGTTTTTTTGCTGCAAAGCCGCTCTCCTATTTATAGAGCGTGGGCACTTTGGACTTCATTGAAAAATGTCATTTTTTGATAAATAATGGCAGAGCTAATACACTTCAGAAATATTTTTTGTAAGGGGCATGCCAAAGCGTCTGGGGGTTCCTCAGGGGGTCAGGAGAACCAATGTATTGAATACTTTTCTTGCCAGACACACAGTTCCCTAAACTCTAGGGTTTCCTGCTGTTTTTCTCACTTCTGATCAGCCTGCCAGCTTCTGCCAGCATCTCTTGGGTTTATTGAGAAGATCTCAAGGAAAGATATTGAAAAAGTTGACCCAGGTTTGTTTGCCAACATGGAGAATTGATAAATCAGTGAGGATTCATTGGGCACCTTCTCTGTGTCAAGCCCTGAAGAGGGGATACAAGTTGAACAGACATACTCTGTGCCCCAGGGGACTGTGACATTGCAAGGTGATGAGTGCTCTAGATCATTATGCACCAGGTGCCTTGGGATCAGAGGAGGTAGCTCCCCAGAGGAGGTGACATTGTCTGATGTGACAGGGAAGAATAGGCCTATGCCAGGAAGGTGAGATGGCATGAAAGCATTGTAGGTGTGGGGAACTGCACATGTAACGGTATGGAGATGCCAATCTCCAGTTCTCAGGCCTGTCCTGAGAACTGAAGTTGGCAAGGTTAGCACCCATCCTTTTGTTAAGTTTCTGGGGTGGGTTGGAAGTGGCTTTCGTGTGATCCTAGCTAGTATGGCAGGCCTGGATCATGAACACGTTGGTGTGAAATGCTAAGTTCTCTGACTCTGTAGACAAAGGGAGATGGCAGAGAAGCAGCAGCAGAGGAATAATGTGGTCGGACCTGTGTTTTTAAGAGAGATGGGGGTTTGGGGTTAGCAGATGCAAACTATTATATATAGAATGGATAAACAACAGAGTCCTACTGTATAGCACAGGGAACTATATTCAATATCCTGTGATAAGCCATAATGGAAAAGCATATGTACATGTATAACTGAGTCACTTTGCTGTACAGCAGAAATTAAACACAACATTGTAAATCAACTATAGTTCAATAAAATTTTTTAAAAGGAGAGATGGCTCTGCTTTAAAGTGGCTCGCTCCTCCACTGCGGCCACGAGTGGAGGAAAGATCTAGCATATTTGTCTCGCTGCACAATGGGAAAATAAATGTGTTCTTAATTTGAAGCAAATTGATTTTTACAGAAATTTGAACTTGGGGAATGAAGAGGCCACAAATTCCTGGAATCCTTGGGTAGAACAGGGGTCCTGAGGGCCAGTCCAAGGCCAGTGCTGGCCTAGGGTCAAGTTTTCACTGGCCTGAGGTGAAATGTTAAGAATAAGAAGCAAGCAACTGAGTTTTTCTTAAAATGAAATGTGCTCAGTTGCAGGGATTTTCTTTACTCTGAGATTTTTGTCTTCCTACGTTTTTGGTATTAAAATGGCTATTCTTGTGTGGTGATGGCAGTGGTAGGGGGTAAATTTGTCCCCTCACCCTTACGTAGCAATGCTATATCAGCACACCCTCTCAAGCAATTATTAATTTAAATCATGATCCCTGAAATCTATCGTCAGAACTCCCAGGCAAGAGTGCTTTTGTGTTAGGCAGCACCACCTATTGGCAACATGGGGCATTGCACTCTCTTGGGCTGAATGTCAGCTAGGGGGAGGGATGAGGTTGTGTAAAGTCATTGCCCAATAATCAAGTCCAAAAGCTCCGGGCCCAGGCCCTTGGGTGCTTCAAGGGACTCATTCCAGAGAAGCTGCGAGGAAAGGAACAGGTTCGCCCATCATCTGGAGCCAAAGAGGGGCCAGCTAGGATTTAATGCCAGGAAGAGGGACTGAGTGGGGGGCTTTGAAGGAGCCCACCCCTAACCTAGGAAAGAAACTCTGGGCTACCTGGGAGGAAGTTGTGGGCTAAGGGAAAAGTCCTGGGAGGACAAAAGTGCCCTTTGGGACCCCCCCCCCCCCACCACACACTCTATTTTTTTAATTTATTTTTTAATTGAAGTATAGCTGATTTACAATATGTATTAATTTCTGCTGTACAGCAAAGTGACTCAGTTATACACATATGTCCATTCTTTTTATATTCTTTTCTATTATGGTTTATCCCAAGATATTGAATAGAGTTCCCTGTGCTATACAGTAGGACCTTTTTGTTTATTCATTCTAAATGTAGTTTGCATCTGCTAATCCCAAACTCCCAGTCCATCCCTCCCCCATCCCCCCAACCCTGCCCCCAGCAACCACAAGTCTCTTCTCTGTGTCTGTGAGTCTCTTTTTTTGTAGATAAGTTCATTTGTGTCATATTTTAGATTCCACATATAAGTGATATCATATGGTATTGTCTTTCTCTTTCTGACTTAACTTCACTTAGTATGATAATCTCTAGTTGCATCCATGTTGCTGCAAATGGCATTATTTTGTGCCTTTTTATGGCTGAGTAGTATTCCATAGTATATATGTACCACATCTTCTTTATTCATTCATCTGTCGATGGACATTTAGGTTGTTTCCATGTCTTGGCTATTGCGAATAGTGCTGCTATGAACATAGGGGTGTGTGTATATTTTTGAATTATAGTTTTGTCCGGATATATGCCCAGGAGTGGGATTGCTGGATCATATGGTAATTCTATTTTTAGTTTTCTGAGGAACCTCCATACTGTTTTCCATAGTGGCTGCACCAACTCACATTCCCACCAACAGTGTAGGAGGGTTCCCTTTTCTCCACACCCTCTCCAACATTTGTTATTTGTAGACTTCTTAATGATGGCCATTCTGACAGATGTGAAGTGATACTTCATTGTAGTTTTGATTTGCATTACCCTAATAATTAGCGATGTTGAGCATCTTTTCATGTGCCTATTGGCCATCTGCGTGTCTTCTTTGGAGAAAAGTTTATTTAGGTCTTCTGCCCATTTTTTTTTTAAAGATTTTTTTGATGTGGACCATTTTTAAAGTTTTTATTGAATTTGTTACAATATTATTTCTGTTTTTATGTTTTGGTCTTTTGGCCAAGAGGCACTTGGGATCTTACCTCCCCAACCAGGGATCGAACCTGCACCCCTTACATTGGAAGGTGAAGTCTTAACCACTGGACCTCCAGGGAAGTCCCTTCTGTCCGTTTTTCGACTGGGTTGTTTTGTTGTTGTTGTTGAGTTATATGAGATGTTTGTATATTTTGGAAATTAATCCCTTGTCAGTCACATCGTTTGCAAGTATTTTTCTCCCATTCCGTAGGTTGTCTTTTTGTTTTGTTTGTGGTCCCCTTTGCTGTGCAAAAGCTTGTAAGTTTGATTAGGTCCCATTTGTTTGTTTTTGTTTTTATTTCTATTGCCGCAGGAGACTGACCTAAGAAAACAGTGGTACGATTTATGTCAGAGAATGTTTTGCCTATGGTCTCTTCCACCACTGTATTTTTTAAATTCTTTTTGTGTATTCTTTAGTATTCCATTGTATATATATACCACATCTTCTTTATCCATTCATTTGTCGATGGACATTTAGGTTGTTTCCATGTCTTAGCTATTGTGAATTGTGCTGCTATGAACATAGGGGTACATGTATCTTTTTGAATTATAGAAACAAAACCTATATGTTTTTAAAGACAGGATTTATATTTTGGAGCCATGTTTAAGAACATTTCTGAATGAAGTGATCTGTTGAGAATAGTCCAGATGGTTGGAAGAAATGGGCCATGAGTTGATAATTGTCGAAGCTGGTGATGGGATGTGATGGCTTATTCTACTTAAGGGGGTGAATGAACTGTTCCATGATAAAAAGCTACACGAAAATACACGCACTTTCCAGGTGGGAACATTCTCACTGGTCCAGTTGTCTTCTCTGAAACTGTCCCTTTGGAGGTTTCTGACTTTGTTTCTGCTGCACCTCCAGGATGGCCCCCAGGATGCATGGCTTCTCCCTTTACAGCTCTGGCATCAGGTGGACAGAATCCCCTTCTGTTGCTGGCCTTTGTGAGGTAGAGACAAGGTGGAGGTTTTACAAACTGCTGGGCCAAATTCTGAGGGAAACATCTCCAGTCCTGTTATCACAGGCTGCATCCTGTGTTCATCTTTTATGCTAAGGGTATCCTTATCCTTATCCTTGCTACTTAAAGAGTGGCATGAGGTAGGTCCAGCAGTGTCAGCATCACCTGGGAACCTGCTAGAAATGCAGAACCCGGGCCCCACCCTGGACCTACTGAACTGGAATCTCCATTCTACCAAGATTCCCAGGGGATCCTCGGACACGCTTAACTGTGTAAAGGCTTGAAGTAAGGCAGCTCTGCTCTAATCCCAAAGAGCTGGTGGGCCTTGGGTGGCCCTGCTGGCTCCCAGGACCCCTGGTCCTCTCCCAGCAGGGGCTGTGCTCCCTGCCCTGCCCTCCCCGATGACCCATCACCCATTCTAATGCTCCCCCCCTTTTGTGAATAAACAATTCGTTTAAAAATATATGTACAAGGAATTTAATCACAACACCGTGTATAACAGTAAACAACTGGAAATCATCAAAATGTCCGATAATGGGGGATTGGTTGAACATACTTTATTTCATCCACAGAATGGGATACAACACAGCATATCAAACCATCCTTAAAAGAATATTCAATTGATATTCAGTTAATATTAAAATTGATTATTTCTTAGTGATGGGATTGCGGCTGGTTTTTTAAAAAAACAAAAAAAATTTTTTTTAAAAACTTCTCTTCTATTGGAAAATGACTTTCTGTTATACTTTTTTTTCCCGATGTTTTTTCTTTTTGTTTTTGGCCGAGCCAGGCGACTTGTGGGATCTTAGTTCCCCAACCAGGGACTGAACCCGGGCGCTCAACAGTGAGAGCGCGGAATCCTAACCACTGGACCGCCAGGGAATTCCGCACCCCCACCCAGTTTTCTTTTTTATGTGTGGTAAAATACACATTACAAAATTTATTTTATTTATTTATTTATTTTTAAAAATAGCAGCCATCCTAATGAGTACAAGGTGGTTTTGATTTGCACTTTTCTAACGATCAGTGATGCTGAGCATCTTTTCATGTGCTTGTTGGTCATCTGTTTTCCATTTTTTTAACTGGTTTGTTGGTTTTTTGTTGTCCTAACTGCCCTCTTGCTTGACCCCATGACCTGGAGCCTCCTCTCTCGCCATTTAGTTTCACTGGCCTTAGGAATCCTGCTTTTCTCCCGTCTCCAAGCATGTGAGGTGGGCCCAGCTCTCCCTACACACACGCCAGCACCTTCTGTCCTGACCCTTTTTCCAGGGTTTTTATCAGCCGGTTCTTGGAGGAGCAGCGCCTCGCATGTGTCTCTTGCCATCCCCGCCAGGCTGGCGGCGCCCCTGTGCGGAGACGTCTCGCAGTCCTGCTGACGGCAGCCACCCCGTAAGTGCCGACTCCCACACGGCCTTCCCAGCCCCTCCCGCCCAGGCTGCCTCTTCCGCCTGCCCGTGGCCGCAGCCCCTCCCCTACGGTTCATTCGCAGGCGTCCCGTCTATGTGAGCTGCCCTCTCGAGCCATCACGAGGCTCTTACGGGCTCCCAGTGAATGAGGGGAGATGGCCACACACAGATCCTTATACGACGCCGAGCCAAGAGTTCTGATGGGACAGACAGGGACAAGGGGCCCTGGCAGCACAACCGGAGAAATGTGTGAACCTAGATGGATGAGCGCTTGCCAGGCACAGAAAGCGGAAGTTAGAAGAAACAAAGATCTGGAATCACAGAAGCACTCGTGTGGTAGGAAACGGTGGCTGGACAGGGGTGCGGGGAGGTAGGGGAGAGCCCAGAGGAAGCGCTGGACGGGTGACCTCAGGGGATGGTGTTGTCTCCGTGACCAGGTCTTAAGTTCTAGAGAGCAGACCTGTATCTTGCCCCCCTCCTTATGTGCGCCGGGCAAGTGTTGCTTTCCTCGTTTTCCAGGCCAGTGTTTCCCTCCCCGTTATAACTGAGTGGCTACTGTTGGGTGCTTGGAATACATTAACTGTATTTCTGTAAGATGCACACACTGTCTATGATGGCAAGTCACTGCCCCCCCAGTCCCATCCTTCCCTGCCAGAACCAGAGAGGCCCGTCGGGGCACCGAGCATCCCTGGGTGCGGGGCAGGCCTCCGGAAGGACTCAGCCTGGAGGGAAGGTGCCCAGGTCTCCTCTCGGCCTGCCCACCCCTCTCACTTACTTGCTTCCCCTCAGAACCTCGGGGTTGACATTGGCCGTGGAGGTGAGGGACAGCTGGTCAGAGAAGGATGGTAGAGGCGCAGAAAACCAACATCAGGCCCATGTTTTGGAGGAGTGGTTTGACTGCTGAAGGCCTTGGGGTTGTGAGGACTCTGTCATGTCTGATAGTCATTGTCTGTTTAACCACAGCCTAATTCACAGGTGAAAAGCCTAACAGCTTCCGCTAATATGCAATTATTTCTCTTTGTCTCATTTACAGAGTTCCCATTTGGAATAATTCTTATTTTTAACTCCTTTGTTTCTCTACTAGATGTTTTTAAATTTCAAGTATTAAATATTTCCAAATATGCCATCTATCTATCCATCCATTCATTTACTCATCAATAAATATTTCCTGCATTCCTACTGTATACCTGGCACTGTGCTAGGAGCTAGAGGTATAGTCATGAGCAAAAGAGAAATGGATTACCAGGCATGGAAGTTGCTTAAAGTCAGATCAGCTATTGTTCCATCTATTGTCCTCCCACTAAAATGAAAGAGTGGCTTCCCGCCCCCCACCCCCCCCCCCACCCCTGGCCGAATAAAACATTTTCCTTCTTTACTAAAAGAACATTCTCATTATGGAATTTCTGGAACATAGGAAAATAGCATCTTCAGCTCATTTGTAGCCTGACACTTGAATACAACCAGTGCTTAACATCTTGGTATTTGTCTTGTCTTTGTTTTTGTTTTTGTTTGGTTTTTACTGTATTCACTTCATCATAGATTCATAAGCATAGTCCATTGAGTACATGTGCCAAATATTCTTAACCATTGCCCTTTGGTTGAGTATCGAAGCAGTTCCTACTTTCCTTCTATAATTCTTATTGCCAAAGCTAATTGTGCTAAACTTATTACTATTTAACCAGCTCCTCTCAGTGCTTTGCATTTAATCTGGTGCATTCCTTTAAAAAATAGTAATTACCTGTCACGCTATTTTAGCAAATTATTTATTAAGGATATCTAAATATAAGAACCTTTTTTCTTGAACTGTGCACATTTTGGTAAAAATGAAATCCTTAATGAAACCTGTAGAAGCCTGATAGTACTGAATTCTCCAGAAATATAGAAAGTTCAGGAAAACAGGTATTTCTGCCACTGATTGTATGACCTTAGGCAAGTCCCGGTCCTTCCCTGGTCCTGAGTTTCACAGACCGTAAAGGAGGGGTTGGAGGAGGGTCCTTGTCCCCTGCCTCTATTAGTCTGTGTTCCGTCCCTGGGAGGAGAAGACGGATGCTTTGACTCTGCCCGCAGCTGCCATCTGTGCTCCCCTCCCTTGTCCCTCTTGTCTTCTCTGTCTAAAGAGCCCAGGGTTATAAGCAGAAGCCCTAGTTTGAACCCCAGCTCTGCTACTCACATTCAACCTCATCCCTGTCTTTTAATCTCTCAGGAACATCAGTCTCCTCCTCTTGAAATGGGAGTGAGCAATTGTGAGGGAGTCGACATGTCAGGGCTTCCAGCTGTGAGATCTAATTAGCTGTTCACTTTTGCTCCTTCCCCCCCGAGCCCCAGTTGGAGGTGAGTCCTCCTTCTGTACCTCCTGCTGTGTGCAGAGGAAAAACTACCAGTCCCTCCCCGTAGGCAGCTTATACATGGAGGGGGCTCATCAAGGAGGTGGTTAGAAAATACAGTGGTGGGCTGGAGGGTAAGCACAGCCAGCTTCTGAGTGGGGGGCTAGAGTGGCTGGTCTAGGAAGGGCTGGGCAGATTTATCCACATGTAGGCCTCAGGGCAGCAGCATTAAGTGTTCTGGGGCCAAAGCCACTTGGTTTGGTGCTGGCTTTCCTGCCCGACCCTCCACACCTTGTCTTTTAAACCCAAGGAGCCCTTGGCCTGCCAGTGGCTCATTCTAGTGTGGTACCCATCCAGTGAATTTTTTGTTTTGGTTAAATATTATGTTGTGAGACTCTAGTCTCGCTTAAAGCCTATGGAGAATGTTGGTTTTGTTTGTTTGTTTTAGCAGGCAATGGATTTACAATTACAAGTTCCTACTTGCCTTGTGAGCTGGGATTCCAATGTCAGTTCAATTTTCAAGTCTTTGCTAGTGTGTTGTAATGCTATTTGGATCTGCCCATGTGTGCATCACCCAGTGGGCAATTTGGGACCTGGGTGGCAGACTGTCTCTTTCCTTTGGTGTACTGTTTAGGGAAAGACCAGGCATGTGCAGTGTGGGCATGAGCCCAGGAGTTCCTCTACAATTTTATAGGGTCGATTTCTGGAGCCTCCTCCTCCTCACAATCTCCTTGGCACTTTCTGGTTCCCAGGGGCCTCCCTTCCAGGTTCTCTGGCTTGAAAGCCAGGGCTTTGGTACTTCCCTGGTGGCGCAGTGGTTAAGAATCTGCCTGCCAATGCAAAGGACACGGGTTCGAGCCCTGGTCCAGGAAGATCCCACATGCCACAGAGCAGCTAAGCCTGTGCGCCACAACTACTGAGCCTGCGCTCTAGAGCCTGCATGCCACAACTACTGAGACCACATGCTGCAACTACTGAAGCCCACGCGCCTAGAGCCTGTGGTCCGCAACAAGAGAAGCCACCACAATGAGAAGGCTGCACACCATAACGAAGAGCAGCCCCCGCTCACCGCAGCTAGAGAAAGCCCGTGTGCAGTAGTGAAGACCCAACGCAGCCAAAAATAAAATAAAATAAATAAATTTATTAAAAAAAAAAAAAAAGCCAGGGCTTTAGTTTCCCTGCTCTATCCCACACTTCCCATGACGGCAACTGCCTCTGACCACGCAAAAGGAGAGTGAAGAGAGAGAAGAAAAAGCAGTGTGATTCCCCCCATACTTTGGGGGCCACAGATTCTCTGGTCAGAGAGAAGAGTTCTCTCCCTTGGAGCTTTAGGTGCCTGTCCAGCTGTTGCCAGTGCTGCTGTAGGTTTGCCAGGAAACTGAGGTGGAAGAGAATGAAAAAACAACAGAAAATGTAGGAGATCCCCTCCACTCACTCTAACCCATGAGCCCCCCTTTCTGCTCCTTTGACCAGAGGTAGAGAGCTTCTTTGGAGCTCTTTCCGACCACGGCTCCAGGTCAGCTGTCCTAGTCCAGGTCTGGAGAGGCCAGAGGGGAAAAAAGGAAAATTCCCTGCTGGTCTGATGTAACTTCAGGTTCCGGTTTTCTTCCCCATCCACCTGCCACCATTTACTTCTCAGAGTCTCCAATAGCGGACCTCAGACTAGGACGGGCACCTGCCTCCCAGGCTAGTGCTCCTGAGGGTACTCCTGCAGAAGGAAGCCACAGGCCAGTCAGGATTTACCCCGGTGGAGAAAACTTACATTGACCTTGACACTTAATTAACATCATCACCCTGACGTCCCCATCCCACCCACATACCGACCCCACCTCAAAGGTAAACACTATCTTTATGGAGCACCTACTAAGCAGTCGGCACTTTCGCAGACCTTATCTCGTATAATACGGTAACCCCACAAGCTGGAATTTATTGTCCCATTTTACAGACAAGGAAACTGAGGCTCAGAAAGGTTTGGTAATTTTCCCAAAGGCACAGAAAGAGATAGCACTGGAATCCATAGCTACTGGTTACATAAACAACCAGCGTGGCTGCCAAGCTGGGTCCTGGGAACCCAGCCATAAGGAGAGTCAGTCACCGGAAGAAACCACATGATTGCTCGGAATATCACTCGCTGCCCAGAGCTCACCTGAGGGGTGAGCTTGTGCATTTTGGCCACTCTGGGCAATCCCCTTAGAGAGTACTTTCGCCACCCTCTGTCTGCCCTGAGCAGGTTGACCATCCCTCCCCAGTTTCTCTGGCGCATCCCTGTTTATGCCCATTGCTTCTGTGTATTGCTAATAGCAACCCTTTTCACACTCAAAGGTGTGCCAGTACGGACCCGGACCCTAGATTATAGTAGCGTCAGCCTGCCCCTGGGGGATGCTCAGTCATGCCTCTGACCATACGCTCAGCCTTGTTCTCGGGACAGGACAGGCACTAGCTCCTCCGATTAAACCTCCACATTGACCAGAAAATGTTTCCTGAATCTTCCCTCAGCTTCTTCTTCTCCAGCCTGGAGAGTCCCCAGAGGGCTTCTGGCAGGCTGCACGCTGCTGTGCAAAGGGCATGAGCTCTGGAACCCAGAGTTCTGGGTTCTCTACTGGCCACCCCTGGCGAAATATTTAGTCTATTTGAACCTTAGTTTCTTCATCCATAAAGTGGGCATAATAAAACATAAATTTTAAGGTGGTTGTAAGGATGTGATGAAAAAAATGTGTAAAGCACTTGGCACAAATGGCTGTTTCTCCTTTTTCAGGTTGGAGAAGCTGGAGAATAGGGATGCAGAAGAGGGTGCCAGGAGGGGCACTCTCTCTCCTAGTTGGAGGCTAGGATGAGGCTGCTGCGGAGGGACCACCGGGACCTCCTGCTCAGGACACACCCCGCCCCTCCCCTCCTTGACCTAGAGACTCCTTGGCCCCAGTCTGTGCACATCTCTCCCAGGAAGGAGTCAGTGAGGGTCTGGGTGCTGGGAGACATGGTGGAGGGGGGCCACAGAGGGAAAGAGGCCCAGAGTGGCTTCAGGCACTCAGTGAGAATGTAATGAATACATGAATGAGTGAATGAATGCATTAAAGGATGACCCAAATCCTTCAGAGTCAGAGCAGAAGCCCAGGGCCCTGTGTCAATGTGAGACATCTTTGAAAGACCATCCAGACCTCGAGCTCCCTGAGGGATCCTTCTATGACTGCCTCACAGCTCAGCTCCCTCCGCCTTTCCCACCCCTCACAGGGGTTTCCAACACACCTCAGGCAACCACCTACACGGAAATATCCCTCTCAGGGTGTTTCCTGGGAAACTCAACCTAAGACAATGCTCTAACCGTCATACAAAGGAGAAGTGGAATTTATAATTTATAATGAAGCATGTCATGGCTCAGGTGTGACTGCACCAGGACCTTGTAGCATTGGCCTCTCCTGGGGGCTTGTGAGAAACGCCGGTCTCAGTTCCCCACCTCAGACCTGCTGGAATCCCAATCTGCACCTGAGCACGGTCCCCAGGGGATGAGTGTGCACTGAGTTAGAACACATCACTGAGACATCACAAGGGTCAGGTGTGATTACGAACGTGCACTGACACACAGTTATCTCATGGCCGCTCAGAGACCACAAGTAGCAGTGCTGTCAGTGGTGAGATTTTCTAAATCAGTGAACAAGTCTTGGTAAAGTGCCAAACAAAACACATGAAATCCCCTCAATTCATCCAGTAGTTGCATTCCTGGAAAATTCAGTGTCTCTTAATATCGTGCAAAAAACCCTCCTTTGCCACATGTAGAACAGAGGACATTTCCTCACTGTGCATAACTGCTCCGTGTAAAGCAGAAGATCCCTGGCCTTTTATTTGGGTGAGCCAAAAGTTTCGTTCAGTTTTTTCCGTAAGCTGGCTCTAGTAGCACTTAGTTGTCTTTAACTTCATTTGAAACAATTTTGTTAGATTGTATGCGACAGCTGTCATATCAGCGTGCATTTTAAAGAAGACTTATCAAAATTGGTGAATTTTTGTGTAGCCATTTTAATATTGAAATGGAAGAAAAAAAGCAACAATTTCGGCATATTATGCTTTATTATTTCAAGAAAGGTGAAAACGCAACTGAAACGCAAAAAAAGATTTGTGCAGTGTATGGAGAAGGTGCTGTGACTGATCGAACGTGTCAAAAGTGGTTTGTGAAGTTTCGTGCAGGAGATTTCTCACTGGACAACGCTCCACAGTTGGGTAGACCAGGTGAAGTTGATAGCCATCAAATCGAGACATTAATTGAGAACAGTCAAAGGTATACCACGTGGGAGATAGCCGACATACTCAAAATATCCGAATCAAGCACTGAAAATCATTTGAACCAGCTTGGTTATGTTCATCGCTTTGATGTTTGGGTTCCACATAAGCGAAAAAACCTTCTTGACCATATTTCCAAATGCGATTCTCTACTTAAACGTTATGAAAACGTTCCATTTTTAAAACAAATTGTGAGTGGCGATGAAACGTGGATACTGTACAATAACATGGAACGGAAGAGATGGTGGGGCAAGCGAAATGAACCACCACCAACCACGCCAAAGGCTGGTCTTCATCCAAAGAAGGTGATGTTGTGTATATGGTGGGATTGGAAGGGAATCCTCTATTATGAGCTCCTTCCGCAAAACCAGACGATTAATTCCCACAAGTACTGCTCCCAATTAGACCAACTCATAGCAGCGCTTGACAAAAAGCATCCGGAATTAGTCAACAGAAAACGCATAGTCTTCCATCAGGATAATGCAAGACCGCATGTTTTTTTGATGACCAGGCAAAAACTGTTACAGCTTGTCTGGGAAGTCCTGATTCATCCGCCGTATTCACCAGACATTGCGCCTTTGGATTTCCATTTATTTCGGTCTTTACAAAATTCTCTTAATGGAAAAAATTTCAACTCCCTGGAAGACTGTAAAAGGCACCTGGAACTTCTTTGCTCAAAAAGATAAAAAGTTTTGGGAAGATGGAATTATGAAGTTGCCTGAAAAATGGCAGAAGGTAGTGGAACAAAAGGGTGAATACGTTTTCAATAAAGTTCTTTTTTGTTTGTTTGTTTTTTTGTTTGTTTTCAATAACATTTATTTTCACTAGTTTCCCAAACCCATTGCTGGTCAGTGTTTCTACAAATTCTGTTTCTCTACAATTTAATTCATATGCACATAAATATATATAGGTCATTTTTAAACTTTCATATGTGGAAGAAGATTGGAAACATTTTTATAACAGTCCAGTTAACTCTGGATAATCAGAGGGCAAATATTTATCAGTTAATTTATCTTTTTTTTTAACATCTTTATTGGAGTATAATTGCTTTACAGTGGTGTGTTAGTTTCTGCTTTATAACAAAGTGAATCAGCTATACATATCCATAGATCCCTGTATCTCCTCCCTCTTGCATCTCCCTCCCACCCTCCCTATCCCACCCCTCTAGGTGGTCAAATAAAGTTCTTGAAAATGAAAAATGTGTCTTTTATTTTTACTTAAAAACCAAAGGCACTTTTTGACCAACCCAATACATCAGTAGCCTCTGGCACAGTGACAACTGAAAACACCCCAGCACTTCCCAAACTGTCCCCTAGGGGTCATTACTGTCCTGGTTGAGAACTGCTGATCCCCTAGAGAAAACCCTGGGCTTAGAAATTTACATGTTATTCATCCACTCTTCCCAATAAGTTTAGGAGGTAAGTATTATTATTCCCTCTCCTGAGCTAAGAAAATCAAGCTCAGAGACGTTAAGCAATTTGTCCACTTTCACACAGCTAGTAATTGGGGAGCAGGCAAGATTGAACCCAAGTCTGCTTGTCACCAAAGCCCATGTTTCCCTCTATGGGTTGCTTTGCAGGTGTTTAGATTATCAAAGGTTGTGTAGTCACCAGGGCATGGCCAGGTTTGTTTACAACAGAAAAGAATAAACCTTCTTTAGGGACTAAAGAAGGCACTGTAGGAACCTGAGGCTGAGAGCAGCTGGGCGTCCCTGGGGAATCCCCACCTGTACTTCCCTGTACCCTCAGAGCCTGGGTGGGCAGATGGAACCATGGCCCCAGGACCCCTTCCTCAGGTGGCACGCCAAGTGGTCGTCTACCCCACACACTGCAGACAGACCCCCAGGGACACCAGCAGGCCCAGATCGGGGAGGTGCCAGTGACGTGGTCTGTGTGGGTCCCTCCCACCCTCCACGCCTGTGTCCCAGGTGAGCAGGGAGTGCTCCAGTATCCAGCTGGGATGCTATGCCCTTCACCCGGAATTAACTTGACCCCGAGTGAGGCTTCGAAGGACAGCTAAGTTTGGCAGGTGTACGTGGGAGCTGACAAAGTCAGGAAGGGGCCAAGACGAGAGTGAGCTCTCCTCAAGCCGGCCTGGTGGAGGAGGAGGGCTGAGGGGCGCTCGCTCCGTGTGCACCTACGCTCCTTGCTGGCAGAATCACGCTCAGCTTCTTCAGTGACTTGGGTTCAGCTGCACCTGAGGTTGTGTGAAAACATGCACAGCCCGACTGCATTAGCCCCGAATCCTCCAAGAAGCAGTCACCAAGGATTGGGATCAAACACCCAAGGTCTTTATTTGGGGAAGTGATTGTGTGAGAGAAAATAAGGAAGGAGCTGGAGGCGCTGGGAGACCCTCCAGGCCTCGGTGCAAGTCTGAGCCTGAGTGAAGGAGAGAGGGAGAGAACGTGAAGTGGGGTGTCCTAAACCGCCTCCCGCCCCGCCACGGAGCAGTCTGTAGAAGTTTCGACAAAGCCGTCGGGGAATCCTGGAGCCTGTATCTCTCAGGAATGGGTTGATATCCCTGCCACAGTCAGTCACTGTCTGGGAGTTGGGGGCATTTCTGCTCTGACCCTAAGGACCCACCACACACACACACAGGCACACCCGCTGGGTTTCGTAGGCCCTTCCATCAATCCAGGGTCTTGGCTCTGCCAGATTTTCCTCCTCCTGGAGTTGGTGAGGAGACTTCAGCAGTGTGAAAGAGGAGGAGAAGATGAAGGAAAACGGCCCTCCATGTCCAGCCTCAGAAAAGCACATCCACAAAACCAGCAAATCTTTCTTTTGTCAGTGTTGACGGCCTTACCACGTTGGTGCACTGCAGGTATCATGCTAAGAGCGTCTCTATTTTGCCCCCTCCATCTTCCTAAAGAGCCCCTCCTAGGAAGAGTGCGGGTGGGGTGAGCAGAGCACGGTCGTCTGTCCTGCTGTTCATGGGTTAGTAGGAGAAACGTCTGGGAAGGTGTGACTTTGGTCAACCCCAGAGGGGGGGCAGCGTGCTCTGAGGGCTGTTCAGCAGGAGGGGGCGCCCACCGAGGGGGGCCATGCAGACGGGCAGCATGGCGGTGGGCAAACTGGAGTTGGGGAGCCTGGGGGGGTGATTAGGGAGGAGGGCCCTGCATGGCTCCAGGGAGCAGGTGAGAGGCGCCGGGGCCATGGTGCCGAGCAGGAAGTATATTGATTTGTGACAGACTTGAAGGGGAGGGGAGAGTCAGCGCCGGATGGAACACCCCCGGGCCGCTGGCACTTCTCTCCTCTGGCTGAGGAGGAGAGCACTCTGGGACCCCACACGCAGCTCTGGCCTCAGCGAAGCCCACTGTGGTCTCTGCTTTCTCTCCAGGACAGCCTGGCCTTGGTCATTCCAGAGCAGCCCAGGGGCTGTGAGACCCCGAGCTGAGTCCTTGCTCCACCTGACTTCCTCCTGTCCTCCTCATGACCCCAGCATCTCTGCCATCCTGTGCTCTCTGAGCCAAGTGATTAATGCACAGAAAACTCCCCAGGAAGAACAAGACCAGGCTGACCTCTGAAATGGAAACCAAGCCCAAAGGGGTGTGATTTGCAACCTGGGCGGCCCCCTGTCATAGATCATGGGTGCCAGGAGAGAGATCTGAGGAAGAGGAAGGAAGGTGAGAAGAGGGGCAGGCGGAGGGAGTGGGTGAGGAGGGATGGGAAGAGATTTCCCGCTGGATTGGGAGCTCCATGAAGGCAGGAGCCAGGTTCGTCTCATGTCCCAGGGCCGGCAAGCAACTGGCATGTAGTAAGCACTCAATGAACGTTTGTTGATTGATTGATCGATCCATCAATTGATTGATTTTGAACAAGTTCATCTAGAGGGGCTGTGCAAAGGATGGTGAAAATGTTTTGTTTTTTTTTTAATTAATTAATTTATTTTTGGCTGTGTTGGGTCTTCGTTGCTGCATGCTGGCTTTCTCTCGTTGCAGCAAACCGGGGCTACTCTTCATTGCGGTGCTCGGGCTTCTCATTGCGGTGGCTTCTCTTGCGGTGGTCTCTTCTCTTTCACCTCTGGGTGAAAAAGGCAGGAGTCTTTTTGTAGAATAACTGTCCTTTAGAGAAGTCTAAGCAGGGGCATGGAGGGGATCTAGAGTGGGCACTTCAGGGAGAGACCTCCAACTGATCCTGTGAGTCAGTCAGTCACCAATGTCCCATAGAGCATTCAAGGAGGAAAGAAGACAGGACGTGAAGGATGCTCCTCTGGGATGTGCTGTGTAGTCATTTCCTGCTGTGTCCTTGCCATGCACATATTCTTCAAAGAGGACACCTGCATGGTCCAATATGACAGCCACTAGACTTGAAATCTGGCTGGACCAAATTGAGATGTACGATAAGTATAAAGTACACCTGGATTTCAATGAGTGGTAGTATGAGAAAAAACATTAAGTATCTCATTAACACTTTTTCATATTGATATGTTGAAATGAAACTATTTTGGATATAGTTGGGTTAAATAAATTATATTGTTAAAATTAATTTCATCTCTTTTTACTTTTAATGTGGCTATTAGAAAATTTAAAATTATATGTGTGGCTTGTGTTATATTTCTCCCGGACAGCGCCACCCTGCACACTGTTGCACATCGTGCTTTTTTTCCATGTTGTGGAAATTATTCCAGATCAGTACATACGGAGCTGTCTCATTCTTTCCAATGGCCTCACGGTATACAATTGTGTAAAGATATTATGATGAGGTTTCAACATGATGCGTTCGTAGGAATTACAAAATCCCCAGGAATTCATTGCTGGGAGCTCTGAGTCTTTCATTACACAATTTAAAGGCACAAAGGGAATTCCAAGTGGGACCTTGCAGGTTGCAGGCAGTGGGAGAACTTAGGGTCAGATGTATGGACCGGTGAGCCATGCACACAGAGAGACCCAGATGCCATTGAGGGGATGCGTCATACGCTGGAGAGAACTAAGACTCAGGTGTGGAGGAAAGCTCACAATTGGGAGGCGAAGGAAGACGAAGAGGAAACAGGAAGCAAGTAGACAAAGGACTAGTCAGAGTGAGAGAAGAACCAGGATGGCCCAGGGCCACAGAGGACAGAGAGTGAAAAGCATTTCCTAAAGGAGGAGGGAGTCAAGTGTAGGTGTGCATCATAGGGACACAGGGCCTTTAACTTCTGCAAAGAGTCTTCAGGTTTGTGACTTAAAATCATTACGCGGTTAAAAAAAAATAAAAGCTATTTTCACACTGAACATATATTAGTCATTTAATATATATTACTGAGTCCCTTCTGTGTGCCAGGCCCTGTTCTGAGGTTGGGTTCAGAGGTAAATAAGATTCCTGCTCTCAGGGAGCTTATAGTTTAGTGTGGAAAAGAGATAATAAACAAGCAAATAAATTTAAAAGACTACAGGTAGATGTAAGTGCTAAGAATGAAATGTGATATCTGGAGACTGGGGTAGGTGGTGGCATGGCGTCATCAAGGAAGGCCTCCCTGTGGAGGTGACACTGAGTGGAGATTGGAACAAGGAGAAGGGGTCAGCCACGTGACTGCCTGAGCCAGAAGTAAATATGAGTGCAACCCAGTGTTCTAACTGCCATGGGGAGGCTTGTGAGGGGTCTAGTCCAGTTTGGAGGGTGGGCAAGAGATCAAGAGAGAAAGTGGTCACCAAGGTGAGTCTTGATTGATGAGCTCCTACTTGTCCAGGAGACAGCCTGGCTGGCTCAGGACAGAGCTCAGTCAGTTGGAGTGTAGATGCAAGATGAGGCAGAGGGCCAGGCAGGGCTTCTGTCCTGGAGGGATTTGTAAGCCATGATGAGAAATTTGAACTTTATCCTGAGGGCAGTGGGAAGGCATGGAAGGGTTGTAAGCAGGACAGAGACCTGGTCAGCTCTGACAATAAGGGTCCCTCCCACCACGATGTAGAGAATGGACGGAAGGGACAGAGCTGGAGGCAGGGTGAGAGTTCAGGGGATTGGGGGAGTCATCTGAATGAGAAAGGAGGGTGTCCTGACCGGGGGTAGGGTCCAGGATGGGAGAAGGGTGGGGAGGAGAGATTTAGAGAGGGATAGAATCGACAAGACTTCAACCTTGCCTGACTGGATTATGAGGGAGAAAAAGACCAAAGAAGACATCCCGATTTTTGGTATGGAACACAGGATGAAGGCTGCCACTCAGTAGATAAACAAGACGGGCATAAGAGCAAGTATGGGATGAACAGACGGCTGTATAGCTATATAATGGAATATCATTCAGCCATAGAAAGAAATGAAGTACTGATACATGCTACAACATGGATGAACCTTGAAAATTTATGCTAAGTGAAAGAAGTCAGATACAGAAGACCACATATTGTGTGGTTCCGTTTATGTGAAATGTCCAGAGAATAGGCAAATCCACAGGGATGAGTGGTTGTTAGGGGTTTGGGGAGAGAGTAATGGGGAGTGACTCCTTAACGGGTACAGGGTTGTTTTGGGGGGCGGTGTGATAAAAATGTTTTGGAATTAGTGGTGATGGTTGCACAGCATGGTAAATATACTAACACCACTGAACTGTACACTTTAAAATGGTTAAAGTGATGAGTTTTATGTTTATGTGAATTTTATCTCAATAAAAAAAGAAAAGGAGCAGGTTTGGGATGCAATGATTAGTCGGGGAGAGGTGAATTTGGAGTGTCTGAGACACATGGGGGAAATGCCCAGGAGGGAGTTGTGACATTTGACTCATAAAAGAGGCCGCAGGTGGAGTTATCAATACAAACAGAGCCACAGAGAAGCCACTTCAGCCTCAAGCTGTCCCTCTCCTTCTGGTCCATCTTATTTTGGGGGCCCCTGCTCACCGCCTTAGGTCTGTGACCATGGAGACAAAGGTCAGGTTACCCTTCGTGTTAATCATTAGTCTTCTTTGTGATGCATATTTCTTATTTTCACGTGAGCCCTAGTGCACACACCGTATAACAATAAGAGCTACCAAGGCAGCCCCAGCCCACCACGACTTATACATTTTGTCACAGTGCGACCTCAGAGGCAATTCTATGGCACTACAGATTTCCCGGGGCAATGCTCAGAGTTACTCACTGGTTGGTTTCTCTGAGGTCAAATTAAACCCCAGGTCCACCTGAAAGTCTTCCCACACTCACTGTAATCGCAAGTGTTCTTTTGTTTTTACTTCTTTGATTCTTATGGACTGAGCTTCTTTTCTACATTTCACATCTCCATTTATAATTCTTTCCCCTCAGCAAGAGGTTTATAGTCATTCAGTTACCACGTAATGCAAATATTTGATCTTTTCATGTGACTCTTCATTTTTTTTTTGGTTGACTGGGTAAAAATCCTACCACTCATTTCTTCTCCCGACTCTTACATTTTTATCATCTCCAAAGAATTAATGGTTTCCTGTTTTCTCTTTATAATGTATCAGGTGTGTATCTATTGACAAATACCCTGCTAGGCTGTGAACTTCTTGAAGGACAGTGTCCGTCTGTGTCCTGTGTCCTAGGCACCCAGTTGGGGCCTGGCATAAGGGAGGGTCCCAACTTGGGGCTATGGAATCACCCCCAAAATGCAAATGGGCTTTACGTAATGCCCAGGGCCATATGCACAGTTTTTGTCTTCCTTCTTCCTTCAACTTCCTGAGTCCACATAAAGGCCTTTTTTGTAACCATGGTTTGCCCACTTTTGTTTTCCTCCATAATCTTGTCTAACTGGCTCCTAAAGCATAATAGTGGTTATTCAGAGCTCAGAATGAGGGATCCTTCTTAATGCTTGAATAGGAGAGAATCAAGAGACAGACATGGGAGCTTCCCTGGTGGCGCAGTGGTTGAGAATCTGCCTGCCAATGCAGGGGACACGGGTTCGAGCCCTGGTCTGGGAGGATCCCACATGCCGCGGAGCAGCTGGGCCCGTGAACCACAACTGCTGAGCCTGCGCGTCTGGAGCCTGTGCTCCGCAGCAAGATAGGCCGCGATAGTGAGAGGCCCGCACGCCGCGATGAAGAGTGGCCCCCACTTGCCGCGACTAGTAAAAGCCCTCGCACAGAAATGAAGACCCAACACAGCCAAAAAAAAAAAAAAAAAAAGATAACCTGAAGGTGGTGCTGCTTTTTAAAAAAAAAAAGAGACAGACATGGAAACCAGCTCAGGACTCAGAACCAAACAGACATGACTTCAAATTCTCATTCTCCCTTGTGGTAGTGGAGTGGCCTTGGGTTGATTATTAATATCACTGCTTTTTAAACTATTTGTGCTGAAGTATTAAGTTTAAAGATTTTTAAATTCATCATAGATCAATATTTTTATACAATACAGTACTTTCTGCAAAAGGCAAAATTACAGCTTAACTGGTAAAAAGATCAGTGGTTGCTAAGGGGAAGGGGGAGGAGGAGGAGTTGAGTAGGTGAAGCACTGGGGTTTTTAGGGCAGTGAAACTGTTCTGTATGATATTGTAGTGGTGGATATATGACATGACCCATGTGTAAAAGCCTGTAATACTTTACAGCACAAAGAGTGAACCTTAATGTGTGTGAATGAAAAAATATTAATTTAGGAGGTCAGGAATCCCAGGACAGAATGCAAAATGTGTCAAAACAATCTAACTGTATTACAAATGTATGAAACAATCTCACTAATAGGGGTGGAGGAAATGGTGCTGACATAAGTAACTGTGCAGATGAGTGGCCTATATAAGACTAAAGGCAAAAGAAACTGTGTATCAAATTGTTTCTCCGTTGGGTACAGGTTAACAATTCTGATGTACACTGGTATTGAGCAATTAAGCAAACGGTGATGGCAGCAATCAGGTACCTCCCTGTTAGAGTGGGAGGTTACAGGTAAGCAGGGGAGGAAGATAGAGTTATCTATGGAAATGGATTGGTGTTGGAGACATCAGCATGAACTCATGTTTAGCTTAATATAGATACAGATGATTTTATACAAAATATTTATATATATATGTGTGTATGTATGTGGGTTAGTATATACATATATTTTCTTGTTCTGTCAGCTTAGAGATGCTGTGGTAGCAATGGGCACAGCTAGCATCAAGGATCTTGGTTTCTAATGCCATTCTCCAATAAAAAGGAGCCTGGGCTCCTTGGAGAAATGACTAATTCTAGGATTCAGGCAAGAAATACAAAATATGAACTGGAGCATCTTGTTTGTTTTTTTTTTTTAATTTTTTAATTTTATTTTTTTATACAGCAGGTCCTTATTAGTCATCAATTTTATACACATCAGTGTATACATGTCAATCCCAATCGCCCAATTCATTACACCACCACCCCCACCCCGCGGCCACTTTCCCCCCTTGGTGTCCATACGTTTGTTCTCTACATCTGTGTCTCAATTCCTGCCCTGCAAACCGGTTCATCTGTACCATTTTTCTAGGTTCCACATATATGCGTTAATATACAATATTTGTTTTTCTCTTTCTGACTTACTTCATTCTGTATGACACTCTCTAGATCCATCCACGTCTCCACAAATGACCCAATTTCGTTCCCTTTTATGGCTGAGTAATATTCCATTGTATATATGTACCACATCTTCTTTATCCATTCGTCTGTCGAAGGGCATTTAGGTTGCTTCCTGGCTATTGTAAATAGTGCTGCAATGAACACTGGGGTGCATATGTCTTTTTGAATTACGGTTTCCTCTGGATATATGCCCAGTAGTGGGATTGCTGGATCATATGGTAATTCTATTTTTAGATTTTTAAGGAACCTCCATACTGTTCTCCATAGTGGCTGTATCAGCTTACATTCCCACCAACAGTGCAAGAGGGTTCTCTGTTCTCCACACCCTCTTCAGCATTTGTTGTTTGTAGATTTTCTGATGAAGCCCATTCTAACTGGTGTGAGGTGATACCTCATTGTAGTTTTGATTTGCATTTCTCTAATAATTAGTGATGTTGAGCAGCTTTTCATGTGCTTCTTGGCCATCTGTATGTCTTCTTTGGAGAAATGTCTATTTAGGTCTTCTGCCCATTTTTGGATTGGGTCGTTTGTTTGTTTGTTTTTAATAATGTGAGTTTTTTGATTGTTTTTTTAATTATTATTTATTTATTTATTTATTTTTGGCTGTGTTGGGTCTTTGTTTCTGTGCGAGGGCTTTCTCCAGTTGCGGCAAGCGGGGGCCACTCTTCATCGCGGTGTGCGGGCCTCTCACTATCGTGGTCTCTCTTGTTGTGGACACAGGCTCCAGACGCGCAGGCTCAGTAGTTGTGGCTCACGGACCTAGTTGCTCTGCGGCATGTGGGATCTTCCCAGACCATGGCTCAAACCCGTGTCCCCTGCATTGGCAGGCAGATTCTCAACCACTGCGCCACCAGGAAAGCCCGGGATTGTTTGTTTTTTTAATATTGAGCTGCATGAGCTGTTTATATATTTTGGAGATTAATCCTTTGTCAGTTGCTTAGTTGGCAAATATTTTCTCCCATTGTGAGGGTTGTCTTTTTGTCTTGTTTATGGTTTCCTTTGCTGTGCAAAAGCTTTGAAGTTTCATTAGGTCCCATTTGTTTATTTTTGTTTCTATTTCCATTACTCTAGGAGGTGGATCAAAAAAGATCTTGCTGTGATTTATGTCAAAGAGTGTTCTTCCTATGTTTTCCTCTAAGAGTTTTATAGTGTCCAGTCTTATATTTAGGTCTCTAATCCATTTTGAGTTTATTTTTGTGTATGGTGTTAGGGAGTGTTCTAATTTCATTCTTTTACATGTAGCTGTCCAGTTTTCCCAGCACCACTTATTGAAGAGACTGTCTTTTCTCCATTATATATCCTTGCCTCCTTTGTCATAGATTAGTTGACCATAGGTGTGTGGGTTTACCTCTAGGCTTTCTATCTTGTTCCGTTGATCTATGTTTCTGTTTTTGTGCCAGTACCATATTGTCTTGATTACTGTAGCTTTGCAGTATAGTCTGAAGTCAGGGAGTCTGATTCCTCCAGCTCTGTGTTTTTCCCTCAAGACTGCTTTGGCTATTCGGGGTCTTTTGTGTCTCCATACAAATTTTAAGATATTTTGTTCTAGTTCTGTAAAAAATGCCATTGGTAATTTGGTAGGAATTGCATTGAATCTGTAGATTGTTTTGGGTAGTATAGTCATTTTCACAGTATTGATTCTTCCAATCCAAGAACATGGTATATCTCTCCATCTGTTGGTATCATCTTTAATTTCTTTCATCAGTGTCTTATAGTTTTCTGCATACAGGTCTTTTGTCTCCCTAGGTAGGTTTATTCCTAGGTATTTTATTCTTTTTGTTGCAGTGGTAAATGGGAGTGTTTCCTTAATTTCTCTTTCAGATTTTTCATCATTAGTGTATAGGAATACAAGAGATTTCTGTGCATTAATTTTGTATCCTGCACCTTTACCAAATTCATTGATTAGCTCTAGTAGTTTTCTGGTGGCATTTTTAGGATTCTCTATGTATAGTATCATGTCATCTGCAAACAGTGACAGTTTTACTTCTTCTTTTCCAATTTGTATTCCTTTTATTTCTTTTTCTTCTCTGATTGCCATGGCTAGGACTTCCAAAACTATGTTGAATAATAGTGGTGAGAGTGGACATCCTTGTCTTGTTCCTGATCTTAGTGGAAATGGTTTCAGTTTTTCACCATTGAGAATGATGTTTGCTGTGGGTTTGTTGTATATGGCCTTTATTATGTTGAGGTAGGTTCCCTCTATGCCCATTTTCTGGAGAGTTTTTATCATAAACGGGGTGTTGAATTTTGTCAAAAGCTTTTTCTGCATCTATTGAGATGATCATATGATTTTTATTCTTCAGTTTGTTAATATGATGTATCATGTATCACATTGATTGATTTGCGTATGTTGAAGAATCCTTGCATCCCTGGGATAAATCCCACTTGATCATGGTGTATGATCCTTTTAATGTGTTGTTGGATTCTGTTTGCTAGTATTTTGTTGAGGATTTTTGCATCTATATTCATCAGTGATATTGGTCTGTCATTTTCTTTTTTTGTAGTATCTTTGTCTGGTTTTGGTATCAGGGTAATGGTGGCCTCATAGAATGAGTTTGAGAGTGTTCCTTCCTCTGCAATTTTTTGGAAGAGTTTGAGAAGGATGGGTGTTAGCTCTTCTCTAAATGTTTGATAGAATTCACCTGTGAAGCCTTCTGGTCCTGGACTTTTGTTTGTTGGAAGATTTTTAATCACAGTTTCAATTTCATTACTTGTGATTGGTCTGTTCATATTTTCTATTTCTTCCTGGTTCAGTCTTGGAAAGTTATACCTTTCTAAGAATTTGGCCATTTCTTCCAGGTTGTCCATTTTATTGGCATAGAGTTGCTTGTAGTAGTCTCTTAGGATGCTTTGTATTTCTGCGGTGTCTGTTGTAACTTCTCCTTTTTCATTTCTAATTTTATTGGTTTGAGTCCTCTCCCTCTTTTTCTTGATGAGTCTCGCTAGTGGTTTATCAATTTTGTTTTTCTTCTCAAAGAACCTGCTTTTAGTTTTATTGATCTTTGCTATTGTTTTCTTTGTTTCTATTGCATTTATTTCTGCTCTGATATTTATGATTTCTTTCCTTCTGCTAACTTTGGGTTTTGTTTGTTCTTCTTTCTCTAGTTCCTTTAGGTGTAAGGTTAGATTGTTTATTTGGGATTGTTCTTGTTTCTTGAGGTAGACTTGTATAGCTATAAACTTCCCTCTTAGAACTGCTTTTGCTGCATCCCATAGGTTTTGGATCATCGTGTTTTCATTGTCATTTGTCTCTAGGTATTTTTTGATTTCCTCTTTGCTTTCTTCAGTGATCTCTTGGTTATTTAGTAACGTATTGTTTAGCCTCCATGTGTTTGTGTTTTTAACGTTTTTTTCCCTGTAATTCATTTCTAATCTCATAGCGTTGTGGTCAGAAAAGAGGCTTGATATGATTTCAATTTTCTTAAATTTACTGAGGCTTGATTTGTAACCCAGGATGTGATCTATCCTGGAGAATGTTCTGTGTGCACTTGAGAAGAAAGTGTAATCTGCTGTTTTTGGATGGAATGTCCTATAAATATCAATTAAATCTATCTGGTCTGTTGTGTCTTTCAAAGCTTCTGTTTCCTTATTTATTTTCATTTTGGATGATCTGTCCATTGGTGTAAGTGAGGTGTTAAAGTCCCCTACTATGATTGTGTTACTGTCGATTTCCTCTTTTATAGCTGTTAGCAGTTGCCTTATGTATTGAGGTGCTCCTATGTTGGGTGCATATATATTTATACTTGTTATATCTTCTTCTTGGATTGATCCCTGATCATTATGTAGTGTCCTTCCTTGTCTCTTGTAACATTCTTTAATTTAAAGTCTATTTTATCTGATATGAGTATTGCTGCTCTAGCTTTCTTTTGATTTCCATTTGCATGGAATATCTTTTCCCATCCCCTCACTTTCAGTCTGTATGTGTCCCTAGGTCTGAAGTGGGTCTCTTGTAGACAGCATATATATGGGTCTTGTTTTTGTATCCATTCAGCAAGCCTGTGTCTTTTGGTTGGAGCATTTAATCCATTCACGTTTAAGGTAATTATCGATATGTATGTCCCTATGACCATTTTCTTAATTGTTTTGGGTTCGTTTTTGTAGGTCCTTTTCTTCTCTTGTGTTTCCTACTTAGAGAAGTTCCTTTAGCATTTGTTGTAGAGCTGGTTTGGTGGTGCTGAGTTCTCTTAGCTTTTGCTTGTCTGTAAAGCTTTTGATTTCTCCATCGAATCTGAATGAGATCCTTGCCGGGTAGAGTAATCTTGGTTGGAGGTTCTTCCCTTTCATCACTTTAAGTATATCATGCCACTCCCTTCTGGCTTGTAGGGTTTCTGCTGAGAAATCAGCTGTTAACCTTATGGGAGTTCCCTTGTATGTTGTCATTTTTCCCTCGCTGCTTTCAATAATTTTTCTTTGTCTTTGATTTTTTCCAATTTGATTACTATGTGTTTTGGTGTGTTTCTCCTTGGGTTTATCCTGTATGGGACTCTCTGCGCTTCCTGGATTTGGGTGGCTATTACCTTTCCCACGTTAGGGAAGTTTTCGACTATAATCTCTTCAAATATTATCTCAGGTCCTTTCTCTCTCTCTTCTCCTTCTGGGACCCCTATAATGCGAATGTTGTTGCATCTAATGTTGTCCCAGAGGTCTCTTAGGCTGTCTTCATTTCTTTTCATTCTTTTTTCTTTATTCTGTTCCGCAGCAGTGAATTCTACCATTCTGTCTTCCAGGTCACTTATCCGTTCTTCTGCTTCAGTTATTCTGCTATTGATTCCTTCTAGTGTAGTTTTCATTTCAGTTATTGTATTGTTCATCTCTGTTTGTTTGTTCTTTAATTCTTCTAAGTCTTTGTTAAACATTTCTTGCATCTTCTCGATCTTTGCCTCCATTGTTTTTCCGAGGTCCTGGATCATCTTCACTATCATTATTCTGAATTCTTTTTCCGGAAGGTTGCCTATCTCCACTTCATTTAGTTGTTTTTCTGGGGTTTTATCTTGTTCCTTCATCTGGTACAAAGCCCTCTGCCTTTTCGTCTTGTCTATCTTTCTGTGAATGTGGTTTTTGTTCCACAGGCTGCAGAATTGTGGTTCTTCTTGCTTCTGCTGTCTGCCCTCTGGTAGATGAGTCTATCTAAGAGGCTTGTGCAAGTTTCCTGATGGGAGGTGGAGCATTTTGTAGAAATGCAGAAAGTTAAGGAAGTGCTCATCAATAGATGAATAGATAAAGAAGATGTGGTATACGTGCACACACACACACACACACACACACACACTGGAATGTTACTCTGCCATAAAAAAAGAATGAAATCTTGTCATTTGCGACAACATGGATGGACCTAGAAGGTATTATACTAAGGGCAATAAATCAGAAAGAGAAAGACAAATACTGTATGATTCCACTTATATGTGGAATCTAAAAAACAAAACAAATGAACAAGCATAACTAAACAGAAACCTGAGTCATAGATACAAAAAACAATCAGGTGGCTGCCAGAGGAGAGGGTGGTGGAGTGATGAGAGAAATAGGTGAGGGAGATTAAGATGTACAAATTTCTAGTTACAAAACAAATGAATCACAGGGATGAAATGTACAGTGTAGGGAATATAATCAATAATAATATAACATCTTTGTATGGTGACAGATGGTAACTAGACTTATTGTGATGATCATTTTGAAATGTATAGAAATATCGAATCACAATGTTGTGAACCAGGAACTAACATAGTGTTGTAGGTTAACTATACTTCAAAAACAAACAAACAAACTCATAGAAAAAGAGATCAGATTTATGGTTACCAGAGGTGGGGGTGGGGGTGAAGGAAGGGGGAATTGAATGAAGATAGCCAAAAGGTAAAAACTTCCAGTTATAAGATACATAACTACTAGGGATGTAATGTTAAACATGATAAATATAATTAATGCCACTGTATGTTATATATGAAAGTTGTTAAGAGAATAAATCCTAAGAGCTCTCATCACAAGGAAAAAATGTTTTTTTCTTTTTCTTTTGTATCTGTATGAAATGATGAATATTCACTGAACTTATTGTGGCAATCATTTTCTGATGTAAGTCAAATCATCATGCTGTCATGCTGTACACTTTAAACTTATATGATGCTGTATGTCAATTGTGACTCACCAAAGCTGGAAGGAAAAGAATCAGAAAAAAAGAGAATTACTAGATAAATGAAACATAAAAACCAAAGACATAAAATATTAATCCCAAAATTTTACATGATAATATGCTTATTTTATTTTTTATTTATCAAATTGTTGGGTATCACTGAACCTATTTTATGATTATAAATCCACAGTGATTGCTTAGAGTATTTTTTCTGATTAAAAATAAATTGTAGCACAATCAGATACCCTTCATCTGACTTTTAATATATTCTAATTCAATTACATAGAGCAGAGACTGGCAAACTTTTTCTGCAAAGGGCCATACAATCTCTGTCCATAGCTTTTCAACTCTGCCATGGTAGCATGAAAGCAGCTGTAGACAGTATGGAAACGAATGGATGTGGCTGTGTTCCAATAAAACTTTATTTACAAAAATAGGCAGCAGCTGGATTTGGTCTGTAGCTTGCCAACCCTTCACATTTTAGCCAAACATTTGTGAAATTTATCAGTTTCCCCAAGAGTGTCTTGGTTTTCAAATCACTATCTTGTGAAGCAAACTACTCATTTTTTTTCTTTGTGGAATTTTTTTTTCAAAAATTTCTTGCTTTCAATGAATATTTCTTGATGAAATACAGAATATTTCATGAATACAGAAGTCTTTCCAATGACATTATAAAGTGAAATAAACATCCCTAGAGGCATGTTTATTAAATACATAGAGGTATTATTTCATTTAGTACCAGAGTTTCAATATTGTCAAAAATCTTCATTTAATTTCCATGAATTTTTTCTCTGATATTGTTCCCTTACATTGATCTATTTACCAGTTCTTAGACCAAGACTATACTTTAAGTTACTATAGTTTTACATTTTGATGTCTGGCTAGTTACTCAAAATTTATTTTTCCATGTGAACTTGAGAATCAAATTTTCAAGTTTTGGGACTTCCCTGGTGGCACAGTGGTTAAGAATCTGCCTGCCAATGCAGGGGACACGGGTTCGAGCCCTGGTCCGGGAGGATCCCACATGCTGCAGAGCAACTAAGCCCGTGCACCACAACTACTGAACCCGCATGCCACAACTACTGAAGCCCACGTGCCTAGAGCCCATGCTCCGCAACAAAGAGAGGCCACCGCAACGAGAAGCCTGCGCACCGCAACGAAGATTAGCCCCCGCTCGCTGCAACTAGGGAAAGCCCGCGCACAGCAATGAAGACCCAATGCAGCCAAAATAAATAAATTAAATAAATTAAAAAGAAAATTTTTTTTCAAATTTCAAAAAATAACATTAGCATTTTAATTCTAACTGCAGAGATTAATATGGGGAGAATTACATATTTATACTATTTAAGCTTTTCATCTGGGAACATGACATGTCTTCCTATTTATTCAGGACTTTCTTTTTTAAATCCTTCGTTAACAGTTTAAAAGCTTTCCCCATATGACTTTCTCACAATTCTTTTAAAGTTTATTCCTAGCTGTTTTATGCCAAATGTTTATTATATAAGAGAGAAGCAACTTCTCTGTCACAGTGCTGTAGAAGTTCCCAAACACCTCCTCTCAGTTTCTGTAGTTATCTCACGGTGACCAGCATAAGTCTGAGGGCTACATTTGGGAATGCGCCCATTTGGACCTCTCTGAGCCTCAGTCTCCTCTGGGCTGACATAGGACGGTAACCCCCTTCTCGGGGATTGTTATGAGGGAAGGTAAAGTGTTCCCAGAGGGTACAGAGCAGACCCCTAACTGAGGGAGGCTTTCTCATGCGCTCCTCAGGGCCCTCGAGGAGGCATGCCTTCTCTGCCTACATCCCCCAAACGCTGTAGTTGTTCCCCATGCTTCCCACCCTCCAATCCCCCCTTCCCAGATCCAAGTCAGGAGGGGGTGGGGAGAGGGGAATCTCCCTCCTGGATGTGATGTGACTCCAAGGTACAAGAACTTGGGCACAGAAGCTCCTTGACAACCAGCCTATTTCCAATACTCATTCGCACCTGCTCTTATTCGGTGTCTTCCTCTGTGTCCTTTCTCCCTCATTTCCACATCCTTCTGCCTCTTCTGCCCCATTTCACAGACTATGCCATCTCCATGGCCTTCCTCCTCTGGTACATCCTCGGAGCCATCTTTCCCCCTTCACTCCTTTCTACTCTCAAGCCTTCTTTAATTGCTGGTTGTCACTCTGGGAACCCAGGACGAGTCAACACTTTTTATGTGCGCCTTCTCCCATCGTTGGTTCCTCCCAGTGGGAGATTGTTGAGCGCTCCTGCCAGCCTCAGCCACTCCCCAGCCTCAGCCCCACCCTGGTCACCTCTCACATCCCCTCCACTTCTCTTGCTTGGTGGCTGCCTGGCCCTGTGTGCCTCTGCAGGCTGGTGCTCACGTGTGTCCCTTGCCTCTGGCACAATAAGTCATTGGGCCCCCGAGACTTCCCGTCATTTGCAACCTGCCTTGACCCACCTCCACTGAACTCCTCAGTCTGTTCTGCATCTTCCCAGCTTCTGCCCTTGAGTCTTGTTTTCCTGCCGGCCTCAACCTACCCCTCAGACCTCACTCTTGGCCCTGCTTCACTGTCTATGAGCATCTGTGTCACATTGTCCCACTGGCTGTGCTGTGGTCTGTAGCACTATCCAGTCTGGCCTGAGACCTTACACTCCCCTAGGACGTGACAGGTGTGTGTCCCTGGTGAAGGGATTTGCAGACTGTCCTGGTTGTCAGGGCTGCACAGGCCTCACCTTTTTCTGTCTCTGCCAGAGAGCCCTCTCCTTTCTTTGCCTGGTTAATCCCTACAGTCTTGAAAGATTCAGCTAAGGTGTCACCTCCTACAGGAAGCCTTCCCAGATATGTGCTTACCTGTCAGGCTGGCTCAGCTGGGAATGCCAGGAGGACAGAGACTGTGTCTTTCCAGGCCTAGGCAGAGCTGAAACTTAGAAAATATTTGTCCACTGAAAAGAAAATCACTTGCTTGTGATTTACTTGGCGCTTGGCCTCACATCTCCCTGGGCCCACCACACATAATGTCTTTTGAAGAACAGCTTCTTTGATTACATTTATGTACTGTGGGGCAGGGTTTTGTGACAGCCATGAAAATGCACTGCTCAGGTCTCCTGCTGCAAGGAGCATAACTGACTGACAACCCAGTTGCTGCTTCTCTATGTCTACCGCCACCTTTGCCCAGAGGCCATTCCTTCCCCCTACCCTCCACCCTAGGCTGCTCCCAACCAATGCCTGAGCACAGTGAGAGTATAATGCAGGCCCATTCCAGCAAACCGTGGAGCTTCTCCATTGCATGACTCTGGCTGGAGGACACCCTATTGGCCTGATGAGAACCATCTTAGAACTGGGCTGTGACCTAGGACTCTTCCTACCCAGTCCTTTTTCCTTTCCTCTTTCCCTGAATCGTGGTCCAAAGGCTGCTCTCACCCTCTCTGGTTCCCTCCCTGTGGTAGCCAGTCTCCAAGATGGCGCTCAATGATCCCCACCTCCCAGTATTCGTGTTCCTGTGCAGTCCCCTCCCACATTGTACCAGGTTCGGTCTGTGTGACCAGTAGAATATAGCACAAGTGATAGTATGTCATTTCTGAGATAAGGCTATAAAAGGCACTGTGGCTTCTGTCTTGGTTGCTCTCTCCCTCTCTCTCTCTCAGATAACTTGCTCTGGGGGAAGCCAGCTGCCATGTTGTTGAGCAGCTCTAGCCCACACAGTAAGGAGCTGAGACCTCCAGCCAAGAGTCACCTGAGTGAGCTTGGAAGCCTTTAGCTGACCGTTTCCCCGGCTGACTGCTCAACTGCAACCTTCCAAGAGGCCCTGAGCCAGAAGCACCTAGCTAAGTCTCTCCAGATTCCTGACTCTCAGAAACTGTGAAATAATACATGTTTGTTGTTTTAAGTCACTAAGTTTTGGAGTAATCTGATCTGCAGTAATAGATAACAAATCTACTCCCCTTCTTTCAGAGGCTTTTCCTCCAATTAATCTTTTGCATGTCTAATCCTGTCATGGCAACAGCTTTTCAGAGGACTGAAACAACATAGGTGTCAACAGATGACAATAAAAACAGGTGACAGTGGTGGACACTTCTAATCATGCATCATTTTAGTTAATCTTCACAACAGTCCTATGATAAACTATTATTGTCTCCATTTTATAGATGAGGAAACCAAGGCACAGCAATGTTAACTCTTTTGAATGTGGAGAGAGAACTTAGAATAGCAGAAAGAGCTGTGTTTACCACAGGGGCTGCTAGTTATGGCTCAGCTGTGTGACTCTGGACAAACCGGTTCACTCCTCTGGGCCTCAGTTTCTTCATGTCTACCATGAGGGTACTGAAATAATTGGTCTTTGAAGTCCTTTTTAAGGGTAACAATAAGGTGTCTCTAGGATTCTGAGAGACTAACAAAACTAACATGTAATAGGTAAGATCATACACACAGACACGTACACATGTGTACATATACAAACATATAAGACCCAAATGTCAACTGGAGTCATCCTTTCCTTGAAGTCTAGAGATGGTGGGTTCAAGTCCCATCCCACCTCCCTCATCAAGTTCAATTCTTCTCCCAGACACTGAGAACCCTTTGGTGGTGGGGGATTGGAGGGAATGCTCTTGTGTCAGCCCCCCACACCCTGACCCCTGCTCCAGTTTCCTGCCTGGTGACTTTTTGGGCTCTACCCTGCACAAGGCAGTTCTGCTTTTCTCTCTGTCCCAGTGCCAACCCAAATGTGAGACAAAGCCTTCCTCTCCTGGATCCTGGCCCTGTGCCCCAGCCCCATGAGGCACTCCCCTGTAGCAGAACACTGACTGTGGTCTCCAGGCCACTGGCCGCATGGCACAGCAAACAGCTGCCTGTCACAGAGGGGCAGGCAGTCTTCCTGTCACCTGCGTTAGGCCTGCCCCCAGCACCCCCGACTCCCAGCCACCCAGGCCTCCCCTTCTTGCTGCACAGAGCTGTCAGATAAAATACAGGACGTTCAGTTAGATTTGAATTTCACATGAACAACAAATGATCTTTAGTATAAGTATGTCCCAAATACTGCATGGAATATATAAAATAATTATCTGTTGTTCATATGAAATTCAAATTTTACTGGATATTCTATGTTTTTATTTGTTAAATCTGGCTTCCTCTCTTTTTCCAAGGCTTCTCCTCGCCTCTCCCTCTAAGATCACCCCTGACACTCCAGATTCTATTCACTGTGTAAGTCAGAGCAATTCTGATCTCCCCAGACCTCATCCCCAAAGTCAGCCCAGGTCCGTGCCTGTGCTTCTAAATCCCTCACGGACATCTGCTCCCTTATTGGCTCAGTGCACCTGCAGTTTATGGTTTTTTTCTTGAATTCCTTCCTAAACAGCACTTTCATCCCCTGTTGCTGGCACAGAAGTCGTCTTAAACACAAAAAGGCTTCCCAAGCTATCATCAGGGTATAGAAGGGTTGTCAGAGCCTTGATAATGCAAATAACACGGATAAAGAAGAATTTGCCAGCAGAAACTGGTCAAAAAGGAAAACCAGAAAGGGGGCCCAAGAAGCTGAACCAGGTGGGGCAGCCTGATGGGAGGGGAGAGGCCCTGGGACAGGAACGCGGCTCTCCACTTCCCAGCAACCATAACTCACAGTAGCCCAGCATTAGCCGTCTGATAGTATCAGGGAGTGTGGGGGGAAAACAGTTTCACCGTCAAATAAACTTGGAAAATTTCTTGTAAACTTGTTCATTTCACAGCCTTGAATAGGCCAACACACACTGTGAATTTCCAGGAGGGGGTTGAAGTGTGCAGCCTTCTCCAAATGCAACTGGCTTTACAAGTCCTTTTTTTGGGAAAGTTATTCATGTGAGAATGTTCTGCTTTGGGAAATGCAGCCTTATACTCCCCTCTCCCCTAATTCTGATTCTAGGCTCACCAAGCTACTTAATTTGAGTGTTCAGATACCCACAAGTTGTGAAGGAAGTGCCCTGTCATCAGACGCAAGTGTTCTAATCCTTGCGAAGGGACAGACCCCACTGAAGATGAACAGACTAGAACAGGGGAGAATAAATCAACAGGCATCAAGCATTCAGCCACCTTGGGAGTTTTATCTTATATTTTCAGTTAACTAACTGGCATTTTGGTTTCTATACCAGGTGTCCTCCAGTGGGTGTGGTGAGCAGGCATCTTTTCCCCAGAGGCTGGGGCACTGACAAGACCTCACTCTTGGACGCTGGGCTGAGAGGATGGGCCCGGCCAACGTGATCAGTAGGCTCCTTGTCACCTCCCATTGAGCACCTTCCAACTCTAGAATTATGGGCTTTAGGAAATGTGGCTCTTTCATAAATGTTACATTTGCTGAGGATCAAAGGGGTCATCGTGGGTCGACCATCTTAGCAATAGGCAAAATAGGCAGCTAGTGGCCTGAGGTGTATGAGGGAGGAGAGAATTGAGAAAAAGGGGAAGGATGACAAAGAAGAGGAGAGATGAATCAGGGAGGTGCATAATTAGACACGGACAGGAGATTTGGTAGGTGCCCAATACAGCAGGGCAGTGGGGAGCAGAGAGGTGTGGGAAACAGGAGGGCAGAGGAAGCAGGCTGCTGTGGGCTGGGGCTTCAGAGCAGTTTCAGGTTGAATGCAGGAGAACAAGCCAGGAGGAGATGCATGTCCTAGCCTGGGAAGGCCGAGAGGTGGCTGTGGGTCTGCACAGCCACCTGGAGTTCTGCAGTAGTGGACAGAGTGTGGAGACCATCCCTGCGGGAGGCACCTGCTCTGAGCTCTCACATGGGGAGAAGGGGCAGGTGAGGGCCTGACTGGGGTGCTGAGTGATGGCAAAAAAACTCTGAGGACTGAGAAGTCAAAGCCTCCCATGCCCCATCTTCCTTTTCATCAGCCACTGCCCTGGTCCTACTCCTCTGATCCAACCTGGTTGTAAGAGGAGAGAGAGCTTCTTGTGGGCCTGTGGAGACCAGCACGGTCCCCCTCTAGGGGAGCCCCACCTTTGCCCCCACCTCTGCCAGGATATCATGCTGCTGATTCCATTTCCTCTGCCTGGCCCCGGGGTCTGAGCCCACAGTCCCCTCCTCTCTGCTTGTGACAGCCCCACCCTGCACCCCATTCCCCACCCAGTTCTCACAGCAGCCCAGATTGAAACTGAATTTGAAACATTCCCTTACTTCCTTGTTCCTCTTGGCACTGGGATCACTGCCGTCTCAGCCCCAAAAATCCATGGTGCCAGCACCCTCTGGAATCGGGGACCCACCCAACCTGACTCAGAGTCCCACAGTGTTTGACCTGAAAATGGCTATAGCAACTGACTAGTCCAACCTCATTTCACAAACAGGAACCTGAGACGCAAAGTGGTAGCAGCCGCCCAAAGTCACACAGTGGTGAGACTGTCCAGGTTTCGGTATCTCCATGACCTCCCTGAACCAAAGCAGCGCCCACACAGAGAGCTCCTGTGATCAAAATCCAGAGCTCATTTTTTCCAGCCTCCTGCCTCCAAGGGGTTGATGACAGCAGGGGTCGCTGCTGTCTCATAACCTCTGGAACATGCAAGGACCACTCTGGCTGCCCAGTGGCAAATCCAGTCCTCTTCCTTCCTCAGGCCCTAGCACATATTTCTACTCACTGACTTAACATAGGCCATCAAGTAAATGGTGTCAATCTAAATAAAAAGGTAAAATGAGGTAAGATAAAAATTGTCAAAAAAGATGAGTTTATTCAGGAATAGCAGAGGAATTCCAATTCAGGACACACATGGGCAGGAACGTACAGAAGGGAGAATTCAGTTAGAGTCTGTTAAAATAAAAAACAAATGGAGACCAGCTTTGAAAATTCCTGAGCAGACAAAACCAGTTCAGTCATACAAACAAAGCTCAAGTCAGCTTCTTTTGCGAGACCAACCTGACTTGGGTCATTTCTTCTTCATACCTCTGGAAACCATAAGCAAAATTTCCCAAGGTTGATATGAAGCAACTCCTGACCAACTCTCCATCATTTAAGAAAACTCCAATATTATCAGTTTTCTGTAAATCTGGCACTTACAAAAAAATCAGTCTCTCAGTCCTTAAATTTTGTTTTCCTGAGGGCACAGGCAAGAGATTTTCCATTTTATTTCCTCAGGTTCCATTTTAGATGGAAATTCTTTCACATTTCCCCTTTTTGATCAAGATTTTTCACAGAAAGCATTACTCATCAATTATGCCATTCAGGTGTTTTTGTTAATTTTTGTCTAAGGTATAGTTCTTTAAAAGGTTTAAATGGTTTCTGTTTAAATGGTTTGTAAGCATTAAATTAAAGGCCACCCTGGTGGATTCAATGTCTATAGGGAGTCCAGAATTTTGTTTAAAGACGATTTGGAGTCTGCTATAGTAATCATGAACATACTTGGCAGGCTTTTGGGTGCACGCCTGAAATTTGTTCTAGTTTAGTAGTTTAGAGAAAGCCCTTGGAATGGCAAGATGCAACCTTTGAGCATGGTACGAGCTTGGTCATATAACATACGAGCTTGGTCATATAAAAAAGCTGGTGGTTGACTTAATTGGAATTCTAAAGATTGTTTGGGGCTTTCCCAATTAGCAGTTTTCATCCAATGCTGGGCTTGACCTTCTCCAGCAAACATGTGGACTGACTGATAAAGATCGGAGAAGTCAGGTTGATAAATTTGAATTGCAATTCTGAATTCTTCAGCGAATCTGAGGATCCTCAGTTACCTTGGGAAAAATCTTTTATTATAGCTCTAAATTCAGCTTTGGTCCATGGTACTTAAGAAATCCTCAGGAGGCCTAATTTTATTTACTTATTTTTAATTGAAGTATAGTTGATTTACAATATTGTACTAGTTTCAGGTGTACAGCAAAGTAATTCAGTAATATATTTTTTTTCCAGATTATTTTCCATTATAGGTTTTTATGAGATATTGGATATTGTCACCTGTGTTATACAGTAAATCTTTGTTGCTTATCTATTTTATGTATAGTAGTATGTATCTGTTAATCCCATAAGGCCTAATTTTATTTTATTTTTAAAAATAAATTTATTTATTTAATTATTCTTGGCTGCGTTGGTTATTGTTGCTGCCTGTGGGCTTTCTCTAGTTGCGGTGAGCAGGGGCTACTCTTCGTTGTGGTGCACGGGCTTCTCATTGCGGTGGCTTCTCTTGTTGCAAAGCACGGGCTCTAGGCACGCAGGCTTCAGTAGTTGTGGTGCACGGGCTTAGCTGTGGCATGTGGGATCTTCCCAAACCAGGGAATGAACCCGTGTCCCCTGCTTTGGCAGGCGGATTCTTAACCACTGTGCCACCAGGGAAGTCCCAGGAGGCTTAATTTTAAAAGGGAATGTTTTAACAGGCTCAGTTGGTTAGTTTCAGCACTAGAGAAGAAAGGGAGTTCAGATAAAGGAAGGAGATTAGAAAACAGCAAAGGTGATATAGAGGAGGCAGAGTAATGGGATTAGGGAAACATTGGCTGGTGCTGCTGAGGAAGAGGCCTCAAATGCTTTTTAAAAATCTGGGCTAAGTGAAATAAGTCAGAGAAAGACAAATTCTGTATATCACTCTTATATGTGGAATGCAAAAAATACAACAAACTAGTGAATATAACAAAAAGGAAACAGACTCACAGATATAGAGAACAAACTAGTGGCTACCAGCGGGGAGAAGGGTGGAGGGAGGGGCAAGATAGGGGTAGGGGATTAAGAGCTACAAACTATTAGGTATAAAATAAATAAACTACGAAGATATATTGTACAACACAGGGAATATAGCCAATGTTTTATAATAACCGTAAATGGAGTATAACATTTAAATATTGTGAATCATTATGTCATACTCCTATAACATATAATATTGTACATCAACTATATCTCAATAAAAAAAACTAGAAAAAAATTTAAAATCTCCTTGTGTATTTGCGTCTGTTAACTTAGAAATAGTATTTTGTAAAGAAGCAGTTTTAGAATTCTGAATACTTTAGAAGCCTTTAGTTACCAAGTAAAATAGCTATTCCATTCATAGGTTTAGTTCTATTGACACAGTCTTCTAATTTAGTCCATAGAAAAACAAGTTTGGGGAGATCTAGGGTTCCCCATAATGGCCATTGAAGTTCTAAATTATCTTTAGTAAGGTTGGTCCATTTAGTCAAAAATGCATCTGAGGAGAGACCATAATTTTTTAACATAAAACCAGCCAGGGTCCTTGAAGGAGGGCCACCCTTAGAGCATTCAGATGACCGGGATCACATATCTCAGAGGTTTTCTTCAGAACAAAAGAAAATTCCTAAATAGCCTGAAGGGGGTGGTTTCAGAGTTGGGAGTTGTGTTTTGTTTCACAGAGTGCCTTTCATGGGATTCTCTCTCTCTCTCTTTTTTTTTTTTCCCCTGGCAGACAGCCTTTGTCTCAGTTGTTTGACCCATGACCCCATCCCTTGTTACACAGAAATTGTCTTGCAGTTGGCAGGCGACCTAATGTCAATCTGGCCTGTCCACAACCAACTTAGCTCTCATGGGAGTCTTGCTTCAAGATCGAAATCTCTCATAACAAGGAGCGGGGAGTGCTCTGATAGTGTTTATTTGCTTGACCTGTGCCCACCGACTATTTATTTACTTATTCATTCATTCATTCATTCATTCATTTTTGCTCTCAAGAATTCCAAAGGAATTATACCAAAATTCTAGCGTGCTTCCAATAAGAAAACAAACAAGTACTCTCCAAAAAGGACAAAGACTTTAAATAGAGCCCAAGTAAAGTCATAAAGTTGGAGAACTCAACCAAAGGGAGGGACCTCAGAATCTGAGCATAGACTCACCAAACTGGAAGTCATGGGTAACACATGGAAGCGATGAGTACAAGGGGCTCAGTGCAGGCACCTGGCTGTATTCTGAGGGTCGTCGTCCTTTAGAGGTCGTTTCCTTTGGATCTTACTTCAGACGCCAAGGAATGTTGATCTAAATAAAAAGGTAAAATGAGGCAAGCTCAAAATTGTCAAAAAGATGAGTTTATTCCTGAATAGCAGAAGAATTGCAATTGAGGACACGAAAACTGTAGCAAGCTACAGGCAAGTCTGATGAGGATTTGGGGTAGTCTGTATTTATGGGCAGGGACTGTAGAGAGTAGGGGACTCAGTTAGAATTTGCTAAAATAAAAAACAAACAGAGACCAGCTTTGAAAATTCCCCGAGCAGACAAAACCAGTCCAGTCATACAAACGAAGCTCAGTTCCGCTCATTTTGCAAGACCAACCTGACCTGGGTCATTTCTTCTTCATGCCTGTGGAAACTATAAGCAAAAATTTCCAAGGTTGATATGAAGCAACCCCTGATCACCTCTGTACCATTTAAGAAAATTCCAATATTATCACTCTTCTGTTAATCAGGGATTTATGAAAAATCAGTTTCTTGGTCCCTAAGTTTTGTTTTCCTGGGGACCCATACATGAGATTTTCCATGTTATAGCTTCAGGTTCCATTGTACATTGAAATTCTTTCACGGTGGCTTCACCTAGGTGAGCCTCAGTGTATTCACTGGGGAAGAAATAGAATGGTCCCAGTAGACACTTCCTCTTCACAGTGGTACAGTATTTGTAAAGCCAAAATGAGATTCAGATGCAAAAGTACTTGGGACGGGAACATGTGAGGCCCTCACAACGTGATGGGGAAAGGAGACCTGAGTCCTGGCTCTGCTCAGGCCAGTGGCTGTGGCTGCCCTGACCCCCTACCTCCGAGCCACAGGGATTCTGGCTGACACTGTTCCCTCACCTGGAGTGTCCTTCCTCCAGCCCTCAGTGCACCCATCTGACACCACCTTCCTTTTAGGAAGAGACAGTGTCCCCTGCTTTGGGAATCAGATGGAACTGGTTCAAATCTGTGCCAGCTAGCATGCTGCATGGTCTTGGTCTCAACAGCTTCCCCTCCTCTTAGGAAAAGTCTGAGATCCTTCAGATGGCTGATGAGACCTACATCTGTACTCCTTGAAGTGTCTGTTTCTGGCTACCTGCCTCAGCATCACTTGAGGAAACAGGTAAAAGTGCAGGTGCTCTGGCTGAGACTTGGTGGAGGGTGGGCTCCAGAGCCAGCCTTGAAATCAGCTCCCCCAGGAGATCCTTATGCCTGCAGAGCTTGAAAACCTGAAGGATCTGACTCCTACCCAGCTCTCTAGCTTCATTCCACTCATTCCCCTGCCTTGGCCCCAATCCCTCTGGCCTTCTTTCAGATCCTTGATTAGGCCAAGTTTCTAGTCACCTCAAGGCCTTAGCACATGCCATCGCTCTGCTCACAGCCATCTTGCCCCACCCCTCCCTGGCTAATTCCTGCTCCTCCTTTAGCTCCTGCCTGCCCCCCGCTAAAGTAAGTGCTCCTGCTGTATATCCCTAGAACGCTCTCTACTTTCTTTCATGGCACTTATCACAATTTTATTTTTTTAATCTCTTTTCTCTGGCAACTTTACTATATAACTTTTCAAAATCAACTTCAGTAGATAAAATTTGCATGAAATAAAATGCATGTATTTAAAATTTACAACTTGATGAGTTTTAACAAATGAATATTGCCATATATAAGCACCACTATAATTGAGATAACAAATCATTCCTATCATGCCAAAACATGCTTTTTGCAGCCAATCTCTGTCCCAGGAAACCACAGCTCTGCTTTATGTGACTATAGTCTTGCCTTTTCTAGAATTTCATATACATGGGATTATACATTATCATGCTTTTATATCTGATTTCTTTTGCTTGGTCTAATTTTTTTTTTTTAATCAATCATCAATTTTATACACATCAGTGTATACATGTCAATCCCAATCACCCCATTCAGCACGCCACCATCCCCACCCCACCGCGGTTTTCCCCCCTTGGTGTCCATACGTTTCACAATTACTGTTTGCTTGCCTTTCTGTTTAATATCTGCTTCCAGACCAGACTGAGGAGGGCAGAGACTGGCAGTCTTGCTCCCCACTGCCTTTATCTCTGCTTCTAATCTCATACCTTGCACAGACAGGTGCTCAATAGACATTATTTGTACAAAAAATTAACATCTGTGTTTAATTTTCTCATCTGTAAAACAGGATAAACACCTACTTCAAAAAGTTTCGATGATTAGAGATAATACATCAAAATGCCAAACATAGTGGATACTAAATAAATCATAGCTTAAAAAAAAAAAAAAAGACCAGAAAAATTAGATAACCAGCACAAAAGAGCTGGCATAGACCTTTAAGCTTAGTAGCAAGTAAATTCCAGGAGGATGGTTCTGTTTTATTCCCCTACCTGTGCAGGAGGTGGCTGGCACAGGTACCAGTCATCAGGAATATTTGGAGCCTCTGGGGGAAGGGGGAAGTGAAAGGCAGAGGCTTGTGTGGCTTCGGGCTGCTTGCTGGAGGGACATGCCTCATCCCAGAGCTGGCTGAGGCCCAGAGGAGCTGGCGGGCAGGTGGCGGGCATTGCCTGTGTGATGCACAGAGGCAGGCTTCTCTCTGCTCAAGCAGAGGGAAGACAGCATGCTGAGGTCCCTGGGTGAATGTAAGTCTAGCTGGCCATCATGGGCAACATAGCTTAGTCATGACAAACAAGATCTGTGCTGACGCATCTCACCCCACCAGACCACGGGATCCCCATGGCAGGTGGCTGGGTCTTCCTTCCTTCCTTTCCTTCTTTGTATCTATCTTTCTTCTTTTTCTTTTTTGGCAAATGAGAGTTAAGTATTTATTATCTGATAATGCTTTTAGTTTATTTTTCTGCAATGATTATTTGGGGAAAGAGTGTTTTCAGGGAGGAAAAAGTGACACACTTACAAGGTTCCCAAAATTGGACAGAATGTTTATGAATAGAGCTCTTCCTTTAGGATTTTTCTACCAGTAAGCTCCTAGCACCTAAATTTTCACATGCTGCACCACGACCTTTCTCAAAACGACTGCCAACTTCTACAACCCAACAGCTTTTCAACCCACCCAAGTAAGGGCGGTGGACACAAGGTACAATGGGGCAGACTCAAGCGAAGAGTGAAATGTCAGTGTAACCCCCGAGGAAGGAGCTGTGGCAGCTTAAAACTCAGGATGTCTCTGAAAATATCAACACAATCAATGAGATACGAAACTGAATTTTCTCGATTTTTGTGGTGTTTAGTGTTTCTGTTAAAGTGATTCATAATTTTTGTGGTGGATTTAAGTTAAGAAGAAAGAAGGACAAAAATCCCAGAGCCTCCTGCCAAGCACCTATTAAACAAAACCTAAAGTAGCTTTGATTCTCCTCAGTCAAGCCTTTTGGCCTAGGAGATAGATAACTGCAAAACCAACCTGGATAGGCTAAATAAGGATGCAAAAGCCAAAATAAAGAAAAATACACAATCAATGGCTTGATGTTACATATGGCTGTAATGCGGAAATACTGTAAATGGCAATATAGTGTTAATACTGTCAACTAATCAGAAACTTCTGAAAACAGGCAAGGCCTAAACCATAAGAATAAGTATAGCTTATGTTTTAAGTCTATCAGCTTGGGATTGAAACTATTCCATGTCTGGTAGCGTACACCCTGAAAAAAAAATGCACAGCTAAAACAGATGAGACAGAAAGTACCCCAAACTTAAAAGACAAGAGCATAGCTCTTAAAGATAAAAATCCTTACTGGGACCACAGAACTTACTGAAGGGGGGCCATTCCACTTAAGTTTTCTTTTCATTTTAAAACCCTATTTTCCCCAACTCTATGTACCACCAGTCCCTACATTCAGGAAACCTGCACAACCCTCTTACATAGTCTCATCCACCAGAGGACAGACAGCAGAAGCAAAAAGAACTACATTCCTGCAGCCTGTGGAACAAAAACCACATTCACAGAAAGATAGACAAGATGAAAAGGCAGAGAGCTATGTACCAGATGAAGGAACAAGAAAAAACCCCAGAAAAACAACTAAATGAAGTGGAGATAGGCAACCTTCCAGAAAAAGAATTAAGAATAATGATAGTGAAGATGATCCAGGACCTCGGAAAAACAATGGAGGTAAAGATCGAGAAGATGCAAGAAATGTTTAAGAAGGACCTAGAAGAATTAAAGAACAAACAAACAGAGATGAACAATACAATAACTGAAATGAAAACTACACTAGACGGAATCAATAGCAGAATAACTGAAGCAGAAGAACGGATAAGTGACCTGGAAGACAGAATGGTGGAATTCACTGCTGTGGAACAGAATAAAGAAAAAAGAATGAAAAGAAATGAAGACAGCCTAAGAGACCTCTGGGACAACATTAGATGCAACAACATTCGCATTATAGGGGTCCCAGAAGGAGAAGAGAGAGAGAAAGGACCCGAGAAAGTATTTGAAGAGATTATAGTTGAAAACTTCCCTAACATGGGAAAGGCAATAGCCACCCAAGTCCAGGAAGCGCAGAGAGTCCCATACAGGATAAACCCAAGGAGAAACACGCTGAGACACATAGTAATCAAATTGGCAAAATTTAAAGACAAAGAAAAATTATTGGAAGCAGCAAGGGAAAAATGACAAATAACATACAAGGGAACTCCCATAAGGTTAACAGCTGATTTCTCAGCAGAAACCCTACAAGCCAGAAGGGAGTGGCATGATATACTTAAAGTGATGAAAGGGAAGAACCTCCAACCAAGATTACTCTACCCGGCAAGGATCTCATTCAGATATGATGGAGAAATCAAAAGCTTTACAGACAAGCAAAAGCTAAGAGAATTCAGCACCACCAAACCAGCTCTACAACAAATGCTAAAGGAACTTCTCTAAGTGGGAAACACAAGAGAAGAAAAGGACCTACAAAAACGAACCCAAAACACTTAAGAAAATGGTAATAGGGACATACATATCGATAATTACCTTAAATGTGAATGGATTAAATACTCCAACCAAAAGACACAGGCTTGCTGAATGGATACAAAAACAAGACCCATATATATGCTGTCTACAAGAGACCCACTTCAGACCTAGGGACACATACAGACTGAAAGTGAGGGGATGGGAAAAGATATTCCATGCGAATTGAAATCAAAAGAAAGCTGGAGTAGCAATACTCATATCGATAAAATAGACTTTAAAATAAAGAATGTTACAAGAGACAAGGAAAGACACTACATAATGATCAAGGGATCAATCCAAGAAGAAGATATAACAATTATAAATATATATGCACCAAACATAAGAGCACCTCAATACATAAGGCAACTGCTAACAGCTAAAAAACAGGAAATCGACAATAACACAATAATAGTGGGGGACTTTAACACCTCACTTACACCAATGGACAGATCATCCAAAATGAAAATAAATAAGGAAACAGAAGCTTTAAATGACACAATAGACCAGTTAGATTTAATTGATATTTATAGGACATTCCATCCAAAAAGAGCAGATTACACTTTCTTCTCAGGTGCGCATGGAACATTCTTCAGGATAGATCACACCTTGGGTCACAAATCAAGCCTCAGTAAATTTAAGAAAATTGAAATCATATCAAGCATCTTTTCTGACCACAACATTATGAGATTAGAAATGAATTACAGGGGAAAAAACGTAAAAAACACAAACACATGGAGGATAAACACTACGTTACTAAATAACCAAGAGATCACTGAAGAAATCAAAGAGGAAATCAAAAAATACCTAGAGACAAATGACAATGAAAACACGACGACCCAAAACCTATGGGATGCAGCGAAAGCAGTTCTAAGAGGGAAGTTTATAGCTATACAAGCCTACCTCAAGAAACAAGAACAATCTCAAATAAACAATCTAACCTTACACCTAAAGGAACTAGAGAAAGAAGGACAAACAAAACCCAAAGTCAGCAAAAGGAAAGAAATCATAAATATCAGAGCAGAAATAAATACAATAGAAACACAGAAAACAATAGCAAAGATCAATAAAACTAAAAGCAGGTTCTTTGAGAAGAAAAACAAAATTGATAAACCATTAGCCAGACTCATCAAGAAAAAGAGGGAGAGGACTCTAACCAATAAAGTTAGAAATGAAGAAGGAAAAGTTACAACAGACAATGCAGAAATACAAAGCATCCTAAGAGACTACTACAAGCAACTCTATGCCAATAAAATGGACAACCTGGAAGAAATGGACAAATTCTTAGAAAGGTATAACCTTCCAAGACTGAACCAGGAAGAAATAGAAAATATGAACAGACCAATCACAAGTAATGAAATGGAAACTGTGATTTAAAATCTTCCAACAAACAAAAGTCCAGCACCAGATGGCTTCACAGGTGAATTCTATCAAACATTTAGAGAAGAGCTAACACCCATCCTTCTCAAACTCTTCCAAAAAATTGCAGAGGAAGGAACACTCTCAAACTCATTCTATGAGGTCACCATCACCCTGATACCAAAACCAGACAAAGATACTACAAAAAAAGAAAACTACAGACCAATATCACTGATGAATATAGATGCAAACATCCTCAACAAAACACTAGCAAACAGAATCCAACAACACATTAAAAGGACCACACACCATGATCAAGGGGGATTTATCCCAGGGATGCAAGGATTCTTCAATATACGCAAATCAATCAATGTGATACACCTTTTTAACAAATTGAAGAATAAAAACCATATGATCATCTCAATAGATGCAGAAAAAGCTTTTGACAAAATTCAACACCCATTTATGATAAAAACTCTCCAGAAAGTGGGCATAGAGGGAACCTACTTCAACATAATAAAGGCCAAATATGACAAACCCACAGCAAACATCATTCTCAATGGTGAAAAACTGAAAGCATTTCCTCTAAGACCAGGAACAAGACAAGGATGTCCACTCTCACCACTCCCATTTACCATTGCATCCAAAAGAATAAAATACCTAGGAATAAACCTACCTAGGGAGACAAAAGACCTGTATGCCGAAAACTATAAGGCACTTTTGAAAGAAATTAAAGATGATACCAACAGATGGAGAGATATACCATGTTCTTGGATTGGAAGAATCAATATTGTGAAAATGACTATACTACCAAAGCAATCTACAGATTCAATGCAATCCCTACCAAATTACCAATGGCATTTTTTACAGAACTAGAACAAAAATCTTAAAATTTGTATGGAGACACAAAAGACCCCGAATAGCCAAAGCAGTCTTGAGGGAAAAAAAAGGAGCTAGAGGAATCAGACTCTGATTTCAGACTATACTACAAAGCTACAGTAATCAAGACAATATGGTACTGGCACAAAAACAGAAACAGATCAATGCAACAAGATAGAAAGCCCAGAGGTAAACCCATGCACCTATGGTCAACTAATCTATGACAAAGGAGGCAAGGACATACAACGGAGAAAAGACAGTCTCTTCAATAAGTGGTGCTGGGAAAACTGGACAGCTACATGTAAAAGAATGAAATTAGAACACTCCCTAACACCATACACAAAAATAAACTCAAAATGGATTCGAGACCTAAATGTAAGACCGGACACTATAAAACTCTTACAGGAAAACATAGGAAGAACACTCTTTGACATAAATCACAGCAAGATCTTTTTTGATCCACCTCCTAGAGTAATGGAAATAAAAACAAGAACAAACAAATGGGACCTAATGAAACTTCAAAGCTTTTGCACAGCAAAGGAAACCATAAACAAGATGAAAAGACACCCCTCAGAATGGGAGAAAATATTTGCAAATGAATCAATGGACAAAGGATTAATCTCCAAAATATCTAAACAGCTCATGCAGCTCAATATTAAAAAAACAAACAACTCAATCCAAAAGTGGGCAGAAGACCTAAATAGACATTTCTCCAAAGAAGACATACAGATGGCCAAGAAACACATGGAAAGCTGCTCAACATCACTAATTATTAGAGAAATGCAAATCAAAACTACAATGAGGTATCACCTCACTCCAGTTAGAATGGGCATCATCAGAAAATCTACAAACAACAAATGCTGGAGAGGGTGTGGAGAAAAGGGAACCCTCTTGCACTGTTGGTGGGAATGTAAACTGATACAGCCACTATGGAGAACAGTATGGAGGTTCCTTAAAAAACTAAAAATAGAATTACCATATGATCCAGCAATCCCACTACTGGGCATATACCCAGAGAAAAGCATAATTCAAAAAGACACATGCACCCCAATGTTCATTGCAGCACTATTTACAATAGCTAGGTCATGGAAGCAACCTAAATGCCCACGGACAGAGAAATGGATAAAGAAGATGTGGTACCTATATACAATGGAATATTACTCAGCCATAAAAAAGGAACGAATTTGGGTCATTTGTGGAGACGTGGATGGATCTAGAGACTGTCATACAGAATGAAGTAAGTCAGAAAGAGAAAAACAAATATCGTATATTAACGCATATATGTGGAACCTAGAAAAATGGTACAGATGAACCGGTTTTCAGGGCAGAAATTGAGACACAGATGTAGAGAACAAACGTATGGACACCAAGGGGGGAAAGCGGCCAGGGGGTCGGGGTGGTGGTGTGATGAATTGGGCGATTGGAATTGACATGTATACACTGATGTGTATAAAATTGATGACTAATAAGAAAAAAAACAAAACAAACAAAAAAACCCCCTATTTTCTAGCAACAAGTTAAAGACAGCTCCACTTGCATTAATCTACAGAACCGTCCATATGCCAGTGTGAGGCTGCTATTCCAATACCAGCACAGCTAGTCTGCCTTTCCACTAGTGGTATTTTGGCAAAAATGTCAAAGACAGGACAGGTCGGTGGGTTTCTCCCTAAGAAGGTCATCCCGTCATCCCTCTCTTTCCCTCCCCAACACGATCCCCAGCTCACGCAAAAAAAATAAATAAATAAAGATTGCAGTAGTAGCCTCAGCGTGCGCTGCCAGTCTGCCGGCATCGTCTTGCTGATCACTTGTCCAGAGCGTTAGGTTCTGCGAGGAGCTGCATATGAGCGTGGACTCCCTGTAGGAGTCTCCACCATTGAGAGTGTCGAGCTTGGCAATAGCGCCATTGAAAGTGGTCTTGGCCAAGTGGCAGGCTTGCTCTGTGGCATTCTGGATCTCATAGTAGAAAACGCAGTAGTTAACAGCCAGGCCTAATCTAATGGGGTGAGTGGGCTGAGTGTGCCCTTTGCTGACCTCATGGGCTTCGCTACAGGTCTTCTCAGATGACTCCTCGAAGGTCACCCTCTTCTCTCCAGTGGTGGCTTTGGCCAGGTAGCAGTAATAGTCCCCTTTCATATTCAGGTAGAACACTTTGCTCTCATACTGGCTGTCCTGGCAATTCTTGATCAGGTAGTTATCCAGCAGGCTCAGCTCATCCTGACGCACCACCTTCCAGCTCCTTCTCTATTTTTTCACGGTAAGCACGCACCATGTCTACCTGCTCGTTACCCTCTGCAGATGTCTTCTGCTCAGTGCTACTAATGACCCTCCAGGAGGAACGGCGTGCCCCAGCTACACTCCTGTAGGCCACAGAGAGAAGGTTTCCTTCTTCGCTAGACACTGGCTCATTCAGCTCTGTCACGTTCTTCGTGGCCGCGGCCCTGTAGTCCTGGCGCTCTGCCTGCTCCACCAGCCGGGCTTCTGCACCAGTTGCTCGCGGTCCACCATCTTCACGGGCTGTTTCGGGCCGGGCGAGGAGACCGGCGCAGCCTGGAGCCCGGGTGCCAGAGGGACCGACACAGGCTGCGGCTAGAGCTGCGACCCTGGGACCGGGCGCGAGGCATCTGCCGGGTCTTTCTTATTCTCTGGGGGTCTCCCCTGCACCCAGCACAGAGCCGGGCACACAGTGGGTGCTCCCTTAATGATATCGGATGAATCTGTGGATTCATTAATGAGCAAAATGGCCTGGCATGGTGGCTTCAGTCTTGGGGGAGGGTCGTGGGCGTGTGTGTGACACTTTAATGGACCGGGGGCGGGGAGAGGATGACTTAAGAAGAGACAGGGGAGGCAAGGGCCTCAGAACTGGGAGTGGGGGTGGTCAAGGAGTTGAAGGGGTGGGGAGGCAGGCCTGGACTCAGCGAGACTTGGTGGCTGCCTTCAAACGTCTGAAGTGCTGCCCTGGAGGAGGGAGTTGGGGGCTGATCGGGCATGATGAGAAGCCAGAACTCATTAAATATAAGGAAGTCTGTCTAAGAGTTTGTACTGTCAAACACCAGCACAAAGGTAGTGAGTTCCCCATCACTAGAAGGGCTCAGCCAGGGCTGGGCAGTGCTTGGTGGGGCTACTGTAGAATAATGTCTCAAACTTTTTTTTTCCAAACTACAACCCATATAAAAGTATAGTTCATGCTGTAGTCCTCCTCTACACATGCACAGAGAGTTTTTAAAAATGCTAGTGCTGACCCACTCTGTTCGCATGAGACCCTACTGTCTGGTGCTCAGCACAAGCCTGGGGAATGCATCACACTAGTTGGTCCCAAGGCCCTGTCAGGTCTGGGACCCTGTGGCTGTCTTCTCAAGGAATTCCAACTCCTGTTAATAGTCAGAGGAGAAAAACTCATTTAGGAAGGTAAATCTTCGTTTTAAAAACTCACAGAACATTTACTCTTTTCTTATAAAAGAGTACTTAGTGTTGAATATACCAAAGAGCAAAAAGAATGAATGTCACCGACCACTCAGAGAATGCCAATGTTAATATTTGGGTATATTTTATTCCAGGCCTTCTTTTTTTTTCTCATTGTATATAGCTCTTTTAAAAACTTTTGCAATAACATGGCATAAATGATTTTGTGAACGTTTTACTGCACACTGTTTTATTGTTTTCCCTGATTGCTGCATATTCTTCCACAAGATTATTTTTAATGAATGCATTATATTTCATTGTACTAATGCATCATAAGAACTTAACCAAATTCTAGTTGTCATCAATTAGGCAATTTCCAGTTTTTGCTATGTACGTATGTCTTAGTATACTTGGCCTGTAATTTCATTTGGATAAATTCCTAGAAGTGAATTTTGAAGAGTAGAAGTAAAATCTTAAGACTTTCATTATATATTAACAAATTACTTTCCAGAAATATACGAATTTATAATCCCAAGAGCAATTATGAATGTGAGCTTCTCTATATGCTCACCAATCCTGGCTATTGTCATTTATTTGAAATCTTTACAAATGTGATTTTTTTTAAAAACTGGTATCTTGTTTTGATTTTACATTTCTTTAAATACTAGTGGGATTGAAAACCTCTGGGTATTTCTTTGTTTATTCATGTCCTTTGCTCCCATCTTTATTTTATTTTAAAGTATTATTATTACTTTGTAATAATAACATATGATATTTAATATATAAACAGTAAATATATATATTTATAAACATATAAATATTATGTTTATATATTAAGGATATCTTGCAAATATGTTGCAAATATTTTTCTTCAGTTGTTTAAAATTGCTTTTCAAGTTGACTTATGCTTTTTGTTTTACATACAGGGTTAACCTTCTTTTAAAATATTGCCAAATGTATTTGAAATGTTTGGACTTTGCATGTGATTCTTCTTTCTTCACTGCCCCCTCTGCCTCTTCCCTCCCCACCATGCACACTACAGATGTAGATAAGCAAGTACTCTTTATGCTTGGTGAGGGTTATCTCATTTTCCAATCTCATTTTTTTTCTGCCACTCTCCAGGTCACAGTCAGATTATGACCATATAGTTAAACAGAAGGGTCATGGTAGAAAAGGCAGCTGTGGATATTCTATGTTCTAGATTACTCATCCCTATAATCCCAAACTGCAGCCATGCTGGGGATTCAGGCCCCACTCTCCTTCCTGGGCACAAAGCCCTGTCACCCTGACTCTGCCCCACGTGGGACAGAGTGGGGTTAGCCTGCACTCCTCCTGGTGTCCTCACCCCTGTCCCTGATGGGCTTGTTGGGAAGATTCCAGGGTGGAAAGGCTTTCGAAGCCCTGCCTCTTGGGCCGGGCACAGCCATTCCTGTCTGGGATCGGGCCTCTCACAAGCCCCCAACCTCCATCTGCCTTTCCAGCCCTGACCGCTCCACCAGCACACTCTCTTTCAAACTACAGGTGCTTTCACCGTTGGAGGAGGTTAAGTAGCAAGAGTGAAAAGCTGTGGAGAGAGACAGACCTGTGTTCTAACTCTGACTCTGGCCCCTGTTAGCTGCAAAATCCTGGACAAGTTACTTAACCTCTGAGTTACTCAGAGACACTTAGTTAGTTATCTGCATGCAAGTAATTTATTTACATATATGCGGCAGGACAGCAAATAGGCTGTTGGTAATGAACAAAAGCAAAACAGGATTTTTTTTTTTTTAATGTATTTATTTATTTATTTTTGGCTGTGTTGGGTCTTTGCTGCTGCGCTGGCTTTCTCTAGTTGCAGTAAGCGGGGGCTACTCTTCGTTGAGGTCCGTGGACTTCTCATTGTGGTGGCTTCTCTTGTTGTGGAGCACGGGCTCTAGGGCACACAGGCTTCAGTAGTTGTGGCACACAGGCTCGGTAGTTGTGGCTCGCGAGCTCTAGAGTGCAGGCTCAGTAGTTGTGGCATACGGGCTTAGTTGTTCCGCGGCATATGGGATCTTCCGGGACCAGGGATCGAACCCGTGTCCCCTGCATTGGCAGGCGGATTCTTAACCATTGCGCCGCCAGGGAAGCCCAGGATTTTTAAAAGACGGGAGAGGAAAAATTTTTCTGGGAACTGTGATTTTGTTTTTATATTTTCTTTGTCACTTGATAAGTGGGTGGCTGGGTGAGAGGCCCATTTAGGCAATCAGCCCTGAGCAGGCTGGCTGGGCCTTGGAAGGCAGCAGTTTTCATTGTTTATGGATTCTCTGGGAAGCTTGAGAGTTTAGCATGTGGTATACAGGAGGGCAGACTCTGTGAGGTCCGCCATGCCCCTCATGTAGGCTGAGTCCTCACCACTCCCTCATGCGAATCTCTCCCAGTAACCACCTCCCGGGTTAGAACTGTGAAGGCTTTATGGGTAAATACCTGTAAACGTTAAAACAGTACAGTCAGGTCTGCTATAATGCTTGTCTCAGAAATACTAATTTGTTCCAGTGCAATTGACATATGAGGGAACAATTCGAACCTACTGCAAATTTCACATTTGCTGATGAATGATTTCATCTTCGGGAAACACTAGGTGAAAGCAGAAATCTGCACCCAGATGAACCAAGCCGCCTAGGAATACAAAAAACACACATGGCCACACCCCAGACATCTCCAGCTACCTCAGTTCACCATATCCTTCCATATCTGGTATCACATAACTGATACCCTCGACCGTCCACCATAACACGCAGCCACCCATGTCCAGGAGCCAACATCCCTTCCAACACCCACATCCAGAAGCCAGCTTCAGGTCTTTCTTGAGGTAAAGTGCCATACTTATTATAGTACTGATGAACTTCTTAACCATTCAATGTGTAAAACCATGCTACTGTTTTTACTAGGTGTATTTTTTACGTATCATTGACAAAGTTTTTGAGTGTTGTGCCCCAACCTCATTTTCCCCATAAGCCCTGTGATTTTTATTCCACGATTTTGCAGAGCGCTGTGAATTTTAGTAACACATATGCAGTACTATAGCCAGGACCAGCTACATAATATGTGGGGTCCAATGCAAAATGAAAATGTGGGCCCCCTTGTAAATAAAAACATTTATTGAGAATCATCAGGGGTCAGGCACTGTGCTGGGCGCGGAGACCTGGGGGAAGGGAGTACATGGCACTTGAATGAGTCGCCCTAGTAAACCCAAGGTAGGGGAAAGAGCCAACAAGCTGAGCCAGCTCACTTGGGTTTCCCTGGTGTCGGATGTTGGGAGACAATTCTCCTTTGGTCTCTCCTGTTTCTGCAAGTCTCTGGAGCAGAGGTACTGACAGCCTTTTGTTCTCCACTATCTTTTCAAGGATGTTTATAAAGTGTGAACAGCCTTGGAAAACAGAGATAGTGTCTCCCTCTGAGACAGAAGACTAATTTGTTTGCCATCCAATATAACAAAGATAACATCTACATTGGGGGAAAGGTTGGGCAGGTTTTCTTGCAGCCCCTTACAAAGATTGGTGTTTTCTAAGGTCAGGGTTCCTCAGCTATGATACAAATCCATTGTGTCCCAGCATTCACTTGGGCCTACCTCTGCACTGCCCAGTGGGACTTTGGGGGCAAGGGAAGCCAATGTGAACATGAAGTTCAGGCTACTTGCTGCTCCTTGAGTAATAAAGTCCTTTGTCTCTCTCTTCTACCTGAATCCATGAAACTGTGCAGGCCAGTCCAGGAGAGACCAGGAGGAGAGGCCAGGCTGGGGCACTGGGCACCTGGGAAACACCTGACTGAGCAGGATGGCAGGCAAGGAAGCTAAGGTTTGCCTGGGAAAGAGCCTCAGCAAAGACCTGATGAATAAGCTTCATTCAAACCCTGAGGCACTGTGAGGACCAGCCAGGTAGAGTTGGAAATGGAAAAGACAGCTGCAGGGAGAAGGGAGCCGGGGCAGGAATCCCTGGGGGCAACCCGAGGGAGGGCCTCCTCCTTAGCAAGCAGGTGTAGGCCACCTGGAAGCGTGGTCAGAGCTTCCTGATTTGGGGATGGGAGATGGCGGCAAAGCCAGTGAGGAAGGGTCTGAGGTCTCAAGGAATCTTTGGGCACCGGAGGGAAGCCGGGAGCCTCTGGCTAGTGCTGTTCCTGTAGAAAGCCCCTCCTCCCAGAGATGATGACTTTCACACCCTGGTTCCCACCTACCTTCCCTCTCTCCCTCCCCTCCACGAACTCAAAGTCCTCCATCCCAGGTAGAAAACAGAAACACCCACCCAAGGAAACCCCCAAACACAAGTGCCTTCTGCACAAAGTCCCCCTCCTAACCCTCGCCTCCCAACACAGCAAGCTGGGAGCTGTTGCTCCTTGCAAAGCAGGCTCCTGGGATGCTCCTCAGGCCCTTCTCCGCAATTTCCCTCCTTTCTGAGGCTTCTCTCACTCAGGACAGTCATTCTAGAGTCCAGCCAGGTACCCAAAGGATTTCACCTCCATTCCAGGAAATCTGGGTGAGTCAGCTGCGAGTACTTCCCACGTTTCTCATAGTGCCATGCAAGCTGGCAGCACCAAACTACTAACACCTTGTAGGAGCCCTAGTTTCACTGCCTCATTTACTCTTATTACCACTCCTTCCACGCCCACACCTGGGCTGCATCCACAGGGGCTGGACTCCTGATCTGCCTCAGTCAGAACGACCATCTTCCTGTGTTCTGGGGACTCTGCCCACAGCCCTTTCCCGTGGTTCGGTAGTTCAGGGTCTGGCCTGGATGCCTGAATCAAACCTGTAAGTTTGCTCAGCTCTTCCCTTCTGGCCTCTGCATTTTCTCCTTGCCTTCCTCACCCGCTGTACTCATCTGATGAAAGGCTGTACTTTAGGTCCTGAGAAGAGAACAAGAAGTCGTTGCTTTTTGTTTGTTTGTTTGTTTTTAATACATTGATCATTTATACAGAAACACAGACTCACGGATATGGATAAAAGCACCAGTGAATTTTGATTTTGCCTCTCATTCCTGCAGAGGGCTGGTGGGGAAGGAAGGAGAGGCTTTAACCAAAGAATAAGGGTTTGGGTTTCACGTTCTTCATTTTTTTTTTTTTTTTCCTTTGCTTCCAGTTTATTTTGACATCTATAGTAACAAGAGTCATAACATGGGTTTTAATTAAATACCATAAAGCAGTTGGAAAGAAACAACTCCCTTAATTGTTTTACTGGTAGAAAACCCTCTGGTCAAAAATCTCACCTAAACTCAGACACATATATCTGTTGTCACCTTGATATCTTCACTTGAGTATCTCATCGGTACCTCCTACCTCAATACATCCCCAAACTCGAATGAATGACTGTAGGTCTGATTTGCCAGGTACAGGCTCAGTTTATGTTGTTGTCCCAGTTGCTCCAATGGTGCCTCCTTTCATTTTCAAACGTGTGCTGCTCGGGACAGAAATACTATGGTCACCCTACCGAAAAGAGACTCATGTCTTCCCCTCCTGCAACCTCCTTCCATGCCTCCAACTTACTACTCCACTGATGTTCCCTTTCTCAGTTACTGGCACCATCCTCCTTCCTGTGGCTCAAAGGAGAGCAGAAGAATGACCCTCTCCCATTAAGCCTTGTGGGTTCTATCTCTGAAACCTTTCTCCAACCAAGCATTTCTCTACCTCCCTGCCACTGTACTTCTCCATACACCATCATCTCTTGCCTGGGCTATTCTATGAGGCCTCCTCTCTCATCTAGTCTCGCTCCTTCGCAACTTGATCTCCACCTTTTTTGAACCAAAAGTCGGATCACGTCACCCCTGCTTAAATCCCTGTAATGGTCTCTCATTGCCCTTGGATGAGGAGTGCCAAAAGGAGCAGCCTTTTGTGATAGGCCCTAGTGTGATAGCCTAGTGTGATAGGCCCAACAAACCATGAGTTTCATGTTCTTAATCCTTTAGGCAAAGTACAGTGATCTTTACTCCGATGGCATGGGGTGGGGGGTTGGGGGGTCCTCTGAAAGCCAGGTCCTTACAGGTGTGTGCCTGCTCTTGGCAGAGGGGCAAACTAACCAAGGGCGGTGGCCTAACTATCTCAAAGGGACCAGGGGTTTGGGGTTTGGCTACCCAGGACTGTTAAAAGCGACCAGACATTCAGGGGCTCTCCAGGCAATAACAGTCATGAAACATTTCAAAGCATTTTTAGAAAGCCAATCTCACACTTAAATTAGGCTAATACGATAAGTATAAATTATATATACTAGTATATCACATATCACAATAATTTAATAATTATACAATATATATTATTTATTATAAGATATTGGAGCCTACATTTGATGTCCTGACATACAGGTTGCATCCAGGGCCTGTAGGCTTTCACTACTCTGTGAGATAGTCTAGTGTCAGAATAAGAAAAAAGCCCTCAAAAATATCCTTCCAGGACTGGCCTCTTCCCTGCTCTTGCATGTTATGCTTCTTAGTAGCATGGATTAGAAAGAAGATTAGGTGGATTCAGTACGATTGCTTCTGATTCTCGGAACCTCATTGTCTCGAACAGGCCCCTCTCCCCCAGCCTCTAAAACACAGTCCTTGAAGAACTTCACTGACTTGCATAATCACTGCATAAAATGAGCTTATCTGCATAAGACTAACACCAACTCGCTGGATCTAGCCTAGCTGACCATCTCCCAGTTTACCAGTTTACCAAGACCCTGGTGGGGATAGTAACCTCACAAGCCTGTGGCCAGGCTTGCCCACCCCCACTGACCATCTCCCTTCCAGAGCAATTCACCCAGCAAGAATCCTACTATAACCCCCTCACTTTCATGAGCTGGCCTCTCCACCCAGAACAACCCCAGACTCTTACTTGAAACCACTTTTTGGCTCTTTTTCTATGTCCGCCTTCCCTGTGGGGGACACTGTTTGTTGAGAACCTTCTATGTGCTAAGCTCATAGGAATGATTATTATTATTCCCATTGTGTAGGTGCGGAGACTGAGGTTCAGCTAGGAAGCAGCTGGCCCTCGGTGACTCCAGAGCCCTTGCTCTTTCCCCAGGAGCACTCACTCTGCCTTCAGGGGGCTCACACCCTCCTTCCCCGAAGGAGAACAAGCCAGGTGACTCCTCCCTCAGGCTAATCTCTTGGACCTGGGGCCAGGTCCTGGCAGTTTATTCTGGACCTGGTACCTCGCGACTAAATCAATCTCTAGACTCCAGAATGAATGTGAACTTCATTTCAGTGAAAACTTCATCTTGCCGGCCTTGCGGCCACGTGGGGAGCAGACTTATCAATCATAATCCTCTTGCCTCTCCCCCCCTCCTCTGTCCCAGGGCTCCAGGTCTCCAGGGAGTGTGTGTGTGGGAACTGGGGAGAGAGAACATTCCAAGTGCACCTGAAGAAGTCATTTCAAGGGGGCAGGGCAAGGTGGGAAGTTACTTTCTCCCATCGAGGGAGCGTCTGGGTCTGTGTAGATGAAAGAGAAAATGTCTGGATCTAGTTCTTCCCCGCCCTTGGAGAGTGGTGTGTGCGTGTGTGCGCAGGGCAGGGGTGGGGGGCAGGGAGTGGGCTGACCAGCCCAGCTGTGGAATGCCTGAGGACAGGGTGGGGTGGTTTATTTTTAAATATATTGTCCTGTCCCTCACCCCTTGCCCACCCTTATTTTCTTCTCCACGTTGAGAAGGAAACCAGGAAGTGTGACACTTTCACTCAGCTGTAGTAAGCCCACACTGGGGAGCGAGTGCAAGGCTGAAATCGCGGTGGCGGTGGCGGGGGTAGGTGCGGTCAGCTCCCTGCTTTTCTGCTGTATCCACTTCCCTGGGCAGTGGAGGGTGGTCTCGGCATGGCAGGAGGCCGCCAGGCTGGGGGCTCCTGGGTCTGCTGCCTGCCCAGCTTCCCCCCTCCCTTGGGAAGTTAGATCAGGTGATTAGTCCCGCCCATTTCCCTGGGTCACCCAGCCTGGCTTGTGGCTCAGGGGTGACAAGGGCAGGCGTTTGGGAATTTCCAGGGCCAGCCCGGGGGGAAGTGGCTCACCTGCCGGGCTTCCCTGCGGAGGCCATTTGTCCTCTACCGTAACGACCCACACGTACCCTTCGCAAGCTTTCTTCAAAGGGGTTTTATTGGGCTGGATAAGTGTCCCCCCAAACTCATGTTGCCTCAGAATGTGACCGTATTTGGAAATACAGTCTTCACGGATGTCATCAGCTAAGTTAAACTGAGGTCATGCTGGATTAGTGTGGACAGTACTCCAATGACTTTTGTCCTTATAAGAAGAGAAAAGAGACAGAGACACACAGCAGGAAGATGGCCATGTGGTGACGGAGGCAGAGACTGGAGTGATGCAGCTGCAAGCCAAGAAATGCCAAGGATGCCGTCAACCACCAGACGGTAGAGAAGGCAAGGAAGGATTCTTCCCCGGAGCCTTTGCAGGGAGTGTGCTCTTGCCAGCAACTTGATTTAGGATTTCCGGCCTCCAGAACTGGGAGAGAATACATTTCTGCTGTTTTAAGCCACCAAGTTTGTGGTACTTTGTCACGGCAGCCCTAGGAAACGAATACAAGAGAGATCCTCTTGGACTGCCCTCAGTGGGTCTGTTCCATTGCTCAACATACACTCAGACCTCAGGACCGCAAACCCAGAGGGCCCATCAGTAAATGCCCCTCCCCCCATACCTAGATCCCTCTAGACTGTGACCCTGTGAGGGCAGGGGCTATATCTTATTCATCTCAGCATCCCCTGTGCTGGGCACAGTGCCTGGCACACAGGTTCACAGAATAACAGGGCTGTTGGAGTGCCAGGCTGACCCTGAGTTTTGCTGCCTCCACTGTACCCTGGGGAGCAGGGCTTGCTGGGCCTCCCTGGCTCTGCTCTCCTTCCCTCCCCTTGGCCGACCCCTCCAGCTTCGGCTAGTTCCTCTCCGCGGGGAGCTGGGGAGAAGGAGAGGACCTCACTTCCCAGCTAGGATTTGCTCCAGGTCTATTTCCATTTTCTTCTTCTCTGTTCCTCTGCTTAAGTTCCCCCACCCCATCCCCTTCTCTTTCAAATTCCTTCTGGATTACTTTCTCTAGAATATCACCTGGGCTATGTATCAAGTCTCAGTTCTTCAAATGAGAGGCCTGGCAGCTGGTCCTGGATCAGGGCTGGGAGCTCACCCAGGAAGGCATCCTTGAGGGACTCTGTTTCCCAGTCCACCTGCAGAGTCCTTAATCCACCCATCAATTTTAGCTCACCTGACTAATGATCTCATTTTACTGTTGGTTTTGCCTCTACCGTTAGACTGTCAGCATTAAACCCCAAGTGTCTGAGAATACGCTCACACCCTGTAGACTTAGCTAATTCATGTTCATTGACTTCCTGCTGTAGGAGAAGGAAGATCAGAGCAGTGTAGCAAAGCATACCAGTCCTGATTCTTGCTTAAGGAAATGAACTTACATAGGCAATCACCTCTGCATTACTTGTAATAGGGACAAGTAAATAGCCTGTGTCCAACTTAATTAAATAAATTATATGGCAGTCCACTCAATGGAACATTATGCTGACTTTAAAAATGTGTGCGTGAAGTGTTTCATAACAATGAGAGGAAATGTTTAGGTTTAAAGTTATGTGGTAAAGTAGAATCCAAATTTATCTATGATGTGATAGATTAAAGCTATGTATATGAGCTGTTCCTGGAGAAGTAGCTAGAAATCTATCAGTGTATTAAGAGGGGTTTTTCAAACGTACTGATGATGTTTTTCTCCTCTCTACTTTTAAATATTTTCCGTATCTGCTATCGTGAGCATGTATTACTTTCAAAAGGGGAAAAAAACAGCGATGGTAAACTTTATTTGAAAAAACTCTTTAAGGCCTGGGCTGGGCTCTCTGTCAGAACCCTGTGTTGGAAGCCTCTGCTGGCCGCCCTGTCTGAGAGGGCAGGAGGCCCCATCATGACAGCCCTTACTGAGCATTGCCTGTGGACAGAGGTTTAGGCTAGAGGCAGCGGGTCTGACTGGGGTGCTAGGAGTGCACAAGACAACCTAATAACCATGGGAGGAAGAGTGCAGAGCAGAATGAACACTGGGGGCGTGGGCGCAAGCCCGCATCTGCCGCTGACCAACCGTGTGACCTGGGACACTCCCTTCTCTGTGGGCCGGCACCTCTTCCATGGCAGAATGAGCAGTGTGGACTCCATGATGGGCAAGGTTCTTCCGGTTCTAAAATTATGTTGAGACTTTTTTTTCTTTCAGAATTTGAGAAGGGAAGCCTACCCGTGGTCACAGATAGTGAATCTGAGCCCCTAGGTGCTGGCTTTTTGACTGAGCACTGTTGCTAATTTCCAGGACTGAGTTTTCTTCTCCTTAAAGTGGAGTGAATGGATAAATTTAGACTCCTGGGCCTCAAGTCAGTCTGCCCCTTCACCCCTGCCCGGGCACTCAGCACGGAGCCTCCTTCCTGGGGACCCCAGGCCTGGAAGATGTTGCTTGGGGAGGCATTAGTCCCCCTCCGCCACAGAGGGAAAATGAGAAATGAACTAACTGGCGTGAGAACGCAGGGCACTTTTAGAGAAAGGGCCTTGAAGCCCAATCCTGGGGGAATGACAGGGGCCTTTGTGTGGCCCAAACACCAGGGCCCCGGCTTCCACCACAGCCTGGGAGTCAAGATCTCACAAGCAGAGCTTCGCCTTTGTCACCTTGGCTCCCTCCTCCGCAGTGGCCTGACACCAACACATAGCACACTCCCGTGGCGGGTCCAGCCATGGGGGAGCCCCTGCCCCAAACGGCGTCAATCCCATTGGTCTGTATGTTTTGCAGCCTGGGAATCTTGTCCTTGCAGGCAGATCTCCCCCTCCTCTGTGTAGCAGAAGCCACACCCACCAAGATCATAACCACCACCCCTCCCCTTGCTGGACTGTTGAGTACAGAGCAGTGGTCAGAGAACTTGGAGTTGTGCAGATCTGGATTTGAAACCCAGCTCAGATGGTCAGTCTCTATATCGTAAAATGGTCATCCTCTTTTTTTTTTTTTTTTAATTAATTGATTTATTTTTGGCTGCGTTTGGTCTTCGTTTCTGTGCAAGGGCTCTCTCCAGTTGTGGCAAGTGGGGGCCACTCTTCATCGCGGTGCGCGGGCCTCTCACTATCGCGGCCTCTCTCGTTGCGGAGCACAGGCTCCAGACGCGCAGGCTCAGTAGTTGTGACTCACGGGCCTGTCGCTCTGCGGCATGTGGGATCTTCCCAGACCAGGGCTCGAACCTGTGTTCCCTGCATTGGCAGGCGGATTCTTAACCACTGCGCCACCAGGGAAGCCCGGTCATCTTTTAAATGAGTGTCTCAGGTTGGGTCCTGCTGGAAGCAAACACTGAGGTGGAGTGAAATGGAAAAGTTTATGGGGAATAACACCTGTGAAAGGACAAGGCAGGAGGCAGGATTGGGTGGGAGCCAGCACAGCTGACAAAGCCACGAAGTCCCTACAGTTTCTGTGGGATGTGCTGAGGCGCAGACTGCCTCTTAAAGGAATCTTGTGGGACTGGAACTAGCCAAGTCCTTGCACCACTGCCTTGCTCAGTCATTGACCTGAGGGTCACCATGAGAAGAGAGTGCTCTTGGCTTGAAAGTTGAGGTGCACCTGAAGGAGCTAACAGCTGGCGCTACCAACTAACCACTCTCCTTGCAGCCAACAGTGTATCCATTCCTAAAGGCGTATCTCTGCGTCTACCTTGGGGAAATAACAGTTCAGCATATAAGCCCCCACCAGCAGAGGATAAGCGCTTAGGGCATGTTAATTCCATTCTTTGGCTTTGGAGCCAGGCAGACCTAGGCTCGAATTCCAGCTTTGCAACTTCCCCGTGTGACCTGGGCAGGAGTGATTCAGGGCAGTTAGCATTCCCCAGTTCCACCTGATCACACAACCCGGACCGTGACTCAGTCATGACGAGAGTGCGTGTTCATCTCCCTGAACGTCAGTTTTCTCAGATGTGAGATGGGGATGGTGATATGTACCTTGCAGGGCTACGGGGACATACACAGGGCCTGGCACTCTAGTTCAAGCCTTAAGATTGAACAAATCAGGATGAATAAATATCTGACTTCCTGCCCCATCTCAATCTAGGTGTTTTAAGGCTGGCCGGGAGTAACTTTATTAGCAGCATGAGGGTCTATCAGGGCATAAATTATATGGAGGTAAGCAATTTTAACCCCACCCCCAGATGAGAGTCTCCCACTTTGGGTAACCTAGGAGAGAAGTCTCCTTTAAAGATCTTGACACGCTGCCCAGAACCCAGGCTGAGTCTATTCAGGCCACATCTGTATCTTCCTTCCATGTGAAAATGTCATAATCTTATCCTTGCTCCAATTTACTGATACCCCAAGTCAAGACTGAACTCTCTGGCCCCCCATGGAATATCAACCTCAATTTGGTTTCAGATTCTTGCCCCCGAGTACGCCCAGCAGTCTGCAGGTCCAGGAGGTCTCCACCAGACAGACCTCCGGGAATCTACTCATCTCTTCCCTTCTCACTCACCCCTCTCTGTCCCCATCAGATGCCTTGGGAGGGGAGAAGGAAGGACAAATAGAGAAAGAGGGGCATTTGTCATAGAGACCCGGAAGCATACCAACCCTGGAAAATGGGCAAGCCAAGAGGTAGCTGGGCTCAAAGGGAAATGGGAAAGGAACTGGAGGCAGGCAGGGAGAAGATGAATTAGATTCACACGTGCCAACATCCTAAAACCCAAAAGAGATGCAAGAAAGACTCAGTATGCAAATGAGCCTGGAATTCTTTTCCAGACTCCTCTTCATGCCCTGCTTCCCTCACTTGTTTCTACCTTCAGGGATGATGTCAGGATGAAACGAGAGGCCAAGTGCCCTCTACAGGTGTCTTCACACCTATAAAGCACTTTTACGTGTTTGAGCTCATTTTATTTTCACAACCTTTTGGGTAGGTGTTATTTGACATAGACTTTTGTTTGACTGAACTTTAGTCAGGCTCCTAAACTTCCTTCTAGGCCCATCTGTGCACTTCCCTGTAAAATCCAGTTTTAGCAAGAGCCCTGCCAAGTCAGTTTAGCAAGAGTGTCCCATCCTCAATATCTGGAAATCTCAATGTCTGATCAGGCGCCTCACCCTCCTCCATCCCTCCAAGGTGATGTCTGATCACCCTGGCCTGTCTTCGGCCAAAAGTCCTGTTAGGTTGGTTTAGCCAGAATCCCCTCACCCCTGATGTTTTTTCTTAGTAATTTTCTATCCACTGACCCTTACCCTGCTTCTTGGCTATAAATTCCCACTTGCTCATGCTATATTTGGAGTTGAGCCTGGGCCTATACTGAGGTCCCTTTTCTCATATTGCAAGAGTCCTGAATAAAATCTGTTTTTATGCTTTAACTACCTGTCCAGCTCTGTTTTTTCTTTGACATGTTATCCTTATTTTATAGATGAGGAAAATAAGTCTCAAAGAGGGTGTGACTTGCCTTGGGTGGCAGAGCTGGGATTCAAGCTCAGGTGTCCTGAGCCCAGTTGGAGTCTTGGCCACCACAGTAGCTTCTGGAGAACATTCTGTGCCTCCAGCGTTCCTTGCATTGGAAAGTGGGAGGTTTGCTGTGTTAGGTCGACAAGATGTCCAACTCTTACTTTGGTCTAACGTGGAATGCTTTTTTCTCTTCTAAATACGAAACTGTAGTCCAGTAAATGTCACCAAACAAAACACATAGCAAGTTAATAGAAAGAACTCATGAGCAAGAACTGACACAGAAAAAATGATTAAGAGGCCAAGTTGGCCTTGGTGTCTATGTACATTTTTTTCAGTGATATCTTCCTCGTATCCTGTCCCACTGCTCTATGCTTAAAATTCCTCTTTACCCTTATGAATTTCCTTCTCCTGGGAAAGAATGGGATCAACAGGTCCATACAGAGGTGGGACTGTTTGGGGGACCATGCTACTTCTCTGAAGTAGTTGCACTATAACTGGAAAGTCCAGCCTTTGGGCTTTGGCTGTAATTGGGATTTCAGCTTCAGAAAGCAAGTAGCTGACAAGGTGGTGGAGCCTTCCTGGTCCTCTGAGACGGCACCACAGTGTAGCCATCCACTCCTCTTTGGATGGCTCCAGGTTTCTGCCTGGGAACGTGGAAATGCCGATTCCTCATCCTAGGCTGTGCAGTGAGAGCCTGAGCTCCCTGCCTGGGGACCAGTCACTCCACAGACCCCACACTCAGGGAATCAAGTCTGGAGAAACCAGAAGCAGGGGTTCACGCCGTGGCAAAGGGTGGGGGAACATCGCTGTTGCTGTCCTTTGCAGAACTATACCAGCTACCTCCTTTCACCTTCAAACTCTGCCTGGCACACTCAGTTTGGAGTTCCTGTCCCTTCTTGGTTATGCTTGTGAGTCCCAAGAGGTCAAAATGGGGTGCCCTGGTCTCCAAGGTCTCCAGGAGCAGCCCCTACTTCCTCGTGGGCTCACAATTCCTTCTCCCCAGGTTCTACTCTCTACCGCACTACCCACCCCAGATCTCTCAAGCAGCTTCCCCAGGTTGCCTTGGGCTTTCTGGACCCTGGCTCTGTTGCGTCCTCTGCTGGAAAGAGGAAATCCACCATTTGGTGAGGGTCTACCCTGTGCCCAGCACTGAGCAGATGTTCCCAGCCCAGTGTTCCATCCCACAAGTAGCATACGGGGTATTTCTGATTCCCACCTCTCACCCCACATTGCTCCCCCTACTTGCCATGTTTCTTAGGGTCTCCGCAAATTTCACTCTCCTATTCATATAGCCCCAAACTCACTCCCTCTTAGCCCCTGTCTTCCCCGTTCTGCCCTGCCCTTCCTCCTGAAATGAGCCGGCTGCTCCCGCTGTGTCAGTCCGAAAAGCCGGCAAGACAGGGGCAGCCCAGGACACCAGGCAGGAGGGTGGGCCCCCCATTTCCGTGTGTCCTGGTTTCTATTCCTCTACATGCCCCTCCCGTCCCTCCCCCCCCCCCCCTACTTGGCTCAGGCTGACTAGAAACGGAGCGAAGGGTGTATCTGTGTTTATATTTTTTATTTTTTCCTGGTGGGGGAAGGGGGTGGAGATTGAGGAAAGAAAAGATATGGCAAGGATGATTGGCACGGGGCCCCGCCTTCTTTTGTCCGCTTCCCCTGGTACTCTGGCCCCTCAGGGAAATACACCTGTTTAAGGCCAGCAGCCAGCGGGGACAGGTTCACCTCTGCTCCTCACACAACCACTTCTGTGCTGACGAGCTTCCCCAGGGGAGCGTGAGGGACTCTTTCTGGAGCCATGAGGGGTGTCCACTGGAGGAGGGTCCCCTGTGTGTTCCTGGGCTGCTTGTGTTCCTGCGTCCTTGGGCCAGTGCTCCTGGGTAAGTGATGCACCTGGGGCAGCATTCTGGGGATGGGGTACCTGACTTCACCGATCCCATCCGAGGAGCTGGGGTCTGTCATGGGAGAGAGACAGAGAGGCAGAGAGAGGTGAATGGATAGAGATGGGACAATCTCATGGGGGGAGATGGGGGAGAGAGAGGGAGAACGCTAAAGAGACCGAGGAAGGAGGATGTAGAGACAGAGAGAAGCAGGGAGATGGGGGAGTGTCCTGGTTTGGGGAAACCCACTGGGGGAACCAGGGCTTTTTTTGTGGAAAGAGACAGGTAGGCAGAACTGTAGAAAAAGGGAGAGAGAGTTGAGAAGGAATGACACAGAAAAACAAGAAAGCTGGATAACAACTGGAAGAAAAACTTACAGAAAGATATAGAGTCAGAGGAAAAGACAGGCGAGAAACAGATGAGTCAAAGCAAAGTAGATCCAGAGAGAGGAGGGAATCAGAGGAGACAGGCAGGATGGAAAGGAAGGACCAGGGGAGAAAAGAAGCGACTGGCTTGGAGAAAAAATGCAGGACTAAAGGGCAGCTGAGACAGGCAGTCGGCTCCTTGCCTCTGAACTTGGGTTTAAAAGCTTCCTCCTGGGCTAATGCCCCCAGGGCAGGGCTCACAGCCCAGGTGTTGGTGTTGGCCTTGGCCTCCGCCACACCCTGACTGCCCGCCTCTGTCTGGAGCTGCAAGTAGAGCTGGAACTAAGGCCTTCTGGAGAAGCTCCCCCTGGGTCCCCTGTCCCTTCCTCACTACCTTCCAAGCTGCCCCCCTGGCCCCAGGGCCAGGTTTCATTCTGTATTTCAGGGTGTCTGAGTCTTCTGAACGTCTCTGGGGCCAGGGGAGTGTGAGGGGTCAGGACCCCAAACCGAAGATATAATCACAGCTCCCTCCCCTCCTCAGCAGGCCTGGGGAACCTTCACCCAAGGAATCATTTCTCACACAGTGGGTCAGAGGAACACACTCTCTTACAGATAGTAAGAGGCACAATGCCAGGGATGTGGAAGAGTCCACCTTCCTTGAAATGTTTAAGGGCTTGGCTAAGACCAAACAGAACGCCCACCCTCTACACCACCCTCACACCCAAAGCCCCTCATCCTCCCTACTCATCATGCAGTGAGGAAACAGAGGCCAGAAGGAGCCTTCGGAACCTTCTGTTGCCAGCCCCATAGGGTCTGTTCCTGGGGGTAAACTAAGGGGTGTCTGTAGGAGTCATGACCATGGGCAATGGGGAGAAGGTGGTTTGGATTTAGGGACCTTGGGTCCAGTCTTGGCTTTGCTGCTAAGTGATCTGGTCCCATTACCAGGTCCTAGTGTATCTCTCTCCAGGCCTCCGTTCCCCAATGGAAAAAGGATGGCATGACCTCTGGATTGCTGAGTTCTTAAGTTTTGATATTCTGTGATTTAAAGTCAACACAAAAAGTGTTCAGTACCGGCTCTGCACTCGGCCCTGCGTTAGGGTTGTCAAGGTCAGGAGGAGCCACGAAGTGTGTGGAGAGGAGCCCGAAGGGGCAAGGACTGGGGTGGGAGTGGGCAGGGGAAGGCAGGTGGGGAGCAATGGGGTATGAGCGAGAGGAGGACCTTGAAGTTGGAAGGGAGTCCCCATGATGGCTCTGAAGTCGCGCAGGGTGCCCTGGAACCGAGTCCTGTGCATTGCGAAAGGGCACAAGATGGAGCAGGGCCAGGAAAGGAGGGGGAGTGGGATGGGAGGTGGTGCCCCAGGCATGTGACTGAGCATCCAGAGGACCTTGGAGGGAAAAGTAGTCTCCGCCGGACAAGCAGTGAGTCCCCCACGTCTGCCGGGGTGGGGAGTTCTGGGAAAGTGGGAACTGGTCAGTCCCATTCCGTTGGCTCCCTGAAGGGGACTCACGAGTGATCTGCCTATATCTGAACCCAGGGTCTGCTTCCACATTGCTGCCAACACCCTCACCCAGGCCTGGGTCATCCTTGGAGCAGGTGTCTGAGCCTTCACTCCAGGGTGAAGGGAGAAACCCTGGGGTTTCCATGAAGGTGCTATAGTGTAAGGGCTTCCTTAGGAAAAAGGAAAAAGCCCTGGATCCTGAAGGGGAAACGGGAAGAGAAGGGTGGACAGAGGCGGACTGGACAGGGAGCCAGCGGAGACGTGGTGCCTACAGGTGGCTCCCGGCAGGAATGGCTTAGAAGGAAGCCTGGCAACCCTGATTCCACGCGCTCTGGCAAGAAAACAAGGTAAAATAAGCCTCAGTCTCCCATACTATAAGTGGCCCAGTAACCTAGGGGCCACCGCCCTGCACAGCCACTGGGAGGCTATGGGACTGTAGCAAGTGCAGGACGGTGGAGATCCACGGCCACAGAGGGCCCCAGGGAGGGCTCTCCTGCTTCCCTTCTCTCCGAGAACCTCTAATCTGTCTGTCAGTTTAGGACAGGCCCACCCAACTTGCCACCAATGGCACCCAAGCCCTCCACAGGCTATCTGCCCCCCACCCCAGGAAACCCTCCCTGTGCTTGTGGACATCCAAAAGGAGACAGTCCCTGAACAGGAAAATCAATCAAATTTCAGTCAATGGCTTGCAAAATGTATAGCAAAAATCAGGAAGTTCAAACCAGAAGACCCCATGTCAAAATTGCCTCTTACCAGCCCAGGGGATGTGAGAAAAGAACCTTTAACTTGGTGTCTTCATTGGCAAAATTAGTGAAGTGGAAAGAAGCTATTTCACAGGGTTGTGGTGAAGATTAAATAAGATAGTATCTGGTACAAACTAGAAGATCCATAATATCTTGTTTGACAGACAGACCGCATGTCATTTTTTAAATTTTAATTTAATTTCATTTTACAATGTATTAAACTATAGTTGATTTTCAATATTGTGTTAGTTTCAGGTGTGCACCTTCAGATTCTTTTCCATTATAGGTTATTACAAGATATTGAATACAGTTTCACGTGCCATACAGTAGATTCTTATATATCTATTTTATATACAGTAGTGTGTATCTATTAATCCCATACTCCTAATTTATCCCTGCCCCTCCTTTCCCCTTTGGTAACCATAAGTTTGTTTTCTACATCTGTGAGTCTATTTCTATCTTGTATACAGATTCATTTGTACTGTTTTTTAGATTCTTCATATAAGTGACATCATATGATGTTTGTCTTCCTCTGCCTGACTTACTTCACTTAGTATGATACTGTCTAGGTCCATCCATGTTGCTGCAAATGGCAATATGTCGGGACCACTGCATTTCAGAGCTGGGAAGCTGGGGCAGGAGGATGATGGAGGCAGAGTGGAGAGGGCACCTCTGTTGGCTCGGAGGCACTCCCATTCATCCAAGGATCTTTGAGCTCTAAAAAGCCACCCTCAATCTTCCTGTGGGTTTGCAAGGGTCCGCTTGGTTTATTCAGAATGTGGCATCTCGCATGAGCTGATGCTGAATGCCAGTTCCACCGTGCGGCAGAGGCCCCGCTCCCTGACATCGCAGCTGCACGCTTCCTTGCGTGGCAATCTCCCCCACACCCTTGGTTTCTGGACTCAGCTCCAGAGGCAGAGGCTGTCCTGGCAGGGTTTGACACACCGGTGATTTATCTCCGTTGCCAGGAGAGGGCAAGAAGCCGTCGGCCTTTTCCGTGCTCAAACAAGCAGTTTGCTACCATGTCTGTTCTCTGGTTTCGTGGTGCGGCTGAACGCTTCAGAGATGCACCCACGAAGCCACCTCTCCCAAGGCCAGGACTAAGGGCTTTCCAGCCATCTCTCCTCCTACTTCCAACCTTTCGCCTTCCACCAGGCTGAATTCATGGCAGCAAATACTTAGTCACTGTTGTGTCCCTGTCCCCAACACAGCACTGAAGAGTTCAGTTGAAATGAACTCAATTTGTTGGCGTTTCATAGAGGTTTAAATACTCAACATTTTCCATGAGACTCCAAAGCAGCCCCAGGAACTGGGCGTCTGTGTTTGCACACGAGGCCTCCATAGTCGTGGCCAGGCTCCTACAGAGGGTGCTGGCTTAGCGGCAGGCAGCTCGGTTCTCCTCGTGTGCATTTTTAAGGTCTGCATAGACATCTCCGCTCTATACAGATGTCCCCAACTAAAATTGCAGTTTGAGTTTGACAGTGGGTTTGGAGAAATTCAGAACAGGAAAGAGTGTGGAGTTATTCATTCACTTGCTGAATTTCCACCCATGCCAAATGCTCTGGACACAAGGATGACGAAGTCATGGTTCCAGCCTCCCAAGCTTGTGTGAGGTCACACAGCCTGTAAGTAGGGCAGCTGGGCCTAGAAGGCAGGTCCCCTGACTCCTCGGTCACTGCATTTGCATTGTGGTACACAAGCTCTATAAACCAGCCCTGCTCATTGATAGAGGATGAACAGAAGCACCCACACCTCGTGCTGAGATATTCATTCGTTCATTCGTTCATTCTCCATTCATACATTCGTTAGTTAAACAACTATTTAAGGAGCGTCTCCTATGTGCCTGACATTGTTCTAGGGCAGTGCTGTGTGAACACAGTGAAGAATGGAACAGATGGGGCCCAGCCTCCTGGAGCTAAGATCTAGTATGCAGAGAGATATGAAATAATTACAGAAAAATTCCCAACTGCAAATGTGGTATTATGTTGAACAGGTATTATGATGAGAGTAAAATAGGGAAACTTCATTTGGATTAGTAAGTCCACCAAGGCCTCTCTGAGGAAGTGCCGTACGTATGAGCTGAGACCTGAAGGTTAAGTGGTAAGTGAGGTGGAAATTGGTAGGGTTGGGGGGAGTAGGGGGGGAGTGGAGGAGGGAGAGGAAGCATGAACCAGGCAGGGGAAGATGTGCAGAGCAAGGAAAGAGCTTGACTCTTCGGAGGACTTGAAAGAGGTAGACAGGTCCAGATGATGTAGGGTCTTGTAAGCCGTGGAATGGATTGTGGATTTTAGGGAACTAAGACACGCAGACAGTAAGGGGTTTTAGGTAAAGGATTGATGTGATCAGCTCTGAACTTTGGAATGGTTGCTCTGGATACCATGGAGGGAAATGGATTGGAAGGGGACAAGGGTAAAACAGAAACTAGTTAGGAGCTGGCTGCGGGAGTCCAGGCAGAAGGTACCATGGCATGGCCTGGTGGTAGCAATGGAGATCTCTGGGAGGAGAGTGGATAACTGTAAAGACAGCAGCAAACAGAGCTTCTGCCATAATAAGGACGTAGTCACAAGGATTGCTGCCTTTGCCAGGATCGCAGGACCTTGTAAAGACCAAGATAACAGGCAGTGCAGAGTGCCGTTTATTGAGCTTAGGTACTGAGCTAAGCATTTTACATACATTACCCCATTGGTATTACTATTATCTACCATCATCGCACTTTTATAGATAAGGACCTCAAGCCTCAGAGAGGTCAAGTAACTTGCCCAAGTCAAACAGTGAATGTTGGTCAGTTCGACTCCGGAAACAACGGTCATTTTTTTTTGAAATTGAGGTATGGTTGATTTATAACGTTGTGTTAGATTCTGGCATACAGCAAAGTGATTCAGTTATATGTACTGATATACACATATACATTATTTTTCATATTCTTTTCCATTATGGTTTATTTTAGGATATTGGATCTAGCTCCCTGTGCTATACAGTAGGACACTGTTGTTTATCTATTTTACATGTGGTAGTGTATATCTGTTGATCCCAAATTCCTAATTTACCCCTCCCCGCTTCCCCCTCGGTAGCCATGAGTTTGTTTTCTATCTATGTCTGTGAGTCTGTGGAACCCACACTCTTAACCACTTGTCTCCATTGACTCGTCCCTGTCAGTCTCAGAAAGGACCTTGCTAGGGGGCATCAGCAGTACCACGTCTGCCTGGAATCACAGCTAAACCAACCGAACAAACACCAAGTCATAATAGTTAGTACCATATCATTTTCCTGCTTCATTCCCTACTCCCCCAAGTCAGAGACCAGCTGACCTGTGTTCTGAGGGAACTGGGGTATCGGAAAAGTCACGGACGTCGTTACAGCTTTCTCACGCCTCCCTTCTTTTCCTCATCATGGAGCAATCTCCTTAGAGCTGACTGCTAAACAACATGAGGTCAGTAACACCAAAGAAAATTGGCTTCGCAGTTGGCTTCAAAGCAAGGACTTTCTCTCTCCTTCCCAACTGTACCCGCTGAAGTCACACCCCAAACAACGCCTATTCTTCACCTTGGATGTCACCACAGGTCATTTGACCTAATGTCTGGTGTGGCAGACATTAGGTGTAGCAGCACTGAGGTTGCCCTGGTGATAACCCCAGAAGCTCTGGAACCAAGTCAAGAGGCGTCACAACCTAGCTTTTACCGTCTGCTCAGCACAGCTCCAACGTTCCTTTTCCTCGATGCCCTCCTTGCCTCGGAAGTCCCATCTCCCGCTTCCAATATCTTGGTTTTGGAGCTTGTCTCTCCCTGGCCCCAGTCGAGGCAGGCCCACCCCCCTAGCCAAGGGTGGCCCTCAGGAGTCTGGCTACCTTTTGCCACAGCAGTGCTCACACTGCCCAGGCTGCAGCCACCGTGTCGGTCTTCTGACCTCAGGACCACTGTGACAGTCGCAGGAGAAACTGATGCCATTTCACCCTCTCTCAGCTAAAGGGACCAAAGACCAGGGGATGGGAACACATGAATTCATTCATTCAACAGATGGCTATGAAGTAATTCCTGTATGCCAGCCATCGTTCCAGGTGCTGGAGATATCTTGAGATCAGTTATCCTAAGGGCATTTTGAGTTAGCATCTTTCCTCATCATGAACTCTAGGAACAGTGGAGGAAAGATACACAGCAGACACAACAGTGGTCACCGTTTCTGTTTCCTCTAACAGCAGGAACACAAACACAACCGCCAGCTCCACTGTCACCCATCACAGTTCCTATAGCAGGGGCTCCGACAGCCATCACATCCATCACCTAACACCCATCCATCATCCCTGAGGGGCAGCTCTGGGAAGTCTCCAGCTCCCAAATCCTGACCACAGAGGGGCAGAAGCCTGACATCACCCACAGCCCAGAAACCTCTCAGAAATTTCAGCCTTTGGTCACCAAGAATTTCTGAGAGGATGACAGTCTTCATCCTTGATCCTGGGAAGTGCAGACCCAGCTGTCTGTGAGCAGCAGTTTCTACATCCTCCTTCCTCCTCTGTGGGAGGGGCTGAGGCTGCATCCCGTTGAAGATGCGGGGCTATGCCGATTCTGAGACTGATACACATACAAATGGCCCTGCTCTCCCTGCATAGGATGGCAAGGAGGGTGGTTATGCCTCTTTCCTCCAACTTCTTCACAACTTTCAGAGCACCTGCCACCCATCTGTGAGTCAACTTTCTCTTCAAGGTGAATCTTGCAGTTGGGTGATTTCCTTGGCTCTATACTGCCCTAGGCACAGCCCGGTGAAGAGCCCCACAAATCAGGAAATAACAGCAGAAAAGTGAAACTTTGTGGGTGATATGGCATATGGGTTCCTCACCTCCAGTTCCAAGAATAACTCAAGACAAACAGACCAGGCACTAAGAAGAAGCCTCTGCCCACAATGCACGCAAGCAAGACACAGGCTTTGTTTTCTCCTCAGGGAGTGACTTCACCACTATGTGGGGACGCTATCTCCCACTATCATCACCGCTTCTGCCACCATTCCTTCACCTGAGTCAACAGCAAGCACACCCATCACCGCCTCATACCTGTGGAGTCACCAGAGGGCCACACAGGAGAAATGAGGTCTATCAGCACCATCACACTGGCCGTCCCCGCAGCCCTGAGAGCACTGGGGTAACAGCTGGCCATCTCCCCCTGGACACAGTTCAAGGGGAGAAGAATAAAGGCCTTGCAGGGAGATCTCTGACTGCAGTGGTAGCAGAGAAATCCATGGCGGGTTCCAGGACTGCGAGTGAGGAACGCCTCACCTCAGTGCCAGCTCCGGTGTCCTCACTGTCCTTAGATGCAGGTTCCTCCTCTGGAAGAACTTCCTCCACTAAAACTATCCATTTTAGGTGACACGTGTCTTCTGACAGCAGTCTTATCACCGCAAGAGGTCAACAGCCATCACAACTCACTCCAACATCATCACAGACAAGGAGACACCAAGAAAATTGGCAGAAACCTCCCGGTGTCACTTGCCCCTGAAAATGTGTCAGACTTGTTCCCAGGCTCAGACCACTGCACGTGGCAAGCCAAGAGCTCGGGCAGGTCAGTCACCGTCCCTTACTTTATCTCTCCTGAGGTAGCGTTAGGAGAGCCCAAATTGTGGAGAGGCCATGAACTTGGTGACAGCCCCACAGCTGAGCCCTGTCCCTCACAAGGTATGCAATGTTGGGCAAGTCACTTAGCCTGTCCAAATCTCAGTTTCCTCATCTGTGAAATGGGGGTACTGTTAACTAAGAGAAGCTATAAAGCACTCCACAAATATGTGGTATCAAAATTGTTATTATTTATAGAGTGAAAATATGCCTGATGGGAGAAGTATGAAATAAATTCCTATTCCCAATGGTGGGGGTCAGTTAATCACAAGTCAGTTGACACTCAAGAACTTGATGTGAAGACAGTGTCTCCACACAACTGTCAATAGGGTAGAAATGCCTTGGTAAGAGGCATTCCTTATTACAGAAACCATTCTGCAGGGCAGACAGAGCCACTGACAAGGCTCTCAAACACTCTTCTCAGCCACAACCAGAGGAAGGTCAGCCAGCACCAAGTGGCCTCCCTCTGAGGATCCTGGTTTCCTTATCAGTAGTGAGAGGATGACAGGACCAATTCCAGCCACCAGTCTCCATGGCTCTGATAAAACAATGAGACCCTGCCCTCAGGATCCAAGCAGCTGCCTTCTAGGGCAGGCAATCCAGGTGTTTTCTAAAGCGATCCCTGCTACAGAGACGATAGTAGAAATTCCCCTTCCTGGTCCCCATAGCTGAAGATCAGCTCAGCAGTGGTGTGATGGAAGCTAAGAGTCAGGGTGGGAAATGGAGGAATCGGGAAGAGCAGTTAAGAGGTAGCTGCAATAGTTAATGACGATAACACAGCAAAGTGAACAGGAGACAGTGTGGGAGAAATACAGTAATTTGGAGGAATAATAGTTGGTCCCAAACTCTGTTGCTGGCAACAAGGAAGAGGAAGGAATCAAAGATGACTCAGGGATTTCTGGCCTGAATATCTGGGTTACAGTTAACTGAAGTTACAATTAACCTAAGGAAGGAAGATAGAAGAAACAGTTTGAGAGAAAGTTCAACTTGGACATGTTGCATTTGACAGGCCAGCCAGGAAGTGGCTGGAAAAGTGAGTCTGGAAAATGGGTGTGAAGTCAGGGTAGAATTATGTATTTGTAAGGTGTGAACATAGATGTAATTTAGCCAGAGAGAAAGTGTGGAAGGAGAGGGGAAGGGCTGGAGTTGATCCCCGAAGGCTGACTTCATCTGGGAGCTGAGGAGGGAAGAGAAGAGGTGAAGGGAACAAAAGGAACAAGGAATGTGTTGGGAGGAAAGAATCCTTCAGCTTCTGTGAGGGCAATACTGTGCAAATACCAAAGGGACACTGGTCAGGGAGAGACTGTTGAGGTAGATGCTCAATAAATGTTTGTTGAATGAGTGAATGGATGGTGCCAAATTTTACAGAAATTAATGGGAACTGAGAAGAAAATTTGTTTTGGTGCTTAGGAAGGAGTTTTTTGGTAACATTGGGGGAAAGTGTTTTCAGTGAGGTGACTGAGGTGGAGGAGAGAGAATAAGGAGTAGATGATAAAGAACACGTGGAGAGTGTAGACCCTTCTGTCAGGATGCTCACCTGAAACGACAGATAGGGATGTGGAGGACACAATATGGATGAGAGACTTTTATTTTAGGTCAGGAAAGACCTGGGCATGATAGTCAGGAGAAGAGAAGGAGCAATGCAGAAAGGGGCCCTCGGACAGAGAGACGTGATGGACTAAACCATCTGAGGGGGGAAGGAGGAAACAGACAGGGCACTGGGCATGCGTACGTGCGTGCGTGTACACAGCCTTTCAGTGAAGACTTAGCCTTTCTTTTTAGGTAGGATAGGGTACCTGGTGAAGGCAGAGACATTTCCTGGTGGAGAGGTTTTTGGGACATTGAAGGAGATCAAGTTAGACGGCTTTGGTCTTTTCAGTGAAGTAGAAGGTAGAGTGTCATAGAGAAAGGAGGGAGAGGACGGGAGAGGAGAGGAGGGAAGGGGAGGGGAGAGGAAGGGAGAGGAGAGGAGAAACATATTTCTCTCAAATATCAACTCTCCACAGTCAAATCCTTAGCTCTCTGCTCTGCAAATATATTACGTATTTGGCCAGGGTGAGAATGACAACGGGCTTCCGTTGTCTAACAATCTGATGAAAACTGAAAAGCCTGACTTGAGTTCTGCTAAAAGACAAGGTCAGTTCATTCCAGCAAAGCTTGAGCAGCAAGAATAAGGCTGGGAATATTCTTTAGAACAAAGCTTGGTCAAGACCCCCAATATCTGTGACTTCAGTAAGGTGGTTTTAGCTTACAAAAAAATGTTAAGAGCAGATACTATCATTTTAAGGATGGTGTTTCTTAAAATGTAGCCCATAGACCACCTGTATCAGAATCACCCTGGGCACATGTTAAAATGCAGGTTTCTGGATCCCATCCCACACATGGGGAATCGGAAGGGGTGGTAGGACCCAGAACGTATCCTTACAAGCTCCCGTAGGGATTTGGATGCACCCTATCTTTTGAGAACCACTTTCTTACCAATAACAACTTCTCTATAGCCTTCCTCCCTCACCAGGATTTCGTGCCTAAGAATAACCTACTCAAGTTTAGCAGGTTGGGTTATCTGCAAATTGTTTTCATAAATAGCTGAATAATCCGCTGAAGGAGCAGCTTAAGATATTGTTTAAATGGTGGTGAAAGACAAATACAATACTGTAGTTTTGATGTAACTAATGCTAATCTCTTCCTTCTAACAACGAGCCCAACAGATTTAGAACTTGTTAAGACTGCACCTAACAGTAGAACTCTGTCATCAACGTGAAGGGGCTCACTTGCCTTCTTATACACTGGAGCAGGAGACTCTAATCAACTCAGCGCATGGTTAGCAAGTTCTTTAAAGATTCAAAGGGACACAGCCCTGTTTGACAATATTTAAAATTGGTACTGCCAAAACAAGATTTTTCTCAAAGGGAGTGGGTATTGGGAAACATGTACTTGCTCATATACTGCCAGTGGGACTGTACATTAGCACAGCTTTTCTGCAAAGAAATTTGGCAGTATGTATCAATGACACGAAGACTTTTATAACAGCATTAACCAGTAATTCCACTTACAGAAATTTATGTTGAGGAAATGAGCTGAAATAATGAAAACAAAACAAAATATCATACAGAAAGATAGTCATCAAAGCTTTATTTATAGTAAACAGCCTAAGTGTCAAACAGTAAGTTAATTATGGGAATATTATTTGATGGAAAAAGGTGATGTCCAATGTTCCACAAGGGACACAGACTCTCTCCCTCTCTTTCTCTCTCTCTCTCTTTCCCTCTCTCTCTCTCTCTCTCTCACCCACACACCCACACCCACACACACACACTAGCAACACATGGAACAAGCATAAAATAAGGTTTATTAAGGAAAAGCTTCCAAGCAAAGTGCACATGATCCCTGAGCTCTCATTATTTCACAGAGAGAGGGTTATAGCAGGACACAATGGAGGAAGTGTTCTAGGAGAGAGACCTGCCCTTGTGCTGCTGCTGTTTGTAGGGAAATGGGAATGGTAACAATGCAAGTTTTCAGGTTGAGGGAATGGCTTTGTTAAGAAAGGGGACCTCCAGAGCTCAGCCAGTGGTGTTCACATAAAACACCCAAGATCTTGCTGTTGACATTAGCTGGCCCAATCCCCCTGAGCCAGCTCTTCCATGCTTACAAAAGGAGGAAGAGAAAGAACTACCATCAGAGACAGGAAAGATTTGTTTTTCTTCAGGCTATCTGTACAAAGAATAAAAGCATGAAGAAATGCTTATGATATCAGGTAAAATGTTTAAAAAGAGTGCAAAGTTATATATGCTAGGTAAGTTGAACTATATATTTTTTAAAGCATAGGAAAAATCTTGGAAGGACACATAACAATGTGATTGTCTGGGGAGTGAGATTATGGGGTTTTGGTCTTTCAAAGATCTATAGTTTACAATTTTTATATAATGAGTATGTCTTCTTTAATATATCTCAATATCGTATAACTTTGTCCATAAAGATTAAGCACATCTTTTGTTGGATTTATTCTTAGGTACTTTATATTTGTCACTATCAAAAACACTACCACCAAAAAACTTTTTTTTGCTGATGTATAGGAATGCAGTCATTTAAAAAATTTTTGGCCATATATGTAAAACTTTGCTAATGATTTATAAATTTAGGGAGTTTTCTATGTAAACAATTATATCACCTGCAAATAATCACACATTTGTTTCTTCCCTTCCATACCAAAAAGAACTTCTCTATACCTTCATACCTTTGTTTATTTTTCTTATTTTATTGCACTGGCTAGACCTCCAGCCTGATGTCGAATAGAAGTTGTTATAGCTGGCATCCTGGACTCATTCCAAATTTTAAAGGAAATATTTCCAATGTTTTATCTTTAAGTATGATGTTTACTATGGGGTTTTATTGATATTGTTGAGCAGGTTAAGGGAGTTCACTTCTATTTTTAGTTTGCTAGGAATTTTAACGGGATGAGTATTGAATTTTATCAAATAGTTTTTCTGCATCTGTTGTGATGATCATGTTTTCCCTTCCTTCTGTTTATATGATGATTTATATACTTTAATAAAGTTTTATATTCTTCTTGTATTTCTGGTTTAAACAGCTTGATCATGATATATTTTTTTATAAATCCAATATTGAACTTGGCTTGCTAGTATTTTGTTTAAGACATTTCCATCCATATTATTACTGAGATTTACTGATCTATAGTTTTCCTTTCTTACACTGTCTTTGCATCTTGGTATTATACTAACCTTACAAAATTAGTTGTAGAGCATTCCCTCTTTTACTAAACTCTGGAAGAGTTTGTATAAATTGAAATTATCTATTCCTTGAATGTCTGGTGAAAATTGCCTATAAAATCATCTCGACCTACATTTTGTGAGGGATGGACTTTTTCTCTTTTAACTGATGATTCAGTTTGGAATAGTTTATATTCAGATTTCCTATTTTTTTCTCAATTACTTTTCTTTTTTTTCTTTTTTAATTTATTTATTTATTTTGGCTGTGTTGGGTCTTTATTACTGCCCATGGGCTTTTCTCTAGTTGCGGTGAGCAGGGGCTACTCTTCCTTGCGGTGCGTGGGCTTCTCACTGCGGTGGCTTCTGTTGTTGCGGAGCATAGGCTTTAGGCACGTGGGCTTCAGTAGTTGTGGCTCACGGGCTTAGTTGCTCCGCTGCATGTGGGATATTCCTGGACCAGGGCTCGAACCAGTGTCCCCTGCATTGGCAGGTAGATTCTTAACCACTGCACCACCAGGGAAGTCCTCAATTACCTTTCTTTTCAATTTTTTAAATTGTGGTAAAATACACATACATAAAATTTACTATCTTTACTGTTTTTGAGTGACATTAAATACATTTATAATGTTGCGGTACTGTCACCACCATCCATCCCCAGAATTCTTTTCATCCGTAAAACTGAAAGTCTATACCCATTAAACAATAACTCCCCACTTCCCTCTTCCCCCCAGCCCTTGGCAACTGCCATTCTACATTCTGTCTCAATTTTGACAAGTCTAAGTACCTCATATAAGTGGAATCATACAATATTTATCTTTTTGTGACTTGCTTATTTCACTTAGCATAATGTCCTAAAGATTTGCCCATGTTGTAGCATATGTCAGAATTTTGTTCCTTTTTAAGGCTGAATAATATTCCATTGTACATATATATCACATTTGGTTATCAACTTATCTATCAATAAATGTTGTCTGGGTTTGGTATCAGGGTAATGCTGGCCTAAAAGAATGAGTTAGAAAGTGTTCCTTCCTCTTCAATTTATTGGAAAGGTTTGAGAAGGATTGGTGTTAGTTTTTCTTTAAGTGTTTGGTAGAATTCACCAGTGAAGCCATCAGGTCCAGTGCTTTTCTTTGTTGGTTCAATCTCCTTATGAGTTATAAGTCTGTTTGGATTTTCTATTTCTTCATTATTTCCTTCCTTTTGCTAAGAGTGTGTCTATTTTGTCTTCAAAAAAACAACTTTTGGCCTTATTCTGTTTTCAATTGTTTTTCTATCACTAAGTTCTGTTCTTTTATATATATATATATATATATATATATATATATGTATATATATACACACACATACATTTATTTATTTATTTTTATTTTTTTAAATTTTATTTTTGGCTGCGTTGGGTCTTCGTTGCTGTGCGTGGGCTTTCTCTAGTTGCGGTGAGCAGGGGCTACTCTTCGTTGCGGTGTGCAGGCTTCTCATTGCAGTGGCTTCTCTTGTTGCAGGGCACGGGCTCTAGGCGCGCAGGCTTCAGTAGTTGTGGCACGCAGGCTCAATAGTTGTGTCTCGGGCTTCCCTGGTGGCTCAGTGGTTGAGAATCTGCCTGCCAATGCAGGGGACACGGGTTCGAGCCCTGGTCTGGGAATATCCCACATGCCACGGAGCAACTGGGCCCGTGAGCCACAATTACTGAGCCTGCGCGTCTGGAGCCTGTGCTCCGCAACAAGAGAGGCCGCGAGAGTGAGAGGCCCGCGCACCGCGATGAAGAGTGGTCCCCACTTGCCGCAACTAGAGAAAGCCCTCGCACAGAAACGAAGACTCAACACAGTCATAAATAAATAAATAAATAAATAAATAAATAAATAAAAGAACGTGAATTTCTTAAAAAAAAAAATAGTTGTGGCTCGTGGGCTCTAGAGCACAGGCTCAGTAGTTGTGGTGCTTGGGCTTAGTTGCTCCTCGGCATGTGGGATCTTCCCAGACCAGGGCTCGAACCCATGTCTCCTGCGTTTGTAGACAGATTCTTAACCACTGCACCAGCAGGGAAGTCCTGCTGTTCTTAATTACATTGTTCATTCAGCTTTCTTTTTCTTTTTTCTTTCTGATTTTTCTAGTCCATCTTTTCACTGAGGGTTCCAGCTTTATGCAGAAGATACTCAATTTACAGTGTCTTGATCTAAGATTCTGTCTCCTTTCCCCATGCAGCCCTTAAATCCCCTAACTCTAGATCTCAGAAATACATGCAAATCTTGCGAGAGCACTTACTTATCCTCTTAGTTTTCAACCCCTTCGCTCCTGAGTGTCTCCCTCTCTTTCTTCTGTTCTCAGTTCAGCATTCAGACAACACTTGTTACACATTATTTGTCATTTGCAGGTTTTGTAAAGGCTTATCTCTTCTGCCATATTGCTGGAAATGGAGCTGTACTACTTTTATAAACAAAAAAATCTTTACTTAAAAAATTGGGCTGTGCAGTCATGAAACTTTTGCTGCTGATACTGATTGTAGCAGAAGTGATGCAGGCTCTGACAAGATTTAATTGCCAAGAATCTATAATAAGTTTAGTAAGTTTGGCATGTAAATAGCTTCTGTCTGGTGACTCAAAGCCAGATGACAGAGCGTTGCTTTTATTTATGTTTTTAGGAAAATAAAATAAGCCTAATAATAATTGCATAGTGTATGTTTTCCAATCCAAACCTTATCTGGAGAAACCAAGTTTTGGAACTTTACTGAGAAGAGAGCAGGTATAGAATATGGAGTCTTACAAACAAATCTACTCATAATTCTGAATAAAGGAAGTCCCCTTTTAAAGTCTAAGCAGAGTCATTTTGGGTTAAATAGGAACCCAAGGACTTTCTAACACAGCTCTGCAGCTCAATCCATGCATTTGTCCATACCAGCTTAGAAGCGTGTCACCTGTAATTAGTTACTATTAATAAATAGTAGGTGAGTCACTTTCTTTTTAACAAATTAGAGCTGCAGGTGAGTCACTTTCTTTTTAATAAATTAGAGCTGATTCATAGTCATTCTCACTCGAAAGTCTCAATTGCTTTCTTTTTAAAAAATTTTTGCAGAAGTATAGTTGACTTACGATGTTGTATTAATTTCTGCTGTACAGCAAAGTGACTCAGTTATACATATATATATATATATTCTTTTTCATATTCTTTTCCATTATGGTTTATCACAGGATATTGAATATAGTTCCCTTTACTACACAGTAGGACCTTGTTTATCCATTAAACTGCTTTCTTCAGAAGAGAAAGTGGTGAAATTGCAGTCACCTCCAGGAACAGCACTCAAACCTAAATTCTTCTCTAGGAGTTTGTCTCACTGTGAACTATATCCCTCCAACTAGTTGTGAGCACAGAGGTTAAAAATTTTTTTTGAGAACAGCAAGGGACCTAATAAAAACCAAAAAGAGTAAGTTCCTAAGGGGGGGAAAGACTCACGTTTTCTTGGTTTCTTCTTGGTTTAGAAGACTCATGGACCTTAAAGTTCAGGAGGATGGTATTCTCTCCTGGCTGACAGGGTTTGTCTGTAGCTAGTGTGAGTGCAGTCAAATATTTTAATTAAAATAGGTTGACATTTAAACATTTTGCCTGGCCAATAAATTGAAAAAAATTAGGCATGATCAATTAAATTAACATCATGTTATGATGTGGTCAGGGCTAGAGTATGTGTACTTACTCATTAGGTTTCTGCTAGATTGGGACAAATGTTAAAAATAAAAATTAAAATTAAAAAAGGTAGAAATTTAATTTGCTTTTTAAAAAATGCTATAATTCAGGTTGAAAGGGTTAACACTCCCTCCCATTATGGAGTTTAAAATAGTCTGGTCACTATTCTAGTCTAATGCTGCCTTCTTTCTCATAAGGAAGATGAATTGTTAGATTCCTGAGATTTTTTTCTTAACAATTTGAAGCAGCCCTAATCAGGCTGCCTCATTCTGTGGGAATCCTGCTTTTCCATCCCTTAGCCTTTATTGTAGCATTTTTTTAAGCTTCCCTCCAGGCATGTCTAAACCTCCGACCTGGCACAAGTTTTATCGACCAGACCTAACCTGGGCTCATTTAGCCTCGGTACTGCCTGGCAACCCAGGAACGCACACACTTGGGACTGAGTCATTTCCTTCTGCACGGATACTGCTTATTCTCCACAGTGACGGAACTTGTCTTCCTCTTTTGTACCTCTCAGGGCGGTCTTAAGGGAAGGAGTATTTGGTGACTTTAGCAGGAAGACTGGCCATTTCAAATCAAATACAAAATATTAAAATTTAATCTTATTCTAAATTCCTTGAAAAAAATTGATAATGCTTTTTCATTTCAAAAACACATTCACGTTATAGGATTTTTTAAAAATTAGTGTATGTAGTTGACAAATTTACTTTTGAGGCCCTGAATGTATATGTCAGAGGCCTCAACCACCTAGAGAAGCACTTTCTTCTAGATATTAACCTTATTAATGCTCTGAGTGTTTTGAATTTGACTAATCAGGAAAAATCTCCCCCTTCAATTAAGTATTTTGAAACTGGCTATTGTCATCACCTTGGAGAAAAGAGCTCTTTTCAAAGAAAGAGTAGTGTCTTAGCCTTGATGTTCATATTACTTAAGAGAATAACATCTCTTGGTAAATGGAAAAGGTACTGCTATATAGAACCAAATACTGCAAATTTGTTTAAAACTGGATTCATTGTTGTACTCTATAACTACTGGAAAAAAATTAGTGTCAACATAAAGGTTGAATCAAAAAGAAGTTAGCTCTGTGGTTTTTTCAATAAAGTTTTTTGGAAGTTAAAGATAGTTTGGGGGGGAAAATCAGATAAGGTATCTGAACTAATGTAAAATATAAAATGAAGTTAGATTATCATCAGTGAACTGCCACTATTATGCCTATCTCTTTATCGCTGGGTCGAGACTTTTGTTGAGACCGTCTACAAAAAGGGCCACACAATGACTTTCATGGGCGCTAGGCACTTTTGTCTTCCTGGGCTTCTTCCTCTGATTAAAAAAAAAATTAAAAACTATACTTCATTACTGTGTTGGACTAATGCATTCAAGGCTGGATTCATTATTACATATTCATTATAATTACATTGATTTTTTTCCTTCTGATTGTAAAAGAAATTAACATGAAAACAATTTTATTGATCCTAAAAGTAGCTTGGGCCCCAGGCCCTGTGGCTCTATGCCTCACCTACTTGGGGGCTTGCTGGCAACACTAAGGCAGTGGTGCCTTGAGAAGCAGCTTGCTGAGGTTTGTTAAAAGGGGGTCGGCCTGTTCTCAGGACCTCCCACATGGTTCTAAAAACCAACAGAATTCATGCTACTCCCATTTAAAAAGAAAAAGTAAGGTAGCAAGGGAAAGTCTGGATTGTAGGTAGAGGGACCACCCACAAAGATGGTCCTCAGAGACAGTAAAATGAAATAAAAATAACTGTGTATCTGAATATAAGAGAGAGTCCAGGGCTTCCATGGTGGTGCAGTGGTTAAGAATCCGCCTGCCAATGCAGGGGAAACGGGTTCGATCCCTCGTCTGCGAAGACCCCACATGTCGCGGAGCAACTAAGCCCGTGTGCCACAACTACTGAGCCTGTGCTCTAGAGCCACAACTGCTGAAGCCCCGTGCCTAGAGCCCGTGCTCCGCAACAAGAGAAGCCACCGCAATGAGAAGCCCGCACACCGCAATGAGAAACCCACACACCGCAACAAAGAGTAGCACCCGCTTGCTGCAACTACAGAAAAGCCAGCACGCAGCAATGAAGACCCAATGCAGCCAAAAAAAAAGAGAGAGAGCATCCACCCAAAAAACACCCACAATATTCCAGAGAAGAGGGAGTCCTCATAAATTCTCTTGTATTATTCGGTCTACTCCCAAATGCTTTATACTGAATAAACAAAGTTGTTTAAGACAGTACAAGTAGTTGACATGTACTGTCAACAGTACATGTATCTAGTCGTGTCAGACATTCAAATACACAAGTTCATAATATTTCCCTTTCCTTGCTCTTCAAAGAAGGTCCTGATGAGTCAGCAAAATTCTTAGGTATTTGAGATGGGGTACGAGAGAGAAATGAAGGAGGAAAAGAAGATCAGAAGGTTATCACTGGGGGAGAAAACTAAAGGATTTTTAGAAATAGAATTAGGAGACAGGTGAGAAGGAAAACTGAGAAATAAGCACTAGGTTAAGGAAAAGAAAAAGAAGCTATGAAAAAGGCAGAAGGCTACTCATCTCCTTTATCATCTTTGAGAAATGTTTATATAGGATATGCAAAAATTTGAATGTTTTTCATTGAATGAACAGTGTGCGTATTTTAATTAAAACACTGTTCTGAGACTGCAGCTCATGGATCTTGGCTTCCATATAAGCCTTATATGGGGAAGGTAGGAGTATACTGGGCCAGTTTCAATTACCATACCCACAAAATTAATGGTAATGGAGAAAATGTTAGCACAAAGACATTCATTGAAATATTACTTATGACTAGGTGCCACAGTGTTGGTAGAAACCTTAGACATGGTTAAATAATTAATCCTGCAGCCATTTATTCTGAAGCCCTGTGATATAGAGTGATACATGTGCAAAATGATTGTGTTATAAACGTTCCAGCTTCACAGAAGGAACCTTTCTTGTCTCATGAGTCCTTGTATCTTATATTTAAAGGCACTGCCCAAACAAGCACAGCTGGAACTCCATCTGCCACAAATGGACACTACCTGACAAATAGTGTTACTGAGGAAATGTCCCCTTCTAGTATCAGCCACACACCTCTCCCAGCATTGGAAACGTCCACAGTAACAACCTCAACAAAGTCCATTGTATACCAAGCAAAAGGCACATCACATTCTGTTACTAGCGATTTTGCTCCAGTCACTTTGGCAGTCTCAACAACACCTGGAGAGGAGGGAAAAACAAAAGCATCCTCTTCCAGATCCACTACTCAGGAAACATTAGCATCTTCTCAGAGCCAGCAGACTCAGCCCACAGAGACCAGGGAAAATAACCAAACCACCACCATAGCAGCAGGAAGCCAGTCATTCCCTTCATCCAGGTCAGGTAGACATATAAGAAAATGGAGAATTACTCAGGACACATCCCCTTCAGGTGAAACAACCAATTCATCCCCAGCCAGTGTGAGCCACACACCTGCAAAAACATCAGAAATGTTGACAACACCAACCTCAACAGACAGAAATTTCTCCCCATCTAGTGGAAGCAACACATCTCCTAAAACATCAGAGAGGATGACATCACCAGCTTCAACAGACACCAGTGTAGAAAACACAAGAAACACATCACCAAGTGTAACGAAAAATATCACTCCAGTGACCTCAACAGTCTCAAACACAACTGGACTAGAGGAACAATCAACCTTATACTCTTCCACCAATTCTACTGAGGAAACATCAGCATCTTCTCAGGACCACCAGACTCTCAGCATGGAAACCACCAGAGAAACTCAAAGCACCACCATCAAAGATGTGACCACATCAACTCCCTCATCATCCCCAAGTGGACACACTCGTACAGAAGGCACTCCCCGGGAGACATCCTCTTCAGGTGAAACACCCACTTCATCCCAAGGCGGTGTGAGCCGCACACCTGCAACAACATCAGAAATGTTGACAACACCAACCTCAACAGACAGAAATTTCTCCCCATCTAGTGGAAGCAACACATCTCCTACAACATCAGAGGTGATGACATCACCAGCTTCAACAGACACCAGTGTAGAAAGCACAAGGCAAACCTCACCAGCTGTAACAAGAAATATCACTCCAGTAGCCTCAATAGTCTCAACGACAACGGGACTAGGGGAACAATCAACATTAACCTCTTCCACCACTTCTACTGAGGAAACATCAGCATCTTCTCAGGACCACCAGACTCTCAGCATGGAAACCACCAGAGAAACTCAAAGCACCACCATCACAGATGTGACCACATCAACTCCCTCATCATCCCCAAGTGGACACACTCTTACAGAAGGCACTCCCCGGGAGACATCCTCTTCAGGTGAAACACACACTTCATCCCCAGCCGGTGTGAGCAGCACACCTGCAACAACATCAGAAATGTTGACAACACCAACCTCAACAGACAGAAATTTCTCCCCATCTAGTGGGAGCAACACATCTCCTAAAACATCAGAGAGGATGACATCACCAGCTTCAACAGACAGCAGTGTGGAAAACACAAGAAACACATCACCAAGTGTAACGAAAAATATCACTCCAGTGACCTCAACAGTCTCAAACACAACTGGAGTAGAGGAACAATCAACCTTATACTCTTCCACCAATTCTACTGAGGAAACATCAGCGTCTTCTCAGGACCACCAGACTCTCAGCATGGAAACCACCAGAGAAACTCAAAGCACCACCATCACAGATGTGACCACATCAACTCCCTCATCATCCCCAAGTGGACACACTCGTACAGAAGGCACTCCCCGGGAGACATCCTCTTCAGGTGAAACACTCACTTCATCCCCAGCTGGTGTGAGCCGCACACCTGCAACAACATCAGAAATGTTGACAAGACCAACTTCAACAGACAGAAATTTCTCCCCGTTTAGTGGAAGCAACACATCTCCTACAACATCAGAGATGATGACATCACCAGCTTCAACAGACAGCAGTGTAGAAAGCACAAGGCAAACCTCACCAGCTGTAACAAGAAATATCACTCCAGTAGCCTCGATAGTCTCAATGACAACGGGACTAGGGGAACAATCAACCTTACCCTCTTCCACCACTTCTACTGAGGAAACATCAGCATCTTCTCAGGACCACCAGACTCTCAGCATGGAAACCACCAGAGAAATTCAAAACACCACCATCGCAGATGTGATCACATCAACTCCCTCATCATCCCCAAGTGGACACACTCTTACAGAAGGCACTCCCCGGGAGACATCCTCTTCGGGTGAAACACACACTTCATTCCCAGCCAGTGTGAGCCACACACCTGCAACAACATCAGAAATGTTGACAACACCAACCTCAACAGACAGAAATTTCTCCCCATCTAGTGGAAGCAACACATCTCCTAAAACATCAGAGAGGATGACATCACCAGCTTCAACAGACAGCAGTGTGGAAAACACAAGAAACACATCACCAAGTGTAACGAAAAATATCACTCCAGTGACCTCAACAGTCTCAAACACAACTGGAGTAGAGGAACAATCAACCTTATACTCTTCCACCAATTCTACTGAGGAAACATCAGCATCTTCTCAGGACCACCAGACTCTCAGCATGGAAACCACCAGAGAAACTCAAAGCACCACCATCACAGATGTGACCACATCAACTCCCTCATCATCCCCAAGTGGACACACTCGTACAGAAGGCACTCCCCGGGAGACATCCTCTTCAGGTGAAACACTCACTTCATCCCCAGCTGGTGTGAGCCGCACACCTGCAACAACATCAGAAATGTTGACAAGACCAACTTCAACAGACAGAAATTTCTCCCCGTTTAGTGGAAGCAACACATCTCCTACAACATCAGAGATGATGACATCACCAGCTTCAACAGACAGCAGTGTAGAAAGCACAAGGCAAACCTCACCAGCTGTAACAAGAAATATCACTCCAGTAGCCTCGATAGTCTCAATGACAACGGGACTAGGGGAACAATCAACCTTACCCTCTTCCGCCACTTCTACTGAGGAAACATCAGCATCTTCTCAGGACCACCAGACTCTCAGCATGGAAACCACCAGAGAAACTCAAAACACCACCATCGCAGATGTGACCACATCAACTCCCTCATCATCCCCAAGTGGACACACTCGTACAGAAGGCACTCCCCTGGAGACATCCTCTTCAGGTGAAACACACACTTCATCCCCAGCCGGTGTGAGCAGCACACCTGCAACAACATCAGAAATGTTGACAACACCAACCTCAACAGACAGAATTTTCTCCCCATCTAGTGGAAGCAACACATCTCCTACAACATCAGAGAGGATGACATCACCAGCTTCAACAGACAGCAGTGTAGAAAGCACAAGGCAAACCTCACCAGCTGTAACAAGAAATATCACTCCAGTAGCCTCGATAGTCTCAATGACAACGGGACTAGGGGAACAATCAACCTTTCCCTCTTCCGCCACTTCTACTGAGGAAACATCAGCATCTTCTCAGGACCACCAGACTCTCAGCATGGAAACCACCAGAGAAACTCAAAGCACCACCATCACAGATGTGACCACATCAACTCCCTCATCATCCCCAAGTGGACACACTCGTACACAAGGCACTCCCCAGGAGACATCCTCTTCAGGTGAAACACTCACTTCATCCCCAGCTGGTGTGAGCCGCACACCTGCAACAACATCAGAAATGTTGACAAGACCAACCTCAACAGACAGAAATTACTCCCCGTTTAGTGGAAGCAACACATCTCCTACAACATCAGAGAGGATGACATCACCAGCTTCAACAGACAGCAGTGTAGAAAGCACAAGGCAAACCTCACCAGCTGTAACAAGAAATATCACTCCAGTAGCCTCGATAGTCTCAATGACAACTGGACTAGGGGAACAATCAACCTTACCCTCTTCCACCACTTCTACTGAGGAAACATCAGCATCTTCTCAGGACCACCAGACTCTCAGCATGGAAACCACCAGAGAAACTCAAAACACCACCATCGCAGATGTGACCACATCAACTCCCTCATCATCCCCAAGTGGACACACTCTTACAGAAGGCACTCCCCGGGAGACATCCTCGTCACGTGAAACACACACTTCATCCCCAGCCGGTCTGAGCCGCACACCTGCAACAACATCAGAAATGTTGACAAGACCAACCTCAACAGACAGAAATTTCTCCCCATCTAGTGGAAGCAACACATCTCCTACAACATCAGAGAGGATGACATCACCAGCTTCAACAGACAGCAGTGTAGAAAGCACAAGGCAAACCTCACCAGCTGTAACAAGAAATATCACTCCAGTAGCCTCGATAGTCTCAATGACAACGGGACTAGGGGAACAATCAAACTTACCCTCTTCCACCACTTCTACTGAGGAAACATCAGCATCTTCTCAGGACCACCAGACTCTCAGCATGGAAACCACCAGAGAAACTCAAAGCACCACCATCACAGATGTGACCACATCAACTCCCTCATCATCCCCAAGTGGACACATTCTTACAAAAGGCACTCCCCGGGAGACATCCTCTTCAGGTGAAACACCCACTTCATTCCCAGCCAGTGTGAGCCACACACCTGCAACAACATCAGAAATGTTGACAACACCAACCTCAACAGACAGAAATTTCTCCCCATCTAGTGGAAGCAACACATCTCCTACAACATCAGAGAGGATGACATCACCAGCTTCAACAGACAGCAGTGTAGAAAGCACAAGGCAAACCTCACCAGCTGTAACAAGAAATATCACTCCAGTAGCCTCGATAGTCTCAATGACAACGGGACTAGGGGAACAATCAACCTTACCCTCTTCCACCACTTCTACTGAGGAAACATCAGCATCTTCTCAGGACCACCAGACTCTCAGCATGGAAACCACCAGAGAAACTCAAAGCACCACCATCACAGATGTGACCACATCAACTCCCTCATCATCCCCAACTGGACACACTCTTACAGAAGGCACTCCCCAGGAGACATCCTCTTCAGGTGAAACAACCGTTTCTTCCCCAGCCAGGGTGAGCCACACACCTGTGACAGTGTCAGAAATATTGACAGCACGAACCTCAACAGACAGAAGTTTCTCCCCGTCTAGTGGTAGCAACTCATCTCCTACAACATCAGAGAGGATGACATCACCAGCTTCAACAGACAGCAGTGTAGAAAGCACAAGGCAAACCTCACCAGCTGTAACAAGAAATATCACTCCAGTAGCCTCGATAGTCTCAATGACAACTGGACTAGGGGAACAATCAACCTTACCCTCTTCCACCACTTCTACTGAGGAAACATCAGCATCTTCTCAGGGCCACCAGACTCTCAGCATGGAAACCATCAGAGAAACTCAAAGCACCACCATCACAGATGTGACCACATCAACTCCCTCATCATCCCCAAGTGGACACATTCTTACAAAAGGCACTCCCCGGGAGACATCCTCTTCAGGTGAAACACCCACTTCATTCCCAGCCGGTGTGAGCCACACACCTGCAACAACATCAGAAATGTTGACAACACCAACCTCAACAGACAGAAATTTCTCCCCATCTAGTGGAAGCAACACATCTCCTAAAACATCAGAGAGGATGACATCACCAGCTTCAACAGACACCACTGTAGAAAGCACAAGGCAAACCTCACCAGCTGTAACAAGAAATATCACTCCAGTAGCCTCGATAGTCTCAGTGACAACTGGACTAGAGGAACAATCAACCTTACCCTCTTCCACCACTTCTACTGAGGAAACATCAGCATCTCCTCAGGACCACCAGACTCACAGCATGGAAACCACCAGAGAAACTCAAAGCACCACCATCACAGATGTGACCACATCAACTCCCTCATCATCCCCAACTGGACACACTCTTACAGAAGGCACTCCCCAGGAGACATCCTCTTCAGGTGAAACAACCGTTTCTTCCCCAGCCAGGGTGAGCCACACACCTGTGACAGTGTCAGAAATATTGACAGCACGAACCTCAACAGACAGAAGTTTCTCCCCATCTAGTGGAAGCAACTCATCTCCTACAACATCAGAGAGGATGACATCACCGGCTTTAACAGACACCAGTGTAGAAAGCACAAGGCAAACCTCACCAGCTGTAACAAGAAATATCACTCCAGTAGCCTCGATAGTCTCAATGACAACTGGACTAGGGGAACAATCAACCTTACCCTCTTCCACCACTTCTACTGAGGAAACATCAGCATCTTCTCAGGACCACCAGACTCACAGCATGGAAACCACCAGAGAAACTCAAAGCACCACCATCACAGATGTGACCACATCAACTCCCTTATCATCTCCAAGTGGACACACTCTTACAGAAGTCGTTCCCCACGAGACATCCTCTTCAGGTGAAACACTCACTTCATCCCCAGCCAGTGTGAGCCACACACCTGCAACAACATCAGAAATGTTGACAGCACCAACCTCAACAGACAGCACTGTAGGAAACACAGGGAACATATCACTTTCTGTAACTAGAAATTTTACTCTAGTCACTTCAGGAGTCTCAATGACAAATGAAATAGAGGGCCTATCAACATTGTCCTCTTCCAGCATCTCTCCTCAGGAAACATCAGCATCTTCTCAGAACCACCAGACTCAGAGCATGGAGACCACCAGAGAATCCCAAACGAGGACCATCACAACAATGATCACATTAAGTCCTTTATCCTCTCCAAGTCGACACACTCCTATGGAAGTCATTTCTCAGGAGACGTTCACTTCTGGTAGAGCAAGCACATCATCTCCTTCCAATTCCAGCATTATATCTCTCAGAGCAACAGAATTTTTGACAGCACCAACCTCAACAGACACCACTGTAAGAAGCATAATAGACACATCACCTTCTGTAACTAGCAATTTTCCTCCATTCACTTCTAAAGTTTCTACAACACGGCAGTCAGTAGCACAATCAACTCCACTCTCTACCAGTTCTTCAACTCCAGAAACATCTACGGTTTTTCACACCCACCAGAGCAAAGGCGCAGAGACCACGGGGTGGCCCTATACCAGAAGCGCAATCTCTACAGGTGTTTCTCATGAAACAATTACTCCAGGTATAACAACAACAGTCACTTCCTCATCCTTCAGTGACAGCCACACAGCTCAGTCACAAAAAGAACCGTTGTCAACACCAGTAGCTGCCACTACATTAATCGCAGAAAGAACATATACTTCCCCAGCTAGTGCTTCTTGGGTTTCTTCTAAGGTCTCAACAATAGGCGAACAGAAAGAGCCTACCACACACCGCTATCTGAGCACATCTGCTCAGCAAACAACAGCGGCGTTCTCCCAGCCTCATTGGACACAAGGGACAGAGACCACTGGAGGTACTCATGTCAGCAGCACAAGCTCCAATATGACTCAAACCACTGAAATAGTCACATCCACATCTCCTTCATCCATACTAAGTGGACACACATCTCAACAAACTGTAACAGCAGGCCCAACAAGGCAGTCAACACCACTCTCTGCCAGCATCTCTCCTCACGAATCATCAGCTATTTCCCAAATAGGTCCCACTCAAGGCACACAGACTGCACAAGAATCCCAAACCGTGAGTTTATTCTCCCCCGTGATGAACACAATCAAAACAGTCACATCTGCAACTTCTTCATTCAAACCAAGTGGACACTCGCTCTCAGAAAGTGTGCCTCAGGATACGTCCACCACAGGTGAAGTGACAACCTTCATCCCAGCACCTTCCAGGGAGAACCACACAACTCTGGCCACTACCACTACCACAGGACTGTGGACAGCACCAACCTACCCCCACGCCACGCTGGGAACTTCAGGTGGCACATCATTTTCCATAACAAGCACCATTCCTCAGGCCACCTCTGTCGTCTCAACCTCGGGAAGCCAAGGAAGACAATCAACATCCCCTGCTACCAGCGTCTCACTTGACACAACATCAGCCATTTCCCAAACCCATCAGACTCAAGGCACAGCGACCACTGGAGAACCACAAACCAGTACGTTGGCCTCCTTGGTGACGGACACCACCTTGGGGGGCACAGCTCCTGCTTTGTCATCCACAGCAAGCAACCAAATAACTTCAGGAAGTGCTCCCCCAGAAACATCTACCTCAGGTAAGATCAAGAGTTTCTCACCAACTTCCTCCAGGGAAAGCCACCCAACTCTGTCAACGACCAAACTGTCCACTGCAACCAGTCCTGACACTACTCCAGGAACCACAGGACTGGGGTCCGTTATTGTCTCCAGCACCGTTTCAACCATCATCTCTGAGGTCTCAACAACAGGGAGACCTACAGGACAGTCAAGCCCAGCTTCTCCCAGCACCTCTCCTCAGGAAACCTCAGCCATTTCCCAGATGGCTCAGACTCAAAGTACAGGAACCACCAAAGGATCTGAAACTGTCAGTTCAGTCTCCCAGGTGACTGAAACCTTCTCAGCAGTCACATCTCCACCTCCTTCATCCACATCAAATGTACACACATCTCCACAAACTGTTACCCATACACTGTCACCTTCAGGCACCAGCACAACCTTTATCTCAAACCCAGTCAGTGACAGCCACAGGACCCAAACAGCAATGCCAACCATGTCATCTGGGGTAACTGAAGGGACAGCTACAGCCACTTCTATCACCCTGAGTGATGTAGCCTCTCGTTCTCCTTCCACAATTTTGTCCACAAGTGGAGAAGTTCTGACAACAACCCCAGGCTCATTCACCCATGAAAATGCGACTGCTGGGGTCATTCCCCCTGTGGGTTCTGACAATAACTCCTTGACAAATACCACACAAGTCCCTACTTCCTTAGTGGGCGAGTCAAGCACACCCACGTCTGAGCATCTTGCAGCTGTTCAGACAATAGCCTCTACTATGCATCCAATTACAAAGCCAACAGATGTGGTTTCTACAGGTAATCATAACAGTGTAGCTGGATCCACACCGACTTCACCATTTCCACTGACAAGCTACCTTTCGATCAAGACCACTCCTGATACTTCTTCAGCATGTAAGTATTCTAAGAGTCCGTTGCTTACTCCACAGCCATCCACAGACTATTCTGTCTCTGACTCTACTTCTGGTAATATGGGCACAGCTCAGACCATATCGAGTTTCTATACTTCAACCAGTAATTCTTCATTCTCTCAATCAGCCCCTGGCCCTGCAGTCACCTGGAGCTCCACCACCCTATTCACAGGTCACCCCACTCATCTGTCTGTTACCAGCACTTCTCCACCATCCACAGCACCCTTAAGCTCCTCCGTGACGTCTGAGACATCAGGTAGGTGGGGACTCCGGGGTCTTGGTCTCTTACAGTGGCCCAACTGGCTCAGCTCAGCCTCAAGGAGTGCTTGAGAGAGGAAGGTGAGTTAACACTGACAGGCTGGAGGTCAGGTCCACGAGAAGACGGAGTCAGGGGCGGGTATGGTGGGTGACAGGCTCATCATCCCTTCTACCCCAGGAGATAACTGCTTTTCTGCAGGGAGTGATTTGGGTGTGACCAGAAGACAGACAGGTTTCTAGCTGTCTCTCCCAGCTCCTAAAGTCTCTGACTCTCTTTAACTCTGCTATTTTCTCTGTAAAACCCACTCCAGTCTTCTTTCCCTGCCTGCCCAGGAACAATCGTAACCTCACAGAAGACAGACAGTGGGAGAAGCACAGCAACATCTCTACCCTTAACAACCTCCCAGACCCTTACCACGTCCACTGCTGACACTTCCAGAGGCACCCACTCAACAGCTGCCCCAGTCCCTATCAAGCCCGAGAAAGGTGAGTGATTCCATAGAGCTGGAGCCTCTCCACCCTGGGAGGGAGAGGATGGAGTTAGATGTGGAGGTTGTAGCTGTGGCAGCTGGATTGGATCTACCAACGAGGTCCCTCGTGGGTCATTGGGGGAACCAGTTCTGTGGATCTCTCCACTGCCCCACCTGGGCCATTGGAAGTCCAGCTGCTCTCCATACCCCCTTGATAGGGGTGGGTAACTGAGTGCTTAGTCTCAGCCTGCTTGCTCATAGACTGTTGTTTTGAATCAGAAGGGCCTTACAGGGGCAATGCAAGAGCATCAGAGTTGGGTGCTGAGGGCTGGCTTTGCACACGGTGCTGGGCTAGGAGCTGGAGATACAGAAATGATCAAGGCGCTATTTAGCAAGAGACAGAGCTGCTGCCTTAGTAGGTGCCATTAGAAGAATAAGCCCAGGATATTAGGTGCACACACTGGAAGGCCCGAGGGAATGTCAGGGGTGGGGGGTGGGGTCAAGGTGAAGAGGAGGCTTCCTGGAAAGGGTGAATAGGAGCTGGGGTAGCGGAAGTGCCCCAGGCAGGCAGGAGGGCCTGAACGCTGGAATAAAGGCATGGACAGGAAAAGCAGTCCTAGTGTTGCATAGGGAGGAGATCCGTAAAGAATTCGGGGTTACCAGAAGTGAGGGGAAGGGTGTTGAGAAGCAAGGCTGTCATGTGAGGGAATCTTGTAGATAACAGGCACCAGGGAGGACGTGGCGTGATTTACATTTATGAACCGTTCCATGGTGGCTGGGGTGGGAGATGAATTTGCAGGAGGCCAGGAGATCAGTGTAGAGACTGCTGCGGTATTCCAAGCAACACCAGGTGAGGGCTGCCAGTATGGAAAGGAGGAGGCCCATTAGAGAAACGTTTAGGACAAGGTTTCTCAAATTGGAGCCCAAGGACCTCCATGGGGGATCTGATGACAAATTCTACGGGGATTTTAAGTTTATCTAGAGAAATACCATCTTAGGGAACAAGTCTCATTCTGTGAAATGATCTTTCAATTACTCATCTTCACTACATTGGAGGAATTTTGTCTTTTCACCCTTAAAAGAATTTTGAGTACCATAACTGGTACAGAATAATTTGTTGGTATTCTGACAGCAGAATCTGTTTTTCTTCAAACTGGGGAAGGCTGAGCGTACCATTTCATGGGTAAAATGAGGAGATGGGTTGAATGCAAGTGGACAGAGGAGTCCTTGATGGTTCCCACTTAGGGGAACAGGGGACAAGGGTGGAGGAGCAGCTTGGGGACACTCTTGGGGGCCCCTACCAGCCCTGATGACATCAGGGCCTATGAGAACTTCCTGCTCCTCTTTGTACCGGCCCAGGCGTTTCCCTCTTCCCCTACGGGCTGCGTGCCAGAGACCAGGAGTTTGTCAAGAGGACTGTGGACTTCACCTCGCCACTCTTCAAACCCCAGATTGGCTTCCCCCTCGGCTCCTCTCTCCGGGATTCCCTCTACGTGAGTCCCCGACTGCAGCCCAAAGGGCAGGACCCATGACCTGCATTCCGTGGGCCTTGCTTCTCCCTCCAAGCCTCAGAGACATCCCTGTGACCATGACCAACCATGACCATGACCGAGCAGGAGAATGGAAGCAACGCTCGTCAGGCACCTACTGTGTCCCTGCCGCTAGCTCAGTTTGCATGCACCGTCTTTAATGATAGGGCACCAGCTGAGGAAGACAGGGAGCTAGGCAAGGCCTCCCCACCCAGGTGGACAGAAGTGTTGTCACCTCAGTAGAGAGGTGCCGGGGCCCAGTAAGCTCTCCACCGTTTTCACGGGCCCTTTTATTGCGTAGGACGCTCTGCTTGGGAAAATTGACTCTTTGATGCTGTTCACATTTTCTATAATTATTTCCTGGTTCCCTGGTCCAAGTATTGATACTTCATGTCTACCAGAGGAGAGCTGAATGGCAGTCGTGGCCCTCAGTGCGGGGGCTGAGTCAGGACACACTGTGAAAAGGTCTGCCACTGAAGCAGGACAAAACCTACCACCTTAGGAAGGTCTTAGGACGTGAGGAATGGCCTGAGGATGAAGAGTATCTGTGGGAGAACTATGTACAGGGCCTCTCCCAGCAGGCAGGGAGATGGATGAGACCTTCCAGAGGTTGTTGAAATCTCTGAAGTTCTACCCTCACGCATCCCAGGAGCTGACCCAAGGCTGGGATGCTCCCTCCCTGAATGCTAACCAGAAGAACCTTTGTGCTCAGTTCACAGATAATGGCCAGATCATTTTTCCGGAATCAGAGTACCAGATTTTCTCCTACCCCAACCCTCCCCTTAGAGGCTTTACAGCCTGGGATCCTGTGGCCCTGGTGGCTCCATTCTGGGACGATGCTGATTTCTCCAACAGCCGGGGAACCATATTTTACCAGGTGGGCCTTTCAAAGCTCAGCACTCAGGGTCCTGCAGCAGCCAAGGAGAGACAAAGGGCTGTGTGGAGGGCCTTGAAAGTGCTCCAGCTGTCAGAGCCCGGGCTCAGTGTGGGCAGGGACTGAAGCTTAAATATGAGGGCGGGAAGGAAGCAGACTAGGATACAACCACGGGAAGACTGCAGGCGACAGAGATGGGGTACAGCGATCCGTGGTTTGATCTTAGGATGAGGTTGTAGGGGTCCATCCTAACGAGGCTGAATCAAGCAGGGACCCTGCGTGTGCTCCTGGGTGGGGCTTATGATTCCAATCAGTGGGAGCCACCAGCGCAATGAAAGCTACCGCAGGCGAATGTGGATCGTGCCCCTGTCACGGACAAGGCACTGTAGAAGGTCCAAAGGTGAAGAAATGAGTGCCTGTCTTCAAAGAGCCTTCAGCTGGACATAGGGAGGTACAAATGGGCACAGGCGGTTGCACAGTCGGAGCCAGTTTATGCTAAGAGGTGCACAAGTTCAAGTCCAGAAGACTTGGGTTTCTGGGCCTCGACTCTCCACTCCACACACCCCAGGTTTCCCTGTGGCCCGAATTTGGATCTATCTTAAGGTCACAGGCACTAACTGTGAAAATGTAGGCCTGGGAGGGGGAAGGATGGGAGACACAGGTGGACTAAAGTGAGCAGAAAGTGGGGGGTCCCTCAGGAGTATTGAGCTGGGACCCTCATTTCCTTGTCCGTATCTGCCTTCTTTTCCTAGGAATACGAGACTCTCTATGATGAATACAACCTGCTAGTGAGGGAGGTGGAGTCTTGGATTAAAATGTTAACAAACACCCGGAAATACAAAGCCAGGTGGACGCTAAAGGTCACGTGGTTCCATGCCCCCGCCTATCCTGCCTGGGGGACCGTCGGGGTGAGTGGACCAATGGGCACTTCTCTGTGAACCACCTGGAAGTCAGACATCCTAGAATCCTAGGCAGAGCCCACTCTTCTAAACTCATCTCTGACTCAAGGACAGATGGCTGATTATAGCACTCCCCTCCCGGCCCACCTCCCTGCCTCCCCATCCCCAATCCCTCCACCTCCAACGCCCCCCCACCCCCGCCCTGTTTCCTGAGCACTTACCATGTGCCAGGTGTGCCTCAGGGCTTCGCTTACATGACATCACACCAGCCCAGAGCACTGGGTATTAGGAGTTGAAACATGGGACATGAAATTTCTGTTAGTCAGAAGTGGCTGCCTATTGGCAATTTTATATGGCTCAACCTAATATTATTATCCACGTATTAGAGATGAGGAAGATGATGGCTGGAGAGGTTAAGCAACTTGCTCATGGTCACCCAGCTAGCAAATGACAAAGCCAGGCCTGGAACTGAGGTTTTTCTGACTCCGCACTCTGGCTCTCAACCGAAATGCATCCAGTGGAAGGGGGCACACCACAGGCTCTCCTTAATCTTCTCTCTGGGGCCTCACCGCTCGGACGGTCACAAAGTTATTCCTTGTGTCTGGTCTAAAAAGTCACTCACTTCTTCATTGGCTCAACAAGTTCATTGCTTACCTACTTTGTACAAGCCCAGTGCTTGACACCCACCTTCAGAGAACCTCCAGTCTCACCTGCTTGGTCCTCCACGCTATTTAGGGTGAGGGGACGTTGGGACAATATCCTTAAATATCCCAGAGGAAGTTCCTCAGGCCTCTCCCAGCTCTCGAGTGTCTTGGCTAACCTCTCAGGTTGCTGAAGCTTTCTCATACAGACCCTCTTCTAACTGGATTCTAACCCAGAGTCCTTTACCTTCCCTCCCTGGAAAGAAGTCACAAAGAAGGCAAATCCACCATGGCAGGTGCTTTGACAGTTAGGGTGAAATCTCTGCATAATTCCAAACTTGCTTATATTTTAAGCCCATGCCTTTGCTCTGGGTAGGCCAGGAAAAGGTGATGTGGGTGTCGGGTGGCGGGGGAGTGGGATGGGTAGTGGGACATCCCAGATCTCTCACAGGCATCCCTGTGTCTGTCTCCTGCCAACCCCCAGACCAGCACCTACCAGGCCATCCTTTCCACAGACGGGAGCAGGTCCTACGCCTTGTTTCTCTACCAAAGCGGCGGTATGCAGTGGGATGTGACCCGGCGCCCAGGCAACCCCGTCCTGATGGGCTTCTCCAGGTAGGACAGGGAGGGGCTGTCAGCACTGAGCAGATAACTGGAGCCCTGCAGAGCAGGGCTTGCGCTGCACACACACTCCATCCCCCCCAGGACAAGGCAGGATTCCTCCTTGCCAATGCTTCTGACTCACACGGACTCCAGTTCCCACTTCTTGCTGTTTCAGATTAAAAGATCCCTATTCACCCTGCCATTCTCTTCCCTACCCCAATCCCCGTGCACAGTGATAATAATTCCCAGAGTTTTGACTTCTAGGATTTCCACTGACATTAGCTGACCTCTCTTGACTTCTCAAATAACATCACAATAACAGCCAACATTTATTACACCAAGTACTTAATAGGCATTATTTCATTTGACTATCACAACAACCTCATGAAGGAGATACTATTTACTACCCATTCTGCAGGTAAGGAAACTGACGTACAAATAGACAAGTCATTGCCCAGAGTCACAGAGCTGGGAAGTGGCAAAGCAGGAAGTTGAATCCAAAATAGAATGCTGAAATCTGCCTTCCTGACTTCTGATGGGCTGAGAATTAACCTCTCGCCCAGGGGCACCAACAGCTTGTGTGGAGTTAGTGGCAAAGATGGAGAGCAGAGAGATGGATGGCGCGTGGATGCGGGCGTGGGTTCCCAAGGCTGGAGGTGGCTCATTCTCTGACACAACAGTTCTGAACCATGGTGTGTGTGCAATCAGTTGTGAAGGTCACATGTAATTTGTTACTGGTAATTGCTGCAAGGGTTTTTCTCCGAGAGTGTGTTCAGTATCGCCCCTATAATTACATTGCTTTCACTTGCTTTTTGATGTGCCCTGGAGGAGAAAGTAGCGGAATTATCCAACTTAGCTAGGAATTTCACACCTTTCTGAGTGCACCCATGGAAGGTGTCACGCCCATGTGCCTCATCTGTCCTGTGTCAAAGGGGAGAAAGGATCCAGAGTCGCTGCTCTGAGGCGTGCACCCAGAGAGGCTGCGGGTTCTGCTCCAGGGTTCCCTCCTTCCTGGAGCAGCGCTTAAACACCACCCCGGGGTGTGGGGAGAGGGGTGGAGCACCCATTGCCCGGGTCCTCCTAACTCAGAGACTGCTCCTAACCCTCACAACCAACCGTCCCCTACAGCGCCCCCTCTCCAACCCCTAGTTTCTTTCACACCCCTGTCTCAGGACCAGTTTCCTGCACTTCTCCATCTGATGTGGAATAAATTAGGGCCTCCTACCCCTGCCCCATCCGCCTCCTTCCCGCTCCCGCTTAGCGCTGGGAGTCAGTGATTCTGGCTGCCTGGCTGCCCAACTGACTGAATAGCTGACTGACCAGCTGATAACTAATGACTGGCCAGACCGAGTGGGTGACTGGCTGACTGACCGGCCGGATGAATGAGTAACTTGCCTACTGAGGGGAAAGAGTCTGTGTGTGACAGAGGCCAGAGAATCTTTCCTTTGCCTGCAGTGGAGACGGGTATTTCAAAAACAGCCCGTTGACATTCCAGCCAGTGTGGGAGAAGTATCGTCCAGACCAATTCCTGGATTCCAACTCAGGTAAAAGCGCCACCTTATCACACTGGAGGGACTCAAGTCCTCTTCTGTCTCGCACTCCGTGTGACATGACAGTCCTAGAGGGGCAGCTCCCTTGTATCTCCACCGTCCCAAAGGGTGTTTCCAGCACAATCTGACCTCCCACAGGTGGAATCCAGACTTGGCTCTGCCCAGGGAGCAGCGTACCTCCTGCACCCTCATGTAGTACAGAGTCTTCTCCCTGGAATGAGCCAAACCCAGGAGGGCTATGAGAGGGGGCCCAGATCCTGGAAGTGAGGACGGGGGTACAGCAGGAGGTGGGGGACATGAATGAGCAGTTAGGACAATTCTCCAAGTGTCCTGTCCCAGAGCTGGAGTGAGAACCCAGATGAGATCCCTTAATGGATCTACCAAAAAGGAGTTCCAGGGGATCTGACATCTATTCAGTCATCATTTGTTGAGTACCTGCTGTGTGCTGGACACAGTGCTAAGAGCCAGAAGTATGAAAAAAATAAAGACCAACTCTGTTGGTCTCAGAGAGCTCTCACTCTGGTAAGAAGGCCGGTACTTTAGGTCCCATGGGCCTCCTCCATGACTTGTACTGTCTGGTGGCCCCAAAGGGAAAGAAATTACAGTTTCCAAAATGTGACAGAACAAAAGATATTTTAGCATTAGAAATTAGCCATGTAAACTGTGAAGCATAAATCCAGTTCTATTTGTTCTGTGGCAAGAAATTCTGGTAAACAGAAGCTGAGTCAAATCATGAGTGCCATCTTGTGGAGAAAGCTGTCCTATCAGATTAAGTCCCTTCTATCCAGATGCATCTGCTTGTGATGTAGGGGGTGCAATGTGATAGTGCATGTGTGTGTGTTTTGGGGGAGAGTATCTGGTGTGTTTCCCTTGATACCAGGCCATTGTGGAGAAGATACATGAACAGGTAATCATAAACAATGATTATTCTTTTCAAAACCTTATCAAACTGTAGTTATCTTGATAATTTCTTCTTTTGTGTGGGAACAGGATCAAAATCTAATACATTATGTCCTATTGCATTTTTTTGTACTCTGGAGCCCCATTTCTCACTCATGCAGCTGGGGTGGGTGGTAAGTAACTTACAGTTAATTAAAGGTCTATTTAAAGTTCAAACCCCCTTCAGGATTTCTTCTCCCAATTACTTCTCGTTTCCAAGGATGGCATCTGGGCACAGAGGAAGCTTCCTCAGCCTCGTATTGTTGGCGCAAGCGTCTGCTTCACGTGCCAGCTTCCCTGTGGCTCCCCAGCTGGCCCCTGAGCGTCAGCCTCCATCCTGGCTGCTTTGGCCACTGGCATGTCTGTGCAAGTGTCTGAGCATGTGGCTGGTGGCTGGTGGCATCACTCACTGAGATATAGGGTGCATGAGGAGAAACTGGTTTGGGGGGGATTGGCAGGTATTGGAACTTAGAGTAGTAGACATGAGGGTAGAGAATGGGGTGCACTGAAGCCCAGGGCCAGGGTTTGGCTCTGAGTTGGATATAGGTGAGGTCTCCCTGCCCAGCACTTGTCCCAGCGTTTCACCCTAAGATCCAAGCTCTGGGATTTTGAACGTCACATCAAAGGGGCCTTTGGGGAGGAATCCCTGCCAGTCTCATTTGGGTTCATCCCTGGAAGAGCTGTCCAGAGTTGGGGGAGTGACATACAGAGGGAGCATTTATGAGTTTTGCTTGTCCCTAAAGCTAAATCAGAGCTTGTGGCCCCAGGCCCTGGGATAACCCCTTCTTCCTCTGCTCCCCCAGGCCTCCGAGGGCTGCAAATCTACAAGCTACACAAAGAAGAAAAGCCCAACTACCGTCTCCAGTGCCTGCAGTGGTTGAAGAGACAGTCTCAGTGGCCCAGCTGGGGCTGGAACCAGATCTCCTGCCCGTGTTCCTGGAGGCAGGGACTATGGGACTTGAGATTCCAGCCCATCAACATAGGTGACACCTCCTTCCTGTCTCTCGAGGCATCCCCAGTGTCCCCCACAAGCCCACTCCCTCCCTCTGGCCATGCCTGACCTTTCCCTTCCGGGGCACCCTCAGTTCCTCCCTGGAAGCACCCCGACCCCACTGCCGCCACCACCACGGGCATCCTGGGCCTGAGTATGTCTGGGCTTGTTGCAGCCTGGTCGGGCCTTGGCAGCAGGCAGCTGTGCAGCTTCTCCTCCTGGCGAGGGGGCGTGTGCTGCAGCTACGGACCCTGGGGAGAGCTTCTCCAAGGCTGGAGAGTGCAGAGTCCTTGGCAGTTCGGTAAGTGTGTCCATGGAAAACTCAACCCCGCCTTTTCTGGAGCTTTCTGTTCTTCACTGTCAGAGACCAGCTTGGGCTCCACGTCAGCAGTGGGACCCACAGAATGAAGCCTCTTGTCCCCATTTCCTCCCAGCTACTTCCCCTCAATTTCCTGATCTTGTAACATTAGGAAGTTTCCGACATCCCTTCCAGCTGGCATCCTAGGGATTTCTGACTGAGTTCCTCTTGCCCCATCTCCACTTGGCCCATAGCCCCAGCCCAGAGTAGGGACATCTTTCTAGGGAAGGGGAGGGGCCTGGTCTGACCCAGATTAGCAGGCTGTCTGGGGGAAGATGTGGAGTCATTTCCCGCAGAGACCTTCCAAAGGAGCTAGAGAGGACAGGGTTGGGGGCCCAGGGTAAGCATGTGCTCCCCACCTCCTCCCTGCAATCTCAGCAGCCTCCTTAGTCCCCAGACGACCAGCCACAGCCTCCCACTCCCAGCGTTTGGAGAGCGGTGGGACTCAGACTACCCCCTCCAAGAAAGGAAGGACACTGTGCCTGCCCACCAGGGGGCTTTGCTCCACGTGGCTCTGACAAGCCCACAAGGGAGATAGTAACTGGTCAATGGCCTAAGGTCATTAAGCAGGGTGGGATCTGAACTCATGTGGACCTGATTTGCCAACCATGCCCTTGCCGCCCGCATCACCCTGCCCAAACCTCCCAGCTGGGTCCTGCAGGTCCCTCATCTCCCCCAACCTGCTGCTCTTCCCCACAGACCAAGAACTGGAGCCACAGAACTGGTGTTGCCGTTTCAATGACAAGCCCTCCTTCTGCGCCCTGTACCAGCTCAGAAGGCCCCGCGTCAGCTGCGCTGGGTACCAGCCCCCGAGGCCGGGTGAGGCTGCTGGAGCCCAGCCCTGGGGCAGGGCTGAAGTGGAAGATCTGGGGAGGGTTAGCCTCTCGGGGTCTGGACCGGGGCGGCACAAGCTTCCTGGGGCAGCGCTGTGACCACAAGGGAAGGTGGAGGTGTGTGCGGAGTGTGGCAGAGGAGGGACTTCACACACGGCCCTGCGGAGGGGGAGGTGTGGTAGGTGGGGAGGTAATGAGAGGACGTGAGGGGGCACACAAGCACAAGAGGGCTTTCGGGGAGGGTTAAATGCTCCATGAGCACCTCTCCAGGCTGAAGTCTCCCAGGTCTTTCCCTGGTCTGCCCTGCCAACGTGGTACCTCCTTTGTTCCAGCCTGGATGTTTGGGGACCCCCACATCACCACTTTGGATGGTACCAATTACACCTTCAATGGGCTGGGAGACTTCCTGCTGGTCCGGACCCAAGATAGAAACTCCTCCTTCCTGCTGCAGGGCCGCACTGCCCAGACCGGCTCGGCCCAGGCCACCAACTTCATTGCCTTCGCCGCTGAATACAACTCCAGCAGCCTGGACCCCATCACGGTGAGTGGGGCCAGGGCGCTCCCCTCACAGGGAGCCTTTAGTTCAGGGACCTTCAGCTGGAGACTGAGGCCCCGGAGGAGAAAGAGAAGGAAGAAGGGAAGGGAGCAGGAAGGAGGGAGGACGCATCCTGCCAGCGCAGTGGTTCAGATTAGGAGTTTGGGATTAACACACATACACACTACTATGTATAAAATAGATCACCAACAAGGACCTACTATATAGCCCAGGGAGCTATACTCAATATTTTGTAATAACCTATAAGGGAAGAGAATCTGAAGAATTATATATATATATTCTTCATATACATATATGTCTGAATTGCTATGCTGTACACCTGAAACTAACACGATATTGTAGATCAACTATACTTCAATAAAAATAAATAAATAATGGGAAAAAAAAAAAGAAAGAGTCAACCTGGGAGACACAGGATTAGGGTCCTGGCTGTGAGACTGAAGAAACAATTTAACTTCCAGTGCCTCTTTTTCCTTAGAGTAAAATGGGGATATTAATATTACCTACCTCACAGGGCCGTTGTGAGATTTAAAAGCTAATCTATGAAACGTGCCTCGCTCAGAGCCTGGCCCGTGCCAAGCGCCTCACGCATGGTAGCTACATCACCTCGTGGTCACACTCCCCATCACCTTCACCTCCATCCAAGCCCCAGGCTCTGAGCTCTCCGCAGCCTCCTTCCTCAGTTTCTGGGCCCACCTGCAGGTCGGGCTTAGGCCTCTGTCAATTCCCTTCCAGGTTCAATGGCTCCTTAAGCCCGGTGACACAATCCACGTTCTGCTCAACAACCAGACTGTAACATTTGAGACTAACCGTGAAGATGCAATAGGTAGGCTGGGGACAGCCGTCAGCTGCCCTCTCCTGCTACCCTGGGTCAGGATCAGCAGGGTGCCCAGCACCAGGGAGAAGGGAGCTGGGGCGGAGAGGCAGTGGCATCGGGGCAGAGCAGTGTGGTCACCACCCCTGCTGTCCCTCCAGCAGCTGTGCCTGAGCAGTTTCTTCACCAGAGCTGGGCCTTAAACTTTCCCTCCTCACTTCTCTCCTTCCCCTGAGGCTGTGACAGCCTCTCTATGACAGCCCATCCTCAGTCCCCAGGGAGAAGGGGGTGGGGTGGGCTGTGAAGGTGTCCTGTGAGTGTGGTTTGGGGCCACTGGAGTAGGACCCTGCAGGGCATCTCCCAGCTGCTCTTAGTCTCCTCTCTGCATCTTGAAACTTCACTACTGCCAAGTCTTGGGCCTCCAGGGCTCCAACACTGGCTTTTTCCTCATTTGTCTCCCAACATTCCAGGCCAGGAGATGTTCAACACCTCTGGAGTTGTAATGACCCGCAATGGCTCCGTAGTATCAGCCAACTTTGATGGGGCAGTGACTATCTCAGTGATCGCTCTCTCCAACATCCTCCATGCCTCCTGCAGCCTCCCGGAGGAGTATCAGAACCGCACAGAGGGCCTCATGGGTAAGGAGCAGGCAGGAGCCTGCTTCTGCAGTAGGAGCTCAGAACCCCCAGCCTGTAAGCATCTCCACCTCCAGTGGGCCTGTGGACATCACAGGTGGAGTTTCCTTTCTCAGCCTCCTTGGAACAGAGCCCTGAGGGTACAGAGCAGCAGGGAAGGAGGAGGGACCTCTTCAGCTACCTCTGAGGCTCACTTCCCGTCCTCCTGAAGCTCCGGGTCCAGGGCAGCCGAGGGGGCATCGAGGATGGGCTCTGGGGAGCATGGGGCCAGCAGCCACCCTTCCCCTCTCTCCCTCCCTCCCTCCCTCTGGCTTCACACCTTCCCACCCTCCCCCATCCCCCATATTCCCTCCCTTCTTTCCCCACTTCCTCCTTCATTTCCTCCTTCCCTGAAGCAGAGGGGCAGGCTCTGAGGCTATAGTCCTCTCCTGGCCTCCTGGAGGACTGAACCGACAACAGCTGCAACTGAAAGACGCTTCGCAGGCCCCCTACTCCCCACATCTCCATGTGACCTGTTGGAGGCTCCCCAGGGAAGGGGGGGGCCACAGTCCCAGGGTGGCTGACTCCTGCTCTGTCCCTCAGGCTTCTGGAACGGCAACCCAGATGATGACTTCAGGATGCCCAATGGCTCCACCCTTCCCCCAGGGAGCTCCGAGGAGATGCTTTTTCACTATGGAATGGCCTGTGAGTTTGAGCCGCAGGGTCCGCAGGCAGATGGGGTAGGGCCAGGATGAAGGAAGCTGCTGCACCGTCTCCCTCAGGCCTGTGGGGACCAGACCTCTGTCCTCTATGAGAGAGGAGTTGGAAGGAAGAGACCTGAGGATGCTGGTGCCACCTCAGATTTGTCCCCTCCACCCCAGATTTGTCCCCTCCACTTCCGTCCCACCTGCGTCTCTCTACCTGGAAGAGAGGACGAGGAAGTTGGGTGGCCCTCACTCACTAGAGTGGGGACTTCCAGACTCAGAAGCTGGAAGTCACTCTGTCCTTCCACATCCCCCTCCCCCACCCAAACCATATAAAGTAAGGGTAAGGGGTGGACACAGCAGAAATATAGCTGGAGTCCCACCCTGGTGCCACCACCATAGCACCTTGTGTGTTTTAGGGGAAATCAACGGAACAAGCCTTTTTGGCAAGAGGGATGACCATTTGCCTTCCAACTTCACCCCTGTCTTCTTTTCACAACTGTCGGGAAACAAATCTTTGAATGAAAATTTGACCTCCAAGTGTAATGGAGATAAACAATGCATCTACGATGCCCTGGCCACAGGAAACAAAAGCCTTGGACTGTACACTGGGATGCTCTTTAGAAAATACCAGCAGATGAACACCACCCTGAGTAAGTGGTATGAGGCCCAGGGAGGCATGTGCAGAGTTAGGGAGCAGATGAGGTGACCCCCTTCCACGACACTCCTTTAAGCTCCACATTTTTAAAACTTAACAGATTCTTTTGCTCATGTTATTCCTCTGCTCAAACCGTCCCATGATTCCCCAGCCCTGTCCTTATGATAACCTTCAAAGCCCTATCCAATCTGGCCCCATTGCCTCTCCAAACTCTTCTCCTAGGACTTCCCACCTCACTCATTCCACTCCAGCCCCACTGGATTCTTTGTGTTCTTCAAACATGCCAGGCTCACACCCGACTCCGAGACACTGCACGTGCTATCCCCTTTGCCTGGAATGCCCTTCCCCCAGAGAGCCACAAGCTCGTCCCTCACCTCCTTTCAGTCTCTATTCAAATGTCACCTTCTCAGCAGTGCCTTTCTTAGCTAGCCTGCCTAAAATTTCACATTCACCCCCACTTGCTATTTGCCTTCCCTGCTTTATTTTTTCTCCTTAGTATCTATAACTATCTAACATATTTTCTAATTTTCATAGGTATCTTTTTTATTATTTGTTCATCACTGCATCCTTACTACCTAGAACAGTGCCAGCCATAGAGTAGATGCTCAGTAAATATTTGTTATGACTGACTGAATGAATGAATGAATAAACAATTGTATGGAAATAGCAGGGCTCCAAAACACAGAGACCAGTGCAAAGGTTTTACTCCCTCTCCATTTCCTGACAAATGCAAAGCCCATCTAGATGTTACCCTCATGGTTTACAGCCCTCTTCCAAAGGTAAAACTCCGCAATGGTCTGAGCAACCCTGACCTCTGATTCACTTCATACCATGCCCAGAATAACATTCTGATCAGGAAAGAACTTGAATCCTGTTTGAGGAGAAGATAAAAGAGAGAATAAAGATTTGGGTGTGTGGGCAGTACAACCACAACCTACTCTGCATGTGTTTGAGAGCAGGTACACAGAATAATTCCTGCTTCTGGAGGTAGGTCACAGCCTGGGCAATGCTTCACACAAGAGAGAGGACTAAAGAAACAGGAAGCCAGAAGGCAAGAGAGTATCTTGCCTCACTCCTCGCATTCCTTCTTTGTGTCTCAGATCAGTACCCCCCCTCTATTGAGGGTCCTGATGTGATGGAAGCTTACATGGGACAGGCCAAGCTGGTTAATTACACCAGCAGCGCTAAGGACGTCACATTCACTCTCAGAAACAACTGCACTGACTTCAAGCTCTTTGGTAAGAATCCTTGGCTGGAGCTGTAGCAGATGAGGTCAGAGTCAAGCTCTGGGTAATTTTGTTATACCCTGTGCAACTTCATGTCACTTTTCCATTGGAATATCCAGGACCAACATTTCTTGGGAATAATCCCTATAATTCAAATAGGTGCCCCCAGTGAATAGTAGTGATGGGCTTATGGAGATTTGGCTGGCTAGCTAGACTGTCTCTGGGCACGTACAACTGATTCAAAGATCATTTCATCTCAGTCTTATAATATGCAATCATCCTTATGCAATCAACAAATTATTAGAATAAATATAACAATTAACAAATACTAATTTAAAACATTTTCATATCTATTGAAAGAAGGATATAATATGGAACGAGATTTAAAGAAATGCGAATAACTTCATTTGGTACCTTTCTCACTATTTTTATGTTTGTCAACCATGTTTACCTCACTTTGCCTCTCTTTATCTGCTTTTCTGCGCTGGGACCAAGCAAAGCTTCATCTTTCCCTCCCAGTAATGGTGTGAAGACCCCCTTTCAGGCCTGTAACCATGATCTGGGTCAATAATAATAATAATAATCTGGGAATTCCCAGATTAATAATAATAATAATAATCTGGGAATTCGCTGGCAATCCAGTCGTTAAGACTCGGCACTTTCACTGCCGTGGGCCCGGGCTCAGTCCCCAGCTGGGGAACTAAGATCCCACAAACCACGAGGCATGGCCAAAAAAAAAAAAAAAGTGCAAAAAAAAAAGAGTCAAAGCCCACAGGATGTAGCTTGCCTTCTGTTGCCAGCACTAATTAAGCTGGTGACTGTTCTTTGCTAAACCAAAGCCCTTAGGGACCTTATTCTGAGCTCTGAGCACCTCTCTGACTCATTTTCTTTCTCTGCATAAGAAGGGACTGCTTTGGCTGTACCCTGTTGCTCCATGTAGTGTCCTCCCAGGTGCCAAATTAACAGTATCAGGAGATTTTCTCCTCCACTGAGCTCCTATCCTGAAGAGTGCTGGCCTGGAAGTTATGCTCGTTTGTTCCCTACTATCAGCTCTTCTCAATCTACTGTTTTAAGGAGACGTTCCTATTTTCTTGAAAAACATAAGACAGGTTGGACCAGAAGAGTCCTTATTGATAGGTAGCAGTGTTACACTGTAGTCTGGTGTCCGAAGGTGGCTGGTCAAAAGTCCAGGCAATGAGAGCAGTGGGTGAGAAATCAGGGCGAGGGATGAGGATGTCATGAAGCTGAAGTCAGTTTGGCCTGCAGTGTAGCCTGGGGAAGTGTTGGGCGGACCCTGGCCTTCATCCTCCATCCCCCCTGGATGTCCCATCCTGGTGCACGCCTAGGCAGGGTTGCCTTTTGGGGTCTCTTCAGGGGGAGCAGCTGCCTCCCCCTCTGTGAGGGTCCACCCTACGATCCCTGAGTTAGGCTGGTGCCACCTCCAGCTCGGGGCGTGATCAGGATCACTCCAGGAAACCAGCCTTGCTCAAGGAAATGCCGGAGAAAATTGGAGGGGTGGTCTGAGAGGGGTTCGGGAAGTCCAGCATCAGCACTTGGGGTGGCAGAGAGCAGAGCAGTTGAGGCCTCCAGCTCTCAACAGTCTCGTCTTCCCTGGGACAGAGAATGGGGCATTGCTATGGACACCAAAGTTGCTGGAACCATTTACTCTGGAGATTCTAGCAAGAAGTGCCAAGGACAACTTGTCATCTGTACTCAAGCCAAGGACGGTGGTCTGTGCGTGCAAGGCAGAGAGCCAGTGTTTATACAACCAGACCAGCCGGGTGGGTGATTCCTCCCTGGAGGTGAGTGGTGAAGAGGGTTGGGGGGAGGTTTCCAAGTTGAGGGAAAGGAAGTGGGAACTGAAAGGATGTCGTCCTTCAGCTCCTCTGTGCTAATGTGTGTGATGGGAAGCGGGTGGAGCTGTGGTAGGTGAGTAGAGCAGACACCAATCTCGGGCCACAAACTGACAAGTGTAAGAAATAGAACTTTCTTTACTGCTTATAGCTCAACTGAATTTTTATCTCCCAGCTTCCATTTAGCCAGGCTGGCAGGAAACTTCCACCTCAATCTTTCTTAGAGCTGCCCAGTGGTTCCCAGCTCCATGGTTCTGGAGTGAGACAGTGAAGTAAGACAGTAAGATGTGGGTAGGAAGGTGCCCATGTGGTCCCTGGGCCTGAGTCTACACGGATCACAGCTCCATGCACCCTCCCTTCAGACATAGGGGAGTGCTCTGTGGCTTCTGGGCCTTGCTCAGACACAGGAAACCCTCTGCAGAGTGGCTTAGGGTCCCATCTGCCTAGAAGCACTGCGTAGCCATTTCTCTGGGGCTTCATCTTCATGGTGTTGGGAAGAGAAGTACAGATCCCTCTGATCTTGGTCCCCCCAAAACCTTTTTTTTCCCCTTTTACTCTCTTCCTCCAACTAAAAGAAGCATCTCTTTTGAAGTTTGAAGAAAATCCTTCTCCATTCAAGTTTCTAGCCAAGATACTTGGCCCAAGTCCATGAATCTGGCCCCATCTGCTTTGTTTTTTTTCCACCTTTTGGGGGGAGTCAGAAAGGAAAGTGTTCAGCTGGCAATACCCCACTACCTCCTTCACCTCTTACACACACACACACACACACACACAGACACACACACACCCCTTCTCCTGAAGCATGAGCAGAGAATTCCTACTTGAAAGGGAGAGAGGTGGAGGAGTCCAGGAGGCAGAAAAGGAAAAAAATACAGAGTGGGGGGAAAAGGGATTAAAATCAATATATTATTTTAGATATCCCAAGATATCCAGTCTTGGCAGTACAAAGTGTTAAAGGGTTCCATTTCGGGGAGCTTTCCAGCGTCATCTCAGTAGGCGAGATAGAAAAGAGAGATGAGGAACTTGATGAGGATCTGGACGATTCCCCTCCCTGTGCCCTTGTTCTGGTTATTGCGCGCTTTCACCGTGCTCAGCAGCGAACCTCCTTCTTCTTGGTTGGGAGTCAGCAAGGGAAGAGAGAGCAGGAAACTGCAGCTTACATAGGATCCAGTTTTCTAGGGATAGTAGAATATTTATTTATTTAGCCCCTGTCTTACTCTAGGAAGGGTTTCAGGCAAGGAGATTTGCTGTGAGAGGGAAGCGGCTGGGATCCCGGGGCAGGGGCCAGGCAGACGGCTCAGGAAAAGGATGGCCCAGGGAGGCCATGTGGCCTGGAGGACGGTCTGCCTTTGACAGGGACGTGCAGGCCCAGGGCCTGTTCAAGAAACTGCTCAGTGGATACTGGCAGAATTAAGACAAGGACTCAGGGTCCATGGATTCTCAGACCAGAGGGGTTGGTGCAACACCCCAGAAACCCTTAATGGTTCAGCCTCCTGACCACCCAGTGATCAGCAACCCATTCCAGGTGGCCGACTGCAAGTGTGACGGGAACACCTTAGGCCGCTACTGCAACCACTCCAAGGACCCCTGTGACGAGCAGTGCTTCCCGAATGTGAAGTGCATTTCCGGGAAGGGCTGCGAGGCCTGCCCACCGAACCTGACTGGGGATGGACGTCACTGTGCACGTGAGCTGGGGACAGGGCCTCGGCAGGAGGAGGTTCTGGGGACAGGTGACATCTTGAGGGCCTAAGACAACTGGGCGAACCATTTCTCCCCCCTTTCCAGCAAGTGTTTAGAATGTACAGTACAGGTGGATATGGTAAGGAGGTAAGGTGGGTATGGCAGGGTGTGAGGCCGAAGGAGAAGAGATTGTACAGGCATGGAGGAGAGGCCAGAGCTGAGCAGCCCTGAGGCACTGTTGGGGGAAACCCGGGGCAAAAGACTGAAGATGGCCTGGAGAGGGGAGGGAAATTTTAGCAGCAGCCAGGGAACCAGAAGTACGCTGGGGTGGGGCCCTCAGGCTCCCGGGGGTTTTCAGAGGTGCAAGGCCCAGGGTCTCTGCATTTCCCTAGTCAGGACATTGTGTGAGGGGGGGCTGGGGGGCGGGGGTGCTGCCATGGGCATCTGGTGACAGGGGTGCCTCGTCTTCCCTTTGAGTCCTCCTTCCACCATCTGTTGCTCGACCTTTGAGCCATCAGAGTCATGAGGGCATCACGGTGAGGCCTCCACTAAGCCCCCTGAAGCGCCCCAGTGAAATCTAGAGACCGCTGTATCTTCTGAGCAGAGAGCAGAGAGGTAGAACCACAGCCTTATAAAGGCAGAAAAGGGGATGGAAGTGAAGAAAACAGGCTGGTGGGCTTTCCTGAAAGAGGGTCCTTTCCTGATGGGAAGGGTCTGATACTTCTGGTTCCCTGGCTGCTGCTCCATCCCCCCAGCAGAATTAGGAGAACCCTTACCTGGCAGGGGAAAAGGGGTCGCCCGGCAAAGAAATGTCTGGGAAAGGAAGAAGGATAGTTTGGGGTTCAGAGTGGCCCACAAGCAGAATGCAGTTTAAGTGGGCTTTGCGGGAAAGAAGTCAAGCCTGTCCCGGGAGCAGCTTCCCCTGGGCCGGGGGCCGCCCCTTGCTGCTGAGTGAGGTGTTGCTGACCTCTCTGCTCCCCCTGCAGCCCTGGAGAACCCTTTCCTCTGTCAGAACAAGTCCTGCCCTGAGAATTACTGCTACAACAACGGCCACTGCTACATCTCCCAGGCTCTGGCCTGCCAGCCCACCTGCACCTGCCCCCCAGCCTTCACCGACACCCGCTGCTTCCTGGCTGGGAACAATTTCCCTCCAACCGTCCGTCTAGGTACGACCAGATACTCCGCCATCCCCACTTCTCTCGCCTTGGGGGACGATATGGGGCTCTGGGGGCCAGGCTAAGTCCCTCAAACTCACAGGACACAACTCCAAATTTCCCTCAGGTGGTGGTAAGTCGTAGGCTACGGGAGCGAGTTGGGGGCTGCTGTCACAGCATGACCCATGGGCCTGAGCAGTCTGCTGAGGAAAGACCGAAGGTGACCTCACAGCTCAGCAAGACAAGAGTCAGGGAAGCCTTGACCGTAGTCCAACATGCATTTGTGTGAGGCTCAGCAGACTTGGCCACTTCTGCTGATCCTCCTGGTAAACCTGTGAGGTGATTATGGACCTCCTTCTCCCATCTCCAGAGCTTCCCTTAAGGATCATCCATCTCTCGCTCATTGAAGACGAAGGTGCCTCCCAAGCAGATGTCAATGCCTCGGTCAGTGCTGCAGGCCAGCTCTGGGTGGGGAGGTGGGTCTTGGCAGGTTCAGGGCGGGGTCTTAGCCATGGCTTGTGCGTTCTGCATCTCATAATCCATCTAGATTCAACTGCCAGAGGAGGCTGGAGCCTCCTGCCCCAGGGAAGGCTGAGGGTGAGGAAAGCAGGAAGGCCTAGGACAGAGACCTCCAAGGGGGTTAGAATGACCAACTCAATGAATAGAGTCCAGGGTGGCCAAGTCAATGCAGCCTCTCCTTCCAAGCATCCCTCAAGACCTGCCCTTGGATGGTATATGGAAGAAACACAAGAGGGCATTTCACCTCCAGGAAGCCTTCCCTGACTTTGCTGAGGAAACTGGGCCTCCCTCTTCTTGGCTCCCACGCCCTTGTCCGTTCCCCAATCACAGGCAAAGTAGCACAGTAGTTGAGTTATTGAGGCTCTAGAATCCTACCCAGGTTCAAATCCTGACACTACCACTCACTAGAGCAGGTGTAATAATTAGACAAATTATTTGAACTCCCATCTGTAAAAATAAAAGTAATAACAGTACTTATGTCAATGGTTTGTGTCAAGGTTTAAATGATAATGTAGGTAGAGCGCTCAGCACGGTGCCTAAAACACAATGTATTAAAAAAATTATCCAAATGATTATTACTACTGTTGCTACTACTACTACTACAGCACTCCACACTCTGTATGGTAAAAATCTGTTGACATTTGTCTACTGCGCCAGACTATGGGTCTTTAAGAATGGACTGTTCCTAAGTCACACTGACATCCCTCGCACCTGACGATCCCCTAGGACTGGCTAAATATAATCTCTGTTCAATATACACGTGGGGAGAGAATGAGTGGGTAAATCGGGGATCAGAGGCAAGGTAGAGGTCATTCATTTCAGATTCTCCCCTTGTGATAGGAAGTGGGGGTGAGGATATGCAAAGTCCTTCACTCACCAACAAACTTCTATTAAGCAGGGACCTGTGCCAGTCACCAGGCTAGGCTGGGGTGTGGGGATGCAGAAATGCATAAGAAACATTCTGGTGTCTTGGGTCCTCATCTTCAAAGAAGGAAACAGGGAGTTCCCTGGGTTCAATCCCCGGTCAGGGAACTGAGATCCCACAAGCCGTGGGGTGTGGCCAGAAAAAAAAAAAAAAAGGGAAGAAGGAAACAGAAAAGGATGAATATGTGCATTAAAGTGGGAAGGGTCTCCTCTCTGGATTGGGCCTCACCCTCACTTCCACCCTCCCACCCCGACTCCCATCCTCTGCCCTAGGTGGCCTATAGACTGAGGAACCTGGATGTGCGGGCCTTTCTCTGGAACAGACAAGTGGATCGAATGTAAGTGGGACTGTCCCCACCTGGTCGCCGGGTCCTCCCCCAAACTCCTCACCCTTTGGCCCCTCACTGCACCCCTCCCATACAGTGAACCCCCAACAGCACTGGCCTCAGGAAGCTCCCTTCACTGCTGGAACATCATCTCGGAGTTCCAGTACCGCCCTGGGGGCCCTGTCATCAACTTCCTGAATACCCAGCTGCTAGACGCAGTGGTGGAGGCGTTCTTAACTCCATGGAGGAGGTGGAAGAGAAGTGCGGGGCCCAGGAACAACGTGACCTTCCACCCCATCCGCAGGAAGGACGTGTACAGTATGATGGCTCGTGAGTCACTGTCTTGGGGACAGCTACTGGGATAGCTGAGGGGGGAGGTAAGCAGAGGGAGCCTGTCACAGATCTGCAGCCCACACAAATCCATGGCTGAAATGTGTTCTACAGCGAGCCACAGACAAAAATTAAGTTAATTTAGGTTTTTTTTGTTTGTAATTTTTGAGAGAAATTGTGAACATTTTACCCACCAGCCTTCTAAATTCAAGAACAGGCGCACAAAATACTGCTTGATGAATCCCCACGTATACAGTTTCACAGAGCAATTACTCCAACTGCTGCTTTCCTGACCATCACTGCTAGCGGTTTTCTTTCCACAAAATTGTTAAGGATTTGGTTAAAAGACCATTGTACTTTATAAACATAAACAAGGACATTCTTTTTGCCTTTGCCCTCCAGCTGGAGATATTAAGTTGAAGGCTGGAGACCTGGCCCAGGGGCAGAGATATCCCTTCCCTGAAAGAGTGTGACCCCATGCAAAAGCCATCCCCAGTCTAGGCCTCCACAATCCCATCTGGCAAATGAGATGGGATTTCTGAGGTCCCTTTCAACTCTGACAGCCCCTAATTATCCCAGAACAGGAATGAGATAGGTTGGCAAGCTTGCCAGGGAAGGAAAGGAATAGCCCACTGTATTTTGTGAGTCAGGCAGAGAACAGGGCAGTGGGTATGTCAAACCCAACAGAAGCTGCTGTGTTACCTGGGTCCAGGACCAAGCCAGAGCTTCTTTTAGAATCCAGGCTAAGCCTCCTCCGTCCCAGGGACAACGATGTGAAATTCTCCAAACTACCATGCGTATGGGTGGTAGGGGGGTAGGGTTGGGGTTAAGAGGACACCCCAGACCTGATTGTGCCTTTTGTTAGAGAAAACAAACAAACAAACAAACATCCCACAATTTTTATTATACAAGTACAATGTGTTTATTGTAGAAACTTTAGGAAACACAAATTAACAAAAAGAAAAAAAAAATCACTTGTAATCCCAGTCCCCAGAGACAAATCCATTTTGCACCTATTTTTCTGAATTTTTTTTATGCATAGGAACCTTCACACATATAAATTTACTTACAATAAAGGGATCAAATCATGCCTAATGTTTGTTAACCTCCTCATTACTGAAATAATTGTGAACATATCATCTTGTATATTGTATACACATTCCAATTTCATATATTATTTTACAATATGTCTTAATATAGTGTGCTATAATAGATTTTAAAAAGAATGTTATACTAATAGTGACCATTTAATTAGGGCTTCCTGTGTCAGGCACTGTACTGAATACTCTGTATATATTATCTCATTTAAAATTTACAGCAAGGTAGTTTCCTTTTAAAAATAAGGAACTGAGGCTGAAAGAGTTAAGAAATTTCCCCTAAATCACACAACCAGTTAGTAGTAGAGTCTGAATTTCAACTCAGGTCTGGCTGATTTCAAAGCATATGCTCTTAACCAATGCATTTTTCATACCGTGGTGCTTATCAGTTGCACAATATTTAACAAAACCACTCCTCTTGAACATCATTGCTCTTATTAACCATGCTGCTCTGGTCTTCCATGAACATATGTAGTTTTCATGTGTGTTTCCAATTATTTCTCAGGATAAGTGCCTGAAAATGGAATTCTTTATCCAAAAGGTATAGATCTGGTGTTAATCGGTTGCTTTCTATATTCACTTTTATCCCACCTGACAGTGAATGTGAGCACGCTGGAAACTTACTTCCAATGCAGCGGATACAAGGGCTACCACCTGGTCTTCCACCCCCAGAGCGGCTTCACCTGCGTGTCCCCCTGCAGTGAGGGCTACTGTGAGCACGGAGGCCAGTGCCAGCACCTGCCAGAGGGGCCCCGCTGCAGGTGGGCGGGGCTGGGGGCATGAGGCGGCGGGCAGTGCTGGGAATCCAAGCTGCAAGGGGTCCAGAAATGCCATGGTGTCTGAAAATTTAGGATGGTTCCATTTGTAATTAAGAGAAAGGGGATCAGAGGGGAAAGGGACAATGGAAAAGAAGATGTGTCCATGCCTAAACTGTACGGATGAAAAAGTTGCTATGTTACCTATCAACTCAAACCAGCTACTGGGTAGATATTATGACCACTTTAGAGATGAGAAAACTGCAGCTTAGAGACGATAAGGAATCTGCCTAAGGTACCCAGCAAGTTAAGTAACAGGATCGGGGTTCCAAAGCCAGACTCTCCCACCTGATTTTGCTTCTTGGGTGGACAGCCTGCTGCCTCGTTGTGGAAAAGGAACCCATTGTCTTGTGTCTAGGCCCGGCCCTGCCCCTCCTTAAGAGTAACAGTCAGGGGAGGCCCTCTCAAACTGGCGCCCTCTGTCCCAACGGTTCATCAGCAGTCGGAGGGTCTCCCGTGAGGGGAGGGCACTAGGCCGCAGGCCTGCCATGGAGAGGGGCAGCGCCACCTGGGCCCTCTTGTCACATCGGTGCCCTCCGTCTACGCTTGTTCCCACTGCAGTTGCAGATGGGCCCAGCCCTCTCCGCTCCCGGGTCCAAGGAGGGGGCGGGTGGAGCCTAGCACTGGACCCCAGCTCTCCGGGGGCAGGCAGGGTTTGTGACTGCGCATGCTCACCTGCGGCCAGCCCCGCCCCCTCCCCGAAGTCCCTGTGGAGGCGACCTTAGATGAATTCACCACCACCCCCCCACCCCCCGTCCCCGCCTGCCTTGGTAGCCCAGTGGCCTCCCCTCAGCTCCAAGTCAGGGCTGAGTCCGCCCCTTCCCTAGAGGGGAGCCGAGCCTGTCGTGGAAAACCTCCTCTGGCCCGACAGAGAGGAGGGATGGGGAGGCTGAGCGCCCTGCTGACCGTGTCCCCTCTCTCTGTCCCCAGCTGTGAGCCCTTCTCCATCTACACGCCCTGGGGCGAGCGCTGTGAGCACCTGAGTTTGAAACTCGGCGCCTTCTTCGGGATCCTTTTCGGGGCCCTGGGCGCCCTCCTGCTGCTGGGGGTCGTGTTGTTCGTGCTCCTGCGCTTCTGGGGCTGGTCCGGGACCCGTTTCTCCTACCCGCTGGGCTCCTAAAGCTGAGGCCTTGCCCCGAACGGGCTGCTGTGGCCTATGATACCTCAGGAGCCACCCCAGCCTCACCTGCACACACTCCCAGGCGCCGTGGTTTAGGGAGACTGGAAGAAGTAAGGTGACTGATGAGGATTCAGGATTCTTTAAGAAGAATGAATAATGGGAATGAATAATAAAGACCACACCTTGTCAGTACGGAAGACGCAGAGGCTGACAGGAAGAGGCCATAAAGGCCTACTATATAAATAGATGGATTCTCACACACACATACCCACACAGAGGACAGTGACCTACAGGAACACTACGTGCGCACACCAGAGTTGATGGGGTGATGGCTCTAAATTAAAAACCAAAATACATTTGCACACAAAAGTCTCCAGTTTACTTCTAATTAAAGTCTATTTAAGTAAAATCCCTCTGACTTTTTGTGTTCCCAAAGCCATGGATTTCATTCATGATTTTCCTTTGGTGGCTAAAGGGCCTGAGACAGAGGGTGGAGGGAGCCGAGGTCGGTTGGACCCAGTCCTGCTTCAGCCCTCAGTTACTCCATGTCGGGAAGCTCGGTTACTCCAGCCCAGACTTGGATCTTTGCTTCAGTCTCCATATCCCTTTCTTCCCCTCCCCCCAACACAAGCCAAGGCCTGGCCCTCTGAGGAGGCTGGTAAGGATACCCCCATATGGAGTATCCCCAACTCTCTCCCAGGACCCCTCCCTGCCTTGCTGGTCTCTGCCCATCAGTTTCAAGAGGATAAGTATGCAGTGCCTTTTCCTATCTGGAGTGTTCCCTGGAGGAAGGATTAAATCATTTCAGCTCCCTTTCCAGGAACCACCCCATCCTTAGATCTAGGGTACCCAACCCCTGATACATTTTCTCTGTCCTTTCCTGGGCCGCAGTTGGAGTCTTTTGAGCTGCTCCACCCCATAGTCCCTCAGCCCCACTCTGTCTGCTCTTCCCAGGAACCTGATCAGTTTCCACCTCATCCTTCTCTCTTAGCAGGCAGAACTTTACACATATCTGGTATAACAACTCCAGCAACAACTGGTCCACACCCCCTGTGTCCAGAGCACCTCGGTTCCAATCCTATGCAGAAGCTGGGTAGTTGCCTTTTGGTCCTATATCCCAAATCCATGAAGAGAGAATCTGATTGGTCCAGCTTATGTCAGTTGTCCCTCCCTGGTCCAATCAAGTGTAACCACAGAGTAGGAAAAGAGGTCACATGATACAAACCTGGTGATCAGGCTCAGACTCGTAGGTGAGTAAGTGGTGTTGGAAGAAGTTCCAAGAGAAACATGATTTCTGATCTGAGCAGAGACTCCAAACTGTCTGCTTTACGTAGAGAACGACTTCACCCAGCAGGTGAAGCGCCTCCCAGTATGCACAAGTCTGTCGTTTTACCCTCAAATGCCCCCAAGTGTAATCAAGTCTCCATATAGAACCACATTCATTTAACCCCAGCATTCATTTATCAAGAATTAGGCACATGGGAATTCTCTGGTGGTCCAGTGGTTAGGACTCTGCGTTTCCACTGCAGGGGGTAAGGGTTCGATCCCTGGTAGAAGAACTAAGATCCCACGTGCTGGGTGGCGTGGCAAAAAAAAAAAAAAAAAGAATTAAGCACATAGCCCAAATAGGTTCACTGGTGAATTCTATTGATCCCTGACATTTCAGGAAGAAATTCTACCAACTCTATAATCTCTTTCAGAAGGCTGAAGCAGAGGGAAGCTTCCTAACTCATCCTGTAAGGCCAGCATTTTCCTAATACTAAAACCAGAAAAAAACAGCACAAGAAAATAAAACTATACACCAATCTCTCATTAACATAGATGCAAAAATCCTCAACAAAATATTAGCAAATCGAATCCAACAATGAATAAAAAGAGTTATACACCACAATAAAGTGGCATTTATCCCAGGTACGCAAGTCTGGTTCTACATTTTAAAATAAATTAATGTAATCTATCACGTCAACAGACTGAAGAAGAAATCACATGATCATATCCATAGATGCAGGAAAAGCATTTGACAAAATTCAACACCCTTTTATGATGAAAACTCTCATCAGACTAGGAATAGAGGGGAACTTCCTTAGCTTGTTAAAACACACACACACACACACACTCTCTACAAAAAATCCTACAGCTAACATCATACTTAATGGTGAGAAGCTCAAAGCTTTCCAGCTAAGATCAGGAATAAGGCAAGAATGTCCCCTCTTACCACTGCTTTTCAACATTGTACTGGAAGTCCTAACTAATTCAATAAGACACAAAAGATTCTTTTTAAGGTATAAAGATTGGGAAGGAAGAAATGAAACTGTCATTGTTCACAAATGACATGATTGTCTATGTAGAAAATCTGGAAAAATTGATTCTAAAAAACCTTCCTGAAACTATTAAGCAATTTTAACAAGGTTGTAGGATACAAGGTTAATGTACAAAAATCAATTGTTTTCCTATATACCAGCAATGAACAAACAGAATTTGAAATTAAAAGCACGTTACCATGTCCATTAGCAACCAACCAATAGAATTAAATACTTAGGTATAAATCTAACAAAATATACACAAGGTCTATATATGGAAAACCACAAAACTCTGATGAAAGATATCATAGAACTAAATAAATGGAGAGATATTCCATGTCCATGGATAGGAAGACTCAATACTGTCAAGAAGTTAGTTCTTCCCAGCTTGATCTACAGATTCAATGCAATCCCAATCAAAACCCCAGCAAGATTTTTTATAGATATTCACAAACTGATTCTAAAGTTTCTGTGGAGAGGCAAAAGACCTAGAATAGTCAATTCAATACTGAAGGAGAAGAACAAAGTCAGAAGACCTATACTACCTAATTCAAGACTTACTTTTAAGCTAAGTACTTTATAAACTATAGTAATCAAGACAGTGTGGTGTTATTAAAAGAATAAACAAATAGATCAGTGGAACAGAATAGAGAGCCCAGAAATAGACTCACATAAATATAGTCAACTGCTCTTTGACCAAGGAGCAAAGGCAACACAGTGAAACAAAGAGAGCTTTTTCAGCAATTGGTACTAGAACAACTGAACATCCACATGCAAAAATATGACTCTAGACACAGACTTTACACCCCTCACAAAAACTAACTCAAAATGGATCAAGACATAAATGTAAAACACAAAACTATGAAGCTCTTAAAAGATAACATAGGAGAAAACCTAGATGGCCTTGGGTATGGTAATGACTTTTCAGATACAACACCAAAGTCATGATCCATGAAAGAAAGAATTGATAAGCTGGACTTCATTAAAATTAAAAACTTCTTTCAAGAGAATGAGAAGACAAGCCTGGGGGAAAATATTTGCAAAAGATGCATCTGATAAAGGACTGTTATCCAAAATATACAAAGGACTCTTAAAACTCAACAACAAGAAAACAAACAACCTGATTAAAAAATAGGCAAAAGACCTGAGCATAGACCTCACCAAATAAGATATACAGATGGCAAGTAAGCATATGAAAAAATGTTCAACATCATACATCATTAGGGAATTGCAAATTAAAACAATAAGATTCCACTACACGCCTATGAGAATGGCCAAAACCCAGAACACTGACAACACCAAATGCTATAAGGATGTGGAGCAAAAGGGATTCTCATTCCCTGCTCCTGGGAATTCCAAAATGGTGCAGCCACTTTGGAAGACAGTTTGACAATTTCTTACAGAACTAAACATACTCTTACCATATGATCCAGCGATTGCACTCCTCGGTATTTACCTAAAGGAGATGAAAACTTATATCCACATAAAAACCTATACACATATGTTTATAGTAACTTTATTCATAATTGCCAAAATTTGGAAGTCACCAAGATGTTTTTCAGTAGATGAATAGGTAAATAAACTATGGTACATCCGGACAATGGAATACTACAGAGCACTAAAAAGATATGAGATATCAAGCCATGAGAAGACATGAAGGAAACTTAAATGCATATTATTGCATGAAAGAAGCCAAAGTGAAAAGGTTACATAGCTTATGATTCCAAGTATATGACATTCTGGAAAAGGCAAAACTATGGAGATAGTAAAAAGATCAGTGGTTTCTAGGGGCTTAAGAAGGAGGGAAGGATGAATCGGCAGAGCACAGAGGATATTGAGGGCAGTAAAATTATTCTGTACGTCACTACGATGGCAAATGCATGTTATAATACATTTGTCAAAACCCATACAACACCAAGAGTGAAGCTTAACGTAAACTATGGACTTTGGATGCTAATGATGTGTCAACCGACATAGGTTCATTGATTGTAACAGATGTAACAGATGCTCTCTGATGGGGTATGTCAATAGTGGGGGAAATTGTAAGTGTGTGGGGGGAAGGGGTTATGTGGGAATTCTCTGTACTTTTGGCTCAATTTTACTATGAACGTAAACTACTCTGAAAATAAATTTTATTAACTTAAAAAATAATAAAAATTTAAATCAAAAGAATTAAACACATATGGCACTGAAGAGAGACCGCATGGGGGATGGGGAGTTGTCCAACCGTTAGAAAGAAGGGAATGTAAAACAAGGAGGGAGGGATGACAGAAGCATGGTAGACTGGCGAGACTGCCGTGCCCTGACCATTGCAATCCCAAAACTAAGCTATGCGATGAGGACTTTGTAACGTGACTTGAGGTCAGGTAGGGGAAGGCTCTCTTTTAGGGTAAAGTACAAAATTTACGTCTCATCCTCAACCCAGTGAGGCCCCTTGGCAAGGGATTGACCCATGCTGTGCAAGACATGATTATTATAGATACTTTGCGTCATCAAACCTGCTAAAGGGAAACCTGATAGAACAAAAGCAAGGTGGAAATGGGGAGCAAGGCACCCAAACCCGAAGTCCTTCCTCCCCTCATCCATGTTCAGACACTAAGCTTCTTCTGCTCCCACTGAGAAATGGAGGTGGAGCAGAAAGACAGAATGTGTGTCGCGGACAATCCTGCCAGAGGCAGTGGAGCTGTCCGTAAGCCTAAGAAAAGGTTGGGGGCTTGCCACAGCAGAAGGAAACCCACAGACTGGGAAAAGGGAAGAGGTGGGGACACTGGTGGGAGTGGAGGCATTAAAAGTAGGGTTGTCAGATTTAACAATAAAAATACAGAAAGCCCAGTTAAATTTGAATTTCAGATAAACCGCGAACAATTTTTTACTATAAGAATGTCCCATGAAATATTTGGGATATCCATATATTTTAAAAAGCATTCATTGTTTACCTGAAATTCTAATTTAACTGGGTGTCCTGTATTTTATCTGGCAACCTGGTCAGAACGGCTGAGGCGCTGGGCATGTAGAGAGAGGGAGTCATGAGAAAGGAGGACGGCGCCCGAGCAGCCTACTGGCTGGGAAGGAAAGGCTTCTTCTGAATGGCATGTTTAGATCAAGGACACAGCTGCACATTTTCATCAACTCCCTGGCTCTGTGATTCTGTCACTTATGCACCTGGAATGAAGAACTGATGGGCTCTGCTTCAGGGTTCCAGGCACGTGTTGGTTTAGCAGAGAGGAAGGAGAGACCACACACCCCTACCCCCGGTTGGTGGCAAGCAGCTGAGACATCCTCAGTGGGCACTGGGGGAGCGAAGGGAGCTGTCTGGGGAGATGTTTGGCCAGAGACACAGATTCCCCTGCCCAACCTTCCCTGCTCTCAAAGGAACCTTCCAGAAACACCCTTGGGCCAGCTTTTTTTTTTTTAAATTAATTTATTTATTTATTTTTGGCTGTGTTGGGTCTTCGTTTCTGTGCGAGGGCTTTCTCTAGTTGCGGCGAGCGGGGGCCACTCTTCATCGCGGTGCGCTGGCCTCTCACTGTCGCGGCCTCTCTTGTTGCTGAGCACAGGCTCCAGACGTGCAGGCTCAGTAGTTGTGGCTCACGGGCCTAGTTGCTCCGCGGCATGTGGGATCTTCCCAGACCAGGGCTTGAACCCGTGTGCCCTGCATTGGCAGGCAGATTCTCAACCACTGCGCCACCAGGGAAGCCCTGGGCCAGCTTTTAATGACCAGGATGATGCATAACCAAGCACTGGTATGATATACCAATGTACTTATTTATTGATACCAAAAAACGTGCCCACTCACTTCAATTTGTGGTGCACCCATGGGATTAGTTACCATTCACTGCTTTCCACTAACTGGTGGCCAGTCCCCCTCACAAGGGATGAAGGAAGGATGGGCTGTGCAGAAGCTTCAGTTGAAGCCTCTTGTCAGAAAAGTTCCACTTCACGCTGTCCTCATCATGGCCTTGCGTTTTTGCCTTCTGAGTCTGTGCTGAGTCACAGGAGACTTTAGACAGGTTGTTTTGTTTAGGTCCACGCCCACCTTTGTCTTTATGAAATATGTGGCATTTTCATCTCATATATACACACGTTTGAATCTTAAATAACTGGAGAATTTTCTCCAGGCACTTCTGGTTCTTGCTGGTTTGGTAACATTACTTCTGCTAACTGTGGTCATTTCCAGTAATTCTCTCTCTCTCTCTCTCTCTCTCTCTCTCTCTCTCACACACACACACACACACACACACACACACACACACAGAAGCAAAATTATACACTTTAATTCCTAAATGCTTTTAATTGGTGTATCCCATATTTTACAGATTTTTTTGGCTTCCAATAATAACAGTAATCAGCACTGTATGTACATGTATGTCTTTATAGGTATGTAATTAAGATTAAATTATCCACTTTATTAGGTATCATCTGTTTGAATAAGTGCAAAACAAGAAAAATTATTTAAAAATTGGGTTTCTGTAACAGCAGTGTTATATAAACTGCTCTCAATTCATGCCTAACTATAGTGCAGCTTAATAATTATATCATTAAATCTATCTTCTGTTACTTCAACACTGAATGTCATTTTCTTACCTTTCAGAGCTCAGTGCCCATATTTCATGGTCATCTGCTCACACAGCCCGTCCTCTAAGTCATTCAGCAAATATTTGAGTGCCCTCCGTGGCTCTGTGCTAGGTTCTGTGGCTACAGGGATGGATACTATATGGTGCTTTGTCCTGATTTAACAAACTTATAATAAATAAATCATGACATAGCATGTTAGCTCCCCTTTAGGGAATTTGAGAAAAGCCACCATGAGGAAGTAGTGGATGACCTGGGCTTCTAAGCATGAGTAGGAGTTTTCCTCCCCCTACTAACTTTAATCCATGTGGAAGAGACATCTTTGAATACCCCAAGGCACACAACATAGTGTTTCTTCTGTTGTAGGTGCTGAACAAATATGCCGAGATGAATGTTTGAATTATTTTTGTCCAATCTACTTTATAAAACTCATTCTGCCCCACTCTGCAAGAGGAAGGGAGTCAACTGAAAACACACACTCCCCTTATTCAAAGCAATATCCAAGTTGTCTTGTTTCCTTCTTTTGCTCAACAAGTATTTACTGAGAGCCTTTTTTGTACCAGGCACTATCATAGATGCTAGGGATGCTGCAGTGTGCAAACTCTTTCATTCTAGATGAGGGAGACAAATAATAAACAAGACAAATAAAACATGTATTATGTTAGGTTGCGATCAGTGTTATGAAGAAAATCAAAGCAGAGGAGAGTGGTTAGGTAGACCCACTGAGAAGGTGAAGGAGGCGGAGGAGCTAGCCAAGAGGATATCTGGAGGAGAAGAATTCTAAGCAGACTGAGCAGTGCATGCAAAGGTCCTGAAGCAGCAGCATGCATTCAGGGCCTGGCACATTTGAGGAACAGCAAGGAAGTCAGTGTGGCTCGTGTGCAGTGAGCAAGTTCAAGCGGCTGGTGGAGGGGTGCAGATCGTGGACAGTTTTGCAGCATTGTAGGAACGTGGCTTTTTCTCTGAATGAAATGGGAGGGGTTGGAGCAAAGGAGTGGTACAGTCTGCCTTACGTTATAAAAAGACAGCTCTGGCTGATGTACTGGGACTAGATAGGGAGTGGGGGGAAAAGGTAGAGACAGGGAGGCTTGATAAGAAGATACTAGTCATCCAGGTGAGAGATGATGGCAGCTTGGACCAGGGTGAGAGCAGTCAGTAGAGATGGTGAGGTGGGCTCATGTGCTGGGCATATTTTGATGACAATAGAGCCAACAGAATTTCCTCATGAATTGGATATAACATGTGAAAAAAAAAAAAAGAAACAGAGGAATAAGAAATAGTTCCAAGGATTCGGGCTCAACAAACTGAAGGATGCAACTGACATTAACTGAGATGAGGAAGATGCAGGCAGAGCAGGTTTAGGGGTAAGGTTAGTACTTTGATCTTGGAAATATTGAATGTAAGGTACCTCTTGGTGGAGATCCACTCAGAACCACCCACGTGGAGAGGCTGAACATATACATTAACAATGGTTGTATTACATACAGCTAGACAACTCCAAACAACTAGAGGTGGGATTTTAGACATTTCTTTCTTTCTCTTCCCCGCCTTCTCATTTCTTTTCCCCCCACCTCTTGGTTCTTTCGAATTTCTCAAAAATTTAAATGCAAGTTTTACTTCTATAATAGAAAAAAAATAAGCCAAGTTTAATTTTAAAAACAACATGACTTATGAGCTATGCGGGAGGAATAATTGAATATTGTTTGTGTCGAAAATTTGAAATTCAAGTCCATTCAACAAGCATTCTCTGTGATCCTACTACAGGCCAGGCGCTCTGCTAGGTTCCGGGGATACCGAGATAAACAGATGTGGTTCCTGCTCTGAAGGAGCTCACAGTTCAAGAGGCTCCAGGGCCAGCCTCAGTCAGTGCTGTAATCAAGGTCCAAACTGAGAACGTGGGGAGCATGAAGGAGGGAGGTAGCAGTGAGGGTGCACAAAATTCCTGTACCATAAAAACGTGACCCTGGGCCACACTGAGGGTAATTTTAATGTAGGATGGAAGCACACAGCAGGTGACAGATGGGTGATCAGGTCACTCTTTACTGAAACACAACACACACGCCAGGGGAAGTCCAAGGACGTCTCTGGAACAGGCGAAGACCCCACCCCCTCCCTACACACGTACACCCAGGCATATGTGAGCCAGGGTCCCACTGCCATGACTGGGTAAGGCCGTGGCTTGCTGATCTACATGGGAACCTTCCCGGTAACATGGCTCCAGTCGTGCTGGGGCCCAGGCCGCAGGCAGCACTGCCCGCTTCCGCACATGGCAGTGCCTGGTCATAGCTGATGTTCTTCAGCCCCTCCTGACACGCAGCAGGGAGACTTGGATGGGAGACATAAACATATGCAGTTTACAGTCGAGCTGGTGGGCAAAAGGGAACATATGAGGAGGCTAGCAGCACTTTCTGAGCCTCTTGCAGGCTGGGCATAGGCTAGGTCCTTCATGCCATTTAAACTTCACAGTAACCTTAGAAAGCGGGTAGTACCAGCCTCATTTTACAAGGAAGGAAAGTAATACGGAGTACCTTACCGAAGGTCACACAGTTAGGAACTGGAATTCACACTCAGGTCTACGTGGCACCAATGCTTGTTGTTTGTCTGACCCCTGAGCCTTTCGCCAGTGGCCAGCTCCCAACAAGAACTGACGCCCAACACCGGCATGGCCTGGTTCCTGCACCTCAGCTCCTGATCTGCTCCTATCTCCCTGGCTTCTTTCTGACCCCTGAAATAGTTTCCAGTTTGAGGGGCTCAAATCTGACATATCCTTGGCTTCCTTCTTCAACCAGGATTCACACTTGCTACTGGGATTATCATGTGCAGTGGGAATTTGTCACTTATTTGGCTCTCCCACTTAAAAACCCCATGCCATGTTCAGGGACCTCCTTATTATGGGAGTCCTGATAGGCCCCCCTTCCACTAAGAGAACTTCCAGGGCCCAAATATTCCCTCTTCCCATCATCCTCTGGCAGCAAGATGGGGGCACAAGAGCTAGGCTGAGCTGACTCATTCTAACCTTCCAATGACTCACACCATCCCCCAAAACCCTAACCCTAGAATTCCACCACTGGAAGCTTTGTCCAGGGATCTGGGTTTTAGGAGAATTTTCCCAACTTCTACAAATATAATCTTGGTCCCCATCTAGAGCGTACATCTATGGGGCGTTTTTTGTTTGTTTTCTGTCTAACATCCCTATTTCCTTTGGGGCCTTTCCTTCCCATTCCATGTGGTTCAGGTCGGGCTGTCAGTCATGGTGGCCCTTCCGGGTCAATGAGATCAGTCCTTCCCTAGTATGATATGCAGATCTTGGGAGAGGTAAGTGCCTTGTGAATCTAGGGCTGTCACAGCCACCTTTCCTTACATATGAAGAGACTCTGAGGAATGAAGGGAGCAGAGCTAAGAGGGGGAGAGAAAGAGAAAATCTTGATGATCCTGTTTGAGCTTCTGGATCCACCCATAACTGAAGCTGGACAGCCACTTCTAGGTTTCTCAGCCAATACCTTGCCTATTGTATAAGCTACGATGAGTTGGGTTGCCGCCACTTGCAACTAAAGTCCTGCCTATCTGCCTATTTATAACATTGACCTTCTCCCAGGGGCCAGAAAGCCTGATCTTCCTAAAGCCTGAGGAAATTGGGATGAGGGAAAGAATCTTTTTTTACATAGCAGAGAAGGGGAATTCAGAACTCAGGAAAAACAGGCAGAAGCAAAGCCAGGCAGGGATTCTTAGATCTCACTCCTAATACTCCGTAAGAAACTAGACCCTCCCAAGTGTACAGTATCTTCTGTATCCTGTAGATCTTCCCCAGGGTCTCCGAGAACCTCTCACTCTCCTCTACTCCCCGGCACAGAAAGTGCCACTCACCTGCTGCATCAACCTCTCTGCCACTCTGGGGGCAGTGAGGTCTTCTGGGGAGGCCACGCTCAGCCTCAGGAGGAGGAAGCCTCCATCCTCACCTGCAAGTTGAGAACAGTAGGAAGATGAAAATATGGGTAAGTCATTTCAGGAATCAAGATGTGAACTGTGCTACCCAGTCTCTGTCCCCACACTGCACATGTGTGTGTGCTCACGCTCGTGTGTAAATGAGTCTGTGTTCACATAGGATCTTACCTCTATTCACTGCAAAGAGAAAGGATTCCTTCTCTCCAGTAACTGGACCCATCGTAGTGTCTTCCCAACAAGAGGGAAGGAAATGATGGCTAGAGGCCCCATCCGCATTTGGAGAAGTCAAAAGAGTAGTGTGAGGAAGGAGAAATGAAAGTGGATCTAGAATGTTCTCAAGGTCTGGAGGCCCAGATGGGGCTGTTGGGAAAGGGGCCAGCCCGGGAGAAGGCTGCAGAGAGGCTGGTCTCTGGGGGGATGCACTCAGCCAGTGATTCCAGCTCCAGATTGGCAGAGGTCTTTCAATCCAGCCTTCCTGACTTAGCAGCTTGTAGGCAACTTCTGCCTTTTCTTGAGCCCTAATCTGCCTGCCTTTACCTGCCACATTTTAGTCGTTTCTTCCTGTTAGAATACTATTAGAATTGATCCAGCAATTGCACTCCTAGAAGTTTATCCTACAGAAAATAACACACATGTGAAAAATGTGCTATTTACTGCAGCACTGTTTGTCATAACAAAATACTGGAAAAGACCTAAATGTCCAAAAAGAGTCATGTACCACAATATTCATTGCAGCTCTATTTACAATAGCCAGGACATAGAAGCAACCTAAGTGTCCATCGACAGATGAATGGATAAAGAAGATGTGGCACATATATACAATGGAATATTACTCAGCCATAAAAAGAAACGAAATTGAGTTATTTGTAGTGAGGTGGATGGACCTAGAGTCTGTCATACAGAGTGAAGTAAGTCAGGAAGAGAAAAACAAATACCGTATGCTAACACATATATATGGAATCTAAAAAAAAAAAAAGGTCATGAAGAACCTAGGGGCAAGACGGGAATAAAGACGCAGACCTACTAGAGAATGGACTTGAGGACATGGGGAGGGGGAAGGGTAAGCTGGGACAAAGTGAGAGAGTGGCATGGACATATATACACTACCGAATGTAAAATAGATAGCTAGTGGGAAGCAGCCACATAGCACAAGGAGATCAGCTCGGTGCTTTGTGATCACCTAGAGGGGTGGGATAGGGAGAGTGGGAGGGAGGGAGATGCAAGAAGGAAGTGATATGGGGATATATGTATATGTATAGCTGATTCACTTTGTTATAAAGCAGAAACTAACACACCATTGTAAAGCAATTATGCTCCAATAAAGATGTTAAAAAAAAAAAAGACCTAAATGTCCATCCATAAAACACTGGTTAAATAAATTATTGTAAAACAAAATACTGAGAAGCCATAAAAAAGAATAGCCTTGTCTCAGAGATCTGTGTTTAACACATGCTCCATTTGCATGAAAAGGAAGATGAGAGATATTATTCTATAGCTATATGATATAGTATCTATGTCTATATTATATCGATATAATATGTAGATATCTTTCATCTTCCTTCTTATGCTTCCATATGCCTATTTCATGTCCAGAAGAGGATTCACAAGAAAGTGATACCATCAGTTATGTATGTAAGGAAAATTGGGGAGTTGGGGGACAGCAATGGGAGAAAGACATTTTATGGTGTACTCTTTTGTACTTACTGAATTTCAAAGCATGTGACTGTATCATCTAATCAACAAATAAAAGAAAAGCTTTTTAAAATAAAAATATATTAATAAATTGAGCCTTTAAAAATAAAAGCACAACAGGAGACTGAGTTTTGGAATCAAACAGACTTTCACTTGGAATTCCACTGCTACTTTTTTACCATCTTTAAATCTATTTCCTCATCTGTCAGGTGGGGGGTAAGAATACCCACCTCATAAGGTAGTTTTGAAGGTTTAGTTAGAGGAGATAGCATACAAAGGTCATACAGTAGTATACTGCCTGGCATCAGAGAGAAACTTCAGCTGGTGCCAATGCTCACGAGCTGTGAAATATTTTTATATCATCTCTGCCTGGAATGCAAAAAATATTCTGTAGGGTGGTTGTGATTAATATTTTTATTTCACCCCCCCAAAAAAGGCAGTGCAAGCTGAGGATACTGCAGGGATGAGGCACGAGAAAAGAGTGATGGGAAGTGGAGGTGAAGGCTATAGGCTGACTGGGAGCTGGGCTGACCCAGCAGCCACTGACAAGGCACCTCTTCCCCGAGAAATATCTGTTGTCTTAGAGATGTAGCTTTATTTCTTTTTTTAAAAAATATCTTTATTGGAGTACAATTGCTTTACATTTTTCTGTCAGTTTCTGCTGTATAACAAGTGAATCAGCTATACATATACATATATCCTCATATCCCCTCACTCTTGCGTCTCCCTCCCATCCTCCCTATCCCACCCCTCTAGGTGGTCACAAAGCACCAAGTTGATCTCCTTGTGCTATGCAGCTGCTTCCCACTAGCTATCTATTTTACATTTGGTAGCGTATATATATATGTCCATGCCACTCTCTCACTTTGTCTCAGCTTACCCTTGCCCCTCCCCGTGTCCTCAAGTCCATTCTCTAGGGCTGCGTCTTTATTCCTGTCCTGCCCAGAGATGTAGCTTTAGACTCCCAAACCTTTGCCCAATTTATTTATTTATTTTAAGTCACCATTTACGGCACCAATCCCAGCAAGTGCATCCAGTGAGCTCCATTTTCATGGGGTCCCAGCTGCTCAGAGGGCAGCAACTTGGGCCAGATGCCCACATGGTATGGCCCTGGCTGAACCAGAGGCGTTCAGATAATGAGGGCTGTGTCTTTTAAGTAAAATTTGGGTCCTTGCCTGGTGCACAGTAGTTACTCAACAGTCAACTCCATAGAATGGCAGAGATGGAAAGGACTTCATTGCAACCTCCTCTAGCAACTGGTGGAGAAACTGAGGCCCAGAGAGGGAGAGGGACCTGTCCTAGGTCACTCAGGTTGTTAAGGGCAGAGACGAGATCCCAAACCATTTCTCCACACTTTTTCCGTACACCACCTTAATTCTGCTCGTTACTGATTTTGGCAAGAACCACTATAAGATCATGAAGAGGTGACATCAGAGACAGGGCTCAGAATAGGCCCCCAGATCCTTCCTTTCTCCCTACTCCTTAAACATGCAGATTCCAAACCCCAAATCCCCAAAAATCACACATGGGGTAAGCCGCTCACCTGCAGTAACATCTGTCAGACTTGTCTGAGCACTGGTGGGCGTGCCTGTTGAGGGTTTCCCTCCAGCTGTGCTGGCTATCTTCAAGGCCTTTGCTGAGGCTGTGGTCTTAGCTAAGGTGATGTTTGTTTCTTGGCTGCTGTTGGCCGTAGCCAGATGGACAGAGGGAAGTGGGCTCCTGCTGTTGGGAACGGGCGCACTGAATGTGATGTCTGTGGTAGAAGTCTCTGAGGGGGTGGAGCTCATGATGGTAGTTACTTCAGAGAGGCTGTAGACCGTAGCTGAGAACCTAGCAGGGGAAGTCACTTTGCCTGCTGTTGATGCAGTCCCTGTGGAGATTGTAACTGCTCCTGAGACCTCGGTGTGGCTTGTTGTCTCAACAGAGAGGGATGAGTTTTCTTCCAAGAGGTTCATGCTAACTGTCACCAAGGTTCCACTGGGGGCCGTGGCCTTGGCTGCTGTTGTTTCCATTTCTGTGGTGCTATTGATGGTGAGTGTGATGTCAGGTGTGGCTGATTCTGTGGTGCTGGCTGTTGACAAGGTCTCAGCAGAGGCTGTGGTCCTGGCGAGGTGTGATTTTACTTCAGTGGAGTCAGGCAAAGCTGATGTCTCAGGGGTAGACAGGGCCTTTCCTCCCGTGGGGCTGTGATCTATGTCTGAGGTCCCAGGGATGCTGGCAGTTGCTTCTATTTCTATAACACTGCAGTTGATCACCTCAATGTTGCTGATGCTGTAGGTAACCAAGGCTTTAACCAGAGCAGCAATGTCAGGTGACAGGGCTTGTGAGGTGGTGATGGCTGGAACTGAGCTGTCAGAGGAAGCGCTGCTCTCCGAGGACAAGGCCTCAGCTTCTGTAGAGGTGTGAGCTAATTTCAAGAAGTCTACCATTATTCTCTTTGCCTCTTCAGAGCTGCCAAAATTGCAAAGGGTGTCAAAGGCGGCTTTCGAGAGCTCAGTGCCTGTGACAGTCTCAACTGTGGTCATTCCACGTCCCGTGGGGCTGCCACTTGTGGCTGATGTCTCCATAAGAGTGGTGATCACAGCCGAGGACTTGGAAGGCATTATTTTCATGAGGGCCATGGTCTTGTTTTCCCTGTTCTCTGCTACTGAAATGGTGCTGCCTGGGAGGAAGGTCCTATCAGAGGTCTGGGTGCTTAGGGTTTGAGTTTCCAAAGAGATATGGTTTGACATAGAGGTCTCAGTGAGGTCAGTGGTCTGGAAGACTCCCTCTGAGCTTGTCCTGACCCCTGGAGTCACAGCAGGAACTTCTGTGTGGCCTGATCCACTGGTGCTGGGGCCTGTGTTGGGTAAGACCAACTTTGTGAGCTATGAGTCCCAGGGCACTGACTTCACACAAGCTCTTGTGCTTATGCCCTGGGCACTGCTGGGAGGAAGGTGGGGAGGGGGACTGCTTTTACCCTATTTTTCATCTATATATTCAAGGAAGAGGAGGCACTATTGGGAAGACCAGGCCCGTGTGGCAGCCATGGAACTGGGATTGCCCTGACTGATGTCCTCTGATGGCCCACATGAGGCAAGCAATCCCCAGAATCTAGTTGATTATTGGTCTGAAACCATCCAAGTGAATGTGTAGGGCCAGGATCCAGCTTCAAGGGGGAGCAAAAAAGGCAGAAGACCCAAGTGAGCCAAGAACTGCGGAGCAGGGACCGTGACTCTTAGAACTTTCTGGAAGAATCTTGCCACTTTCTTTTTTTTTTTCTTAATGTTTGTTTATTTATTTATTTATTTTCTTATTAGTCATCCATTTTATACACATCAGTGTATACATGTCAATCCCAATCTCCCAATTCATCACACCACAACCCCCTTGTCACTTTCCTATCAATTCTTTTCTCATCCAGTGACTGTTTCCCCATGGAAGTAAAACACTTCAACCACAAGAAACATCTGTGGTTTTGTGTTGAAAGGTAGCTGCGGGGACTGGAGGAGAGGAATTTCCTGGACAGTGTGGGTGATGGCTGCTGCAAAAGAGGGAAGCAGGCAGAGTCCCCGGGGCTCTAGCAAAGGAAAAGGGCAAGCTTCCCACCTGCTCAAGCCTCTCCTAAACACGGGCCTTAGACGGCAAGGATGGAACCCTGGAACTCCAGAAATGATGAACCCAGCGTCTTCCACAGGAAACAGGGAGCCAGGTGAAGCAAAACTGTACTTTTTAGGAAGATGCTGCTAGCGTGTCTCCCCAGGGCAGGATGTCTCTGCTCACTGGACCGACACTCTGAGGTCCTGTGAGTGGAGGGCCAGCAGGCACGCATTGCCTGGGGGAGGCTACAGCAAATATTTAGGAGCTGACAAGGGTGCCTCTCCTGTCTACAGAGGGGGAGGGGCTCTCTCTGTATGTGGGCCATGGTGCCTCTTGAGGAGGGTTGCCAGATTTAGCAAATAAAAATACAGGATGTCCAGTTAAATTTGAATTTGAATTTCAGATAAACAAGGAATTATTTTAATGACAAATTTTTTTAGTATGTGTATTTCTCATGTAATATTTAAGACATACTTATACTGATAAAGTCATTACCTGAAATTCAAATTTAGGTGGACACCCTGTGTTTTATCTAGTAACCTTACTCTTGGAAGGAAAAGATGAAAATATAAGCACCCTTTTTCGGGGTTCTTATGGTTTAAGATGGTCTTTCCTGAGACCTACTGGCCCCAAAGTACCCAAGGACCCAAAGGAGGGCCAGGACCATTTGGTGACCTCTACCCAGGGTGTCAGGACAGGTCCTCGGCTTGTCCTTTTGTGTCTCCCATTGGATAATGAAGCATCACTGGGCCAGGAGGCAAGAGACTGGGTTCTAGTCCCAGGCGTGTTGCCTACCAGCTCTGGAGTCTGATGATTTACTGGTGCAAATCCTGACTCTGTCTCCTACCAGCGAGGGTCTCATGGGGGTGAGGACCAGAGGGGAAGGGGAATGGGGAAGCCCTTACATTCCAAAGCCTGCAGGGGGTTATTAAGCATCCCTCCCTGACCATGTCCTTTCAAGGAGTCACCTGAGAGCACACAACCTACTTTCATATAGCGAGAGCTTCAGGCTGTACCCGCATGAGGATTAGGTGGTCATGGCATTCGCTCTCATTACCCGTTCAGTGCGGTCTACCTACACACACAAACCACGCTTTTAAGGAAATATACTTGCTTCTCTCCACTTCAAAGCCCGAGATACTTCTCTGAGCCTCTCAGTCCCCACAGGTGGAGGCAGAGCCCTTCTGCGGCCACCCACACAGCCTGGAGCTCAAACTGTGGGGTCTGACCACTGACCTCCCCTCACACATTTTCTTCCTTTCTTGGGAGCCTTGTGGGGTCATCCTACAGTGAAACCTCCTCATGCTTCCCAAACCCATAGCCTCTTCATCTCTGGGGCCCTCACAACCCCCCACCCAACTCTCTTACCCACTGAGGGTCTTCTCAAACAGAGCAAAGCCCACCCTGGCCCTTTACAGCTCTAGAATGCTGCAGCTCTCCTGACCCATTCCTCAAATCAAACTGGTGGAGAGGAAAGCATGTGGACTTTGGGCTCTGAGTTCGAGTCCCCTCTCTGCTGCTTGCTCTGCTGCTTACCAACCTTGTGACCCGGTCAGTTCTCCCAGCTCCAAGCCTACATTTTCCCATCTGTGGAATGGAGCTGGGGTACCTATTTCATAGGATTGTGAATATTACATTAAATTAAATGTCAAATGTGCAGCACAGGACTTCCCTGGTGGTGCAGTGGTTAAGAATCCACCTGCCAATGCAGGGGACATGGTTTCGAGCCCTGTTCTGGGAAGATCCTACATGCTGTGAAGCAACTAAGCCCGCAAGCCACAACTACTGAGCCCACGCGCTACAACTACTGAAGCCTGCATGCCTAGAGCCCATGCTCCACAACAAGAGAAGCCACCACAATGAGAAGCCCGCGCACAGCAACGAAGACCCAACGCAGCCAAAAAAAAAAAAAAAAAGTTAGGAAAAAAAAAAGTGCAGCACAAGCCTGGTAGATCATGAGTGCATGCAGGAGGCAGTGTGGTCCAGGGGTTAGGCATGTGTGGAATAAAAGCCTGGCTCTGCAGACAAGTTACTTAATCCCGGTAAGAAGCCTTAGCCTCCTCACGGTGGGGGGGGGGGGGGGGGGTGGGAGCGGGGCTGGACGAGAGTAAGAATGAGAATTGTATCTCTCTCACAGGGTTAATTGTGAGGATTAAAAGGCTAGTGATGGCTGAGTAGAGTTGCCTGTGCTATATAGTGGGTTCTCATTAGTTATCTATTTTATACATAGTATCAGTAGTGTATATATGTCAAAATGTCATCAAACTGTATATATTGTGTTATAACTTTTTTCATTCAATAAAACGTTATGGGTATATCCATGTCAAAAAAAAAAAGTGATGATCACAAAGAAAAAAAAAAAGATAGTGATGGGAGTATATGGGAAATCCCTGTACCTTCCTCTCAATTTTGCTGTGAAGCTAAAACTGCTCTGAAAAATAAAGTCTTAAAAGATAACGCATGGTAATGATGTGTCAGTGTAGCTTCCTCCATTGTAATACATGTACCTCTCTGGTGAGGGATGTTAATAGCAGAGGAGGCTGTGGGGAGGTGGGCAGAAGATACATAGGAATCTCTGTACTTTCTGCTCAATTTTGCTGTGAACCTAAAACTGCTCTAAAAAATAAAGTCTATTTTTACAAGAGATAATGCACGTGACAAGCCTCGCACAGTTCCTATTACAGATCAATGTTCATTCTCTTCTTTCATAAAAGCCCTGCCTCTCTCAGAATCCACCCTCCACAAGCAGCCTGTGACAGTCAGACTTTTCACACAAAAGTGGGTTTTTGAAGGAAATCCATGCTAGAAAATAAACTTGGAGGAGAAAGAATCTTGTCAAGCCACATTCTTAGGCTCTAATCAGATTTATCACCAGCCTGCACCTCCCTGACCCCCCAAACTATCCCCGCCCCACGTACTCACACCCTCAGAGGCATAAAGACAAACCCACAGCAACCTCACATTTGTATGTACTGCAGCGTCCCACGTGCTTAAGCTGACCCATTGCCGTTGCATACTCTTTATCAGCCATAGTAACTTTTCATGTATAGCTTTATGGTTGATGATAACTAACCCGAGAGAGCTACCCTCGCCCACAAAGGGCTGCAGTACAGAAGCTCCCACCCGGAGTCAGGAGAGAAGCCCACAGGCACCCTCTTGCCTCCTTACCTGCAGAGCTCCTGGGAGCACCAGCCACCCAGCAGAAGAAGAAAAGGGGCAGAGCCAGGCCCCAGAGAAAGCCCATCCTAGCTGGGGCTCCGGCCACCATTGCCCAGCAGATCTGCCCACCGCCTCTTGCTACCACCTTTTCCTGCTTGCTCAACCCGCGGAGGAGGGGCGGGCCACCTGCCTAGGTGTGGCTGGGTAGTTTCCAGGATGCAACCAGGTGATCACAAGTGCACAGGCTGAGAGCTGGCAGGTTGTGTGTCAGGGCTGACAAGGAGCTAACCCTCCTGCCCCCCTTGCCCACTGACCCCTCCCTCTCTGAATTTTGGTTTGAAGCTATGGAATCATTTCCACAGTGATATTCACCCCCTGGGTCCCGTAGGCAGGGAGGCCATGGAAAATGGTGTTTCACACACATTTCCCCCTTCCCACAACCCTTCCCCCCTCTCTCTCCCCTTGTGCATGGGGCTTTGACTTCTAGTTAGAGAAACGTGGGTTTTATTCCTAATTCTAGACTTACTAGCTCTATAATCTAGGGCAAATTGAAGAACTTTCTGAACCTCAACCTCCTGATCTGTAAAATGGGCATAATCCTTACCTCACTGGGCTGTTTCGTGAGGCTCACATGAGATAAAAAGGCTCTAACAGTGCCTGCTACATACTTGGTGCTTGCTGAAAACATATACATTTTAGGTGCTCAATAAATGAGTGAAGGCCCTGATGTTCACTCAGATCCTCAAGCAACAGAGAGAAGGAACAGCCCCCTGAGGTCTGTAGGAGACAGCTCTCCAGTGTGGGGCAGGACTCTGATCCCTAACATCCTTCCAACTTTACATCCTGTGATCCTGCATCCCAGCCAGAGGCAGGATCATGTCTTGGGCCAGACTGGAGGTGTGGGGTAGGGAGAACACAGCTGGGAGAAGGGAAAGTGTAAGTGTGCTGGTCTGAGTCCCTAGGCCTGGGAGGAGGGACACTGAGGGTGATGACTTAGGGAACCTTGGGGATTTGGCCACAAGATGGGGAATGAGGTTGCAGAATGTATTTCCAAATGCCCTAGTGAAGAATCTTATCCCCTCAAAGGGCCAAGGACATAAGCTATTATGGCCACAGCCAGTGGCCAGACAAGGTACCTTGGGGATTTCAGGGCAAGAGTTTTGTGATGAAAGCAGCTCTAGAGTAGAGGAAAGCTTGCTGGACAGGTGTCAAGAAATCACAAAATCTCACAGCTAGAAGGAACTTTAAAGTGGAATCAGGAGGTCTAGGTTTGGGACTTCCCTAGTGGTGCAGTGGTTAAAAATCCGCCTGCCAATGCAGGGAACACAGGTTCGAGCCCTGGTACGGGAAGATTCCACATGCCGCGTAGCAACTAAGCCCGTGCGCCACAACTACTGAGCCTGCGCTCCAGAGCCCGCGAGCCACGACCACTGAGCTCGCACGCCACAACTACTGAAGCCCGTGCGCCTAGAGCCTGTGCTCCGCAACAAGAGAAGCCACCGCAGTGAGAAGCCCGTGCACCGCAACGAAGAGTAACCCCAGCTCACCACAACTAGAGAAAGCCCGCGTACAGCAACGAAGACCCAACGAAGCCAAAAGTAAATAAATTTAAAAAAAAAAAAATGTCTAGGTTCTGTTTCCAGCTCCTTCCTTAGTAGTGGCCCAAGAGCTCTGTGTGATCTTGGACAAGTTATTTGCCTTCTCTGGGCCTCTGTCAATAAGACCTCTGAGGTCCTCTTGGCCATGAAGTCTGAGGTTCTGTGTTTGGTGTGAGCCACTGTCTTCTAGAACTTCACCCTCTGTTGGGATAAAGGGCTCTGTGGCCTGGAAGGAGAAGGGAGTCATCCTAGGGCATGGGGGTGGGATGAGGGGAGGAAGACCCTGTGAGAGGAGACTGAGGGGTCCGTCTGGGACACAGCCCAACACTTGGGGTCAGGGATCTTGGACCCCAGTTCCAACCACACTGTTAATCCGTGTAGTACTCCTGCCAGGCTGAGCCCTTCCACCCTCCCATTCAACCTCAGTCCTTCACTTTATAAAATGTGAGAATGGATTTCCCCTTGGGGGGTGGGTAGGTGGGGAGAGGAGGCCCCAGGGCCATAGCAGTGACTTGAATTCTGTTTGACCCCATCTAGTAATGAGTGATCTGGTGTGACTCTTCACCCTTGAGAAGACAGAGGAGAAATCCAGGAAGAATGTTAACTCCTTTCAGCCACCTCCCTCCCCTCCTGGCCCACCTGTCTGCCCCACCCTAGCAGGGAAAGGGACTTCCTCATTCCAGCGGCCAGTGGCTTAATCTACAGACCGAGGTACTCCAGGTGCCCTTGCACTCCCACCACAGACTTCCCTTCTCCATTTCCTTTCTCTTTTCATCCTCTAAGTGATCAACAGCTCAGCTCTAGCCCAGTTGTCTACGATGAGATCTAACCAAGAACCTACTAGAAGGGAAGCCTGGCTGAGTGCTTTCCTGGGTTTTGCTGAATTTTGTCTGGCCCATCTTCCCCCGTATCTGGGGGAATTTCCAAGCCTGGACACATGACTGTTGGCCCTGGGGGCATAATAGTCTTATCCAGAAAGTTCCTGGACATTTTGTTCAGCCCAACTCAGCTCTCACCCTGAATGAGCATAGGAGGCTAGTTTTATTAATTTAGCAGACATATATGGAGCACCTACTAGATGCCAGACACTGTCCTAGGCACCTGGGATACATCACTGAGTAAAACAGATCCCTGCCCTCATGGAACTAACTTCCCAGTGAAAGGAGATGGCAAACATTATAAATAAGTGAACGATATAGGGATGAATATTATGGAAAAAAGAAAAACAAAAGACAGGTAAGAAGAACCTGGTGTGTGCGGCGTGGAGAGGTGAGGGACAGGTTAAAGTATTAAATAGCACCATGGGATCTGAGCAACGACTCCAAGCTGGTGAGAAAGTTAGCCAAGTGGATACGTGGGGAAGAACACTCCAGGCAGCGGAACTGCTAGAGAAAGATCCAGAGACCTAAGGCAGGACCTAGTTCAAGAAGCACAAAAGAGGGCGTGTGGCTGGAGCCACGTGAGAGGGCAGAGTTGGGGGGTAGGTGAGCAGGGTGATAAGGCATAGGTGACAAAGGGCCTTGCCAACCTTGGGCCCTGGGTTCTCGGAGTGAGGTGGGAGCAGCCCCTGGGGAGTTTTGAGCGGAGGAGTGATGGGTTCTAACTTGGGTTTTAGAAGGACCACTCTGGCAGCTGTGGGCTGGAATAGAAACTGGAATAGAGTTGAGAGGCTTTTGCCCTAGTCCAGGTAAGAGAGGAGGGTGGCTCTGACCACAGTGGTACCAGAGGAGGCTGGAGTTGGTCAGATTCTGGATATATTTTGAAAGTAGAGCCGACATGACTTCCTACCAGATTGGTGTGGGCTGTCAAAGGAAGAGAGAAGTCAAGAAAACTACAGACTTCTCAGCCTGAACAAATAGAAAGACGGAGTTGTCACCAGCACCATTTGGGTCTGTGTTTGTTGGGAGGAAAAACTTCTTCTTCTTCCAACCTGGGTCCAGTGACTGGAGGCCTGCAGCTTAACTAAGAAAAGACAGATGAACAGGAGAAAAGACAAAGTTTATTTACACGTGCACCAGGGAGTTGCTTAGTAATGAGTAACTCACTGAATAACCAGAGACAAAGGTTTCTACACCACACTTAACAAAGGCATGGAGGTTAGGACCTCTGTGGGAAAATATGGAAGATTCTATTGGCAGTCTGTCTCCATGGCAGCTAAAATTGGCTGGAAAATCCCTTGGAGGGAGATTAATGGCAGCTGTATTTTTAGAAGGCTCTGTTTTAGTCAGATAAGGGAAGTTCAGATAACATTTCTTTCTGTATATTCTGTAGGTCAAATGTTTCCTCTTTAAAATAATCTTTATACCAACTCTGGGGGTCTGAGTGGGTCCCCACAGGTTCAAAATGTGTAGATAAGGAGAGATGCTGGGAATCATTTAAGTTTGCAAAGCCCTGAGATGGACCCTTCCATACCCTAGCCCCTATTTCCTTGGGTTGTAGCATAGAAACCTCCAGGGAGCCCTCTCTTCTTTCATTTCTTTTCTTAGGGTACAACTGACATATAGTTAACTATGCCAACCTCAAGTAGTATACAGCTTGATGAATTTTTACATGTGCTTACATGCAGGATGTATTCACCACTCAGATCAAGATATAGGACACTTTCAGCATCTCAACAGGTTCCCTTGTGTTCACTTCCAGTCAGTATCCCTCCAAGGACCACCATTCTCACCTCTTTCACCATAGACCGGTTCTGCCTATTTTTGAACTTCATATAAATGGGATTATGCATATATAATTTCTTATATCTGGCTTTTTTCTCTTAACATTATGCCTGTGATACTCACCCATTTTGTTGTATATAATGGTACTTCATTCTTTTTTTTATTGTTAGGTAGTATTCCATTGTATAAATATACCACAATTTATTTATCTACTTTCCTAATGATGGACATTTGGATTATTTCTAGTCTTTCACTATTCTGAATAACACTGCTATCAACATTCTTGTATATGTCTTGGGTATATATATATATATACATCCAGGAGTGGAATTGCTGGGTCATGTGTTTATCTTCAGTATACAGCATCAAACAGTTTTCCAAATTGATTGTGCCCGCTTATACTATACCAGCAATGTATGAGAGTTCCAGTTGCTCCACATTCTCATCAACACCTGGTACCACAGGTCCTTTTAATTTTAGACATTCTTGTGGATTAAAAGAATCACTTGTTAAAATTGTGATTTTAGGGACTTCCCTGGGGGCACAGTGGTTAAGAATCCGCCTGCCAATGCAGGGGACATGGGTTCAAGCCCTGGTCCGGGAAGATCCCACATGCCGCAGAGCAACTAAGCCCGTGCGCCACAACTACTGAGCTCACGTGCCACAACTACTGAAGCCTGCGTGCCTAGAGCCCCTGCTCCACAACAAGACAAGCCACCGCAATGAGAAGCTCATGCACCGCAACGAAGAGTAGCCCCCACTCGCTGCAACTAGAGAAAAGCCCGCACGCAGCAACGAAGACCCAACGCAGCCAAAAATAAATAAATTAATTAATTAAAAAAAAAACAACAACTGTGATTTTAACTTACATTACAGGAAGCCCTCTGCTTTCTCAGGGCTTTGCCCAGGTGGTATGCCGCTGCCAGGGAAATGACTTTCACAGGGAAGATATTTGAGGGACACAGGGAGGGAGGAGGGAGAGCCAGGTAAAAATAAAATTTGCATGCACATGTGCACACACCTGTACACTTGACTAGCGAGGAATCTGTGCCAGTACTGGAACATCTATGGGGACCCTGGTTGGGATGGGGGATAATGCAGGAGAGACAAGTGAAGGAGGAGATGGAGTTTCTGGGCATTTGGAAGGAGAATGAGCACTGACCCAAGAAGAGGAAAGAGCCCACAAACCAGCATCTTTGGGCTCTCTATGAGGCCCACAGGATGATCCCAGCTGGAGAGGCCACATCCCACAGAGCCTCACCTGAAAAACTCTTCCTAGCAAGGAAGGGAGACCTCAGGCTCTGGAGGTAGGAGTGGGGCTTTCCCAAACAGGGCCCGGGCTGTCTCTCCCCGAGGCTAGCAGGAGATAAGGCCAGAAATGTGCCTTGGGGCTGTGTGGTGAAGGATTTTGCATGCCATGCATGGGAGGTTAGCCTTATCCTAGAGACAATGGGAAGCCAGTGGTGGTTCCTGAATGGGGAACTGGCAGCACCAGAGCTCTGCTTTGGGCAGTACAATGTGGTACAATGTGGGCTGAGACCAGTTAGGGCAAGAGGACCAGGACCGTGAGGCTGTGACCTAGGACTTCGGCAGTGGGACATAAAGGGGGCAGATGTGAACTGGGTTGTGAAGCAGAACTAGAAAGACTTGGCACCTTGCAGAAAAAGACCAGGGGCAGAGAGATGTAAAAGATGATCCTGAGGTTTAGAGTCCAGGAGGCTGGAGGACAGGGAACCATGCACAGGACAGGAGGAAGAGCAGATTTGGGAGGAAAGGATGGGCTTGGCAGACCCTAAAGCCCCTGGCATCATTTTTCTAGTGCTCTGAAATCCTGCACACGAGGAGACCCTAGGGAGGCCGCTCCCGGCACACCAGAGGAAGGTACCCTGCCCCTCCTGTCACGGTGGGAAGTGAAGGGTGTGGGCAAGAGGCCACAGGGCTCAGGCCAGGCTATTTCAGGACTTACAGGCAGTACTATGGAGCCCAGGAAGGAACACTGAGGAGAGAGGCAAGAATTACTTAGCCACAGGGCCGCTAGGTTCTTACTTTCTACTTTCAAGAAATGTTTGCTATATTCAGTGTAACCATCACAAAACAATAAATACTGTGAGCCAAATTTCTGTTTTATAGTTTGTATGGCTGATTCCATGCACATTTAACAGTGTTTATGACAACAGCAGGTTTCCGTTTTTCCTCTGGTTGAACCAATGGGGAAGCACACAGGGTGGCAGCTGGGAGACAAGCACCCCTGGGCCCAGTGATCATGGCCCCAGGAGGGGAGGCTGAGCTTTGTTCCAGGGCCCTGCTGGCACCGAGTGGGGGAGGAGTTTCAGGGAGGCGTCAGGCTGTCTTCTTGAGTCCCTTCACGGAAATGGAGAGGGGCTGGTTTGGAGAAGCTGCCAGACCTAAGTGAGCAGTAAGCGAAGGCCTGTTCCCTCTCCAGCTTATTTACATTTCCCCAAATAACCGTTCTCTCTTGTTCATCCACCAAGAACCAGGCCCTTCCACAACGGCCCTACAAGGCAAGCTCTAGGACACAGATGAGGAAAGGGAGGCTCGGAAAGGCTCAGAAGACTGAAGGCTTGAGGTCAGCCAGGATTTGAACCCAGGTCTACCTGGCTCCCAAGTCCAAGCTCTTTCCATCGTGCTGTGCTGCCTTTCTTTCTGCCCAACGCTGTAATATGCTAGGGTGGGGGCTGAGGGCTCTCCTCCAGTGCTGCGCAGAGAGCTGGACAGGTCAGGGCTGAAGCCGGGACACAAAAGGAAAATAAAGAACAGAGGATGATTTAGGGCAGAGAGCAGCAAACCACAGTCTGTGGACCAAATCTGTCTTGCTGCTGGTTTTTGGTATAGATCACAAGTTAATAATGTTTTTTACACTTTTAAATGGTTGAAAAAAGTCAACAGAAGACTGTTACTTCATGACACATGAGAATTATATGAAATTCAGTGTCAGGGTTCATGGGCAGGAACCCTGGCTTCTACCCTAAAACCGCGGCTGCAGTGGTGCTGCGCCCAGCTCAGGCTCTTTGCCCCCTTTGGTAATTGCTCCTTGACTTTGGGGCTTGGAGGCCAAGGAGGCAGGAGCAGGTTGCCAGCCACCCCTTCTAGGAGCATCTCCAGGGCACTCACCATGCTCTGCATCCAGTCTAGATTGCTTCTGGCAGGGCTTGGGCGGGTTCTCCTTCCTCAGCACCACCTGCAGCACCATGCTGGTAGTTCGAGGAGCGGAAAAACACAGGTGAAAGCTCCTGTCCTCATCCTTGCCTCCCACCCCCTGCTGCTGCCCAATACCCCCAGCACCTCTCTGCAGACCCCTGTCTGCCCTCAGAAGTCTACATGGGACAGGTCAAGAGGCATCTGTACTGCAAGAGAAGCGGGGACAGTTAGGTGCAACACAGCCAACCTATTTCCCCACCCTATTCCCCAGTCACCAACAGCTGAACCTCTCCTTGTGGGACCTGCAAAAGTGGCTCAGAGGGGAGCCGCAGGTGGCAAGGAGCAGTGGGGAAAGAAAGCGGGAGGAATGTGTAGGCACTTTTGATATGAAATGGACAGAATGCCAGGATCTCGGGAATGTCCGGGACCTTAGAAGCCATCCAGTCCACACCCTGGCCTTGGCCTGAAGTACGTGCAAAGGGCTTGCCTCCGTCAATCACAGCATCCAGCTCTGCTGGGGGTGGAAAGGAGCCTGCACGTGAGTTACCAGTGTTGCCGAGGGCATGGTGATCCGGGCAGCAGTCTGGTACCACATGGCAGAATTCATCACAGTAGCAGCTTCCTCTCCTGCACTGGTGATCCATTCCAAGGCAGCAGAGGGGCTGGGGTTGGGAGCAGCTGCCTGGAGAAAAAGGGACATTAAAAAGAGACAGATTTAACAAATGGTGCTGGGACAACTAGATATCCATATGCAAAAGAATGAATTTGGACCTCTACCTCACACCATATATAAAAATTAACTGAAAATGGATCACCAATCTAAATGTAAGAGTTAAAACTGTAAAACTCTAGATATTGTCATGACCTTGGATTAAGCAGTAGTTTTTCAGGTATGACACCAAAAGCGTAAGTGACAACAGAAAGAATAGATAAAGTAGACTTGATCAAAGTTTTGGGCTTCTAAGGATACTATCAAGAAAGTGAAAAGACAACCCATGGGATGGGAAAACATCTGCAAATCATATATGCAATAAGAGAATTTTATTCAGAATATGTAAAGAACTCTCACAAACTCAACAACATAAAAAGACAAATAACCCAATTTTAAAATGAGCAAAGAATATATCCAAAGAAGATACACAAATGGCCAATAAGCACATAAAAGGGTGCTCAACATCACTAATCATCAGGAAAATGCAAATTAAAATCACAATGAGTTACCACTCTACATCCACTAGGATGGCTAAAATGAAAACAAAAACAAGTGTTGGTGAGGATGTGGAGAAATTGGAACCCCACACATTGCTAGCGGAAATGTAAAATGGTGCAGCCACTTTGAAAAATTGTTTGGCAGTTCCTCAGAATGTTAAATGTAGAGTTACCCTATGACCCAGCAAATCCACTTCTGGGTATATACTTAAAAGAATTGAAAATATATGTTCACATAAAATCCTGTACATAAATGTTCATAGAAACACTATTCACAATAGCAAAAAAGTGGAAATAATTCAAATGTCCATTAACTGATGAGTGGATAAAACAAAATATGGAATTTCTACACAATGGAATATCATTCAGCCATAAAAATGAATGCAATGCTGATGCATGCTACAACATGGATGAACCTTGAAAATATTATGCTAAACGAAAGAAGTCAGCCACAAAAGGCCATGTATTATATGATTCTATTTCTGTGAAATGTCTAGAACAGGCAAATCCATAGACAGTAGATTAATGGCTGCCAGGGGTGGGAGGTGTGGTGAATAAGGGGGTGACTGTTAATGGGTACGGCGCTTCTTTGGGAGGTGATGAAATGTTCTAAACTTAGGTAATAGTGTTGGTTGCACAACTCTGTGAATATACTAAAAACCATTGAATTGTATATTTTAAAAGGATGACTTTTACATTATGTGAATTGTATCTCAATAAAGTTGTTATTAAAAGGAGAGAGACAGAGCTAAGAGAGAAGAGTGAGCAAGAAGAGAGACAAAAAGAAGAGTGTGACAGGGGAGTGACAGCAAGGAAGACACAGAGGCAATAGAGAAAACGACAGAAGAGTTGTGAGAAGAGGGACGTAGAAAAACCCCACAAAGTCAGAGGAAGTTCTCCAAGGTCGCTATTCACAAAACAGTTTCACCAACCCCAATTCCTACCATTTCCCCAAGGTGCTCAACTCAATTATTATTATTATTATTTTAATTTATTTATCTTACTTATTTGTGGTTGCACTGGGTCTTCGTTGATGCACACGGGGCTTTCTCTAGTTGCAGTGAGACAGGGCTACTCTTCGTTGCGGTGCCTGGGCTTCTCATTGCGGTGGCTTCTCTTGCTGCGGAGCACGGACTCTAGGCGCGTGGGCTTCAGTAGTTGTGGCATGCGGGCTCAGTAGTCGTGGCTCGCGGGCTCTAGAGCACAGGCTCAGTAGTTGTGGCACACGGGCTTAGTTGCTACGCGGCATGTGGGATCTTCCCGGACCAGGGCTCGAACCCGTGTCCCCTGCATTGGCAGGCGGATTCTCAACCACTGCGCCACCAGGGAAGTCCTCAACTCAGTTATTATCTGATCATTCCTTATCCACTACAAGATGAGGGGGTTCATCTTCTTTAAGACATAAGGAAAACAAGACATTGGCAGGTAGGGACCGTGGCCCAGGTAACCTGGTGAGTCTGAGGCTCAGGTCAGAAGGGGCCCCAGGTACTCTCATGCCCAGGACTCTCGATGTTGTTTTCCCTTTACTTTACCTTGACCTTCCCAATTGCCTCCTGTTAGGTTAGCACCTGCCTGGGGCTTCGTTTAGGGATAAGCCTGACGACCTTCCAAAGTTGAAAGGATCAGCAGGGATCGGGCCTCTGAGGGTATGCGGGGGCCAGGTGTGGCTAACCCAGCCTGTTGTGGAAACAGGGGCCAGCAGGTAGGTGTCTGGTGAAAAGGGGGCAGTGGCCCAGGGAGGTCAGATTTCTCAAGGTGATGGTGGGCTGGGCTGGAATGGTGGCCTCTGAGTTTGGTCTGGCTTCTGCCTCATGTTCTACTCAGGAGCCTCCTGCAAATGATCAGTTTCCATTCTCATATCATCCCCCTTCCCAAGTGCCTGGTTCAGTGTCAGGTTGTCACCAAGACCAGGAAACAATCAAAGGATTGGAGCTGGCAAAGAGCCCCAGGGACCATCCAAATGAGGGCGGTACCCCATTTGGGGGTCAGAGATCAAGTCAGTGGTCATGACCAGCATTTAACAGTTTGGGATGGAGTGGAGTAGCGTGGAGTGGAGTGGGGTGGGGTGGAATAGGATAGGATAGCATAGGATAGGATAGGGTACAAAATATCCACATATATTGTATATTGTATATAGAAGTGTAAGTTGCTTGGGGTTCTTTTTGAAATTTTTGTGTTTTTCTATACATGTATGTAAGTACTGGATCACAGTGTAAAATATCTCTATTAATGTGGACTGTGGCCAGAAAAGTTTGAAAGACACTGATCTAAAAATGGAAAAGCAGTGTCCACAAGCAGTGACTGGGTGACAGAGCTGGGAGTGGAACCAGCAATCTTGACTTTCCCCCTGGTTTTCCCACCACATCAGGCTCAGGGCTTTTTCTTTCAAAAAGCCTTTGGTTGCACTTGCCACTGCTCTCTGCCATTCTCTAAACATCCTGCATATTCCTGCTTTTGAGCCTTTAGTCAAGCTGTTTCCTCTGATTGGAAGGCCCTTCCCTCTCATAGCCACTAGAAGAAAACATTCTTATCCTTCAAGGTCATGATTAAATTCAACCTTCCCAGGGTTGCTAACGAACCAGCTCTTTATTTTGGGAGTGATAAATGAAGAATCATTTATCCAGTCTTTCCACACAAACCAAATAGTTGACAAGGGAAAGGTCTTCTTTATAGAAGAACTCCAGCTAACAAATGAAATTTGAAGCAATGGTAGAATTAGAAAATCACCATATGGCAATCCTTAATGAAAAAATGGATCTAGGCAACAATCATCAGTGGAAGCTAAAACCATTAGAGAAAGGTCGAGGGGGAACTTTTATGATGGACCTACGAACGGACGCATTTGGCCGATCAAGTTTAACACCAGTAGCAGTGAGATGACTAGACATTGCCTGTCTCCTTCTCCATGTAATAGGTAGTACATAGCCTCACCTACAGAATATACTTACCAAAAGAAATGAACCTTAACTACCAGATTTCAGGACGTGCAGGGGACAGAGGAACACCCACAAGGATCCAGTCAGACAAATCCAGAATTCAGGACAGTCTACAGGACAAATGACCTGGTTTCTTCAACAAATAAACAGCATGAAAAAAAAGGAAGACAGCTGATATAAAGAGACAAGAATATAACAGCTAGATGTATGTGTGGACCTTGTTTGGATCCTGATTCGAATAAGCCAGTTGCAGAAAGGACTTTTTGACAGTTGGAGAAATATGCACACTAATAGGTATTAAATGGTAGTAATTAATTATTTCAGCTCTGATAAGGTATTGTGGTTATATATTTTTTTAATATGGTGGATAAGGATTTGGTGTTGATAATTTTCAAGCTAGCCAACAGGTCCATTGGGTTCATTTAACTATCCCCTCTACTTTTGTGTGTTTCAAATTTTCCGTAATAAAAATTTTTTTTAAATAAATTTGATCTATCCTGAGAGGCCTTCCTACATCCCCCCAGCTGGGACGTAGGTATTAACTACATTTACTGGGATTAACTTTTTCCTCTTACTCTTAAAATCTATTGATTTCAATTTCTAACATAGCATTAATCCCTGTCTCCATTATTGTTATGATCTTCTTTCTGAAGGTGTGTTTATCTGCCTTCCTACCAATTGGTTGAAGGCAGGAAATGTATCTCTGTAGTTCTGGTGTCAAATAATTTATACTTAATTTAATTTAAAAGATCTGAATTGGACTTGGGCTCACACTTGAGCTCCCAGGGTATCCGTAGGCCAGGACAGATTTACAGTTCCTGACAGCGCTGACTGGTCCCATCAGAAAAATGACAGCACAATAAGGGAAAGGAAGTCCACCCCATGGTGACCAAGCACCCATTCGCTCACTCATGCATTCATTCATTTATTCATTTTATTCTATTGAGTGACTCTCTGAGCCGGGTACCATGGTGGATCATGGACATACATTCCACTGCCCTGCCCAACCCAACCCTCCAAAGAAACACCTTCCAAGAGCTCAGTCTAGTGAACAGAGCGTCATCATACTACAAGTAACCAGAATGTCATCATACTGTGTGGTAAGTGCTGCACCGCAGGTAAGAGGAGAGAGCCGCGGGGTTGGTGGAGGGGCAGTGAGCCCACCAGGAAACAGACTCCTGGTGAAGAGGCGGTAGCTCAGGGACTCCTGTGTGACCATCTCGTTGGCTTCAGACTAAGAGGCTTGGAGAAGTGACAAGCTGTGAGGCCAGGAACAGCCCCAAACAAGGCTGGGTGAAGAACCCCATGCTAAGAGTTGGCACCCCTCCAGAACAACACTCTTTACACCTGTTTGACAGTTGTTTTATAGAGGAGAGGGTGAGCGCTGCTGGGGAAGGGTGTGGAAAGGGGGGCACTGGGCAGCCTCCTCCTCCCCTTTCCGGCTCCCAGTGGTGCTGCTCCAGCCCCAGCATCGCAAACCCCACTCGGCAAATCTGAAGCCCCGCCCTTCCTCAGAAGTCCTTTTTGCAAGCAATGTATTAACACATCTGTTATTACCTAAGCACGCACCTTGAGGCTCCCACCCCTACAAAAAGTATTCCTAGCGATGACATCTAGTTTTCTCCCCAAAGAAGTTCTGGTAGATACAGCTTTCTCCATCCCACTGGATTTCCAGGAATATTTTAGCAAACCAAATGGGTTGGTGCCTGGCAGTTGCCCCGTGAGTCTGCCTATTAATCTGGATCTGGGCTTGTCATACCACCTTCCCTCCTGTACCGCTCCCACCCCCTGACAGCGCACATTCTAGAGCCCCCTGCTGCCTCTACTCATAGGCACCTCTTCCGGACATTCCTCTAGATTCCCCAACCAAAACAGACCTTCCCAAGCGAATCATCCAAGGACAACTTATAAATATGAATGTGGGTACACAGAGAAGCCACCTTAAGCACTGGTAGATGCTTAGTAAATGTCTGAATAAATGAATTATTTAATTAATGAATTAGTGAACATAAGGAGGTGGGTCATGCCAGGGACAAAAATGGTTGATTAAACGAATGCGTGAATAAATAAAAGAGACTAGAGGCCAGGTCCCTTTGACCTGCTAGCCTGGCTTCTCACCTGTCTCCTGGTTTGGGGCCGCAGGGCTCAGCCACGGCAGGAGGAGAACCAGCCACATGGCTGCAGGCATCAAGCAGAGACAGTGTTTCAGGGACCGAGGCCAGGACTTTTAATACCCACCCATCCCGGTAAGTTCATTTGGTACCTGCACCCCAAGGGAGGAGCCAGCTGGCACCTAGGCAGTCACTGGCAGGGGCAGAGGTGGCACCAAGACAGGGGCACAGGTGTCCCAGTTGCTTGGAATAGCTTGCCCAAGCAGAGGTAACACAGCAAAAAAACAATTCTCCCATCTCCTGGGGTTTCCAGGCCTTTGGGAAGAGCAGAATCAGAGAAACCACAGTGACTGCTGTCAGGGACTGCAACCTCATCTTACCCTGATTTCATCTGCAAAGACCCTATTTTCATAAAGGTCTCATTCACAGGTACCAAGGGTTAGGACTTGAACAGATCTTTTGGGGGGACACAGTTTAAGCCACAACAGTAATAAAATTTTATTTTTCACATTTAGGTCTTTTAAAAAAATTTTTTTTAATTTATTATTTATTTATAAATTTATTTAATTTTATTTTTGGCTGCATTGGGTCTTCGTTGCTGTGCACGGGCTTTCTCTAGTTGTGGCAAGCAGGGGCTGCTCCTTGTTGCGGTGCGCGGGCTTCTCATTGTGGTGGCTTCTCTTGTTGCAGAGCACGGGCTCTAGGCACGTGGGCTTCAGTAGTTGTGGCACATGGGCTCAGTAGTTGTAGCTCGCGGGCTCTAGAGCGCAGGCTCAGTAGTTGTGGCGCACGGGCTTAGTTGCTCCGCGGCATGTGGGATCTTCCCGGCCCAGGGCTCGAACCCGTGTCCCCTGCATTGGCAGGCAGATTCTTAACCACTGTGCCACCAGGGAAGCCCACCAATTAGGTCTTTACCTAGAATTTTTTTGTGTGTTGACTTGAGGTGTGGATCTAAAATAGTTTTTTTTCATATGGATACCCAGTATTAAATAATCATATACCAAATAATCTATCACTGCCCTATTGACTTGTGATACCACCTCTGTGGCATATCAAGTTTCCTTATATGTATAGATCTATTTATGGACTTTCCATTTTGTTTCGTTGTTCTAATTTGTCTTTTCCTACACAAGTGCCACACTCTCTTAATTATGATAGCTTTAGAACACATTTTGATCTCTGTTAGAGCAAGATTATTCTTCTTAGCATTTCCTTGTCTATTTTTAGCCCTTTCCATTTCCACGTAAATTAATATATTTATTTTAAATTCCCTTTCATATTGCTCTAACTTCTGTAGTTCCTGGAGAATTTTCCTATTACATCTGCTGATTCTTTCTCATGGCAATTTATAACATCAATTTTTAAAATTAAACTTTTAATTTGAAATAATTGTAGACACACATGCAATTATAAGAAATAATACAGAGATAGTCCACATACCTTTTACCCCATTTCCCCCAATGGTAATAGCTTGCAAAACTGTAATACAACATCACAAACAGGATGCTAACGTTGAAAGAGTAAAGATACAGAATATTGCCAAGGATCCCTCCTGTTGCCCTTTTATAGCCACATTCACTTCCCTCCTGACCCCACCCTCTCCTTAACCTCTGGAAACCCCTACTCTGTTCTCCATTTCTATACTTATGTCATTTCAAGGACGTTATATAAATGGAATCATGCAGAATGTTTGGGGATTGACTTTTTTCACTCAGCATAACGCTCTGGGGATTCATCCAGGTTGTTGCATGTATCAATAGTTTGTTCCTTTTAATTCTGAGTAATGTTTTAAGGTACGGATGTACTATAGTTTAATTATTCAGCTGTAGAATGATATCTGGGTTGTTTCCAGTTTTTGACTAATAAAGCTGCTATTAGCATCACATACGGATTTTTGTGTGAATATGTATTTTTATTTCTTGGAGATAAATGTGCAAGGGTGAAATTGGTGGGTTGTAGGATAGTTGCATGTTTAGTCTTATAAGAAACTGACAAATTGTTTTCCATGATGGTGGCTATACCATTTTATACTCTCACCTGCAATAAACAAGTGATACAGTCTCTCTGCATCCTTGCCAACATTTAATATTGTTACTATTTTTAATTTCTGTGATTCTGATAGCTATGTAGTTATATCTTGTGGTTTAAATTTGCATTTCCCTAATGGCTAGTAATATTGAACATGTTTTCATGTGCTTATTTATAATCTGTATATCTTTTTCAGTGAAATGTCTCTTCATATCTTTTGCTCATATTCTAGTTGGATTGTTTATTACTGTTGAGTTTTTAATTATTAAAAATTGAGGTATCATTGACATACATTTACTGTTGAGTTTTGAGAGTTCCTTATGTATTTTAGGTACTAGCTCTTTACTGCATGTGTGGTTTGCAATATCTTCTCCCAGTTTGTAGCTTGTGTTTTTGTCCTCCTAACAGGGTCTTTTGCAGAGAAAAAGTTTTTATTTTGATGTGTCCTTATATAAATCATGCTTTTGGTGTCAAGTCTAAGAATTCTTTGCTTAGCCACAGATCCTGAGATTTTCTCTTTTTTTTTTTTTCTAAAAGTTCTATAATTTTACATTTTACATTTAAGTCTGTGATCCATTTTGAGTTAATTTTTGTATAGCTGTGATACTAAGTCAAGGTTCATCGTTTTTTGTCTGTGGATTTCCAATTGTTCCAGCAACATTTGTTGAAAGGGCTATCTTTCTTCCATCAAACTGCTTTCGCTTCTTTGTCAAAAATCAGGTGGGCATAATTTGTGTTGGTCTATTGCTGGGCTCTCTATTCTGTTCCATTGATCTGTGTCTACACCTCCACCAGTACCACACAGTTCTTTTTTTAAAAAAATAAATTTATTTATTTTATTTATTTTTATTTTTGGCTGCATTGGGTCTTCGTTGCTGCACACGGGCTTTCTCTAGTTGCAGCGAGTGGGGGTTACTCTTCGTTGCGGTGTGTGGGCTTCTCATTGCGGTGGCTTCTCTTGTTGCGGAGCACAGGCTCTAGGCTCACGGGCTCAGTAGTTGTGGCTCACGGGCTCTAGAGCACAGGCTCAGTAGTTGTGGCACAAGGGATTAGCTGCTCCGCGGCACGTGGGATCTTCCCAGACCAGGGCTCGAACCCGTGTCCCCTGCATTGGCAGGTGGATTCTTAACCACTGCATCACCAGGGAAGCCCCTACCACACAGTTCTTGATCACTGTAACCATATAATGTCTTGAAATTGGGTAGACTGATTCCTCTTACTTTCTTCTTCTTTTTCAAAATAGTTTGTTATTCTTGTCCTTTGTCTTTTCATATAAATTTTAGAATAACCTTGTCCATAAAACAAAAAAATCTTGCTGAAATTTTGATAGGATTTGCATTAAGTCTGTATATAAATTTGGAGATAACTGACATCTTTACTATGTTGACTCTTCCAATCCATGAACATAATATACCTCTCCATTCATTTAGATCTTCTTTGATACCTTTCATCCGAAATTTGTACTTGCTGCATACAAATCCTGTACATATTTTGTTTGATTTACACCTAAGTGTTTCTTTTTCTTTCTTTCTTTTTTTAGTGTTATGGTATTTTTAATTTTGGTGTCCACGTGTTCATTGCTAGTATACAGAAATGCAATTGACTTTTGTATGTTTATCTTATATCCTGCTACATTGATAAACTCATTAGTTCTAGGAGGGTTTTTAAAAATAGATTCCTTGGGATTTTTTACATAAACTGAAGTATGTACAGATGAATTAATGTCTGAGATTCGCTTCAAAATAATCTTGATAGGGGTAGAGGGTGGGGGTATAGACGAAACACAGTTGACTGTGAGCTGATAATTGCTGAAGCTGCATAAAGGATACACGGGGGTTCAGTATTCTACTCTCAATATCTTTGTGTATGCTTTCAATTTTCTGTAACAAAAAAATGTTCCCAAATGTTATTCCCTGTAAAAGCTGCAGGTGCCCTCATTGTAGGGTAAAGTCATAGTGGTTGACCTGTCATTCAAGGCCCTTTATGGTCTGACCTCCCCACTAACTATCCAGTTGTTCCTTGAACGCTTTCCAAAAGACCCCCTTCTCTATATGTCTCATAGTTGTCTAAACACCGTTTTCAGTTTCAGCTTTGTGTTTTTGCTCCTGCTGCATTGACCCTCCTCTGTCCCAGAAGGCCCTTCTCCCTCCTCTCAGATTAAATCCCACGCTGCCTCCCACCCAGCTCCAGAACCAAGAGGCCCTTGAGGCCTCCCCTGATCACTCTGGCCACATTGATCTCCCCCTTCTCTGACCTTCCAGAACTCTGTCTTTAACATTCATTCCCATATAACATAGTTGTTAAGAGTGGGATTTTTATAACTAGACTGGCTGTATTTAGATCCAGGCTCCATTGTTTACTAGCTTTGTCACTTTGGGCAAGTTATTTAAACTCTCTGTGCCTCAATTACTTCTTTATAGAATGGAAATGATAATGGTATCTACTTCATAGGGTAGTTGGGAGGATTAAATGAGTCATACATGTAAAAACTTTAGAATAGTGTTCAGCACACAGTAAAAAATCCATATGTAATGATTTCGTTTGTGTACATCCTATATTATAACTAAACTGTAAATTTCTAAAGGGCAGGAACTGCATCCAAGCACTGAGTCATTTACATGGTAGATGAAAAGAATCACACATCCATGATCTGGATCAGTTTAAGTCAGACAAGTAAAGCCAATATTTAATTGCATAATTTGTCACTGTGGCCCTTTCACTGCCTATACCAAGGTTTTTTGCTTGCCAGCAACAGAAACTGGCTCCTGCTACCTTAAGAAAAAGGAATGTACTAAAAAGATTTGAAGGGAAAGCTAAAAAACTGGACTCAGAACAGGATAGGAAACTGGCAGCCCCAGAATCCAGGAGAGGGGAATGACAGTCTCTTCACCATGCTAGAATGAGAAAGTGCCTGCCCACTTACTTTTTGGGTCATCGTCTTATTTGCTCAAGGTTCCAAGACTAGGGAAAGAGTTCAGGCAATCCAGCTTGATCCATGTGCCCACTCCTTGGTCAGAGGTTTAAAAAAATGAACTTATTTCTGGTAATTTTTTGGGGGTGGGTGGGTGACGTTAATTAAGAACTAAAAAGAAGGCTTGCTCTATCTATCTGTTCTCTGGGATCTTTGACTGGCATATTATGGAAAGAAGGCAAGCTGGATAAATATTCGTCTGGCTGGTAAACTCTTTGCCTTTAAAGACTTTACTTCTACTTGGGTCCAAAAGGGGTATGGTATGGTCAAGTGCAAACGAAGGAATGGTTTCTGCTCACAGGTGCTGATGGGAGCTCCATGCCAGAGTCAAATAGTGCTGTTTGTAGTCTCTGCAATAGCTGGAATCCTAGAAGCCTTTGGAGAACTGTCCAGATGGTCATTGTCTGGACCTTCCACTCTAAAACCTCAAGAGAGTTTTCCTGATTCCCACTAGCCTTGTCTCTGTCCCTGGCTCTTATCTTATCCCTTGTCTCTGTCCCTGGCTCTGTCCCTGGCTCTGTCCCTGGCAACTCCAAGGTGTCCTCTCCCTGTGTGCTCTCAGGACAGAAGGGCTGGACAGAGGCACCAGTTCTCAGAGGAACTGCACATGAGGCGGGGAGATAAAGAAGGAAGGACAAAACTGGAAGGAAAAAAAGAAAAAGAAAGAAGGAAGGAGCTCTCCATGTTTTCTGGGCCAACGTGGGTCAGCGCATCTTGTGCAGAATAATATTTGGGGGTATTTTAAAGCAATAGCTATCTTGACCCCCCCTCCAGTAGCTATATACTTTTGTACATTCCCTCTGCATTTGAAGGGAAAGAATTTTTTCCCTAAAACCAAACCAAACCAAAGTGAACTCTTTAAATTATAAAAAATAATATGACCACTTTACAGATATTTCAATAGGCAGATAAAAAGGAAAAAAATCACTCCATAGTTCCATCATTTCTGCAGAGCTACACTTACTTTTATGTATTTCCTTCTCTTCCCATGTGTATTTTTCTTTCCATGAATGTTTTTCTATAATTGCAATAAGGGGGTATATATACTTGCCTATATATAAACTTCTTATTTTGGAACAATTTTAGATTTATAGGAAAGTTGCAAAGACAGTATGTGAGTTCTTATATACCCCTCATCCAATTTCAGTTTTCTCTAATGTCACCATCTTACATCTTTCAAGACTAGGAAACTAACATTAGTACATTGTTTTTAACTAAACTCTAGACTTTATTCAGATTTTACTGGTTTTGCCAGTAATGTCCTTTTTTCTGTTCCAGGATCCAATCTAGGATAGTGCATTGCATTTAGTCGTCATGTCTCCTTAGGTTCTTTTGGTCTGTGATAGTTACTCAGTCTCTTGTTTTTCATGACTTTGATAGTTTTGAGGAGTACTGTTCAGGTATTTTGTAGAACGTCCCTCAAATTGGGTTTGCGTTATGTTTTTCTCATGATTAGACTGGGGCAATGGGTTTTTGGAAATACCACGTGGCGATGTGCCCATCTCATCACAGGGGTGCATAATATCCAAACGGCACCCCTGGTGATGTTAACCTTGATCACTTGGTTAAGGTAGTGTTGGCCAGCTTTGTCCATTGTACAGCTGCTATTTCTCTATTTCCATGCTTTTTTTTTTTTAAGTTTAATTTTATTTATTTATTTATTTGTGGCTGTGTTGGATCTTCGTTTCTGTGCAAGGGCTTTCTCCAGTTGTGGCAAGTGGGGGCCACTCTTCATCGCGGTGCGTGGGCCTCTCACTATCGCGGCCTCTCTTGTTGCGGAGCACAGGCTCCAGACGCGCAGGCTCAGTAATTGTGGCTCACGGGCCTGGTTGCTACGTGCCATGCTCTTTTTTTAAAAGCAAATCACTAACTCCAGTCCACCCTCATGGGGAGAGGGGATTAAGCTCCACCTCCTGGAGGGGCATAGGATTTACATATATTGTTTGGAATTCTGTCAGGAAGATTTGTCTCTTCTTCCCAATTTATTTATTTATTCAATTCTTTATTTATTAGTATGGACTCATAAATATTTGACATAAACTTTTTCTCTTTTTTTTCATATAACATTGTGTTATAAGGTTTTTTTCATGTTACCATCCTGGTCTTTATAACCATCATTTTAATGATTGCATCTACTTTTGGATATTTTCCATTAACTTGGTACTCTCATAAATTATGCTTCTGTAAACATCTTTTGAAACAATGTTCTATGATTCTTTGTATTCCAGATCTGGCCTGGTGTCTGGAACACAGAAACATAGTAAATATTCAATAGATGTTTATTTGGGATGGATGGATGGATAGATGAATGAATGAATAAATGAATGAATGAATGCTGGGCTGGCAATGTAACTCAGTGGCCCTTTTTCTTTTCCCCTGTTGAACAGTCTTCTCACTCTTGGCCTATGAAGATCTCAAGTCTAAGTTAAATGTTGGGAAGAGAAGTTTGAGAACTTGCTGGATATCAAGCTTTGGCTTCCTTGAACCACACCTAGTTTGTAATAAACAAAGAACCTCAGAACAAGTAAAGATTCTGTACTATAAGCTTTTTTTTTTTTTAATCTCTGGTTGGAAAACATCTGGATACTCTATCAACTTCAGCAGTCTTTCACACAGCTTTATCATTCTTCTCTCAGCTTACCTTGTAGACATAACAATTTTTAAATACCTAGGGTATTTTTAGGACATATAAATATCTTTGTATCTCCTGGTTTAGTCCCTGGCAAGGAAAAGCTGGCAGTTTAATAATAAAGTGAGTGAAGTACATTTGGAATGTTATCTACTCTAATAATGGCTGTTGGACAAAACAGAAACAGTCGCAGACAAAGCTGAGGGAGGAGAAGGGAGATGAGGACACTTTCATCACTTCAATATTTGGGAAAGTAATCACTGTAGATATTTGCTGGCAAGAAAAGAGATAAGAAAGCTAAGACGGGAGGTAATCAGAGGCAAGGTCAGAACAATCCTGTCCCATGTCCTACAATGTACTTCTGATCATTCTTGTTCCCACTGACAGGCAGAGAGGGAAAAACTATCAAGAACAGAATGTTTCCCAAGTGGTTCTCTCACTCTCCAGGAAGAGTCATGTCTATTTGTTGAACCCAACTATTATGAATAGTTGAACCCACATAGACTCTGAGGGGGTGGGCACCCACAGAATTGTCTGTAGTAGAGTCCCCTGAGGATCCCTGATCTGGGGGAAAACAGCAGGGACACCCTAAAGACAAATTGTGCAGTGAGACTAGAGAGCCCCAGGGTCAGTTGGCTTCATATTCATCTCAGATTCGGGTGAGTTCAGGCTCTTTTGGTTGGAAGAAATCAGACCTGCTCCTGCTGGTAGTAAAAAGGTAAAGAACAGTCATTACAGAGATCCATGTGGCAAAGAGGAAAACTGACTAAATTCATCTGACTACAGGACCCCAATATGGGTTGACCCTGTCAGGGCCTCCTTTCTACCTAAGACCTCAGCATGGGTTCTTCTGGCTTAATTTGGAAGGGCTCGTGTGGGGTCTTTGGGGATATCATTGGGACTTTGCAAAGGGAACACTAATGAGCTTAGGGTGATTAAAGAGGACAGGAAAGACCACTGCTGTAGCAAAGGCAATCCTTGTCAGGAAGACCCTCGAAGGGTCATTTCATCTGTCCACTTGCCTCCACACAGAACAGGCAATTCCTTACATTCATTCATTCACTCCATTCATTTACTTGTTTGTTTGTTCTATTTGGGAAAATACTAAATAACAAGATTGTGTGAGAAGTGCTCTAACAGGAGGTTTAGAGAGAGTGCCAAGGGCTCACAGTGGGTGGGTATAGTAGAATGCAGGCAGGGAACGCTGTGATATAGCTGAGTTAGTTCTTTAAAGGAGGAAAGATCAAGGTGTATTTAGGAAACTGCTAGTAGTTCAGGGAATGGCAGGAGATCAGGCCATGAAGCTAAAGTGTGGTCATGTATTGAAGGTCCTTTACGTGCCAGGAGAAGAAACCAAACTTTATCTTATGGGGAGAGAAATACTGGTGAGTCTTAGGCAGGGGAGTATGACTCCACAGTAATGCTTTCTGTCCTTCCCACTGCCCCAATCTCCTTATTCCCACTATGGAGGGCAACTTGGCAACATTTATCAAAATTACAAATGCACGAATCTTTTGTGCCAGCCATTCCATTTTGGATAATTTATCCTACGGATATGCTTGCACCCATGTGAAATGCCATATGACCAGGTTTTTCACTGTAGCGTTGTTTGTATTAGTAAAAGATTGGAAACAACTTAAATGTCCCTCAATAGGTAAATGGTTGAATCAATTATAATCTATCCATATAATGGAAAATGTGCAGCTATAAAAAAGAATATAGAAACTCTTCATGTAGTGATATAGAAAATTCTCTAAGATATTATACTGTTAGGCAGAAAAAAAGCAAGAGACAGAAATGTGTATACAGTATGCTAGTTTTTAAAGAAGTGTGAAGAATAGGAGATTATATGTATGTGTATATATATATATAATTTGCTTGTATTTGCATAGAGAAACTCTGTAAGGATAAAAAGAAAAGTCATGAGTGGCTACCGAAGGGGGTGAGGCAGAAACAGGGCACATGGCTACAGAAATGGGAGGGACTTTTCATTGTATATCTTTCTATGGGTTTTAAGCATGTGAATGTATCAGAAAACTACATTTAAATATTATTAAATAACGAAGAAAGAGAGGGAGAGGGAGGGAGAGAAAGAGAGAGAAAGGGGACGCTCTGTTTTTCCCTTTACCTCTGCAGGCCTCATTCTTGCTTTTCACCTTGTCAGGACTTTCTTTTCGTTAGCTCTGTGGCTGAGGGCTTCCAGTGGTTAAGAGAGACATATACAACTCTTCTTTTAGACCTCTGTGTAGACAGACCCATTGTTGGCATCTAGGTTGAATTTCTTTCTTCAGTTTCTAAGTAGAAAAAGGCTGGGAAGTGAGGGGCAGAGGAGAGAGAGGTGCCTTTTACTTCTCTGTTTTCCCTTTAGCACTGCTAGTGCTGTTTTGTGCTTGCTGTGGGAACAGGAGCTTGAAGGCGAAGCCAGGAGTCTGGCTGTTCCTGCAGTGGGCCAGTGGGAAAATAAAACCATTTGGGAACTACAGGCATCACTGTTTAAAGGGAAAACAGGTGAGAAATCGCAGGAGTTGTGAGAGAAAAGGACAGGACTTTCCTAGGGCTTGTTGCCTAATGGTTACAGGGCATCTGTGCTGTGCTGTGTTTCAGGCTTGAGTCTTACTGGTCTGCTGTAGCCTCTTGGAGGGCTGGTCACTAAAACTCCCACCTACATCCTAAGAACCTTCTGACCACGCAAGGTTTCTTTTAACACAGGAACTCTCACCTCGCTGGTCTGGTATTAAGTGTACATTCAAAACCAGAGCACAGCTCTCTGCTTTCTGTTCCTCCCCCAGAAGCAGTCCACAGAATTGAGGGAGGCAAGGGTATATGCAAAGCACATCCTCGTGTTCTCCATGCTCCTAGAATACTAGTGCTAGGTAGATTCTCTTTCCTTTTTATCACATTCATCTTTGATCCCAAGAACGTCAAGCTCACAATTGGAATGCTTGGACCATCTGGAAGCTGCTTCACTAAAGCTTTAAAAGCAAACAGTTTGATACCCTGGAGATCAGAAATGGGAGAGGACTATAGTTGATCAGGTAGAAGAGCCAGCAGGATATGGTGGTGGGCATATTGATCCCCTTCTCCCATCCTCTAAGCCAAACGTTCAAAGGAAAAAGGAACTAGGGTTGGGCCTCACTTTAACCAGGATGCTATAAAAATTATGCCTACTCTTTACACCATTAGAGGGTATAGTAAATCTACAAACATTTGGGGCCACAGAAAATGATGAATAACAAAGTCAATGCCAGAAAGGATGAGTGTCCAGCTCACAGTTCTCCTTTCTTTGTGGTGTACCCCCAATCCTCAGTAGGGAGGCCCCAACACAGCCATAACTCTACTATCTGGCCTGCCTCGCTGGCAGCAGACTCAAGAGGACGGCAAATCCTGCAGCTGAGGTTCCAGAGCTGCCCTGGTCTCTGCCCTTCCTGAAACTTAGTTGTTAATTTTCGTTGGATTCTGTAATGTATCCCAGCATCTTTCTAATATCTTGCCCCACTCCCCCACCCCCAGCCTTTTGCTCCCTGCTTAAAAATGTCAGAGTCAGAACAAAACATCTGGTATTTATCTTGTTTTTAGAGGTTTGGGGCTAATGAGGTGACAGTGACAATGCTATGCCACACCCTCGTCCAAACGAACATAATTTCTCTCCTGAACTATTGCAGCCAACTCGTTAGGATATCTATCGCTTCTACTCTTGTTTTACTCTATTTTCTGCAAAGCGGATGCTGACATTTTAACCAGATCAGTCACTCCTCTGATTAAAACTCTTCAATGGCTTTCCAATGTTCTCAGAATAAAATCTAAAATCTTTGGTCCCCCATGTTCTTACAATACAATCTGAAATTCTTAGTTAAGTCCTTCTTGCAGTTCCTTGCCCAAACTCCTTCTGTCTTAGGACCATCAGTATATGCTAGTCCCAGTCTGGAGCCCTTTTCTCCCTACTCTGAGCCTCATTTTTGGGGTCTTGGTGGAAGTATCACCTTCTCAGGGGCCTTAATTCTCTCCAATCTAAATTAGGTATCCTTGTTATTTATTTTTTTAACTGCATTGACTCTTTTCCTTCATAGCTATTACAGCTTGTAATTACATATTCATTTTAGTAACTTTGGGCAATGTCTGTCTCCCCCGCAAGACCCTGAGTGCCTTAAGGGGCAGGGACTGTCTCTGTTTTGCTCCATGCGATAGCCCCAGAGCCTAGCACAGAAACCAGCATACAGTAGGTACCCAAATATTAGACGGATGATTAAATAGGAAGAGACTGGCGTGGCTGGAGATGGTTGAGATCTAAGATAAGAAGCTGAATTTGTGTGCTAGTGGTAGAAAAGGAATGAGATACATTTACTTTAAAGAGAAAAATCAACATAACTTGACGACAGTGGGTGGGGAAGGAGATAATGCTTTCCCAGCCAAAAGTGCCAGCTGACTCAGAGAGGAAGAAACTAAATTTTCAAACCGGGGTGACTAATGGTTAGGTTTGGGGAAATATGATACTTATGTTGGTTTTAGACATACTGGTTGGAGCTGAGCAAGGGACATCGAAGGGGGAAGTGTTCAGAAAGTTGCAGGGTAGAGCTGGAGCTCCAGCGGGCCAGGAGCATAAAAGAGAAACTCAGAGCTGATTGTTCACAGAAGTGGGAACTGAAACATCTAAGACAATTCATATGTAGCGGAGAGGAAGATTTACCTCGCTTTAAGCGACAGCTACACCAAGGGGACAGGTAGGGGGCACACCCCGTGCACTGGAAAGTGCCACAAAGTGCTTCATACACGAAGACATAGAAATCTAGAGAGGTGAAGTGATCTGCTCAAGGTCACACAGCAAGTCAGTGACAAAGCATTCCAATCCATTTTTCCTGACTTGTAAGGTCCAGTTTTCTTTGCATTAATACACAGAAACTTCCTGAATTTTCAGACATGCCTGCTTTATAGTAGACACTCCATACCAGTTCCTGACAGTCAAGGCAGGCAAATAAAAGGCAGAATTTCATTTCCTTAGTTTATTAACGATGACAATGAACTGTTAGGCTGTGTATGAATTATAACAGGTAGAAACCTAGTTCGGAACACGAGTTGTACACACCCAAGAACATCTCCATTTAGACTCTTGCTCCTTTTATGTTAATTCAACAGAAGCTCTAAAGCTTTGGTAGAGAAAGTCAGTAACAGCCTCATTTAAGTGGAAAATATTTGCCTTCCACTCTTCTGCTATGTCTTAAATCTGTCTCCACCTTGTAAGCAAACTTCTTTTTCCCTTTATTTATAGAAAAAAACACTTCTTCCTTCCCATTTCATTCAGAAGGAACTCTCTTCAGTGCATTCAAAGCTTCTCCCCACAACAGCAGGGATTTTCAGATACTGATAAGTTGCAAAGTGCTTTCAAAAAATCCCATCCTCTTTCCTCTCTCCCCCTACTCTCAAATAAATAAATAAATGGGTATTTGGACAGTGATGACAGCACAGTGTCAGGGTCACTAAAACAGATATACAACCTAAAGGGATGAGGTGAGAGAGGTGGTGAAAAACAAGTGAAAAACCAGGAGGGTGAGACTGTTGAGCTCAGCTTCAGAAACAGTGTCAGCATCTTCCATCCTTTGATCCTATGCTATATGAAACGCGCACGACAATAATGAGAGTATATCTCTCCTCCAGTGTAGTGACTTGGAGTAAGGAGCTAGATTTGCAATTTAAACCAAAAGTGGAAGTAGAGCTCACCATCTTCACAAAGCCCTTAGTCTGAATCTGAGGCCTAATCCTCAGTGAGACTTGAGTTTCATAGGGTCATTCCCAAAGCTCCTTGAAGGACAAGGGAGCTTCTAGTCTGCCCTTCAAAACTGGGCTGAGCTGGAGGCCTTGGCCTTCACAGCCCCTCCGCCCCACCCATGAACTGAAGGGAGAACAGCCTGAAGTAGCCTTCAGATCCCAAGTTTGAAGCAGAGGGACCAACACCAGAGGTCAATTCCTCCCTGCTCCCTCTTGTCCTGGTGGAGCCTCAGCTCTGGCTGTTACTTTACTGCCCCTTCGACTTCCTGTGAGACTCCTGGTTGCCTCCAACTCAGGCACTCATCAGCTTCCACCAACCATGTGCAACTTTCTGTTCAGCTTCCTGGGGCAGCGCCCACAGCAAGTTTTTCCTACAAGCAACCAACTATGGAAAGACAGGTACCCAGGAAGAAGTCAGTCCCAAAACAAAAATGCTCTGGGCTTTAGTTCACAGAGCTGCCAGCCCTCAGAGCAGTGATCCTGACCAGTGTTTTACATACAGGTCAGGAAGTACAGCAACTTAAAGAATATGACAAACATATACTCGGTCCCAGCAAAAACTTTTCCCATCAAAACACACGTTAAAAAAGGGTGTGTGTGTGTGTGTGTGTGTGTGTGTGTGTGTGTGTGTGTTAAAGTTAGTAATAAGAAAAGGATGAGTGAACATATGAATATCACCAGGCTAAAGAGTTAAGTGCATAATTGGCATAAAGGCTCTTGTTATCCCAAGAACACGGGAACATTCACGCTCACATCCACAAACTGTCAAGTTGTCTGACACCACTAATAGCAGGAAGCTTTTTCCTCAACTTTGACAAAAGAAACTAAGGCAAGAGATCAGCCACCAGGGAGGGTCCCAGCTGTGCTTCAGGAGCAGAGGGAGAGCATGGAGTTGGGCCAGGCTTCTACTCAGAACCACACTGACAACCTAACAGAGGACACAGTGGCAAGAGACCCACTGATAAAATGGTGGATGAGGCTTCTGTCCTCAATTTAGGATGGCATCAGGGACTTGCCTGAGCTTGAAAGATCAAACCTGCACCAGAGCTATGTTGACTAAAAGGGACCTGATCACCTAAGAGGAGGCCAACAGCCCCTCTGACTGAATAAATGCTCCTTAAATAACAGAGTTGTAGCGTTACTTATGCTAGAAATGGGCCTGGTCTAAGTATCAGTTCTGTTCTTTGTGTCAAGTCCCCCAGGGTAGATAAAGAAAGTCAGCCTGTGACATCATCTATGCCTAGAATATTTCAAACAAGAAAGTCATGACTGCCTCCTTGAGGTCTCTGAAAATTCTAAGGTAGCAATAACGCTGTTTTTATGGCCTCAAAAACACCTAAATAAGAATGCCCACGATGTAGTCCCATTCTCTGCTGTTTCTCCTCAGGGCACAGTCTGACCCTATTCCAGGACTTGGGGAGAGAAAACTCCATCCTCCTGTTTCAGCAGCAAAGGAGAAGTGAGTTCGCTGAGAAAGGCCTGGCTCAGAAGCTCCAGAATTACAACAAAATAAAACTGGAAATGATACTTGAGATGCAGCTGAAACCAGATCTGGTCCAAGTGGAGAAGGCCATGGATGTCGGAAGAATTGGGTCTCCCTGTCCATTCCCCTGACAGAGGCACTAGAAGCTTCACTTAGGGACCCATGTGTCAGTTTTGATGGAAATACTTGGTACCTATAAATTGTCACAACAGACTGGACCCCACCAACCTAAATAAGGTTGACTGTACATGGACATTAGACAGGTCGTAAAAATTAATAATGATGATAATAATTAAAAAAAAAAAAAACCAAGTGGGTAAAGTCCTTAAAAAGGTGGCTCAGTTCTGCACTATGTGTGACCCTAGCCCCTAGAAAGAGTGCTTTACGTGCTTTCTTCAGGTGGTCTCCAGGACGGCGGCCTCCAGGGCCAAGGCCTCGGTGGGTTCCTCCTCATAGTCTGACATGTAGGACTCCAGGCTCTGCTTGGCCAGCAACTCTCGCCGGGCCTGCAGCCGCTCACAGCGGGGACAGCTTCCAGACTTGAAACAAGCTTTATGGTAACATGCTTTACACTCTATTCAAGTTGGGAAGGGGAGAGAGAAAAGAACAATTTGTATTATCTCGAACTGGAAGCAAGTCGCTGCCGTAACCCTTCTCACACCACGGCTTGGTGCACCTGTGGGGAAACACAGGGAGCTGCTGAACCAAACCAAACTCTTACTAATAGGGGTGGCTGATGGGAAATAAATGAGCCTCGTGTTCTGTCTTGTTTGCCCACCCCACACCGGGCACCAGCCCTCACCTTCACAGGTCCGGCACTTATGGAGCTCAAAGGGAAAGATGATGTCATCCGCATTCTGACAGAACTCACAGATGAAGCCCTTGGCTTGGCAGAGCTGGAGAGGAAAGACACAGGCAGCAAAATGAGGCAAAGCACACCACAGGAACTGGCCAAGAGGGTGAACACAAGCGAGGGGAGGAGCAAAATATAAATAAGTCTTGAGGGACTCTAAGGTGTTCTCCCACCTTCAGGAAAGAGACCCAGGCTGGACTTAGCATGATGGCCAAACTGGGGCCAGGGTTGGGCAGTGTTGCCAGGCAGTGTTAGACAAAGCTTTAAGGTGAAGACAAGAGAGGCATGAGTTTGAGAAACTCCAGCCATGAGAGTGGTTCTCAAAGAAGAGATGAAAAGAAGGAAGGAACGATGCCACAAAGGGCTTCCTAAAGTCAAAATTCCAGCCTGGGTAATGATTTTATTTTGAAATAGGAAACACAACCAATTAAGGTAAAATGTAAAGGCAAGGACAGTTCTCCAAAATAACACCCAGCCTCGAGTCAGGTTACAGTGAAGTCTTTCCAATGCCCCCTGCTACACGGGACTTCTACATATGCCCCATTTTAAGCTCTAATTCTGGGACTGTTACAGGAACACAAACTGGACATATTCTAAGACGGGAAATTCTAAATATGGAATTTATGAATTTCTGGTATGTTGGATACATCAAGAACAATGATAACTTGCATCTACAGAATACTTAGGTTTACACAATGCTTTCACATAAATTATTTCATCAATCCTCAAAAATACTGAGAGGAAAGGACAGTGGGTATTAATCATTATCTTCATTTTAGAGACAAGAAAATTGAGGCTTACCTCGGAGAGGGCAAAGTATTTCCTTTGATCACAGTGATTGAAAATGATAAAGCCAAGACCCAGTCCCTCTCCAGAATCTAATCCAGGGTCCTCCTCTCACATCATGACAATTCTTTAGTGAAGGCCTGCTTAGTCCTGCCCGTTTCCCAGGAGAAATGCCAGCACCAAATCCTCTTCTAATTCTAGGTTCCTTAGAGCTGGATGATTTAGCTGTTCACCAACCCAGGGAAGAGCAATCCTGTCCAGTTTTTCTCACAGTGTTGACAAGCCAATTCAACTTCCTGGAACTAAATGGCAAGAACCCTGGATGCACGCTACTCTCGGTATCCCTAAGCAAGGGCCCAGCCACATGCTAAAGTGAGAGTTTCTTACCATGCATCGCTCTACATGGGCAGCCCCCGCCTTGGTGAGGTCAGCGAGCCGGGGCCCCAGCTCTCCCTTCCTGGCTGCAGTCAGGTCATTCAGCGAGTACAGGTGGAGATCCTCTGTCAGGTGGCCTGGAACTGTGTCAAAGGAGTCCAGAAGCCTGCAGGAAATGAGGGGAAGTGGGTGGGAGCGGAGAACGTACACTTTGTGTGGCACATCAGAGTAGAAGGATTTCTATCCAGAAGCAGGATAGGGAAGAAAAGCATCCTAGGCAGAGTAATGAGGGTGGGTAACATTCAGCCAGCCCAGGCCACCTCAGTCCTCCACACCACCAGGTGTCTGGAGGGCAGAAGTGACTTTTAGGCCCTTCTGCAGTGATGCATGTCAGCTTGCAAGGAGTGGTGGGCCTGCCCTGGGTAGAATAACCATATCTCCCCTTCCAGAGAGAGGGACACAGACATAGTTACTGCTGTAGGCTTCTCATTTACCATTTCTGGAATTTTCTGCAAGATCCCCCTACTCTCCTGCTTCACATAACAAGGGCCAACTGCTGGGACATGTTTCTTTCAGAGACATTAGCTCAGCCAGAGGCCTCTGGCCTCCACACAAGACTTACTCTTTGGCCAGTCGGCATGTCTTGAACATGTTCTTCATGTGACACAGCTGGACCCGCAGCAGCTGAAGAGAACGGCATTGTGGTGGTAGGTGGGGAGTCAGAGGGGTGTAAAGAGGAGAGAAACCACCGTTAGAAAGGCCAGTGCCTTTAAACCCTGCGCGTCTGGAGGCTTTGCACGAGGCAGCCAGAGCCAGACTGTTCTCTATACCCGTAACTCAACAACTTGCTTCAAAGGCACCCCCCAGTCAGGGAAGGGCCCTCTGCTAGGTCAGTCTTCCCAAATCACATACATAGCTGGGAGCTGCTGAGAAATCCAGAATCTGAACTTCCGACCCGACACCCTATTCTCCGTTCAGTAATATTTTCAGGGAAGGGAGAAATCCTGCTTTTGCCATTAAGTGTTATCTATAGCTTTCAAGCTGCCTTGCCAGGTTCGAGACTCTAACTAGACAGATACCTCGAAAATGGCATGAGAAAGTACGCAGAGAAAGTGAGAATGATGAGATGGTTACAGCTCCACCACAGCGACAAAGAGGAGTGTGGTGATCTTGGCAAACCTCTATGAACAGAGGGTAATCTGTGACGTGACCTTTTCAAGGGTCGTACCCGGACTTGATTGAGCAGCTTGACCTTCCTATAGAGGGCACTGTTGATGTCCTGCACATTGAAGAGAGGATCGTTCCAGATCTTAATGAGCAGGTCCTTGGAGAAATTGCTGACGTAGTACTTGCTGAAGTCCCACTTGCGCAGAAGTCGGCTGGGGATAACCATCTGGGCATTCTCGTGGCAGCACTGACAGAAGTACTTGCCCAAGTACTCGCAGTACCGCAGCCGCTTGATGTAATCTGAAAAAACCGGAAAGTCAAAAGGTCAGAGGTGGCTTTCCCATCTATAAGCTGGTGAGGCAGCCCTGCTGCTCCTTTTGAAAGAGGAGGAAGGGATGGCCAGTGGGCTCCGGCCACCTCTGTTTGAGCTACCAAAGCTGCCAGAAACCCACATAGTGGGGCCTGTGGTTTCCGTGTCCCAGCCTGGAGGCCGCTGAGGAAACGAGTGCTGCCAGAGTTGGTAAGATCCAGCCTCCAGGAACCTGGCTGAGAGTACACAATGTTCTCCAGTACACAATCCTGGTAATGGGCTCCTAGAAATCATTTCCCTCTGATTACCAGTACTGTTGCCTAGTACTACCCCTTTCCGTCCTCCAGGCCTCTTCTTTCCCTTTTCCCAATTCTGCTCTATCACCTCCTCTTACTACTTCTCTGACCAGCTCCCTCGCCCAGGTGTATGACAGGGTAAAGCCCTTGGAGGCCACGGGGGGTCAGAGAAGACGCTCACCAGGGTCACTCCGGATGCCACATCCTGCACAGCGGTAATTCTGCTTGGCCACAGCGATTTTCCTCCTGAGGAAACGGGAAGGAGAGGGGATTGGCAGATACCAGCTGCATGAGGTCTCTGAGATGTAAAGGATGGGGATACAAATATAGGGTTCCCATAAGGATGGGAAGACAGGGGAATTCACCTATTTTTTTAGAATTGGACAAAATGAGCCTATTGGGAGAACCAATTTAAACCAAGGATTGTAAGGTTAGAATTTAGGTCTAGGCAGTGACTCTCCCCAGTAATGAACCACACTTTCTGTACAAACATAAGAGATGAGAAATAGTAAAGAGGAGAGAACAAAAGGAAAGAAGAGCATCCATCCATCTTGAGGAAAAAAAACAAGAAGTTCATAAAACTACTGGGAGGAAGGCAACAGGTTGGGAGGCCAGTGATAAAAGACCTCATTTCTGGGGCTTCCCTGGTGGCGCAGTGGTTGGGAATCTGCCTGCCAATGCAGGGGACACAGGTTCGAGCCCTGGTCTGGGAAGATCCCACATGCCGCAGAGCAGCTGAGCCCGTGAGCCACAATTACTGAGCCTGCGCGTCTGGAGCCCATGCTCCGCGACAAGAGAGGCCGCGATAGTGAGAGGCCCGTGCACCGTGATGAAGAGTAGCCCCCACTTGCCACAACTAGAGAAAGCCCTCGCACAGAAATGAAGACCCAACACAGCCATAAATAAATAAATTAAAAAAAAAAAAAAAAAAAAAAAAGGACCTCATTTCTGGTTAGCTCTGGGAAGGAATGGGAGGACTAAGAGTAAAACTCGCAGACAAGGGACTTCCCTGGTGGTCCAGTGGGTAAGACTCTGTGCTCCCAATGCAGGGGGCCCGGGTTCGATCCCTGGTCGGGGAACTAAGATCCCACATGCATGCCACAACTAAGAGTATGCATACTGAAACTAAGACCTGGCGCAGCCTAAATAAATAAATATTTTTTTAAAAAAAAAACAACTCGCAGACAAGTAGATAACCCTCTCCCTCTGCCTTTTAGAATTGTATGGGAGGTACAGCTGCAAGTAGGGACAATAGGGTGAAGAGAAGGCTCTGACAATCCAGAGAGAATGTATCTGTTTGCCAAAGGGCACGGCCACTGACTACTCACGTTGGGGCTGGATGAACATTAAAAATTATCTGAGGCCGGGGTGGGGCCCACTCCAGGTTGCCTCGAACACGAATACGTAGCTTGTAGATGTCAGCATGCTGCCCGTCATCTGGTGAGATGGGCAGTGAGTCAGGGATGGGCAGGAGCTGCAGGAGAAAAGCAAAGGGTAATCCACCAGGGACAATCTGGGGGAATACATATGCTTGACCCTTCTGGCCATGGCCAGAAGCATAATTAATGAAAGCCATTTCAGGAACACCATAAGCAAGGGCTTCAGGGAACCTTGGCCCTCGAGATAAATGATAAGGCACCAGGCTACTAGAAGTGAGGGCCTTGGGTTCCAAGAATCAAAAGGAACAGAAACAGCATCCCAGTGTGGTGGCACTCCTTGATAATGCTGTCCCTGAACCCAGCCCTGGACCCTTGGTGTGCCAGGGTGCTTCATGCCTTATTCAACTGCAGAGCAAAGAAGAACCTGAATAGTTCACTTTTCCAGTGTCTCAAGGCGGTCACAACACAGGAGTGCTGCCCCCGGGTCTAGTGAGCAGTCATATGGAATAAGGACAGTGAAGGAGCCGTTTGTTATCTCCTATCCTGACGATGGCTAGGGAAAACCTAGGCAAGCGTGCACGCATTCCTTCATTTATCCATGCCACACATTTGTAATGAATGGCTTCTAAAAGTAAGGAAGGAAACACGGAGGCTCATGCTAAACTGGGGACGTGTAATAAAGGAGAACAATATCAGAAAGGCTCACAGCCTCCTGGGGCTGGACGCCGGGTGGAGAAAAAGACTTGAAGAATCTACCTTCTGAGGGGCGTCGTGCTCTGGAACGAGCCACTCTAGCTCTGAGGCGGCTGGGAGCTGCATCCCCTCAAACTGCTTCAGGAGCCCCATGGCCACTGCCTCAGCAGACGTGGAGTGTAGGAAGCAGTGAGAGCTGAAACAGAGAGTCAAGGAAGACTGAGCATGGAGAAAAGACAGGAGGATGGGAGCCCTAACTTCAGGACTCGATACCATACACAGTGATTTATGGACTGAGAGAACACTCACAGCAGCCCCAGTCCACTCAGCTTCCTTTCTCATCATCCTCAGACATGTGAGTATAGAGCAAAATACACAGGCTCACACATAGTTCTAAGACTTAGGCTCAAATCCCACTTACTAGCATTCATGGCACTGCTGGTTAAGAATTCTTTCAAATCTGGTACAATCAGAGTTCGCAGAGAAGCAATAATCCACACTGCGAGCTTTGCCTCCACCAGAGCCTAGCCTGTTTGATCCCATGATCTTCTGCTCTCTTCCCTGGACTCACCACCATCAGGCAGGCCTGTCACATTAACCTTGCCTCTTTGTGAAATTAAGATGGCTTCATCCCATGGCCTTCCCATTCATATCCCAAGACCCGGGTTTGTTTCTCCACATATCCCGAAGTTTTATTAAAAAAAAAAAAAAAGTACTTACAAGGACTGGGAGGAAACAAATGATTTGTTGTTTGAGGGTGTGCTCCTTCTGATGTCAGCATCTAAATGCAAACAAGAGTTAAGGGGAGCAGGAAATGGAAAGGGAGGAGGTAAGGGATAATAATGGAAAGCAGTCCAAGCTATTGCCAGCTAAGCACTCAGGGCAGCAGCTAGGTGCTACATTCTATGCAGGATAAGGAGCAGAGTCCAGGTGAAGCTTTACATACAATTTATAGTTTGGCTCTGTTCAAGTCACAACAGACTGAATTGGTGACATTATGCATAGCATTGAGAAGGTCAAAGTGGCTACAAATCCAGGTGGAAACACAAATTCACATTTAGTGCAAAGCAGTGAAGGAGAAAACGAAGCATCCTAAGACAAACAGGGACACACTCTCTACCAAGCAGCAACAAATTACTCCAATTTCTCTCATTCTCTAAATCTCAAGTGCTCTTAAATGATAAACTCTCAGAGTCAAGAACTCTATCTAGCTCTTTTTTTTATACCAGAATCAGTACCTAACACAGAATTTAGGTCATAGAGGTTACTCATTAAATGTATGTGGAATTGAAACTTTGCTTCTAACATCTGACCACTATTGCTATTACCCACTGAATGTGAGAAGTCTTCCATGTCCTTAACAAAGTTTCACGGAAAGACTCCCTTCCTGTCTGGTGGCACAGGGGAAAAAAAGAACTTCTCTATGGTTTGGCAACTCCCTGGAGATGCCTGGTAAACAACAAATTTTCATGGAGCTATTCAACATGATCTTTACTAAAGAACTCTCAAACATAATTATAGGAAACTATGGCAGACTTTCCAAAGTCTATTTCCAAGAAAGAATTTTGAAAAGGATTTCTAATAATGATATGCCTGAATCTCTAGAGACCTCACCTACCCAAATATTTTTAATGGGGAGAATGTGAAACATGGCAGTCATGTTCAAGAAAGGCAGATACTGCCTATTCAAGTCATGAAAACAAGACTGTTCTGGTAAGTCTCATCCCTCACTTCCTTTGATGCCTAGTGAAAAGACCTTTTCCTAATTAAACCTACACAATGATCAATCTACTGCATTTAAGCCCCTCAATAGAGTGCTAAGCTTACATGACATCACTCTGCACTTGGCCATGAGTAGCTCAATTGTTCTTCATGTTTCCTCTGTATACATATACGTTTGTGTGTACCACTAGATTATAATATCTCGGTGTGAGGAAATGAGATCGTGTCTAATTCTTCTGTTTGGCCCTGAAATACTTAACACAGTGCTCTGTATAACAGCATATTCTCAAATAATATTCCTGAAAAATCAATGTCTTCAAAGCTATAAACACAAGAGAAAAGAACTGAAATCTCTCAGTTTTCATATGCTCTCTAAGCATAGAAAAACTTAAGATAGCAGCAAAATCTTTGACTAGCAAATAACAAATCCTATTTTATTTATTTATTATTTTTTTTTTATTTTTGGCTGTGTTGGGTCTTCGTTTCTGTGCGAGGGCTTTCTCCAGTTGCGGCAAGTGGGGGCCACTCTTCATCGCGGCGCGCGGGCCTCGCACTATCGCGGCCTCTCTTGTTGCGGAGCACAGGCTCCAGACGCTCAGGCTCAGTAGTTGTGGCTCACGGGCCCAGTTGCTCCGTGGCATGTGGGATCTTCCCAGACCAGGGCTCAAACCCGTGTCCCCTGCATTGGCAGGCAGATTCTCAACCACTGCGCCACCAGGGAAGCCCCCAAATCCTATTTTATTTAACAAAGAAGTTCATGTATATCATATACTCTGTCTGAATTTGCGCCACTCAAATCCAGTTCCCAATACACTGCTAGTTCTGTATTCTATTCTAAATAGTGCTAGAAGAGAAAAAAATACTCTAGGCAACAGTAGACCTTCATAGACCATTGGGTTTGCAACGTTGATTTGAGTAACACTAAATTGCCTTGGATCATACCTAAGTCTTGCCTTGTCCTTAAAATCCTCAAAGAGCTTTTTGTACATAATAGGTTTCCAAAAAATACTTCCTAAATAAAAAATTGGCTGAAAGCAAAAAGCAAATTTCAGCCTGTTTAGGAGTGATAGAAAAGGAAAAACGAGACAAAAATCTTAGACAGATATCTTGAATAAAGAGCTAACCAACATGGTTACTTGAGGGCCAGGCTACTAAAGAAAACATGGCACGCCAGAGAAGAGAGGCGGTTGACAATTCATGGTTGCTGAAAACCGCTGTCTTCATAAAAACTATTCAGCAGTTCTTCAGCCTCATAGAGAGGAAGTCTTCTTTTCTTTGAGAGAAAAAATAACACTCTATCCTCTTTGGAAAATAAAGTCAAGTCATACTTTATCATGTTTCTTCTTTTTTACCAGAGATGCAGTGACGTCCTAGCTAATCATGAATATTTCCAAGAGTGCAGAAGACTACACGGGTTTGGAAGCGAGGATCTTACCCCAAGAGTGGAGAGGGAGAGGCAGCGCCTGATATCAAAAGGGACATGATACCTGCCACTGGTCAGTACCAGAAGGCCTTGTGGGTACTAGGCCTCTCTGTTGCATCCTGCTCACTCTCTAGTCAGTACAAGCAAATGATTAGGTTAATGTGGTTGGAACACTAGTTGAGGATCTGGATAAAAGTAGACCAGGGTCTAGGATAATTAAGGAGTAAAGAGACAGAAGAAAGCTACTCAACTGAATGGATTAAACGTACCCTAAATGAGAGCACTTGAGAAAGAAGTCTGAGAAGCACTCCTTCCAAATGGAAGTTAACATAATTATGAAACTTTTTATCAATTCTTTAACAAGAACTGATTTCAAATGCTTCTGATGCTTTAGATAGGATAAGGCTATTACTACTGACTGGTAAAAGTTCAAAAATATAAAGACAAACAACAACAACAACAAAAATAATGACAGGTTATAAGAAGAATTTTTGCATGTCCAGACACCGGTATTGGGATGATCAGGGAAGAACTGGTTAAAACCTTGGTACCCTAGCAAAATCTGCACATTTTTAAACAAAATAAGTGAGGCACAAGAATAGAGTCAACTTCAGAATTTACTGGCCAATTTGATGTTGGTTTGCATCCTGTTTTCCTCTTAGCACATAAGGGGATACCCAACACATCCAGAAATCCAACTCTAATGAATGTTCTGTAACTGCTGACTCAAGAGGAAACACTTTAAAATGGAGAACCACAATTACTCTTGCCTTAGAAGGAGAAAACAATTTATTAAAAGAGGGAGGGTGGGGAAGAGCAACAGATTACCTTGAATTGGATATAATTTCAAAACTTTCCCAAAATATAGTTCATGAACTTTCCTCTTTATATATTGTGCCAGTTTTCAATTTATTGCCTTTCAGCTCCCAACCTGACCTTCTTTTTGTCTGCTCTGTGATAATGGAGCTGGACTTGAAAACACTGATCTTTTGCCAGCTGGCACAATGTTCAGCTTCGCCAGTAGAGGGCGCTGGAGGGACACTGGAGGAGGAAGGGGTTTGTCTGGCTGCTGGTGCGCTCCCGTAAGCGGACTCCTGTGGTGCAAGTGACTTTCCCCAGGGTAAGCATGGCTTCAGGAAGCTTTGCAGCAGAGCGCCACTGGTGGTACTTCTCATAAGCGGCTTCCCTTGGACCTCTGGGAAAGCTTCCGAGCCGGTGCCGCAAGCCTGGCCCCTCCCATGAACCACTTCCCCCAGCACCCCTTGAGTTCTGAGGCACAGCACCCCTTGGGGGCAGTCTCCTCCCGCACCCCAGAGAAGGTTTCCTGAAGAGGGCTGTTGGCATGGCACCCCTCACGGACAACATGCCCGGACATTCTCTCAGGGCAGTTCTGCACCTTCAGAGAACTCCACCATCCAGCGAGCAAGGAGGTCTGGATTGCAGCCTCGGGGTATGGCCCTCTTCTACATTTGTTCCTCCCCTGGGGGCTCTATCTCAGCCCTAGGGATGGTGACTGCTGCCTATATCTGCTATTCCTGTATTCGCTAGAGTTTTCTTTACTCCTTATGAGCCAGTCTCCCATTACTTCAATCCCCCATCAGAGTTAATAATTCTTTATATTAAATTTTCACTATTCAGGTTATCATGTGGTTTCTGTCTCCTGACTGGACCCTGGCTGGGTACATAAATGCAGAGATTGAAATTCTAGAAGAAGGAGGATAAAGAAGAATTGATGAAGTTGTAGTGGGAAAGGATGAAGGGAGGAAAAAAACAACAACAAAATCCTAAAACCAGAGAAGCTGAAAAGACTGTCTGGAATTGGGAGCCCATGAATGATATCATATCAATTTGGCAGACACCATCAGAAGATACAGATGAAGTGAAAGAAGCCAGACACAAAAGATCACATACTGTGTGACTGCATTTACATGAAATGTCCAGAAAAGACAAATCTATAGAGATATAAAGATTAGTGGCGGACCGGGGCTTGGGGTGGAAATGTAAATTAACTATAAATGGGCGTGAGGGATCTTACTGGGGTGACGAAGATGTTCGGAAAGTAGATTACGGTGATGGTTGACAACTTGGTAAATTTACTCAAATTTAGTGAGTTGTACACTTAAAGTGGGTAGATTTTGAAGTCCAATTATTCCTCAGTAAAATTGTTTTTTAAAAAGGGAATAGAAGTTAATGAATACAAAGCTTTCTATGAATAAGCTATGATCACAAGTTTACATCCACTTTACTGTGAGGAGGAAGTAACTTTCAAAACTATTTCCTTCATAAACACTCCTACCCCATAAGGTCTACTTGCTGAATTAGGATCTAAGAAAAATGATTACATTAAGCAAAGTATTACAATTATGCAGAGTAGTTATCATAGATGATGTCTATACTACGATGCTTAAGTAATTTTTCCACGGGTGTTATAGATTCTGATAACCTTCCTCTGATAGAATCCCAAGAGATTCTTCAATAGCATATATTACTTAAGGTGATCAAAAAGAAAAGCATCTGTAAGCCTCTGGACATGATCAAGAAGACTGCTAATGAGAAGTATACCGACACTTGTTAGAAAGAATTTGGTCCCCAGTAATAAACTTCATTAAAGACCAGAAACAAATGAAAAAGAACAGAAAGCAATAAAGAAACCTACAGTAGAGAAAGATGAATTGTAAAGTATGCTTTCAGAGAAAAACAAATACCGTATGCTAACACATATATATGGAATCTAAAAAAAAAAAAAATGGTCATGAAGAACATAGGGGCAAGATGGGAATAAAGACGCAGACCTACTAGAGAATGGACTTGAGGACACGGGGAGGCGGAAGGGTAAGCTGGGACAAAGTGAGAGAGTGGCATGGACATACATACACTACCAAATGTAAAACCGATAGCTAATGAGAAGCAGCTGCATAGCACAGGGAGATCAGCTCAGTGCTTTGTGACCACCTAGAGGGGTGGGACAGGGAGAGTGGGAGGGAGGGAGACGCAAGAAGGAAGAGATATGGGGATATATGTATATGTATAACTGATTCACTTTGTTATAAAGCAGAAACTAACACACCATTGTAAAGCAATTATACTCAAATAAAGATGTTAAAAAAATTATGCTTTCATAATCGGGAATCTGTGTGTAGAAAGAAAGTCAAACAAGTCACTACTTTGGAGAGAGGGTTGTTCTGATTGCTTTCCCTCCAAGCCCTCAAAATGTGTTGGGATTGTGGATCATGAGAAAAAGTAGTACTTTAGTTGAAAAATATTTCATATTCTTGGTGTATAAAAAACGCTTTAAAGCTCCCAAAATGGGGGAAGAAAGGATACTAGGAAGACCAAATAAAAGTATGCCTTATGGTTAAAGCAGACTGACTATGCTCTAACAAAGAAGTACCTGACAGTCAGTAAATGCACATGCAAAGGATTCTGGTTGTAAACACATCAGAAGCCAGTTTAAAAGTGACTTAGGGGAATTCCCTAGCAGTCCAGTGGTTAGGACTCAGCGCTTTCACTGCCTGGGTTCGATCCCTGGTCAGGGAACTAAGATCCCTCAAGCCATGTGGCATGGCCAAAAAAAAAACCAAACTAAAAAAAAAATGACTTATGATTGTTACTTCTCAAGCAAGAGAAGACTATGTTAGAATAAATTACAACAGTTCAGGAGTAAAGTAAAAGGTACCTAATTACTTTTATTTCTCTAAATCTTAATTTAATCTTATACATATAATTATTTCAAACTCTAGTGGCTGACAATATTAACTGTTAAAATTAACTGTTAATTAAAATTTTAAATTAATAAAATAATTAACTATTAATCAAATTAATAAATGCCCTGAATTTTGTTGTTTGTGTGTTTTAAAGCCACTGTGAACAGAAAACTACTACTTTTAGTCAACTCCACCTACAGAAAGTCTACTTGTTTGGATCACAAAGCAGTTACTAAGGCCAAACATTTGCAGCAATAAATCCTAATTGTATACAAACTACCTAGAAGAGATAGCTTTCTGAAAGTTGGCTCTCAAATTCAAAACTCTAAAGAGACTCTAAGCTTCATACCATTCTATAGGACTTTTGCTGTCTGAATGTGTGGCAGTATTTAGCTATAGGTTTGAACTGTAATTTCTTCACCTGACCACTCCTTTCTAAACTGTCCACTATCTCCATCAGCCACAATGACCACTTAATCTAAAAGTATCACTGTAGAGAAGGATTAACAAGGATAATCTCAGTGAGGAGGACTGCTGGGGTCATATGAGGAAGAAGAAAATGAGTATCTGAAAAAATGGTACAAATGAACTTACTTAAAAAAAAAAAATAGAGCCACAGATCTAGAAAACAAACTTACGGTTACCGGGGGGAAAGGGGGGGAGGGATAAATTGGGAGATTGGGATTGACATATACACAGTACTATATATAAAATAGATAACTAATAAGGACCTACTGTATAGCACAGGGAACTCTACTCAATACTCTGTAATGACCTGTATGGGAAAAGAATCTAGAAAAGAGTGGATATATGTATATGTATAGCTGATTTCACTTTGCTGTACAGCGGAACCTAACACTTTAAATCAACTATACTCCAAAAAAAAATTTTTTTAATTAAAAAATAATTAAAAAAAGAAAGAAAGAAAGAAAATGAGTATCTAATTTGTTCCCAGTTAGCTTGAGTCCAGTTTTCCCCAGATAGTTCTCCAGACCCTATAGTCCTCATAACCCTGACAGGTATCACAGGTATGTACAAAAGCTGGTGCAAACATTCACACACATGCATGTATCAGCACACCCACGCTTCCAACACAGGCTACCTGAAAACAGCGAGGCCACTGACACTGAGAGTCCATTCTTTGACATGTGAGTCAGGTTAGATCCTTCACTACCATCTGTGTAATAATGATTATAAAAGGGTGCCCTTTAGTATTCAGACAGGAAGTAAACTGATGAGAATGACAGTTCTATACCACATGTTCCTGGAATCAGGACTTGACTTTTGCTCCAAAAGATGGCACTGCTTTTAGAAACCTACATCCATAGTTAGGTTCTCACTTTGGCTTGGGAGACAGTTACTGCTGCCTCCCCAAACCAGCCTAGCCTTAAAGACCTCCTAAGGCAGTGGTTATCAACCAGGGAGGATTTCGTACCCCCCGCAGATATTTGGCAATGTCTGAAGACATTTTTGGTTGTCACAACTGGGGAGGAGGGCGGTATGCTACTGGCATCTAGTGGGTAGAGAAGCCAGGAATGATGCTTAACACTGTACAATACACAAGACAGTCTATCACAGCAAAGAAATATCTGGCCTAGAGGTTGAGAAGCCCTGCCCTAAGGTCTTTTCCTTTAAGGATTTCTGTCTGAACTGACTAGAGAGTTAGTTGATTAAACACCTCCTCTGGGGCCACAAATGCAGCAACAGTTTCCAACAGGAGTGCACCTCATGCCACCCCCAGGCAGGCTATTTCATATTTGGCTCCTTCCAGTCTGAACAACTCCCCCTGGCTCCTTGCTTTGCTGCAAGGAACAGACTTTATAGTCAAGTGGACTGTTCCACATTCAGTGAAGTAGCATGTTTTGGATTTACCTTAATATTACCCACATGAAATTCCAACTGCTGATCCTGAGAGAGAGAGGGCAGAGCCCTCCTATTTTCTTCTAATTTGGAGATCAAGTCAATCACAGACTGTGGTGTAATAAAAAATATATATATATTTGATCTCTGTCCAGTTTCTGGCACAGAGCTCCTATAACCTTTGGAATTTCCTGAGTGATAGGAATGTCTGTTATTCATAATGAGCCCCTTTCCATTATATCCGAGTTTACATTAATGAAATGACTCGTGGGGGCACCCAGATAGCTTCAGGATGGGGTTGGCTGCCAGAAGAAAAAGCTACTTAGAAGATCAGAACTTTTAGCCCCACCTCAGGAACTCAGTTGCCACTGGCCAATGATGTAATCACTCATGCTTACCGAATGAACCTTGATAAAGATGAGGTTTGGAAGGGCTTCCTGGTTGGTGAACATACCCATATACTGGGAGAGTGGCACACCCTGACTCCATGGAGATGGAGGTTCCTGTGCTCAGGATACTTTGGGACCTTGCCCTATGCACCTCCTCTTCATGTGACTACTCATTTGTATCCTTTATAATAAACTGTAATCATAAGTATAGCGCTTCCCTGAGTTCTGTGAGTCATTCTAGTGAATTATCAAACGTGAGGAGGTAGTTGTGGAAATCCCTGGGTTGGTAGTTGGCCAGGGTGAAGTACAGGCATCCTGGGAACCCCATTGGCAGCTGGCATCTGAAGAGGAAGCCATCTCGTGGGACTGAATCCTAAATCTGTAGGGTCTGTGCTAACTCCAGGAATTAGTGTCAGAATTGAAATGTAGGACACTCAGTTGGTGTCAGAGAACTGGAGAACTGTTGGAAAACTACATACAAAGGAAAAAATGGAGTTTTAAGTGACCATCATTGTTATAAATAGAAATCAGATGCATTAAGGAGAACACAGAAGGAAGACTTCCTGGAGACCTGGAAAAATATGTGTAAAAATTGTATTTCTGAATGGGGAAGAAACTCAGCTACCATACCTGGAGCTGAATGGGTTCTCGAGATTGGTGTAAACAGGAAATCAGAGCCTCACGCAGTAAAAGATCTATTCATCATCATGTTACAATGGAGAACTAGACACAATTCATCTCTATAGTCTTGGTTCCAGCCATGGGGGAAGAACTTACGTCCCTGAACTGTTTGGTTTTCCATCTGTTCATTTGTTGATTGCACTGATAGGAAGTTGAAGAAATTTATGATTTTCAGGAATGGATTAGCCCATTAATCATGGGTTAACCTGATTTAACACAACTGCCTTTCCAGATAAGAGCCCCTCCCCTTCTCTAGGCAGAAGCTCACAACAAGAGTCTGTGATTCTGCTATGCAAATTAGCGCTGGTAGGACAGAAAATAAAGCTCCACTTTGTAAACTTGATTTTTTTTTCCCCCTTTTTGCTTTTTCCCTCCCAGTGACTCTTTCTGTCATTTTCTCTTAGGATTATAATAAAGCTCCTTTTAAACACTTCGAAACAATTTCAGTTGTGTTATAGGACACAAGAGAATAGGATTCTAATTTCATGTAGATGTGGGCTAACTCTGGACTCCTAGTAGGAGGAATTAGAGTGAGAATCTGAGAGAAAGGTGCAACTGAGGAAGAAGCATCATGGTGACATCAATAGCCAGCCCACTCCAATGGAATACTTCCTTTTAGTGTTCTTTTCTGCTTAAATTTTAAATAGGTTTTGTTTTTAACAAGAGAAGTTATCCCTTACAACAGCCGACAACATACCATAATGAACCATAATAAAGACCCCCTGCTTAGGGAAAGCTTCTCAGCCTATGATTCCAAATTAAAAGAAACAGTTAATGAAAGTTCCCTTGAAAAGTGTTAATTCATACCTTGGATTTCAAATTCATCAACCTCATCAGCAGAGCCAGAGTCAGAGAACTGTGCTGAATCACGTGAACTGAACTGGGAGCTGCTGGAAGTGACCCGAAAGCCTGTTACATTAAAAAAAAAAGAAAAGTAATAAATAGGACAGAAGAGGTCTCCTACTCTTTCTAGGGTCACAACAAAAGGGACCTGGTATGACTTGAACACAGAAGTAAAGAGAACCTTGGCTGGGAGTTATGCTGGGGAAATGGAAACTAGCTCTTCTTGCTAGTTTCCCCTTCTTGATTGATCCCCTAAAAAGTTTTATGTGAGCAGAAAGTACCACTCTCTGGAAAGTGAATCTGGAACCAGTGGCCTTAGTTCTCCTCATATCAGAAACCTATTTTTTGGAAGATATTTCTGATATATATATATATTTTTTTTTTTTTTGAAAATGGTAAATGCTAATTTTAATAACAAAAGTTGTACTAAATGTACATGAAAGTTAAATTAACACGGTATAAAAGAGAACAGCTTAAATAAACTGGGATTCACATATTACAATAGCAAAGTTAAGACCAAATGAATTGAAGACATGAACAGTTCTGAAAATTCTCTTTTTGGCCTACTTCCAAAAGAAATAGTCAGGCTTTTTTCCTGTACATAGTTTTGAGCTTTGTCTATACCATATATAGTAGAAAAACAAATTCTTTAGCAACCTAGAAACAGTTTATAAAACTCTTAAAGTTTAATTTTCTTTGCCAGACATGCCGATGTTAAAATGACAGCTATAAATTAAAGCTATATAGACAACAGGTATAAGTAATATAGAACAAGTTAAGAATACTACACTTACCAGATTTTTCTTTTTAAAAATTACTGTACTTTCTTAGTTCCCGTGTGCTTTGCAATAGGAATAATAGGGACTTTGTTTTCTTAGAAAAGATAATAACATGTAAGAGTATAACACAAATAAGATAATTTATAATATTCATGTAGAGGTAGGAAATGGATGAGCTCTAGGATTCTGGTCTGGTAGAAAAAAAAAAAATTAGAACAACATAGAAAATCTTTCTGACAGCAGAGGAACCCTTGGCTTGGGTATAACATCTCACATGAACATACGAAGACAAAAAAGAAAGCCCACGAGGTACTAAGTCTTATCCTGAAGCCTGAAGAAGCAAGAACAGGCGTTCACAGCCTCACTCACTTCCATACTCAGTCTCCTGGTACACAGGGAGCAGGTTCTTGGTGCGGATCTGCTGGCGACGAAGGCGGATCTTCTGCTTCAGTTCCTGGATCTCCCTGTCACTGTCCTCCTCCCCTTCCTCCTCTTCCAGGCACTGGCTCATCATGTTGCACTTCATCAGCTCAATGGCAGCAATCAAGGATTCTGAGATGCTGAAGTGGGCATTTTCCTGGGGAAGAAGAGTGCCAAAAAGGGGACACCTCACTGATTATACTCTTGGAAAGCAGCTTCCAGAACGTGCATTGCTTTCATTCAAAACACCCAGGGGAAATGCACACTGCTCCTATAATGAAAGATGATGGCCAGAAAACCTGTTGGACATTCTCTTTGCTCTCGTATCTGGCCATGCCTGGCCTTCCTGTCCCACTTTCCACATAAAAAAATGACAGAGAAGAGGTCAGGTCTTTCCTAAAACCATACACTTATATACAAAGTATTAAGGTAAATGTGATGTCTCAAGATAAAGTGCTTTGTAAGCTATAAAATGCTACAGGGACATTATTTATCACATATCTGAGCCTTAGAACAAAATATAGAAGTTGATTCTGGAGACAGTCTTTACCTAAGGTTCCAGGGTCAAGGAAACAGTAATCATGTGACTAAAATTCAATGTTTCTCTGTCCAGGGTAGCTTCTAAGACAAAATCCGTAATATCTTTGAACTCAGTGAGGCGCATGGGCTCCCAGAAGAGTTTTCCAGAGATAGAACTTGTTGAGCTTATCTTTACTGTGACTTACCTGTATTGTAGTCTACACCCATGTTATTGCTGTGTACCCAAAACCTCTTTAGGACAAATGGCACCGTAGCCCTCAGACCAGATCTCCCAACTCATGGGCGTTTCAGTGGCTCCTTAGAGTCCTCACCTTTTCCAGGTCTGCACAGCTGCCAAAGTCTTGCTCAGACAGGTAGCTGATGAGGGACTGTCCCTCTGATGGTCTTCGGAACATGCCTTCTCCTGAGCACAGGTACTGACTGCCCTCTGTGGGAAAATGGAATGTGGATGTGAAAAGCCCTGCTTTGAAAAGCAAATCTTCTTTACAGACAAGCTTCTTTAAGAAGCCTGATGATTTTAACACTAAAGATGCTCCCAAGTCTTCCCGGATAACAGGTTGGAAAGATGTCTACCTTCTACAGGAATTTCTCTGAATCTCGGAATCCCAGGGCACTAAGCCCCTGGGTCAGAGAATGCTGGAATAAATGGAGAGAGCCAGGAGACAACCCTTTGATCACCTAAATTTAAAGATGACATACTCGTCCTCCTACCCACAAACAAAGAAACCAAAAAACCTGTGCTGTGAGTCAGACAAGGAAAGAAATGGCTCTCCCTGTGGATGATTTCCATGTGGAGCCTATCTTCGGTAATTAAGCCTAGACACTCAAAGGCCTCTTTTCAAGGTCTCTCTCACCCACTCAGAGAGCCATTCCAGCTGGCTCACCAGACATTCATGGTGATAACAGCCACAGCACGAGACAGTGGGACCGCTGAGGCAGAGAGGAGCAAGAGAAATGGCGGGGTAGTGTGATTTCTGGCACAGGGGTTGAAAATAATGAAAGGGAGGGTGAGACTGTATGGTGTGTACCCTCCACAGAGCTAAGATGAGCTACACAGCTCAGAGTGTGGCAGGCATGGGGGGGAGCAGAGCAAAGACACGATTGCAGCACTGGCCTTCCTAGTACTCACTTACCATACTCCATGTACAGAGAGCTGGGTGTGCTGACTTCACTGCTTTGACCAGAGTAGGACAAGGGGCCTCTCAACTTCGACTTATCACTGCAGGATTCTAGTGTCAGTGGCCACCAGGGAGCAAAAACACACATACGAGGTGAGCGACACATACATTCCCAACTTTGGAGTTTCAGTATTTAACTGCTCCCATTCCCAATGCCCTCCCGAACAGGAGAGAGGTGGCACACCAACAGGGAACAGTCCAAGAATGCAGGAACACATGGAGGAAGGGAGGTGGGAAGTCGGCATACTCTAAGGGGAAAAGGGAAAACATGACCTGGAATGCGGCAACACAGAGGTGAAAAAGAATCAAATCAAAGTGGATTCATGAATTTAGTTCTCCCTTCTTCCATCTTCTTACCAAATGTTCCAGGAATATCAGCCAATTTCTACCATCTTGACAAACCAATTTAGAAAACAGTCCTCACGTGGAGACAAGCACACTGAAACTTTTCTGATACCTTGACACTAGACTTTAAAACAATATCAGAAGGGTTAAACTCACTAAAGAAACACTAGGATATGGCCTCTCTTGAACCTGAAATGTAAATTTGTCATACCTACAAATTTAACCCACTTCTGAACTAGCAGAACAAAATAACACCCAGCAATGTCCTTAAAAGAAGCATCAAGACAGTGTTAGAGAAGCCAAGGATGATGGCCTTGTAACCAAAGGGCTCAGCCACAGGGCTGTAGACCCAGCCTTCCTGGGGAAGGAAGGGAGAGGTTTCATGAGAAGCCTGGCCAAGTAGGAAGTGTCTGGGTAGCAGTTTTCAAGGAACGTTGAGAGTGGAGGAATAGCAGCAGGCATGGTTCACAGGAAATGGAAACTGATATTCTCCAAAGGGAAACACGAAATTCCCAGTGCCACAGAAGGAAGAGCAGGCAGCAAAGCAGGTGGGTGCCTGAGAAATGAACAGGATGCGCTGGGAGAACTAATGATTGAGCAGCATCCAACCCATTTCCTTGACAGATGGTGCCAATTTGTCAGCTGCTCCTCTCACAAAAAATGCTACTACGTGGTAAGCGATAACTCTGTGTTCCCTTGGTGGTCCTGGCAGTGGGCTCTGCTCCTCACTACAAACCAGCAGTCACCATGACGCCTTGGTAAGAAACCATGATTTGGAGGCAACCTTTGAGGTCCCCAGTCAAACTCAATGCACAACACAAACTCCAACACCAGACCTTATTCCTTTACAGCACGTAAAGGCCATCCAGCCTTTGCTCACTGAGCTCACTACCTCATGATGCTGCCCATTCAACTGATCAGCTCTAATTCTTAGAATTTCCTCATACTGACTTGAAATCTGTCGTCTTACAATTTCTTATCTCCTTAAGAACAACAACACTCTTCTAAACGAAGGTCTCGCAGACTTTAACCTCTTTGCCAAGCTAACATACCCAGTGGCTTCACCCACTACCAGGAGGCCACAGTTTTCAGTTCTCCCTTACCACTCCGTCTTGCAGACACGTTCTAGCATCAATATCTCCATGCATGATGTACCCAGAATGTAACACAATATGCAGTTTGAACACCACTGTGAAACCCAAAGAAACAGACTTAAGTCAACAGAAAAACCTTGTGCAATGGCTGGAATGAGGGGGTGGGGGAGAAATTTACAGGGGAAGGAAGACAGGTGTAAGAAAAAGGAAACAGGGGACTCCAGGAGAGGCAAAAACATGCACTCACATCCAAGACCACAGAAAGAGGAGAAAACACATTCTGGTGTTAAATCATGGAAAATAAAGTAATTTGTAGTAAGTACTCAGTTATACGAAAAATTCTGCCACTGATTCATCATGATGTCTTAGACAAACAGCAGACCTCAGGTTCACCTTTGGGCAATACAGGCTTGACAAGTCTTGATTCTATCTCCTGGATGCTGTTGAGAGACTGAATGAGGCATTTGGACGTCGTGGGCAAAAAACGTATCATGCAAAACAATGGTATTATTTTACCAACAGGTCTAAGCATAACTACAGGACCAGGCCAGCCAGACTTGATTTGACACCAGAATGGAAAAGGAAGTTCGAAACTAAGCAAGATGGTCACAGAGGAACACAAGGAGGTGGGGGCGGGGGCTGGACAGAGAGGAGGAGGACTGGCTCCCAAACCTGCAATGGGATCTTCAACTATAATGGTGATACTCCTGGGGCCTCCTGTATGTAGACAGACAGGTGCAGAGGAAAGTCCAGAACACGAGAATAGACACAGTGAGAAAAAGAGCGTCTTCTTAACTAGCAAAGGTTGGGGCTTAACTCCTGAGAGGGAACCCTAGCGCAGAGGGAAAGATGACTCGTACGAGAAGCTGCACATGACCCACACTCCCTCAGATCCTTCTGCTTAGGTTTTCTCTGGCTCCCTTTTCCAATGCAGGTTACCGCAGTTTCTGGAATCCGCATGGATGCAAGAATGGGGGCAGGGAAGTTTTACATGCTCAAACACCAGTAGCCTGGAGTACAGCAGACACCAGGTCTGCTCCAGGAGATGTGAAGTAAGGGTCTAACCCAAGCACTCTTCACATCTACGAAGGCTCATGGGAAGACAGGCTTTGATTGGAGATTTTTTTTCTAACGAGTTCCAATGAGCCAAACCACATTCTTGAGGGGAAAACAGAGACAAAAGTTTGCAATTCAGAAGTTTCAGATGAAGGCCTTAGCTCTCACCTTTTAGAAATTACAAAGAGAAATCAATAGCAGCTCTAGTTGTAAAAGGAAATCTTCCTTTTTTGCTCTTAATTTTTTATACTTTACTTTTATATTTTATTTCTGAGGCTTTTCCACCCAGAACTGGCCTTGAGCACAAACTGGCCTTCCACTTGCTTTTATGGAGATGCTCTTACGAATGAAACCCAACCAAAGCCTGCCAGACACCAACAACCTAGGAAAGATGATAGTGGGGAAATGGCAAAAGCAATGACACCACCTTGGCCATGCCTAAGGTGCTCTCTGCTAGCAGCTGGTGTCTGTGTGAAGGAGGTCCTAGTAGCCAAGGCCTCCTTACCCGACTGCCTTTCAACCTGAATTAGTGATGGAGCAGTCAACCCCACTTACTTGTTTACTAGGTCCCATCACTCCATACTCACTACATCTCTAGTGTTAATAAGGAAACCCTAACATCAGTTTGCCTCTCTCTTATTGTTATTATATCCTGACCAAACTTCTCCAGAATCACAGGAAGGGAAGTAATTTAACAGGATTATTTTTAAAGCTCATTAGTACTTTCCCTCTGTCTGAGAGATGCATTTAAAACTCGGACTGTGATTAGTCACACTATCCTCTGGTGCTAAAGAACTAGTGAAAGAATCCAGGAAAGCATTTACTATTTAGCAATGTATAAAGGAACAAACATAAATATTCTCAGAGAGATTTCTTAGGTATCCACATTATATTACAAACTTCTCTTTTTCATTATAAGCAATATACTCTTCATATCATCAGAAACATAACTTCTCTTTCTGCCATCTGAAGACCCTTAAGAACAAACTCTCCCTTCCACCTGAAATTCAGGAGGCCGCCTTACTGACTACAGGCTGGTGGTTATCATTACCTGGGGCTCCTCTGGAGGAAATGTTGGTATCCGAATGGGAGCGAGTATGGCTCTTCTTTGTTCCACCGGTGACAGTGAGTGTTTGTCCCTCTGAGAAGCTAGACCTGCGAAGGACATTGGACAACTGGCTCTTCCCACCTCCCTCTTGGTCCCCTAGAGAGGAAGCAGCAGAATCTGGCTTCTGGGAGCTGCTGGAGGAGAACAAATTGGAGCTGTTGCTCTCAGCATTGCTGCTGCGACTCTGACAGCTGGCGGTCCGGCCTCGGGGGTCCTGGTTGCCAATGGCCAAGTACTCAGGCCCCTCACTGGCATCACTTGGGGAATCCTTCTGGCTGCTAACCCAGGGTGCTTCTAAGGGGCTGGTCAGAGTGCTGGAGCTCATCTCATTTGGGGTCGAGGGGGAGTCCCCGGCTAATGCAGAGATTGGAAGCAGAGGGGCTTGGACGGTTTGATCCTCTGCTGGCGAGACATGTCCTCTGCTTTCTTGAGGTTTCTGGCATGGGCCACAGAGTGAAAAGGAAGTAGATCTTCTTTCTAGGATATAAAAAGAAAGGGAAAGGAAAGGTGAGCTGGAAGCCTTTGGTACCTGTGAAGGGCTTCTCCACAACTAAGAACCAAACTCCCTATTGTTACTTGGTGCCCAGGACACACGGTGTCACGTCAGAAAAGGCTAACTCATTCAACGTAAGTAAAAAATTACTTAGAAGCAGCTAAGCCAAAAGCATAAGCTCTTGGGACAGTGGCTTCATTGCTTATTAGTATGCATTCCCCATCTGTAACATGAGCAATAATAATAACACCTACCTCGTAGGACTGTTTTGAGGATCAAACAAGATAATATATACAAATTGATTACAACAGAGCCTGGCACATGGCAGGCACTGAATAAATGTTAGCTATTATTATTGAAATGCCTTCTGGCAATGTGGGTTAGAAACCCAGGGGAAACTAAACACATCTCTTGCCTCTGTTACTTTAATGATTCTACTGAATTATCTTAGGCTAGTTGCTATATACCTCTTTAAGATTTTCCATATTAAGACATGAAGTTTGGCAAATTGCATCAACCCAAGGCTCCATCTATAGCCAGCCTGTGAGCACCCACTAAGTCCTCTGCTTTCCAGGCCTGGGGATACATGTCTTGACTACCCCTTGCTGCCCCCATACCTGAGCCATGGTGGGGTGTGGATTGGTGGAGGCTAGAGAAGGACCCAAAGTAGGAATGCTGAGCATAACTGGTTGAAGGGGTGTATGCGGAGCCAGGCAGAGCTGTCAGGCTCTGGCTCTTTGTCACCAGCAGCGGGCTCTCATGCTTTCTGGCAAACTACAAAAAAAACACATGTCAGAGTCAAGGATAGAGGCCCTCAGAAGAGGAGCACTTAGCACTACAGAAATGCTGGTAGGAACTGGCCTTTGGCAGCAGGCGTGAACTGCAGCCAGGGCCAGTAGATACAGCATAGGTATCTTCTATTAGAGCACACAGCTTTGAAACTTCAAAGTCCTGCCATACACCACAGCTTCTGCACTGGAATCCTAGGTGGTCAGACCAGGAATGCTTATCATGGAGGCAGTACAGCAAAGTGCTTAAGACTATGCACTCAGAAGTCAGATACGCTGGGGCTCAAATCCAGGCCGTATCACTTACAAGTTATTTGGTCCAAACTTTGGGTAAGTGACTTATCTACTTTGTCCCTCAGTGGCCACCTTTATAAAATGAGATTAATGCCTACTTTATAGAGTTCTGAGGATTAAATGAGATGATGCATGTACTGAGCATAGCACCATGATTGGCACGTAGAAAGTATTCAATAGATGGTAAGCAAGAATTGAAACTGAAAAACCAGGAGACATAGGGGATCCCTCACAAAAGAAATAGGGATTGTGATTCCTTTCTAGCGGAGGCACTGATATTAGTGACGGGATGAGTGAATTAGAGAGTTAATAATAAGCAACATAAAACAACAAAATTTTCTTGGACAAAAATGATCCTGTGTAACATCAGACCACACTACGTCTGACACCCTATCTATAGTCAGCCTGACTCAAAATCATCCCTCCTCTCCCTAGCATTTTATCAAGCCTGCCCTTAAGGAGGTGCTTACTCAGACTACAGATTTTTTTTAAGGATTTAAAAAAATAGACACCTCCCTCCTCAAATAGACTTAAGCTTACTTACAAATAGACATTTTACTTCAATAGGTACTTAATGGTACCTCCTCTTCTAAGATTTTTTTGTTTTTAATGAAAGCCTTTCAGTTCACAATTGCCTAAGTGAAGTAGTTTGCTACATATGGTTACATCATGGTGAGGTCTAGGAGGCCAGAACATAGACACAGATAATTCTTCGGCCACTTTACCATAGATGCATCAATCTGAGCCAGGAGACGAGGGTTGTTCTGTTCCACTGCTTCTAGGCATTGGAGCATGGCCGTGACATGGGAGTCACTTAGCAGGAAAGCAGTATCTGGGGAGAGAAAACTGCCGCAATGATGGAGCCCATTAGGGAGAACTTCAGCCTCCCTGTATGGCCCTGGGAGAAGCTCAGGGAAGGAAAGAGGGAAAAGGCAAAGATGACTTGAGGAGAATCATACCACTGTGGACAGAGGGGAACTAGGGACAAATAAAGTACAGAAGAGGCTAAATCATGTGCAGTATAGCAGAGGCCATGACAAGAGGCTTCAAAATCAGAAAGACCCAGATTTGAACTCTGGCTCTGGGTGACTTTGGCCAAGTCACCTAACCTCCTTGAGCTCTTCCCTGATTGGAAAACAGGGATATCAATACCCAACTCTCAGGGCTGCTGTTAGGTATATATGTATAAAAAATATATAACAGTGATTGGAACATAGGAAACTCTCAGTAAATAGTAGTTACTCTTACTGATTTGCGTATATGGGAGTAGGGAAATACCTTAGCATAAAGCTTGACTGCATTTTACATAGCAGGTTAGAGAGAAGACTAGATACGTGTTTCTGATTAGAATCTCTATGGCATCAAGTAAAAGTATGAGACCCTGGGGTAACAGTGGGTCTATAAAGGAAGAGTAAAGTAGAAGAGAATGAGGAAGTACATGACCAGTACTGGCTATGTGACCTCTACCCACCTGTGTAGAATTTTCTGATATACTGTCTATCCCCCAGCAGAGGTCGGAGCTGGGCTGAGAGACAGTGGCACTGCAAGCTATGCTGCAGCCACAGCTCCGCAACGGCACGCTCACTCATGCCGTCAGTGCTGCTCTGGCCATTCTCCTGCAAGCTGATGAACTAGGAGGCAAAGAAGCATGAGTCAAAATATACATCCAGGGCTTCCCTGGTGGCGCAGTGGTTAAGAATCCGCCTGCCAATTCAGGGGACACGGGTTCGAGCCCTGGTCCAGGAAGATCCCACATGCCGTGGAGCAACTAAGCCCGTGTGCCACAACTACCGAGCCTGTGCTCTAGAGCCCGTGAACCACAACTACTGAGCCCATGTGCCACAACTACTGAAGCCCGCACACCTAGAGCCTGTGCTCCGCAACAAGAGAAGCCACCGCAATGAGAAGCCCACGCACCACAGCAAAGAATAGCCCCCGCTTGCTGCAACTAGAGAACTAGCCCACGCGCAGCAACGAAGATCCAATGCAGCCAAAAATAAATAAATTAATTTTAAAAATATATAATTCCTGGTAAATCCAGCAAGATTGAGGCCTAATGACCTGAGAACTAAATTGAGACAGGTAAGAGGAGGTAATCAGAGATATTTGCCCTCCAGCTAACATCTACAGGTTATAGAGGGAGGAGAGGGAAGGAAGGGATTAATGGCTCCGTTGCTGGTTTGGGCCACTAGAAAGGGACTAAGCAGTTAAAACGTGATATGCAGGTCCTGGAGAGGACAAAGCTGCTGCGTCTGTCTCTTTATGTTGTAACTCCAAAGAGGCATCTATTCTCGGGGTATTCAGAGGAAGAATGAACTTGACACCTCAGCTTCTCTCACAGAGTCCTCTATTTCACGTAGCCTCCAGAAAAGAATGCAAGAAAAACCTGGGGTAAAAAAATTTGGAAAAATGCCCCCAAACATTCTTCCCCAAAGAGAAATCAGCTGAGCACGTCTCGTTGGCTCTCGCCACAGCATTTCTCTATTTGGAACTTCCTTCTACTGGCTGTTTCTAAAAGCCAAGTCTCATAGTTCAGGATCACTGCAAAAAAATGTATGGATGGCTATTTCAGGCAGCTTCTAAGAGGAAATGACTACAACAATATATTTTATTTTATTTTTTAAAATTATTTATTTATTTATGGCTGCATTGGGTCTTTGTTGCTGCGCTCAGGCTTTCTCTAGCTGTGACAAGCAGTGACTACTCTTTGTTGCAGTGCATGGGCTTCTCATTGCGGTGGCTCCTCTTGTTGAGAAGCACAGGCTCTAGGTGCGCAGGCTTCAGTAGTTGTGTCACATGGGCTCAGCAGCTGTGGCACATGGGCTTAGTTGCTCCGTGGCATATGGGATCTTCCTGCACCAGGGCTCGAAACTGTGTCACCTGCATTGGCAGGCAGATTCTTAACCACAGCACCACCAGGGAAGTCCCACGATATATTTTAGAGAAAAAAGTTAGAGGGGGGTTTGGTGGGAAAAATAAAGTGATAAGTACAAAAAAATCCATGTAAGAAAATCACTGGGCTCTGGCCTTTTTTCACAAAAAAGGCCAGAGTGACACCTTGTGATTTGGTTCCCTGATCATTTAAAAATAGGTTACTTTTCTGGACATCACCTTGGCAATGAATCTGGCAGTGGGTGTGCTATACATGAAACAAGACTGGTCATGAATCAATAAGTATTGAAGATGGGTGATATTTTTGGGTTCATTACACTCTTCTAATTTTGAATGTATTTGAAAATTTCCATAGGCAAGGGTTAAATAAATAAATAAATAAATTTGGCTGTGATTGATGTGGAACTAGCTGTGTAACTCTGGCCAAGTCACCTAACCTCCTGGAGCGCTGTGTCTCTGGTTGGGAATCAGGGGTATTATGCTGAGCTGAGAGGACGGAAGAGTACAGTGCTACTCTACTCTCCAGTGCTGTTGGGAACATGTTAGGCTCCATTTGACACTGGTCTCCAGAAGCCTCACATTTTTTTTCTATTTGGTGCATCCTCTTCTCCTTAAACAGTCATCAGCATATCAGTCCTACTTACCCCCAACCATTCAGGAAACTTCTTGCCATTTGCCCTAGATTTTGAAAAGCTTCACTCTGGTCCCATATTTGCAAATCTTTTGAAAATAACAAAACTTTCTCAGGTCTTCCCCAGAGGAGGGAAAGTGGCCTAGAGCAATGGGTGTGCAAAGCTTATTTTTTAAAGTAAATCATCCTCCCCTCCAAATCAGTCCTACAGGGATAATTTCCTCTCCTCAGTTAATAGGAAACTTGTGGTTAAAGCCTTGTGGTTACCTTCACCTCTTACCTTCTCTACATGAAGGGCTGAGTGGGGACTAAGCCAGCGGATGTCTTTCACAAACTGCCAGTAATCAGTCTGGCGGCAATACACCTGTTTCGGGGACAGAAGGTAAACACATTGTTACCATTTTGGACCACATCTAGTTCTCGTACTGACATTCAAAGAGAGGAAAAAGAAAAGCCTAACCTTGGGACTTCCCTGGTGGTCCAGTGGTTAAGACTTCACACACTTCCAATGCAGGGGGCGTGGGTTCGATCCCTGGTCAGGGAACTAAGATCCCACATGCCATGCGGCATGGCCAAAAAAAAAAAAAAAAAAAGCAAAGCCTAACCTTCCCTTTCCTCAACAAAGGTTCTCGGCAGCAATAAAAGGAATACATACAGATGTTCACCCTTTTAAAGAATAATTGTTAAAAATTATTTTAATTGTTCTTGTGAGGAGGTAATACATGCATATGATATAGAAGGCTATATAGTTGACCATTGAACAACACGGGTTTGAATGGTGGGTCCTCTTATAAGTGGATTTTTAAAATAAATATATTGGAAAATTTATTGGAGATTTGCAACAATTTGAAAATAACTTGCAGATGAACTGCATAGCCTAGAAATATTGAAAAAATTAGGAAAGTTAGAGATCTCATGAATGCATAAAATATAGGTAGATGTTATCCTATTTTATCATTTACTACCATAAAATATATACAAACCTATTATAAAAAGTTAAAGTTTATCAAAACTTACACACACAAACACTTATGGACCATAGATGGTGCCACGTGCAGTCAAGAGAAATATAAACAAACGTTAAGAAGCAGTATTAAATAATTGCATAAAATTAACTGTAGTTAATTTTATGCAATTATATACTACTATAATAATTTTGTAGCCACCTCCTGTTATTGTTGTGAGCTCAAGTGTTGTGAGTGTCCACTCAAAATGCCGTGTGACACTAGTCATCTCTGTATGAGCAGTTCGTCTCTCCAGTAAATTACATACTGCAGTAAAAAGTGACCTTTCCCAGCTCTTGTGTATTTTCCATTGTGTTTAGTGTAATACCAAAGACCCTGAATAACACCAGGGGACCCATACGAAGTGCTACTAGTGATGGTGGCAGTGCTCCCAAGAAGCAGAGAGAAGTCATGACATTATAAGAAAAAGCTGAATTGCTTGATATGCACCGTAGATTGAGGCCTGCAGCTGCAGTTACCCACCATTTCAAGATACGTGAATCCAGTGTAAGGACCATGGTAAAAAAAGAAAAGGAAATTCGTGAAGCTGTGCCTGCAGCTACTCCAGCAGGCACAAAAACCTTGTACTTTTTGAGAAATACCTTTTAATCTCATATTGAAAAATTCAGCTTTTATGTGGGTACAGGATTGCTATAGGGAAGGCATACCTATGGACTCTAACATGATTCAAGAAAAAGCAAAGTCATTATGTGACAACTGAAAGCAAAAAGAAGGTGGAGGATCTAAAGCTAGGGAATCCCTATTCTGGGAAAAAAATGCCACAAAGGACATTTACTAGTAAGGAAGAGAAGCGAGCACCAGGATTTAAGAAGGAAGGGACAGGCTTACTCCACTGTTTTGTGCAAATGCAGTCGGGTTTATGATCAGAATTGCCCTTATCTATGAAGCTGCTAATCCTCAAGCCTTGAAGGGAAAAGATAAACACCAGCTGCCAGTCTTTTGGTCGTACAACGAGAAGGCCCAGACAACAAGAACCCTTTTTCTGGATTGGTTCCATCAATGCTTTGTCCCTGAAGTCAGGAAATACCTTGCCAGTAATGCAATAAGACAAAAAAAAAAAAAAAAAAAAAAAAGGAAATAAAAGGAATACAGATTGGGAAGGAAGAAATAAAACTGTCTTTGTTCACACATGACATGGTTGTCTATGTAGAAAATTCGAAAGAATCAACAAGAAAAAAATTCCTGGAACTAGTAAGTGTTATTATAGCAAGGTCACAGGATATATGGTTAATATATAAAAGTCAACTGCTTTCCTATATACCAGCAATGAACAAGTGGAATTTGAAATTAAAAACACAATAATACCATACACATTAGTACCGTCCAAACTGAAATACTTAGGTATAAATCTAACAAAATATATACAAGATCTCTATGATGAAAACTATAAAACTTTGTTGAAAGCTATTAAAGAACTAAGTTTCAGAGATAACCCATGTTCATGGATATGAAGACTCAATATTGTCAAGATGTCAGTTCTTCCCAACTTTATGTATAGATTCGATGCAATCTGATTCAAAATCCTAGCAAGTTATTTTGTAGATATCCACAAACTATTCTAAAGTTTATATGGAGAGGGAAAAGACCCAGAATAGCCAATCAATACTGAAGGAGAAGAACAATGTTTTTCTTCAAAAAGGACTGACACTATCTGACTTCAAGACTTACTATAAAGCTACAGTAATAAAGACAGCGTGGTATTGGCAAAAGAGCAGACAGAAAGATCAGTGAAACAGACTAGAGAGCCCCAAAACAGACCAATGTAAATATAGTCAACTGATCTTTGACAAAGGAGCAAAAGGCAATACAATGGAGCAAAGATAGTCTTTTCAACAAATGGTGCTGAAACACTGGACAACACTTATACCCATCACAAAAATTAACTCAAAATGAATCACAGACCTAAATGTAAAATGGAGAACTATAACCCTCCAAGAAGATAACATAGGAGAAAACCTATATTGGGTATGGTGGTGACTTTTTAGATACAAGACCAAAGGCATGATCCATCAAAGAAAGAACTGGTAAGCTGGATTTCATTAAAATTTAAAACTTCTGCTTTCTGACAGACAATGTCAAGAGAATGAGAAGATAAGCCACAGACTGGGAGAAAATATTTGCAGAAGACAAAACTGATAAAGGATTGTTATCCAAAATATACAAAGGACTCTTAAAAGTTAACAATAAGAAAACAAGCAATCCAATTTAAAAAATGGGCCTTAACAGACAATTCACCAAAGAAGATATACAGATGACAAATAAGCATGTGAAAAAATGCACCACATCATATGTCATCAGGGAAATGCAAATTAAAACAACACAATAGGGGCTTCTCTGGTGGCGCAGTGGTTAAGAATCCGCCTGCCAATGCAGGGTACACGTGTTTGAGCCCTGGTCCGGGAAGATCCCACATGCCGCGGAGCAGCTAAGCCCGTGTGCCACAACTACTGAGCCTGCGCTCTAGAGCCCGTGAGCCACAACTGCTGAAGCCCGCGCCCCTAGAGCCCGTGCTCTGCAACAAGAGAAGCCACCGCAATGAGAAGCCCGCACAACGAAGAGTAGCCCCCGCTCGCTGCAACTAGAGAAAGCAAAGACCCAACGCAGCCATAAAAAAAAAAAAAAAAAAGAGAAAAAAAAAACAACAACACAATACACATCTATTAAATTGGCCCAAAGGGGAGGAAGAAAAAAAGGAATGGCCCAAATCCAGAACAATGCCTATATCAAATGCTGGTGAGAATGTGGAGCAACATTGCTAGTGGCAATGCAAAATAGTATGGCCACTTTGGAAAATAGTCTGGCAGTTTCTTTCAAACTAAAGATTCTCTTACCATATGATCTAGCAATTTACTTATGTACACACAGAAACCTCAATAAAAACTTGATGTCAAATTAAGTAGGGACAAGACAATTTCAAAGCTGGGGGGAGAAAGCCTAAAAATGTAGAACGTTTTATATTCATATTATAGGATCTTTAAATTGCTAGTCCAACATAAAGAAATGGAAGCTGGAAGTCCTGTATGATGTATTATGGGTGTAATTTATACAAGAAAGATGATATGGAACTCCATCAGTGGATTCATTCTCACAGAAGAGGTTTGACCCTATACCCAAAGACTGTTAATTAAATGTAAATTTAGGATGTTTTAAATTAAAATAAAATGTTTGAGTGATGTCTCTTAACAATGTTTAATTTCCCTCAATCAATCAGCTAATGATCCAGGTCATGTGTAAGAAGGCTTTTCCTGTCCTTATCAAAAAATGATACGGTAGTTAACAGGAAAATAAAATGATAAATAGGTGAATGTTGGGGGAAAAAATCAACAACAAAAGATGCTATATGAGTGAGGGACTACTCCTACCATAATGAAAAGCTACAATAATTAAAACTGAGTGGTGATAGCACACAAATAGAGAACAGACCATAACAGAAATCCAGAAATAGATCCATGTGCCAAGGAAATTAAGTATATTCAAAATAAATTACAGATAGAATGGTTTAAATGTAAAACATTAAGCCATAAAAGTAACAGAAGAAACCATGGAGAAACATTTTTAATAATCGTATAGTGGGAAAGCCCCTTCAGAGCATCAAAGAGAGCCCAGAAGCCCTAAGAGAAATGAATAATTTGACTTACTAACAATCTGATATTTCTGTATAGTAAAAGCCACCATAACAAACGTATGGACACCAAGGGGGGAAAGTGGCGGGGGTGGTGGTGGTCTTGGTGGGATGAATTGGGAGATTGGGATTGACATATATACACTAATATGTATAAAATGGATACCTAATAAGAACCTGCTGTATAAAAAAACAAATAAAATAAAATTCAAAAATTCAGAGAAAACAACAACAAAAAAAAGAAATGTCAAAGACAAGCTAGGAAAAAATATTTGCAATACACATTACAGACAAATAACTAATTCCCTTAATAAATAAAGAGATTCTACAAATCTGTAGGAAAAGATTGACAATCTAAGGAAAATGGGGGTAATACAGGGAAAAGTTCACAGAAAAATACTTTTTTAAAAATTTATTTATTTTTGGCTGCGTTGGGTCTTCATTGCTGCACGTGGGCTTTCTCTAGTTGCAGTGAGCGAGGGCCGCTCTTCGTTGCAGTGTGCGGGCTTCTCATTGCGGTGGCTTCTCTTGCTGCAGAGCACGGGCTCTAGGCGTACGGGCTTCAGTAGTTGTGGCGTGTGGACTTACTAGTTGTGGCGTGTGGGCTCAGTAGTTGTGGCTCGTGGGCTCTAGAGCGCAGGCTCAGTAGTTGTGGCACATGGGCTTAGTTGCTCTGCGGTATGTGGGATCTTCCCGGACCAGGGCTCGAATCCGTGTCCCCTGCATTGGCAGGAGGATTCTTAACCACTGCGTCACCAGGGAAGTCCCAGAAAAATACTTTAATGGCTCTTATAAACATCTTTCAGAGTAAAAGAAATGTAACTTTTCACCTATTATATTGGTGACAGTTTAAAGTTTAATAACACCCTATATTGTCAAGGCTATGAAGAATCAGATCCTCTTATACAATGTTGCTGAGGGCGTAAACAGACATAACTTTCTGGAGAGCAATTTCGCCATAGCTATCAAAACTGAAATGCATATACCCTTTAGCCTAAGAATTCTACTTCTAGGAGTATCCTATGGTAAAGGGCAAAATGACCTATACTCAAGGTTATTCACTGTAGCATTGTTACTAACAGCAAATTCTTGGAAGGAATCTAAATGTTTATTACCAGGAGACTGATTAAATAAATGATGGTACATACATAGAATGGAATATTATAAAATGACAGCTGTAAAAAAGAATGAAGAAGCTCTTTATGTAATGGATTGGGATGAATCACAATCACATCAAGTGAAAAAAGCAAGGTGTAGAGTAGTGTTTATAGTATGCTTTTATTTGTATGAAAAATCAAAAGGTGTAGCAAAGAAAATTATTCATATTTGCTTTTATAAGCATAAAAATTCTCTGGAAGGAAACTAGAATACAGTAGTTACCAATGGGATTGGAAGAAAACAAGATTTTTTTTGGCCACGCAGTGTGGCTTGTGGGATCCTAGTTCCCAGACCAGGGAGTGAACCCGGGTCCCTCAGCAGTGAAAGCGTGGAGTCATAACCACTGGACGGCCAGGGAATTCCCTGTATTGTCTATTTTAATTAAATATTTTAAAGCAAGTTACAGAGTAATAGATACAGTATAATCTTAATATTTTAAAAAGCATGTACGTGCATAGAAAAATAGAATCTACCAAAATGTTAAAGAGTGATTGTTATTACTTGATGTTGAGATTATGAGTAATAACTTACTTTCTTCTAAACTCTTTTTGGTATTTCCCAAATGTTCAGCAAATAAAAACATGTATATTACTTACATATTCAGAAAAGAAATACACAGGGACTTTCCTGGCGGTCCAGTGGTTAAAACTCCACGCTCCCAATGCAGGGGGTACCGGCTCGATCCCTGGTCGGGGAACTAAGATCCTGCATGCCACACGGCGTGGCCAAAAATATGTATATATATATCCAGAGGTCTTTTTTGTTATTACTGCTATTTTTTAAATTGGGCCATCTATACTGCCAAGTACAGGTTTCTTCTTAGTGTTGGAAAAGGTGGGGGGAATCTTTGCACTTCTAGTCGGCTGAGAAATCTCTGGGATTAAGCGTCTCCACATTTCTAAGCAGCAGAAAAGGGGTTATCAAATATACCTTGCATTATGGAAAGACTAAAAGGTAGCCCAGATGCAGGATGTCAAGGAAAACGAGATCCTTCTAAGAATATGGTCATGATGTTAGAGTTTCCTAAGGCTCTGAGTGATTTAAAAAAATACACTTCACATTCCATAACACATCCCTAGGAAAGCACAGAAGAGATATGGCCAGCATGAATCATTGTATCCCTTCCCCCCTCCAAGAGCACAACACCCAGAATAGCTTCCTGATGACACAGCAGCCAGAAGCCTTTGAAAGCCTTAATCTTTAGGGAGGAAATGAAAAGGAAAAACAAGTCCTTAATACAGACTTTAATTTTTAGGTCTTTACAAGGCAGAACAGAGCAGCAGTGAAGTTGGTATGGATCTTTTGTCTTTAATTCTTCCCACTAGAGCCTGTAGTTGCTAAATGTATGTGTGTATGACAGATTTGTCTGGTTTGCTCTGCTTGCACTTACTAACACTACTGCTGTTTTGTAGGTGACCGTATACTTTAACAGTTTTCATTCTGCTGACCAGGTACCTTCACAGATCTTATTACTTACTAATAACAATAATATTGTGTTGCATTTACCCAGCATCTTTCACTTGGGAATTCCACTGACTTTACTATTTCATCATGACACATATTCTGTTTCTGGCACAGATGGTAAAACTGTCTTCAAATATAGTAAAATGATTACTCCAGATGACAATGTAAAATGGGTAATAGAGCCAAGAAAAGAACTTTTTTGCTATCAAGATGAAAGTACTTTAACCACTAAATGACAGTGCCTCTAATCTGGTAGCCATCTTGGTCATCAGGCTGGGAAATTTGTATTGGGTTTTTGTAAAACATGTTGGCGTGGTTCCCAATTCTGGCTTGGGAGACTGAGTAGCTGGCAATGCCACAGATTAGTATTAAAAATATCAGGAGGAAGGGCAACCTTATGAGAGAAAATAAGTTTGTTTTGGGTCATGTTGTACTTGGCCTATAGGACAGCCAGCCAGATGATAAAGTATAGCAGATAGCCAGACAGCTAGTCTTGTGGATCTGAAGTTCAGCAGAGATGTCTGAGCTGGAGGTAGGTAGGGTACAGGTGACAGTTAAAACAACGCAAGTGAAGGAGACTGTTTCAGAAAATGTACAATGTAATAAGAGATAAGGACATAGGACTGGACCGTATTAAAAACTAAAATCCGAGAGGAAGAGATTCCACGGAAATTAAGAAAGAGTGATCACAGAGGTAGGAGAAGGTCTCCATAACATCGGAATAATGCAATGCGAGTCAAGGTCTGATGATGTTCAACAGTGAAGAACACAAGACACTGTTCAAAGGAGAAATGTTCACTGGATTTGGTAACATGGACTTACTTAAACTTCAGTAGCAAGAACAACAGTGGTAAGGGCAGAAACCAGATTGCAGTGGGTTAAATTATTTGTTTTGTAAATTCCAATGGTCATATTTTTTTCATAGGACAACATGTAACTTGAAACTTAAAAAAAAATGAGGGGAACATTTATTAATTACTTCCTATGTACCATTAACTGTGCTAGGCAAATTTGTATGCCATTTCATTTAATCTTTCCATCAAACATTATGATATAAATAATATTATCATCATTTCTACAGATGAGAAAAGGCTCAAAAAAGTTAATATCACCTAATAGTTAAGACTGACAGACAACTTACTACACTGTCTAAAGCTTTTTCAGGTATTATCTCATTTAATTCTCACAACAATCCTATGAAGTACATACCAGTGTTATCGCCTCATTTTACAAATGAGGAAACAGAAGCACTAACAGTTATGTAACTTACCCAATACCACAGAGTGGTGAAGCTGAGATAAAATAAGGGCAGTCTGACTCAAAAATCCATAACTATTACTACTATGTCATTTTTTCCCCCAAGGACCTGAGCAATTTCAATCCAGGTTCTGTCTGATTCCAAAGACTTCTGTCAGTCTACTATACAATGTTGCCTCCAAATTCCTGGAATGAGGTTTTAATAATAATGACCATTAAGATTCAGCTCTTTAAAGGATAAAAATTTTCCCCATATCTTCAAATTTCTTTAGAAAGAGAGCCTCACTTTTAGAACTTACTCTGAATAAAGAAAATCTAACCTAAGCCAACTTTTCCACTGAATTCTGAAAAAACTCAACAAGAACACTGGTTTAAAGAGTTTGTTCAGAGGTGATATATACATATTTTTAGAAGGGAGGGTAGCACATTAAATCCTATCAACTATGAATATCTTAATACCAATTAATTTTTTCCAGTGTGACTGCTAGTTGAGAATAAATTCTGATTAAAAAAGAAAGACAAGCCTGGCTTCAAAAAAAAGAGTTTCAGGGAAGAATACTAGGGCCTTACATGGGAAGAGCATGAGTGTTTGGGAACACAAATTATGCACATATTTGTGAGGTTTGATTTTTAAAAAGTAGGAGGATCAGATCCAATGACCCACTTGACAATTTTATCCAGAACCAAACCTTAGTTAAAACATTGCAAATGGAGTAACTGCCATTGAGAATTAAAGCAGAAACCACTGAGTGTTAGTAGATTCCACTCATTTTTAATACTCAAAGCTTATTAGAGTGTTTGAGGATACTTAGGAAAAGAAACAACATCAATAAAGTTTACATAGAAGAAAACGTAAGCTATAACTAAAACTATCACTCACAAGCATCAACAAGTTATCAACAAAGTGACGCTCACAGGATAGTCTAAAAATGACAATATCCTGTAAATATTTCTCAGATGCGTCCTAGGATACTCTTAAGAGGAATATCTCAATGATTCATCATCATCGTTCTTATCCTCCTCCTCGTTATCATATATTATAGTCTTGCTCTCAAGGGCTCAGAGACTAGTTGCCTTCATCTTCTCCCTGCCAACAACTTAATGCAACTATTTCTTTCCAACAAGTGATTCAGCCAATCTGGCAAAAAAAAGAAAAGAAGGGATCTACATACCTGGTCATGGATGAGCCCATGATAGAGGATGCTCTGCATGTCCCTGCAAAGCCGCTCCAGGCCACCATACTTGGACCAGACATTGGGGCTGTTGGCTGATACTAAACCCTCCACAGTAGTCTTCAAATTACCCAGCAACTGCCAGTGTTCCCTCCTGCAAGGGCATCAATTATACCAATGGTTAGTTACTTTGTTGTACCTGATTCTGACCACCTCAAAGAAAGTCTAAGACAAGAAGCCTCCTGCCCCACATCCTAACATTCTCTCCCCTATTAATTTTTTACTTGAGTATAAGACCCAATTCTGAGAGGACTGAAGTTGTAAAGAACACTAAGATTTTGTTTTAAAACCCTCGTATTGGGACTTCCCTGGTGGTCCAGTGGGTAAGACTCTGCGCTCCCAATGCAGGGGGCCTGGGTTCGATCCCTGGTTGGGGAACTAGATCCCGCATGCATGCTGCAACTAAGAGTTTGCATGCCACAACTAAAAAGCCCACGTGCCGCAACTAAGAGTCTGCACGCTGCAACTAAGAAGTCCACATGCCGCAACTAAAGATTCCACATGCTGCAACAAAGAGCCGGTGCAGCCAAAATAAACAAACATATATATATATATATATATAAATATATATAAAGCCCTCATATTTACATGGCATATTGTGCTTTGTAAGGTGATCTTCATCTACTATCATTCAATCCTCATGTAAGTAGCCTATAACCCTGTTTCTAGGAGTGTGACCCATTAAGATCCGTTTCTGGACAATGACATTACATGGGCAATATATAAAGAGATGAGGGCATTTGCTGAAAACCAGAAATCTTTTGCCAAACAAAAAAGCCAAAAACAACTTTTTATGAACTATATTTCCAGTACTAAGTACATATATCTGTACACAAATATTATGGATAAGAATACAAATTGCCCATGATTTTCCCCCTTAATTTTTTAACCTAAAATTGAGACAAAATGTTTTAAGCTTGCACTGAGCCACTTAGGACATGTCCCCAAATCAATCAACTATTGGCTTATTCCCTTGGACCTTGTGAAGTACTTTAGTGTAAAAGTTTGAAAATTATTGCCCTAGATGATCGTCAAGTTTCCTCTCAAATTCCCAGCATTTTCTCAACACAGCTTCCAACCCAATAAAAACTCAAAACCAGCTGCAGTTGAGTGAAAAGAACTGGATGCACAGAATCAAACTGAATAAGGAAAACATGAGGAGATGAGGTGTCAAACTCCTTCTCTTGGGCCCCCAATTGTTACGTTGTACACTTTATCTAGCTCTTTCATTTCTTATTAGAATACTACTCTTTCCTCTTCAAGGACAGTCCTGGGAATGGTTATAATTTCTTCAAGGAACTTTCACTACAACTATTTTAATATCATTTAAACACCTATTAGGGTAGGAGGGTTCTGAACTGGAATCCTTTCTAACTCTCATACATTTTGTACACTTTCTGAGCCACTTTTAAAAAGTGGATGAAGAGAGTAAAGGCAGACAAATAAAATAAAATGAATGAAGCTAGGTCTGGTACAGGAGTATTATCTAAAAGGGGAAAGCCAAATGGATCTCACTTTGGTCTTCTCCTCTGAAGGCCTTGAGACCAAGAATTTATGCAAACTGGGAGACACCAGGCTTTTTTAACCTTACATCGTTAAACATTTGAGTTACCAGACTCCCCTGTTCTATTTCTTTTTTCCCCCCAGTTTTATTGAGAAATAACTGACATATAACATTATATTAGTTTAAGGCATACAACATAATGATTTGATATATGTATACATTGTGAAATGATTACCAGAGTAAGTTTAGTTAACATCTATCACCTCACACAGTTATAAATTTTGTTCCTTGTGATGAGAACTTTTAAGATCTACTCTCTTAGCAACTTTCAAATATACAATACAGTACTGTTAACTGTAATCACCATGCTGTACATTACACCCCCAAAACTGACTTATAAGTTTGTACCTTTGGACCACCTTCACCCATTTCCCACACCCCCTCATCCCCTGCATCTGGCAATCATCAGTGTGTTCTCTATTTCTATGAGTTCGGGTTTTTTGGATTCTACATATGTGAGATAATACAGTATCTGTCTTTCTCTGTCTGATTTATTTCACTTAGCATAATGCCCTCAAGGTCCATCCATGTTGCTGCAAATGGCAAGATTTCCTTCTTTATGGCTAAATAATATTCCCGTGTGTGTGACATTTTCTTTATCCATTCATGTGTCAATGGACACTTAGGTTGTTTCCATGTTTTGGCTATTTTAAATAATGCTGCAATGAACATGGGGGTGCAGATATCTTTTCGAGAGAGTGATTTTGTTTCCTTTGGATATATATCCAGAAGGAGAATTGCTGGATCATATGGTAATTGTATTTTTAATATCCTGAGGAATCTCCATACCGTTTTCCATGATGGCTGCCCCAATTTACAATACCACCAACAGTACACAAGAGTCCCCTTTTCTCCACACCCTCGCCAACACTTGTTGCCTCTTGTCTTTTTGATGCTAGCCCTTCTAACAGGTGTGAGATGATATCTCATTGTGGTTTTGATTTGCACTTCCCTGATGATTGGTCACGTGAAGCACTTTTTCATATACCTGTTGGCCATTCCCCTGTTCTATTTCTAAACCAGTCCTGAGAGATATTTCAAGATAACTAAGATGCACACTGGACTGAGGTGGTCATTAAAAGGCCATTTATTGTTGTACTGTGAAACTGCCATCACAGAGGCCAACTGACTGCCAGCTTTTCCTTCAGTGATTTTCCATCTCCTATGCTTCCTCAGGAAGCATCTGGCCTGTTCTGACTGACACAGTTTTACATTCCAACAGATTACAATCAAGTGGTGCAGGCCTGAGAGCCAGTCTGGTTCCTCAAGTGACTCTGCATATCTGTGTTCTGATTCATTCTGTATTGATCTTACAAGTTTAACTGTCAAAGAACATCATAATAAATCCTGAAAGTAGACACCAAGTACCCTATCATCCTATGGCTTTGATTCCAAAATTTTACAAAGAGCATTGAAACCCTAGAAACCTTGAGCATTCAGATCTATTAACAACTTCTGTACAAACTAAAGAAATTTTCTTCCCCAAAATGAAGTGCCCTTGAGATACCACAGCTACAAAAGAAGGTGGCTCTTACTCTAAGATGTACCAAACCGTCTATATTTGGTATATGCTCATGTAGAAGAAAAGTAAACTTTAAAAAAATTTTTTTAATTAATTAATTTATTTATTTATTTTTGGCTGTGTTGGGTATTCGTTGCTGCGCGTGGGCTTTTCTCTAGCTGCGGTGAGCAGGGGCTACTCTACGTTGCGGTGCGCGGGCTTCTCATTGTGGTGGCTTCTCTTGTTGCGGAGCACAGGCTCTAGGCGCACGAGCTTCAGTAGTTGTGGCACGCAGACTCAGTAGTTGTGGCTCGCGGGCTCTAGAGCGCAGGCTCAGTAGTTGTGGCACACAGGCTCAGTTGCTCCACGGCATGTGGGATCTTCCCAGACCAGGGCTCGAACCCGTGTCCCCTGCACTGGCAGGCGGATTCTTAACCACTGTGCCACCAGGGAAGTCCTAAAAATTTTTTGATTTACATAGCTAGTCTGTTTAGTGTCTTTACTTTTTAGGATCCTTTACCCTAATGATACTGTTATCATTTTCAGAGAGCTGAAATACTAGGTTCAACTGAAGCCCACACACAATGGCTGGATTAATCCATTCATACCTGAATCTTAGATGCAAATAAACAGATCACCATGAGAAATAAAATATCCCTCCTCATTCTTTACCCAGATTGTTAGCAAGTGAGGTCAGTCTTTCCTAGGCTAAACCTGTTTGGTAATAATTATTTGGATTGTATCATCTTGCATTCACATGTAACCTTCATCTGGGCACAGGCAAGGACTGTATTAGGCTCAAAGCAGCCCTTTGTATGGCCACTTCTGCAAGTATACAGAGTGCTCTTCTTTAATCACCATAAATTAAAAGCAAGTCTTTCTAAGCATATTACCCTATGTCAAGGAAGAACTAGGCTCGAGTGGCAAGGGACAGCATAATCCATCCCTACTTGAATCATATTTATCAACAAACAGCAAAGCCAATCTCAGAATAAAGTCCTGCCAATTTTCTTTTGGGAGGATTTTGACTACATTCTTTGAAGAGGAACAGTAATTGCTTAAGCAACTCAAATAAGCATACCCAAGGAAAAAGTTTCCCTAAATGCCAACTCAGTCTTAAGCTTGCCAAATCACAATTAGAAGTAACACTCAGGTTAAAACAGTAAAGTTATAAGCAAACATTATTTTTTAAAGAAGTGTTATACCATATAACTAATATAAAACTAATCACTAAAAATAAGTGAAATCAATAGTAAATAAATAGTAAATACTGTGCAATTGTAAAATGAGATTCAATGCAAGAAATATATATTGGCATATCTTCCACCCCCAAGACTCTTTTTAGTAATAAAAGGAAACAGCTTCAACTTATTAGTATATCCCATCTACAGTATGCCAGTTATCTGCATTGGAATGTGGTATCTGAGACCAGAGTTGAAGGTCAGGTTGTCCCAAGTCAGGTAATGATTTGATCCCTGAAATGTGAGGAGAGGTAATGTGATATCCATATGCGGAATATCATGAAACCATTAAAATTTTTGATTAGGAACGATTTCCAAAGCTAATGAAAGTATGTAAAAGTATAAAAAGCAGAAGGTAAAATTATATTTATGATCTTAACATAAATATACTGAGAGAAATAGTGATATGTTAATAGTGGTTACTTTTGGTTATATAAGGGGAATGTAGAGAAGAGAGGAACTATTTCGGCCTTCCTTGAGGCTAGCAATTAAAGAAAGGTCAATAATATGAACAAAGTTAGTGAACCAGAAGCTGGAAAATACCATAAAGGATTTTTTAAATACTCAAGTATCAAAGGCATCTTATGCTGAAAGACTGTGGTCAGGCAAGCACCTAGGACTTTTAATGCCAGAAAGCACTTCCTGGAAAGAAGTAATGGGTTCATTCTTAAAGTAGGGAAAAACCTAATTAGGGAAATAATTTTTTTAAATAAATTGTATTTATTTTATTTATTTATTTTTGGCTGAGTTGGGTCTTCTTTGCTCTGCACGGGCTTTCTCCAGTTGCGGCGAGCGGGGGCTACTCTTCCTTGCGGTGCGGGTGCTTCTCATTGCAGTGGTTTCTCTTGCCGCGGAGCACAGGTTCTAGGCGCACGGACTTCAGTAGTTGTGGCACGTGGGCTCAGTAGTTGTGGCTCATGGGCTTTAGAGCGCAGGCTCAGTAGTTGTGGCACACAGGCCGAGTTGCTTCGCGGCATGTGGGATCTTCCTGGACTAGGGATCGAACCCATGTCCCCTGCATTAGCAGGCGGATTTTTAACCACTGCGCCACCAGGGAAGTCCCGGGAAATAATTATTGGTAACACTGAGGTAGCAAGAAACTACCACGTTTAATTTGCATCTAACTTTCTTCTTAACTGGCTCCATATTTTCTGTTTTTAGTTATACAGTTTTTAACTTGTAGAGTATGTAGTATATTTATGATGCTTTTCAAATAAACAATATGCTTACAGAAAAAACATACTTGACTCTATTATACAGCTCTCAGCTCTGGGACACTTAGGAGAACCTAACCATTGGCAGTTCCATCCCTTTAGCGGTTGACAGCAGAATCTCAAAAGTCTAGGAGGGAACCTCAATGCCTAGGAATCTCAATGTCTAGAAGGCATGCTTTGTAACTTTATACCTATTCAACAAATGTTTCACCAATCATACTAAATTTTAATGATACTAAATTTCTTGAATTTCAACAATGGGTAGATTTAACAAAAGGTAGAAAAATCCCTTTTGTCAGAAACCTTACCACTGATGATATGCAAACTCCTTAGTACGGAGTTCAAAAATTCTCCATCCTGCTCAGTACTCCTCAATTTGAATACAGTCTCTCTCTCTCTACCACATGCAAACATGCTAACCTCATACCTACTCTCATGACTGTATCCATGGAGACCTTTCCACTTGGAATGATTCTCTTCTTGTCCCATTCAGGGATTAAGTTTCAGCTCTAGTACAATTTTCTCCCAAGAAGTTCCAAATAATCTGACCTGCTACAACTTTTTTGTTAGAAACTCCATAACACATGCTGTCAATACACCATTCCTCCTAATAATAATCTTTAAAAAAAAAAACCAAAACATTGTTATTTACCGGTATGTGGTTGATTTCCTTAAGGAGAAGGACCATGGTTTTTCTATTTCCTTTTTTTTTTTAAATATTTACTTATTTATTTATTTATTTGTTTGTGCCAGGTCTTAGTTGCGGCAGGCAGGCTCTTTAGTTGCAGCTCACCAGCTCCTTAGTTGTGGCGTGCGAACTCTTAGTTGTGGCATGCATGTGGGATCTAGTTCCCTGACCAGGGATCGAACCCAGGTCCCCAGCATTGGGAGTGTGGAGTCTTAACCTCTGCACCACCAGGGAAGTCCCTCTATTTCTTTTGTATTTTATATTTTAATAAGCAGAGAGAAAATGTCATTCAGTGGAAAGAGAACAAGCTTCACGGTCAGGCCAACCTGAATTTGAATCCTAGCTCTGCACAAACTAGCTGTACATCCTTGGGCAAGCCATTAAACTCTTTAAGCTTCAGTTCCCTCATCTGCAAGATGGAGAGAACAACTACTTCATAAAGGAGTGTAATTGATAATCTACAGAAAGCACCACCATCAAGCAAATAATAGTAGTATTGCTTCCCTTTTCTCTGTCCTTTTCCTTTGAACGTCCATTGCATAAATCTAATAAATCCAATTAAATCAGAAGGGGTACCTAGTATAAAGCCTCTTACCCATTCTGCTTCAGAGAAAATTTGGGATTGGACAGTTTGTGACATAATTAAGACTAGTCACAGTGCTCCACCTACAAAGAATATCTTCACTGAATTTAAACTAGGGTCAAATCTCTTCTTAGCACAGGTTCCAAGGCCCTGTTTATGTTCATGGTGCTCTCACTGAAGCAGGATAGCTGGAAAGACTTCCTCAATATTGGATGACCTTGTATCTAACAGAGAATCAAATCTGCTTACTGGATAGAATGAAAGAAACTTATAAGGTTTTACTGCAAAAAAATAGGGTTGATTTTGTGAGTCATATAAGAAAGCCTATCTCATTACCTTACAGTCACACCTTATGTTGTCTGGGTAGAAGAGTGCTTTACAAGCAAGGTAAAGGAGGCATACACCACCACTCTAATAGCAAAGGCAAAGGAGGAAAGACACTGCCTCAGTTGCCTCAGTTTTAGGGAGACTATTTTAAGGTAAAAGATAACCATCATTAGAACTAAAACTAAACTATCTCAAAAACTGCTGAGGAAAGAAAACAGCAAGAGAACATTATAGAAATCATTTTTAAAAGACGATAGAATGAAGACCCAACAGATATGAGATAAAAATAAGTGTCAATGGAATAAACTCAACTATTTAAAACAAAACAGCCAAGCAAACAAAAAAGTAGGAGGAAACTATATTAATATCAAGGTTGTATTCAAGGCAAGAATCATTTAAAAAGACAAAGAGGGAATAATGAAGATATAGCTCTCATTAGTTTTTATGTATCTAATAACATGGCCTCAAAATATATCAAACAAAACAACACACACACAGACACACACAGGGGAAACAAAAACTGCAGAAAACAAAAAGAAAAATGGGGACTTCCCTGGTGGTCCAGTGGGTAAGACTCCACGCTCCCAACACAGGAGGCCCGGGTTTGATCTGTGGTCAGGGAACTAGATCCTGAATGCCGTAACTAAGAGTCTGCATGCCATAACTAAGAAGTCCGCATGCCACAACTAAAGATCCCACATGCCGCAACGAAGAACCAGCACAGCCAAAATAAATAAATAAATAAATAAATAATAAAAAGAAAAATGGAAATGGAAAAGAAAAAACAATGGTAATGGGAGATCATGAAAACCAATAGTAAAAAAGTGATTAGAAGAGCTGAATAATATATAATTAATAAGGTTGTTCTATAACATTTAGAAAACTACACCCTGAAGAACACTTTTTTAAAGCACACATACAACAGTCACAAAAATTGGCCTTGCACTAAGGCACACGCATAAGAAAAGTCAATAGATCTTCAAAAGTAGAAGTAGTACAGACATATTCTCCAGCCAGAAAGCAATAAAACAGTGAGCAAATAACAAAAGTAGAACAAAACAAATAGAAAAAAAAAAAAAAAACCCTTGGAAAATCTAAAACTCTCAAAGGACTCTTTAGGAGGTTAGGAGGCAAAAATAAATTCATGGTCTTGGAGGGAGGTGGGTGAAGAGGAATGGCAATATGACTATTACTGCTTTCTTCTCAAAAGTATCCAAGTGAGAGAGCTCACTGGGAGACTGTCTGAGAACCCTTAAGAAATTATGGGATTCTGCTGTTTTCTAGTCAAAAATCAATCATCTCTCAGTCCTACAATCCAGCAGGGTTCCTGTGAGTTTCAATGGCAAAGGATATGGCCCCACAAACTTGGAGAGATAGTTTGCCAAGTTCCTATTTACTCACTACTATTGATGACTTCCTTTAATAATCTTCTCTCCTCCTAATCAAGTGCAGTTTACACTTCAAGTGAGCCTGATCCAGAGGAACTAAAAACATGTAAGCATGCTGCAGTTCTTTCCTGAAAAATGCAGATTTAAATCTACAGCAGTATTGTTCAATTGAACTTTCTGTGATGCTGGAAATGTTCTGTATCTGTGCTGTCCAATATGGCAGCCACTAGCCACTGTGGCCATTAAGCACTTGAAGTCTGTGCAGTGTGACTAAAGAACTGAAATTTTAAAATTTTATTTAATTTTAATTAATTTAGACTTAAATTACCACAGGTGTCTAAGTGGCTATCATGTTGGACAGAGCTGGTCTATAAATACCAAGGCAGGTTGTTTATGGAGGAAAGATTACAAAACAAAATAAAAAACAGGAAAAAAATTCCATTTATGGAAGAAGTGATAAAGCAGCTATAAAAAAGCAGAAACAGCTGTGGGGAGGGTAGATACTTAGAAAAGCTTCAGCTTATGGTTTCTGCTATCAGCTGATACACCTCCGGCTTCTGGGTTCTGACAATAGCATTTTCCCCAAAAGCTTCAAGAGTATGTTTTTGGGGGGAGGGGCGGGGGGGCAGCGGGGGCGGGGGGAGAGTTGTACTAATAATTGGAGTAGCAGTTTGGATTGCTCAAAAATCATGTGATCCTCTTGCTTTGCTACCAGTGCTGCCAGAGCATGGTCAAAGGAAAAAGGGAACGAAAGGGAGGAAGTAGAAAATGAAAATTACGTGAAAAAGTGAAAAATGAATAAACAGGGAAAAACAGAGGCCCTTTCAATAGCAACAGCACCAATGACACCTGCCCAACCATAAGAAGCATGACCAAATTTTACCATTTTCATTCCTTGAGCAAATATTCAGTGAACACCAACCATATGTCAGGCACTGTGCTAGGCACCAGGCTTATGGTGGTTAAAGAGGGAGAGTCCCCATCTCTCTGGATATTCAGAATGCAGTGGGGGAAAGGGGCACGTACATTAAAAAAATGCTATAGCGTGAGAAGTGCTGTAATAAGAGAGATAGAAATGGGCAGGTCAATGATGACTTCTAAAGGAGCATTATTTAAAGAACGACTAAGAGCTCTCCAGGCAAAGAAGGAGGTAGTGCAGGGAATTTAGAGGAGCAAGTATCAGAATGGTGAGGAAGGAGATGTGAGAGTGAGTGAATGCCATGGTTTTGTAACTGGAAACTTCATACTGAATACCAGGGAAGTTCTGACTTTCTATTTTCAAAGAAATCACTGAACATTTCTGAGCAAAATACTAGAGTAACCTTGTTTCTGAAAAATTAAGCTGGTAGCAATGTGGAAGCTGCTTGGAATAGGGGGACTGGGCTCAGATTGGGAGCTTAGTCAGGAGGCTACTGAGAGAATCCACAATGAGAAATAATAAAGGCTTTAGTGAATAATTTTGTTTATATCTGCCCAGAATTCATGTCCCTTTCTTTTGGTAACAGAATACTGATTTTTCACAGGGGAATCACCCCTCTGGCACTTAATCTGGTCCATGAAGTCCCAAGAAAATATCACCCTACCCTAGGATCCAGGGTTGGGCATATAACTTGGGCCTGACTGAGCAACATATTCCATACCCTGATTACAAGAACAGGAACATAAGTCAGTCCAAAAAGAGTCAGCCCCAGAATTTTCACTTTTGCTGTACCTATGGGGATTGCTTTTGTCTTCTTTTTGGTTGGGTTGCTAAACTTGAAGTCGCCAAGGGTTATCCTGTAGAAAAATCTGCTACTTCCCTGGTGGCACAGTGGTTAAGAGTCCGCCTGCCAATGCAGGGGACACGGGTTCGATCCCTGGTCCAGGAAGATCCCACATGCCGCAGAGCAACTAAGCCCAGGCGCCACAATTACTGAGCCTGTGCTCTAGAGCCCACAAGCCACAACTACTGAAGCCCGCGCACCTAGAGCCCGCGGTCCGCAACAAGAGAAGACACCACAATGAGAAGTCTGCACGCTGCAACGAAGAGTAGCCCTTGCTCGCCGCAACTAGAGAAAGCCCGCATGCAGCAACAAGACCCAACGCAGCCAAAAGTAAATAAATAAAATAAAATTTAAAAATTTTTAAAAAAAGAAGAAATCTGCCTGAGAATGAAGCCAACACATTGAGAAAAAGAGCACACAGACAGGGACAAACTTTTTTTTTTTTTTTAACATCTTTATTGGAGTATAATTGCTTTACAATGGTGTGTTAGTTTCTGCTTTATAACAAAGTGAATCAGTTATACATATACTTATATCCCCATATCTCTTCCCTCTTGCGTCTCCCTCCCTCCCACGCTCCCTATCCCACATCTCTAGCGGGTCACAAAGCACCAAGCTGATCTCCCTGTGCTATGTGGCTGCTTCCCACTAGCTATCGGTTTTACGTTTGGTAGTGCATATATGTCCATGCCACTCTCTCACTTTGAGGGACAAACTTTTGTTTAAGCACCTACATTTGGTCATTCCTGAAGCAATACCACTCCCTGGATTTTTTGGTAATATAAGGCAATATATTTGGAAACGGAGGGAAAAAAAAAAGGCTTCAAGAGAAAAACCAGAAACAGAACTCATTGGACCTGTGACTGCCTGGGTATGGGAAATGAAGGAGAGGGAAGTATCAAATTTCACTCTGAGGTATCTCATTTGGTTGACTGAATGGAAAACACTATTAACTGAGATAGAGAACAGAGGAGGAAAAGGTTTTGGTCAACAGAATGAGCTCAGTTTGGAGACACAAAAAAGTATGTTAATACTTGAATTCTGACTCTATCTGACTCACTGTACCAGGAAAACTGTGGAAGTAGTTGGGTTCCAAGCTCAGAAGTAGATTGCATAGCCCAAGGCAGCTGAGGGTGACGGAGCAATGCAAGAAGAATCATTCCTTTAATTGTTTAGCAGTTTCACGAAACTCCAAATAATTGGCATTTAGGAAACCCTAGGAAAAGTGAAGTATCATCCCTGAGCACTACAGCATTTTGCTAGTGATGACTAGCTACATGGAAAACAATAGGGGAATCTATGACATTCCACTCCAAGGATGAAGTTAAAAGCTAGGCCAACACGCCAGTCCCCAGTGTGTTCAACTCGGATAGAGGAGCCACAGAAGGAGGAAGAGCAAGCAATGATACCATTGAAAACAGCAACTGGAAGAGCACCCACTAACCTTATTTCAAGAAAACTGGGGAGGAGATGGAAGTAGACATTTTTTGCACTCAGTACATATCAGGCACTCTGTGAGGAGCTTTATGCACATTATGTTATTGAATTCTCACAACTTACCAGTCAGGAAGGCATCATTCTTCCCACTCAGACAAGATAAGCCAAGTTAAGCAGTAGAGCTAGAATTCAAATGCAGATCTACCTGGATATAAAGCTTATGCACATTTCACTACATCAACTGCTTTCAGAAAATAACTGAGCAGTTTTATCCTTCATTATATATTTAAAAAAAAATGATGCCATCTCATCAAGATGTCTTCTGAATTGGGTGTTTTACTGGCCATAGAAGGGTTAGGTTTGCAGTGATCCAGCCACAGTGCCTCAATTCTCAAGCACAAGGCATGTACTTTATTTACCATTTGACTATCTCGAACTAAGGAGGCCATCAGTGCCATGAAGTCCCATTAAATAACACATTCTGAGTTAACTAGCCACCCACAGAGAGTTGGCTATGGCAACAGTATGAGTGATTTTGTGGGGATAATCCCACTACTGAAATTAAGTTTTGACTGAAGTTCCTTGGTTAAGAGGCAAGCATGGAAAGAATAACAGAAAAAGATACCTGCAAAGGAGTGGTCCTAATAGCCTTAAAATGACAGGCAAAGAATGCTATAAAATTCATTACCTTATACATTTCTTTGTCGCAGTATATTAGCATAGTGAGAGGTAGTATAGTGTAGGTATTAAAACGAGAGCCAGATTGCCTGGGTTTGAATCTCAGTTCCACCAAGGATTTACTGTATGACCTTGCCAAGTTATTTATCCTGTCTATGTCTCAGCTCCCTCAGCTGTCAAATGGTGATACTATATTGAATAGTACCTATCTCACCCAGTTGTTATGAGGATTAAATAATACTTGTAAGGCTCTTAAGCAATGCCTGGCATGTAGTAAATAAGTGTTTGTTAAATATATTAAATAAATAAATAACTCAGCTAGATGGGGAGGAAATTTGAATTTCCAACCCATCCTCTCCCACATGAACTGGTAGAGGAAAATAAAAACAATCCTAAAATTTGTTTAGAATGTATATAGGACCTTTTACATGAAGCATTTCACAGACATCTGGAGGAAGAATAAGTAGCCAAATATACATAAGCAGAAACTGAAACGTGGAAAAGGGAAGTAAGATGTTCAGTTTCACTGAACACATCATTCACAAGTCTCGGGCAGGAACGCCAAGGTCCTGTCGGCCCCGGTTTTGTACAGCAGGCCACAGGCTAACTGTGCACATAAAAGAGGAGTCACCCTTTAAAACAGCCAGGTCTTCACTCACGTACAACATCTCATTAATTTTCCCCTGTTGATATTTTCTCAGAGGTAAATATTCCACCTGCAGTCATTGGATCCCAGCTGCTCCTGAGACTCTAATTATATCTGAATATGTTTAAAAGTCAAGGAAGACTTCCTTAAATGTAAGGCCAGACACTATAAAACTCTTAGAGGAAAACAAAGGCAGAACACTCTATGACATAAATCACATCAAGATCCTTTTTGACTCACCTCCTAGAGAAATGGAAATAAAAACAAAAATAAACAAATGGAACCTAATGAAACTTAAAAGCTTTTGCACAGCAAAGGAAACCATAAACAAGACGAAAAGACAACCCTCAGAATGGGAGAAAATATTTGGAAACAAAGCAACTGACAAAGGATTAATCTCCAAAATATACAAGCAGCTCATGCAGCTCAATATCAAAAAAAACCCCAACCCAATCCAAAAATGGGCAGAAGACCTAAATAGACATTCCTCCAAAGAAGATATAGATTGCCAACAAACACATGAAAGGATGCTCAACATCACTAATCACTAGAGAAATGCAAGTCAAAACTACAATGAGGTATCACCTCACACCAGTCAGAATGGCCATCATCAAAAAATCTAGAAACAATAAATGTCAGAGAGGGTGTGGAGAAAAGGGAACCCTCTCCCACTGTTGGTGGGAATGTAAATTGATGAAGCCACTATGGAGAACAGTATGGAGGTTCCTTAAAAAACTAAAAATAGAACTACCATACGATCCAGCAATCCCTCTACTGGGCATATACCCTGAGAAAAATATAATTCAAAAAGAGTCATGTACCACAATGTTCACTGCAGCACTATTTACAATAGCCAGGACACGGAAGCAACCTACGTGTCCATCGACAGATGAATGGATAAAGAAGATGTGGCACATATATACAATGGAATATTACTGAGCCATAAAAAGAAACGAAACTGAGTTATTTGTAATGAGGTGGATGGACCTAGAGTCTGTCATACAGAATGAAGTAAGTCAGAAAGAGAAAAACAAATACCGTATGCTAACACATATATATGGAATCTAAAAAAAAAAATGGTTCTGAAGAACCTAGGGGCAGGACAGGAATAAAGACGCAGATGTAGAGACTGGACTTGAGGACACGGGGAAGAGGAAGGGGAAGCTGGGACGAAGTGAGAGAGGGGCATGGACATACACACACTACCAAATGTAAAATACATAGCTAGTGGGAAGCAGCCGCATAGTACAGGAAGATCAGCATAGAACATGGAGATCAGCTCCGTGCTTTGCGACCCCCTAGAGGGGTGGGATAGGGAGGGTGGGAGGGAGATGCAAGAGGGAGGGGATATGGGGATATATGTATACGTATAGCTGATTCACTTTGTTATACAGCAGAAACTAACACAACAATGTAAAGCAATTATAATTCAATAAAGATGTTAAAAAAAAGACTTCCTTAACCCACATTCCTGCTCTATGACGTCCCTTCCAGATTCTTAAGAGGTTAAGACCAGAGTTATTAATGAAGCAGCCCCTACATAGGAGTAGTACCTCTACAGAGTCCGAGCCACCATTCGGTCAAAGTAGTTTTTAAAATCTTAAATTCTCTAATTTCTAGAAGGTATGAACTCGATAACAACAGTTTAATATAAATAAATGGGAAATTGCTTAGCTGCATTGTGGGGAAGGGGTGAAGGGTTTAAGGATGAAAAGGAAACGACAGGGAGGTCCTGTTACTCTCTAACAGGGATCCAGCTTTGACAAAGGGCACGCACGCAATTTCTAGTCCCACTAGCAAGCCCCCATCCCCATTCCACTGCCATTACAATCGCCCACTTTCATCCGCAGGCCCTTCTTCACTCCTTCCTCACACTCATCTTTCCTAAGCTTCTTTCTAGGCCACTCATAATGCCTAACCTTTGCTCCCAGAAATTCTTACTTCAACCTTCTTAATATTGGCCCGAATTGCTGTCACCGCAAGTTTCAGTTGGGGCACCCACCTTGTCCCCTACTGCTATCTATAGACCCTGGCCTATGAAATCTCACTACAGCATCTCTCAATATCCACCTCCTCTCCAGCAGCCTTGGATCTGAGCTTCACCCACTTCTGCCCACTCCCCAAGCCCCCGCCCTCAACATACCCTAGCCCCCTCCTTCACCCTCACTAAGCCCGTTCCCTCGTCCGCCCTATCCACGCCCTGCGCGTCCCTCCTTTCAGAATTTCTTCCCAAACAAGTTGCCCACAGTTGCCCTCATGTCTGTCGCGCCCGGCAGGTCTCCCCGTGCTCTCCGAGCCCTCTCAAGCCTCCCGGGACTTCAGCGCATCCATCTGCCAGCGACTCCCCGGCCCCTTCCCAGCCCACCTGCTCTCCTCCGGCAAGCCCTCCTCGCAGCCGCCAAGCTCCATTCCCGCGCCCTCTGCCCGCATCCGGGGCTGCGACGTCGCCTCTTCTCTTAAGAGAGGCGTCCCCGTCGCTTCGCCCCTCAGGGCTCCCGGAGTCCCCCGGGAACCGAGGAGACACCCACGGCCGGTGGGCTCAGAGTCATGCACTACAGCCGGGTGACAGCAAAGGCAGTGACTGCTGCCTCAGCTGCTGTTTCTAGCCCTGCCACCCCCGCTTCCGGCTCCAAGAACTACAACTCCCAGCAAGCACTTCGAAGGCCCGGCCGCTACCGGCATGCACCGCCCTATCCAATCAGAGGCTGCGCTCGCAGCGACTTCAGACCCTGGCGGCGAGCTTGTGGTAGTGCACCCGGCGGGGAGCCGGGGTCTGAAACGCTCACCAACCCTAGTCTCCGGAGTTCGTACTGGTATGGATCTTTACACATGCCTGTCACACATCACCCTTGGAACCATACTCGGTCAGAGGTCTAGACTCGAAAATAACGCTGGTCTTAATCCAAGTACGATTAACCCCACTTTAGCCTACCCGGGTTTAACACCTGTTGGTGGTGTTTGGAGACCTCAAAAATTTTAATGAAGAACTCACAAACTCGGAAGAGCTCATGTCGCTTTGGGATCACAAACGAAGGGGAGGAGGCAAAAACTTTGGGGAAAGGTTTACCTGGAGGACTGATGGCAGAGCAGAGTCTTTTAGGATGAGTATGAGTTAGCCTGGAGAAGAAGGGAAGAGAAGGCGACGAGAGTAACACAGACATGAGGAAGCGGGTCTGGGAACAGCTGGTTCTGAGTAGTAATCAGAGCTGGGAAGAGGTGAGAAACAGGCAGACCAGATCATGACGCCATTGTGAGTTTGGATTTTATCCTAAGAACAATTAGGAGCAAATCAAGGATATGCAAATCAAGAAGTGATTTGATCAAACCTGCTTAGAAAGCTACTTTTAACAATGTGGAGAGGTATGTACTATGTTGGAGGGAAGGTCAAAAGAATGGATATGAGAAGAGGTTGGAAGTCCCTATAAAGGCCAAGTGTAATGCCAATGAGTGAAGTGAGCCAGTTGTCGGAGAATCGCAGAAACTCTCTGAACTGGAACCCCCATGCCTCATCCAAAAAGGAAAGTCTCATCTTAGCTATAGTTGAATGTTGCCAAATATTCTGATTTTTAAATAAAGCTGGAATCTGCATTTTTAAGTACAATTTCCAATTTTAAAAATATTGGCAACCATTTTTTTTAATGTAAACATTACACGGGCCAAAAAAAAAAAAATTCTGTAGGCTAAATGTGGACTTTGGGTTTGTAAGTCCAGGCCTAAACTTGGGCAGTGGCTGTAGGGAATAAGGAGGTTGGGATTAGAGCCATGGTAAGGCGACAGAATCAGCACTACTCTGTTAGGGAGAGATCTAGGTTAACTCCATAAAAGCTAGTTACTCTGTTAAAAATAATACATGACTTTCAGAAATTTTCAAACTTGAGAAAACTTTTTTTGTGAATTAAAAGTGAAAGAGCCTTTTAATGCAAATTATGATTTCCAATTTCCATTTATATAAAAAATATTCTTATTCAAACTTTCTCATATTTTCCTACCAAAGGGTTATACTTTTTAAGAAAGGGGCAGTGTTAGTTATTGGGATTTCAGTACCTTCTGTTTCTACAAATGTATGAACTTCATTTTTTGGCATATAGTATAATCCCAAATTAATGCCACATGATTTTAACATATATTTACATGAAAGTCAGTCAGCTTTTATCAGGAAATTCTAGAATTAAAATTGTAGTAAAAGTTCTAGAAAACAGGAATTTCCTCATATGTCCAAGACTGGGTTTACACTTTGTTTTTCATTTTTATTTTTTTGGCCACGCTGTGTGGCTTGTGGGGTCTTACTTCCCCGACCAGGGATTGAACCTGGGCCCTCAGCAGTGAAAGCAAGGAGTCCCAACCACTGGACCACTAGGGAATTCCCTACACTTATTTTCTTTAAAGCAGTCAGTTAATAAGCATGACAGTAACCTACACTAGCCATGTGCCCACTCCCCCATCCCATCCCTCTGCTTTCCCTCACCCCAGGTAGCCATATCTTAAATCCCTTGTTTATAATTCCACTGCTTCTCTTTTAATATAGTTTCTTTGCATCTATCCATATTCCTAAAAATTATTTTAAAAATTTTTGTGTTCTAACTTTATAAAAAACGCTATTAAGCTGTATTTATTCTTTGAGGCCTTTTTTTTTTGCTTAATATTACAAAAAGATTTATTTTTATTTATTTATTTATTTTTATTTTTTTATTTTTGGCGGCGTTGGGTCTTCATTGCTGTGCATGGGCTTTCTCTAGTTGCATTGAGCAGGAGCTACTCTTCATTGCAGTGCACAGGCTTCTCATTGCGGTGGCTTCTCTTGTTGCAGAGCACGGGCTCTAGGTGCGCAGGCTTCAGTAGTTGCAGCATGTAGGCTCAACAGTTGCGGTGCACGGGCTGTAGAGTGCAGGCTCAGTAGTTGTGGCACACGGGCTTATTTGCTCCGTGGCATGTGGGATCTTCCCAGACCAGGGATCAAACCCATGTCCCTGCATTGGCAGGCGGATTTTTAACCACTGCGCCACCAGGGAAGTCCCAAAATTTATTTATATTGTGTATCACTATAATTCATTGATTTTGACTGCTATATAATAGTTCATTGTGTGAATACACCAGTTTATTCATGTTGCTTTCCACTGATGAGCATTTGGGTTGTTTCCAGGTTTTTGCTATTGTAAACAGCGCTGCTATGAATATTCTTTTACGTGTCACGTCTTGTACATAAGCAAGGGTTTCTCTTGGGTACATACCTAGAAGCAGAATTGCCAGGTCATAGGGTTATTGTCTGTTCTAGCTTTTGTTTTGAGTGATGGGTTTGTAGGTGCACAATTTTAAAAATAACTAGGGGACTTCCCTGGTGGTCCAGTGGGTAAGACTCCACGCTACCAATGCAAGGGGCCTGGGTTCGATCCCTGGTCGGGGAACTAGATCCCGCATGCATGCCACAACTAAGACCCAGAGCAGCCAAAATAAATAAATAAATATATATTAAAAGTTATAAAAAATTAGTTATGAAACCATAACTAATTATAATCAGTTATTTAAAATAACTAACAAATGAAAATGGGTCATGCTTGGAAAATGATGAGAATATATCATGAACCAAGGATTGTGATTAACCCAATTTTGTGCATCTGGGATCCAAATGCAAAAGGTCAAAAATGCAAGACTATCTAGCATCAGGGTTCAATAGTGTCACATAAACGTAATGGCCTTACTTAGCAACTGCTTGCTGAATTAATATTTTAAAAGTCAAAAAATCTAAAGAACTTTATTGATCTTGATTAATCTGTTTGTTTTCAAGATTTACCAGGATGCAATTTTTATACAAATGGTAGTTGGTCCTAGAGTACCACTGGCAGAAAGCAAATTTCACTCAATAATCATTTATTCAAATAACAGATTTTTAAAGCTCATGACACTTATTTGCCAAAAGTTTGGTTTTAAGAAATAGTCTTCTTGAATATATTCAACAAATATCAATTATAGTCATGAATATTTTCTTTTTATTATATTCACTAAAATTATTCTTAGCAGCATTTTTTAAAATATTAAAAATTTTAACGCTAAGGGATGTCGCCCACTTGCCAAGTCAAAAGCAATTTGAGCATCAAAATGAGTTAATTCATGATATGTCTACATATCTACATTCTTTTCAAAGGTAAGCATGACCCTTACACTCTGCACCCCTTTGCTTTTCAGAAGAGAATATTTGAACATGAAATGAGTCTGTGAATTTCTACGGAAACGTATATGTATATATAAATAAGTATGCAAATAAATAAATAAATAGAAAAAGGAAGGAAGAAAGGGGGCGGGGAGGTAAAGCTCTTTTCACAGTAGAATGTCAGCTTATGAATGTAGAGGAATGATAGTGTTAGAAAATCACTGTTTTGTAGCCACCATCATAATAATTGATTCAGGCAAGAATCATCAATGGACGCTAAAGCCGTCAGTGAAATTTGTTCCGAAACAGAATATTTACACAGTCTCGAACCATCTCCCCAAAGATTACTTATACATTATATATGGGGGGAAAAGTATCTTTACAATGAAGAAATCTGGCAGACATCACCTTAACCAAGTGACTAAAGATCACCAATAAGACAAAATGACATCATGTGCCTTCTGATGTTAAGTACTGAGAATGAGCCAACATCACTTAGGTAGTATCCTTGACAAAAGTGAATAACTCAAATCTAATCATAGGCTGACAATAAGACAAAACCAAATTGAAGGATAAGCTATGCACCAATGCCTTCAATCTTCAAAAATGTAAATATCATAAAAGACTAAGAAAGGCTGACAAACTTTTTATGATGAAAGGAGACAAAAGAGGCAGAACAAAGAAATGCAACATATGAAACTGGACTGGATCCTAGATTGGAAAAAAAAATTGTTACAAAGGATAATTATTTATTAGGATAGTTGGCAAAATTTGAATATGGACTATACATCAGAGAATAGAACTGCATCAATGTTAAATTCCTGAATTTGATCATTTTACCTTTGTTATATAAAAGAATATACTTAGAGGTATATTCTATAGAGTCATGATGTATGCAACTTACTTTCAGATTGTCCAACAGCATGAGGAGCCTAGAATCCTGGCTCTTCAGAGCCTTCCTAGACTACCAATCTATCTATTGCAAGTTGAGGAAACTGAAGATATATATATATTTTTAGTAATTTATTTTATTTATTTATTTTTGGTTGCGATGGGTCTTCATTGCTGCACGCAGGTTTTCTCTAGTTGCGGCGAGCAGGGTCTACTTTTCACTGTGGTGCACGGGCTTCTCTTTGTGGTGGTTTCTCTTGTTGCGGAGCACAGGCTGTAGGTGCGCGGGCTGCAGTAGTTGTGGCATGTGGGCTCAGTAGTTGTGGCTCACGGGTTCTAGAGCGCAGGCTCAGTAGTTGTAGCACACGGGCTTAGTTGCTCTGCAGCATATGGGATCTTCCTGGACCAGGGCTCGAACCCGTGTCCCCTGCATTGGCAGGTGGATTCTTAACCACTACGCCACCAGCGAAGTCCGAAGATATATTTTTTAAAAGAAACAATCTTTACATAACTAGGGGGAAATTGTGTGATTTATGTAAATTTGTGTAGCTTCAGAAAATCCCACAATTAGTCATTCAGTGAATTGACCTAGAACCTTTGGTTGACAGGACCCCTGCCCTGCCCAGAGAAGACAAGGCCTAATAAGGAGTGGGCTAGAGGTCCAACCTCTGAGCCCAGGAAGAATTCCCCTTCAAGTTCCCCTGTCTATCCAAGCAGGTTACCTGCTAGTCAGAGAAAACTGAGGGCCAGGGACCTGGAGACTAGTAATGCCTCCAGCTATGCCTGCTATCCTGTGTGTCATGTCCTTGGCTGTAACACTGTACTGTGTAGCACAGTGTCTTGCCCAGAGTAGGGACTCAAACTCTGTTTGAATACATGAATGAATGAATCCTGAGATTAAAAGGCAGAAGACTAGAACAGCTATAAACACTTAAAACAAAAGAAAAGGGCAACATAAAAGAGAAAGAGGAAGCTGTAGCAAGGTGGCAAGAAAAGCTACCACAGCAGAAAACAGTGGCAAAGGGGGTAATGAGAAGAATTGAGCAGAAAAGAGAAGAAAAACTGTACTGTACATACAAGTAGCTTAAGGGAGTTAGGTATAATAATAATAGTCATACCTAATATATACTATAACCACATATAATACAAATTATACCTAGCTCCCTTATTATTCCAGTGTAATACAAATTACATCAACATATGAATTCTAAAAATACTCTTCTGAAAAGCAAAAGAGCTGATACCAAAATCAGGCACAGACATTACAAGAAAAGGAAATCACACATCAATATCACTCATGAAAATAGAAACAATATCCTTGACAAAATATTAGCAAACCAAATCCAATAATATATAAAAAGGATAATATACCATGACCAAGTAGGTTTATCCTAGAAATGCAAGGGTGGTTCAACATTTGAAAACCAGCCAATATAATTTACCATATTAATAAATTTAAAAAGAAAAACCATTTGGTCATCTCAGATGCAGAAAAAGCATTAGATAAAATTCAACATTCACTCATAACTAAAACTCTCAGCAAACCAGTAGAAGGGAACTTCCTCAACCTGATGAAGGGCATCAACAAAAAAATCTAACATTATACTTAATGGTGAAAGACTGAATGCTTTCCCCCTGGGGCTGGGAACTAGTCAAAGATGTCCACTTTCACCATTCCTGTTTAACATGGTACTGGAGTCCCCAGTCAGTGTAATAAGGCAAGAAAAATAATAAAAGGCATACAGATTTGAAACAATTATGCTGAGTGAAACAATCCAGATACAAAAAAGAGTATATACTATATGATTCCATTTATATAAAATTCTAAAAAATGCAAATTAATCTATAGTGACAGAAAACATCAGTGGTTGCTTACTTAGGTTGAGGTTGGGGGGAGGAATTACACAGGAGCACAGGAAAACTTTTGGGGATGATAATATTTATTATTCTGATTATGGCGGTATTTTCACAGGTATATATTTCACACCTGTATAAACTGCACACTTTAAGTATGTGTCTTTTATTGTCTGTCAATTATATCTCAATAAAGCTGAAAAAAGGGGGGACCTAAAAGATATATCAAACTAATAAAGTTAAGGGTTAAATATATGAGTTGTGCTTACCTTTGAAGAGAATATAGATCTCTATGCACACTGTGAAAAGAGAGCTGGAACATGTTAATAGAAAAGTATGATGTTGTTAAGGTTGCCAGATTTAGCAAATAAAAATATTAGACTCCCAGTTAAATTTTACTTTCAGATAAACAATGAATAATTGTTTAGTATAAATACATCCTAAATATTACATGAGATATTCTGTGGCAAAAAAAAAAAAAATTCCTGTTTTTCTGAAACCTGGGACAAAACTTATACTAAACAATTGTTCATTGTTTATCTGAAATTCATATTTAACTGGTCCTGTATTTTATCTGGCAATCCTAGATGTTGTCTGATCTACATTGTATGAAATCAAGCCTCCAGAAAGGGCAGCTGCTTGAATTCTATGTTTATTTTGACTTAGATGAAGCTGCTGAATTGAAGACAAAGGCTGTCCACTCAGTGTCCAGCACAGTGCCTTATTCACAGTACATGCTCAGAAAACGTTTTTTGCTTTGCAAGCTATGTGAAGATAGGGACGGCATCCATCTTGCTCACCATTTTATCCCCAGGGCCTATTACAATGCCTGGTGCTCAATGAATATAGGATTAAATGAATAGCTGCCTCTCGTGCCCCAGAAAATTGCAGGGTTGACCTTTTAACTCCAGCCCTGTAGCTGACTGGTCAACTTCTTGGACAAGCCCCAGTTCTGATTTCTTGGCTTTTCTCCCTCTTCACTGTTGCTGTGTGTCTCAGGTTGCTCTTTTGCTTTGTATTGTTTTGTGTGTGGCTGACCTATCCTTAACTCCAATGCCTCTTGTTTTCTTGTTTTTCCCTTTGGAATCAGGGTGCTCTGAGACTCTGAGACCCTCAGCCCTTGGAGAAATCTGAAAGTCTGAAATACAACAGCTAGGATTGCTTCATGAAACCTTGGCGCATGTTCCCTCTAGAGCTAAGGAGATTTGGTATGGGGCTTCAGTTTTGGGGAGAAGACCAGGATAAAAGGGAATCTTTATAAATTGATGTGGGAAGGATTTTGCACATTTGGGATTTTTATTATCTGTCCTATACTGCCTGAAGTACAAAATGTATCCGAACTCTAAATGCATTAATTTTCTTCCATAAAATTAAGAACTGAATCCAATGATCCTCCCTGTAGTTTGCTCCTACAAATAAGTAGAGATTGCAGAAGTTATTTCTAGTGAGAGAAGGATAGTATGTAGAAAAGTGCCTTGTGCTTAGAAGATTTTAGAACTGTAAGGAATCTTAGAAATAATTAAGTATAACATATATTTAGTATAACTACTTCTTGTTTTGAAGATGATTATGAGGCCCAGACACTCTCCCAAGTTCACAAGGTGAATGACTGAAGTGAGTGAAACCACTCAATAAAACCTAGGTCTCTCTTGTACTTCTCTACAATTGAGTTCCCTAGTTCTTAGCAGTTGGGAAAGGGGTGGCAGCTGCAGAGTGGAATAGTAATAAAATCAAGCACATTGTGCTAAGAGCATACACGATACTCTCCTTGACATGCTGAATATTGTTCATGGGTCTTTTTGAGTCCAAACCTTCCTCCACCATTTAAGTTTCTTGCATCCCTTTATAGGTGCCTCTTCAGCTGATTCACTCGTCTCACATGGTTGTATTTTTGTCTTGGGGAAAAAAATAAAGTATAGATAAGCTATTGTGGGTTTGAGATACTTCAGGTCACTTGTTCGTTTCTATGCAAAGAGAACTTTTAGGAAGTGCAGAGGGGGGCAGAGATTTCTAAATGAACAGAATACCTGCCCCTAATTTTTTTCTTAGATGCAAATGTCTTAGTTTAAGCTGCTATGAGGATGATATAACCTAAATGCTTCCACACAAGCGCAGTTATCTGGAGCAGAAGGAGGTAAGAAAGAGAGAATATCAGGTTTTGTTAACAGAAAAAAAAGTTACTATGCAGGAATTCATCAAATATTAATAAGTTTTCCCATAGGGATGATTAGAAAGAAAATGAATCCCCCTATCAATTCCCAACGCAAGTGAATTAGAGAAAAATGCAGCCAAATAAGTAGAGGTACTTACCGCTCTCCCGAGGGAAGGTGATGTCTTAATAAGGTACCGTGCAAAATGTTTTGAGAGCGCCGGCTGAGAAGTGGTACAGATACGCGAAACGTTAGCATTTACTTTTATTAGTATGCTGACGCAAGTAGTATCAGTGCAGCCTCTGCTTTGCGTCCGAACGTGTCGCTCCGCGTGCTGGCCGTGGAGAGGGGAGCTGGGGCGCAGTTCTGCAGTCCACGCTCGCAGCCTCTGGGGCTGTTCTGCAGTGGGGGTGTGAAAGGTTCGTGTGTACCAAAGCTTAGGGGGCCTTTCTGTAGCAGGAGCGACTCGAAGGGCACGGAGGAACATGATCTCATTTAAGGCATGTGATTCTGAGGTGTTCAGGGTCCAGCATAATTTGGCCGGAAAGGCTAACTGCTAAACCAGCGGCCCTCGAGAGCGGCCAGAGCAGCGGGTGCAATGTTTCCTCCGGTCCGGTAAGAGGCGCTAGGGGCGAGTCCGGGGCCCGGGGCCACTCTCGCCGGCCGCTCGTCTCTTGGTTCCTCCCCCAGCCCTCCGCCGCGGGTGGGAGAGGGCGCAGCCAGCACGCGTGCGCGCTCCGTCTGTGCGGCTAGTCTGCGTGCGTGAGTGGGAGGCGGCAGGCCTCAGCCCCTGGCCTTCTTCGCTGAGTGTTCCAGCGCGACGTCTCCAGCTATGAACCGGTTTGGTACCCGGTTAATGGGAGCCACCGCGACCCCGCCGCCGCCGCCGCCGAAAGCCCGCAGCAATGAAAACCTGGACAAAATTGATATGTCTTTGGGTGAGGAGCCGAGTCGCACCGAGTTGGGGTGGGAGGAGGTGTGGGTGGAACCAAGTACCGCGGTTTGTGGGGGAAGGGGTGGTTGGCCGCAGTTGTCGATGGAGTTTTCTTACGGGTGGGCGGAACCAAGCGGGGGCCGGTGGGGACGGCGGAGCGCTTTCTGGCGTCAGGATCGAGCCCGGGGGCCTCGGGCGTCCCCTCGGCGGGGCTGTGTCTGAGGGGACGGGGGGCGCTTCGGGCCGGGAGGTTGGGAAGGCAGAGGAGTGCCGAACCTGTTTCCGCCCCCCCCCCAAAGGGGAGCCGCCACTCGCGGGTGACCCCGGCTCTTTGTGAAGAAAACTCCGCGGGTTTCACCTCAGGCTTGTGCGCGGTGGGCGTTATCGGGGGGCGAGGGCAAGGGTCGGACGGAGCCGTCCTTTCTGAGGAAGCTCTTCGAGAGCCCAGCGGGTTCGGTTAAATCCGTGGTTCCCGAGAAGGGCTGGTTGGGCGTTTTATGCGCCCGGGCCTGCGCCTGGCGCCGCACAGAAGCGTCAAGACGCCCCGAGAGTTGGCCATTTCTGACGGGCCCTAGACGGCCGGGCCACCGCGGGGCCGGGGCGCTTGACAGAAAGAAAAGATAGGAAGGACTTTGTGGGATGGTGGTGTATTAGGCGGTGCCTAGAAAAGCACATTCTCCTCATCCAGTCCTTCAAGCTAGCGATTAGAAAAAAACGAAGCGAAAACCGAAGGAGGGTTTACGTGGGTTGATGGGAAGCCAAGTAAAGCATAGGATCTAAGAGAGTGGGGTGGTTTGGTGACGATTAGGTAAAAAGCAGGGAGATTGGCGATTCAATTAAAAATTCAGACCTAACACCACTGAGGCACTAGTCTCTGTGTTTGGCTTGGTTGGTTTAAAAGTAATAACGTTTTTGTCGGGATTCAGGTTTTGGTATTAAATGTGGTTAGCTCTGCCTGAGGCCTACAATTTTTCGGATATTTGAAAAGTACCCGACTAGGGGATACAGAGGTGTAACTTTTCCGAGGACGATATTTTTCTTTTTTGTTGTGGTTTTTCTGCAAAGTTCGTAGTCAAAAGTCAAGAACTCTTGGTTTCTGTGTTTGTCTTAAGTTAGAACCCAAGATGTGAATTAAGCAGATCATCAGAAATCATAGGTTTGGCCTCAAGTCTTGCCTTACTGCTAGTCAGTAGTGACCTCTAAAGAAATGAGAAGTCTTTTGAATTAAAGCCAAGAAAAAATATAATAACGAATGTTTATTGAGTGCTTACTACTCGCCAAGCACTGGACTAAGCATTTTATATGTGTTAAATTATCCCGATAATAATCCTATGAGGTACTTACTCCTAATGATAAAGAGCATGCATGGAATCCCGAATCCCAGACTGTCTCAGTTCCAATCCTGCTTCTGCCACTTATGAGCCATTTGATCTTGGGCAAATTGCTTCTCAGTACCTCATCTGTAAAAAGGTGAGACACTACCTCAGACGGTTGCTGTAAGTATTAAATAAGTCAATAGGCATATGTAAACTGCTCAGAACAGTACCTGGTACACAGTAAGCACCATATTTACATATATACACGCACATACTGTATAAGCCGTTGTTGTTATTCCCATTTTACAAAACCTGAGGCATAGAGAAATTAAATAACTTGCCCACAGTCATACCGCAAGTAAGTGATGGAGTCAGGATTTCAGTCTGGTTCTAGAGCACCAAGCTCTAGATGTAGGAAGTGTTAACCATGTAGTGTCGTAAGCATTACATTTCTTAAGTTTCTAAGTTTTTTGTATGTATTTTGTTCAGTGATTAGGATGTTCAAATGAAGAAAACTGAGGGATAATTCTCTTTGAAGATAGAAATGAAGTGCAGTGGATAGCTAAAAGAGAGATTGGTCTCTCTTCTCCCTTACGAACCATACAGCATTCTGTCAGGTGCCCTTATTTTTTTTAGATGCCTTGTTTTGTTTTAGTGAGAATTTTACAGAGATGTGATGAAGAGATAGGTATTTTAGGCAATTATTATGCTTTGTGAATATCCCATTTTATCCAGTGTGCATAGGTTTTAGAATCTAATTTTTTGTTTTGTTTTTAATTGTGGTTCTATCAAGTTTATGTGAATATTCATATGGAATTATCTACCAAGGTTACCAATAGCTGGCCTCATTGTGGCTCAATTTCTTAATTTTTTTAAAAAAAACTTTCTTTCTTTGGCTGTGCCAGGTCTTAGTTGCGGCACGTGGGGTCTTCGTTGCTGTGTGCCAGATCTTTAGTTGCAGCATGCGGGAATCTTTTAGTTGCGGCATGCGGGCTCTTAGTTGCGGCGTGAAGGATCTAGTTCCCTGACCAAGGATGGAGCCTGGGTTCCCTGCATTGGGAATGCAGTCTTAACCGCTGGACCACCAGGGAAGTCCCTCAGTATCTTAGTTTGAAAATGGGTATTATAATAGTTATTTCATAGAATTATTGTGAGAATTGAATGAATACATGTTTTCAGAACAATCCTATTAGTACTCAGTTACTACTATTACTGTTATTGTTATCACATGTATACCCCTAGTTTTTTATAAAAGTAGTTCATAATGGATTTTTTCTTAAATTTCTGATACCCTGTCTTCTCCTCGATTAGGAGAAAGCCATTATCTTCTTTTAGATTGCAAGAATCCTCTCTGTCATGGTAGCTCCATTTAACTGAGGATTTAGATAATAAAATGTTTAAATAGAAAACATAATTTTATGTTTGATATGCTTTGCTACGTTTAATTTTTAGTTATGTTTATACTCTATAACGCTCTGTTTTTAAATCAGCCTGGTTAGTCAAAATTATACTCTGCCTTTTTTTATTTTGTGGTTCCCCAGACCAAGTTCATTTTTGGGGCGTACTCTAATGGCTTTGAGATCTCAGACTTCTGGTGAAGAATAAGTAGCACCCTGTTAGAGGAAAGTAGTATTTCAAAAGTGGTGTCTAACTATTCCCTTTCTGCTTACTGAGAATTTAACATGTTCATGGCTCTGATATTTGTGAAATCTTTGTATTTTGTAAAAAAATGTTTTTGAGTGTCTAACTTTGATGAACTTTTTTGTAGCTGAGGGATGGATCTCAAGGTAACAAACTACTTTGAAGGGATTTGAATTATTTTCTATGAATATTTTAAATGTAGTTTAGAGTCTTAGAGATTCGAGATTGGTGCACTGCAACGAAGAGTAGCCCCCACTTGCAGCAACTAGAGAAAGCCCGCAAGCAGCCACAAAGACTCACTGCAGACAAATAAATAAATAAATAAATAAATAAATTTTTAAAAAGATTAGAGGTTAGCGAGGTAGAGTAGTAATATATAAGAAAGGATCCTGTAATCTATATTTCCTTCTTTGACTTCAGAAAAGACTAGTTATATTGATATAGTTGTTAGATTATTTGTATTTAGAGTAGTTTGGAAAAAAAACAGCTGAGGTTAGTTTTTGTTAATTTTATTAAGAAGTTGTTGACGTTCAATTTATTTGGTTTATTTACTGTATTTTCAATCAGCAAAATTAATATTGGAGTTGGAACTTTGGAGAAAGTGTTTGGATATTCTTAAATGAGTATTTTTTGTCTTCTAGTAATCTCCTTTAAACAGATGTAAATAGGGATCTGGAGTACATTTAGTTTTCTGATCTTCACATTGTTCTGTTGTGGTATTAGAGCAATGTGATGTTTGTGAATTACCTTGGGATGGTCTGGAAGTGTTTGGGGAAATGATGAGACTTAGAGAGAACAGTGTAGAGGGAATTCCCTGGTGGTCCAGTGGTTAGGACTCCACGCTTCCACTGCAGAGGGCACGGGTTCGATCCCTGGTCATCGGGGAACTAAGATCCTACAGTCCTGCGTGCCACGCAGCACGGCCAAAAAAAAGAGAGAGAGAGAGAGAACAGTGTAGAAAGAAAAATAAGGTAACACTGAATTGCTTTGCTAAATGAGCAAAGAACCAACAGTATTTTCTTTTTGTACTATACCTTTATTATGGTACTTGTTTAATTTTTTGTTTACTATTTACATGTCTGTTTCCATCATTAATTTTAAACTTACTGAGAATAGGGATCATATTTTACTTTTGTTTGTTTCTGTTACAGCACAGCCTACCACATATATTCATTGCATATAGTATATACTCAATAAATATTTGCTGAATTGAGGTGAACTTAGAAATTTAGTCTTTGAATGATTTATTTTTTGACTGCCAATGGTTTTATTGAAAGGTGGTCATCTTTAAAAACTGGAGACTTATGTGATTATGGAAAGTAAGTATGAGTAATTTTTGTAAACAGGTTTTTGCTTATTTATATTTATTAGGGAAAGAAATACTGTGAATAACAGAAATCTTCATTAGTTGGTAGCTCTGCTTTGGGCTATTGACTTGAACTTTTCCTACAAAACCATTGTTCATTGCTCCAAATATATTGGCTGATTTGAGCTTTTATGTTCATATCATTATTATCCTCTTATCAAAGTGCTTTCAAAGTAGAAAAGAAGTTAGGGACGTAGGAAATCTATCAACTAGAAAATGAGACTGAGTAATTGAGTCATTAAGTTAAAATGAAGGTAATCATCACATTTCGTCTATCACAGATGATATCATCAAATTGAATCGAAAGGAAGGAAAGAAACAGAATATCCCAAGACTAAATAGAAGACTCCAGCAAAGTGGTGCCCGGCAATTCAGGATGAGAGTAAGATGGGGAATTCAACAGAATTCTGGTAAGTTTTGCAAGTAAGCTTTAATAAAGACCCGTTATTTGTGGGTTCATAGTATACTACCTTTGATACATACCTAAAGCGTGGAGGAAGTATATCAGTACCCTTTGTGATTTGTATTTTTCCTTCTCTCAGGGTTTTGTTTAATCTTACAATCTGGTAAAAGTTCAGGTTTCCTTAAATAGGTGATAACACTATTTCTTAAAGACATTAAGTCATTTTAAAGTAACCTCAGTATATAAAGTCTTTATTATGTTTAGGACTATAGATTTATAAAGGATCTTACATATCATGAAGTCTTAATCTCCTTCACAGTTAGAGGTTTGTCTGATGGATGACTATGTAACTCCAGCTTAAATATATTCAGTGAAAGAGCATACCACCTCACAACATAACTTATTCCATTACTGGAGACAGCACTGTTCACTAGAAAATTCTCTTAATTTGAATTAAATCATGCCTTCCTGTTAATTCTATAGAGTTATAGGAAACAGGTTTCTATATGAAAACCTTTTATAAATATGTGGAGACTACTATTCTGCATAGAAAATGACTTCTATATTATTTATCTTATCATCCAGGACCTTTAGGATTTGTTAAATCCTCCAGAGGTAACACAGAATTGAATGCTTTAGATATGGTCTAATGATCTTGGAACTCTACATATACAGTTATTTTTGGTAATCTAGAAGCTTATTTATTTACAACATTTTGTTCCAAAATGGACTTAAGGCAGTAACTGAATACTATTAATTATATGTGACTCATTACCTTTTTTAGCAGTTACATCAGCATTTTAGAATAAACATTTGTTCAGATTTTTAAAACTCTAGATCTTTTTTACATATGTGAAAAAATGTTTGATAAACTAATTCCTAAGTTGATTTTTATCCTATATGTTAAAAAACGTAGAAAATAATCTCCGATAGGTTGAACATAATTAATCCTATGTTTAACAGCTAATATGCCAGCATATCCTCAACATATGCCTGTAACTAAGATTAGACCCTGCAGAAGAATTTATTCTTCCCTAGTAATTTCTTGGATAGCTGAACCCAAGTAAGTAAATCTTGTAATAGGTATTTAGCTATAGAAAATTAATATTTAATTCCAGTGATTTATATTTAAAGGTTTCTTATAAATGTTACTCAACATACCATATTTTATATATGATTTGTTTTAGAATAATTTTAGAGTTCACAGAAGCCAGAAATATATTTATTTATGCTAATCGTTTGTTAAATACCTGATAAATGCTCTGAACTGACCAGGTTGTCAGGGTATGTAAAGGTGCACTCTTTTACTTCAAGGAATTTCTAGTAACAGAGATAAGGTAGAAAACATAGAGTTGAGAAATACCATAAGAGAAATTCTGATTGTACTACAGGATTTTAGATAGGGATTTTGTCCTAAGAAAATTGGTGGTGATTTAATGGATAAGGTGAAATAGGATCTGATTCATGAAGGATCAGGAAAGCTTTCCTTTTACAGGGGTTATAATCTGAGCCTTGAGCTAAATGATACCCAGCGGCAGCTTAGGATCTTCTGAGATTGAAATTGCGCTTGTATGTTCTCCACTTACATCTGTCAGGGCCTAAAATAGAAGAGCTGCTGCTGTCACTGAATGTTCAGAGAGGTATGGGATTTTCTTAAGCTCTAATTGGTTTGGAAAAGTTCAGATTTCCACGTTATAATGTCAGTGAAGATGTTAGCTTGAGGTAAGGGAATAAGTAGCACAGAGAGCCCTTAACAAATACTCAATTATTTATTTATTTATTTTAAAAAATTATTTATTTATTTATTTGGCTGCTCCGGTTCTTAGTTGCGGCACGCGGGATCTTCTTTGCCACGATCTTTAGTCGTGGCATGCGGGCTTGTAGTTGTGGCATGCGAGATCTAGTTTCCCTGACCAGGAGTCGAACCCAGGCCCCCTGCATTGGGAGTGTAGAGTTTTAACTGCTGGACCACCAGAGGAGTCCCTCAATAATTTATTTTTGACGGCTGAACAAATAAGTGAATAAAGTCTTCCTAATTCTGTACCTGAAATATAATTTAGTCATTCAATACATACTTGTACAAACAACCTAAATGTCTTTCAGGGATGGAATACTATACAACAGCAGTTCTCAAAGTGCTGTCCAGAGATCCTGGGGAATCCCCAAGACTCAAGGGGTTCACATGGTCAAAACTATTTTTATAATAATACTAAGACATTGTGTTTTCAGTCTTATTCTCTCATGAATGTACAGTGGACTTTCCAAAGTCTACACGACATGTGATAAATAAAACAGAGTGGAAGCAGAAGCAGAAATGAGAATCTAGCTATCTCTTATTAAGCCACACACTAAAGAGATTTGCAAAAATGCAAATCAATGCTACTCTTCCTATTAGATATTTTTGTTTGTTTAGGAATACAGTAGTTATTTTTCATTAAAAATGTTATTTGCCCTACATGTTGTGAGTTTATTGTTGTTTTAATAAAATAACAAATAGTTTTTAAATGTCTTAGTTTTCATTTGTAGTGTGGTAAATAGCAGTAAACATAAACCCTATATATCAGAAATACCAGAAACACAAACTCTTTGGGGTCCTCATTAATTTTTAAGAGTATAAAGAGGTCCTGAGACCAAAAAGTTTGAGAATGCTATTTCTTTTTGAGGTAGAAGAGACAGAGAAATAGTTGTATGCTGCTTTGAAAGGAGCCAGTAATATGATTGCATACACTCTGTGATATGATATTTCCCAGAAAATCCCTCAAATCTTCGTGTAAGTGATCAGACTACAGAAATTATTTAGGCAGCTTGATGTGTGTGTGAAAGAAATTCATGAAGGGATTGGGCTAACGATTCAAAGGAAAGATGAAAATTCCTGTGTCTAGTTTTAGTTGTTCTCAACATTGGTTGCATCTGTGGAGCTTTATAAATTAGACTGATGCTCTGGCTGCACTCCATTGCTACTGAACCAGAATCTGCAGAAGTAGGGCCTGGGTTTTTTTGTTTTTTTTTTTTTAAGCTCCATATGTCCTTCTGATACATGGCTAGTAGTGTTAAACTGCTGCTCTAGTGGAGCTGAAAATGTGAAAGGACCTTCATAGAGGTAGTAGTTGAAGTAATGAGAATGAAGGTACTCTAGAAAGACGAGAACTTTCTAAAGGGGCTATATGGATGAAAACCAAGAAAAGACTATTGCAAGAAACATGACAATGACAAGGTGAAAAATACAACCATTGCTAAAACTGAGATAGAGCTAGTGAAGTTTGTTCAAAGATAGAAAAGGAGGAAGGAGGAAGGGATGATCTAGGCTTGTTAGAAGGTAGAGGATAAGAAGCCACTGGAAAGAAAGAAAGAAAGATGGTAGAACGGGTGATGAGTATGGGAACAATGACTATAACAGTCAGAAATAGAAGGCACCCAGGAATAGAATTCTATCCCATACTTGTCTCCTTTTATTCTTGTTTTTTTTTTTTAATTTTATTGAAGTATAGTTGATTTACAATGTTGTGTTAATTGCTTCTGTACAGCAAAGTGACTCAGTTATAGATGTATAAATTCTTTTTCATATTCTTTCCATTATGGTTTATTATAAGATATTGAATATAGTTCCCTGTGCTATACAGTAGGACCTTGTTGTTTATCCATCCTATATGTATATACTAGTTTGTATCTGCTAATCCCAAACTCCCAATCCTTCCCTCTCCCTCCCCTTTTATTCTTGCTAATGAGATTTTCTCATGAGTCTTTCTCATCTACGCCTCAAACTTTGGTATAATAATGGATTCCTCCTCTCTTTAAACTTTCTCTTTGTTCTACTAATTCATTCATTCTTTTGGAATACGTTCAAATTTCTTTGTTCCTTTCCCAGTCCCTTATCATGTTGTGTTTGAGTGTTGCCATAGCATCTGAAATGGTTTCACTGCCTTCTCTCTCTTTTTTCCATTCAGTATAAGATACTGCTTCTAGACTGATATAATCTGATCATGAATTCGGTGACCCCCCCCCCAGTTCCCTTTCAAGTATAGTCTTTTTTTTTTTTTCATCTTTATTGGCGTATAATTGGTTTACAATGGTGTGTTAGTTTCTGCTTTATAACAAAGTGAATCAGCTATGCATATACATATATCCCCATATCTCTTCCCTCTTGCATCTCCCTCCCTCCCACCCTCCCTATCCCACCCCTTTACGTGGTCACAAAGCACCGAGCTGATCTCCCTGTGCTATGCGGCTGCTTCCCACTAGCTATCGGTTTTACATTTGGTAGTGTATATATGTCCATGCCACTCTCTCACTTTGTCCCAGCTTAACCTTCCCCCTCCCCGTGACCTCAAGTCCATTCTCTAGTAGGTCTGTGTCATTCCCATCCTGCCCCTAGGTTCTTCATGACCATTTTTTTTTTAGAGTCCATATATATGTGTTAGCATACAGTATTTGTTTTTCTCTTTCTGACTTACTTCACTCTGTATGACAGACTCTAGGTCCATCCACCTCACTACAAATAACTCAGTTTCGTTTCTTTTTATGGCTGAGTAATATTCCATTGTATACATGTGCCATATCTTCTTTATCCATTCATCTGTTGATGGACACTTAGGTTGCTTCCATGTCCTGGCTATTGTAAATAGAGCTGCAATGAACATTGTGGTACATGACTCTTTTTGAATTATGGTTTTTTCAGAGTATATGCCCAGTAGTGGGATTGCTGGGTCATATGGTAGTTCTATTTTTAGTTTTTTAAGGAACGTCCATACTGTTCTCCATAGTGGCTCTATCAATTTACATTCCCACCAACAGTGCAAGAGGGGTCCCTTTTCTCCACACCCTCTCCAGCATTTATTGTTTGTAGATTTTTTTGATGATAGCCATTCTGACTGGTGTGAGGTGATACCTCGTTGTAGTTTTCCATTCACTTCTTATCCTTTTCTCTAGACTGTCTCTCAAATCACTGTGGTTGCCCATGTCTTTGTACTTGTCACTTTATGCCTCTCTCCCTATTCACATCTTGCCTGTTTTGTAATACCTAGCTCAGAGCCTGCTTTTTCTGTCATAACTGTGTTTTTCTCTTTGGAAATGTACCATAGATTATATTCTGCCTTTTATTATTCTTTAATTTTTATATATAACAGTTTGGAAAATGTTCAATTTTTCGAGCCACACAAACTTGCACTTAGATCATGGCTCTGCCATTTTCTAACTGTGCCCTCTGGGTAGTCACTGTTCTTTGCCTCACTTTGCTCACTTGCAAAATTGAGATGTTAGCATCAATTTCATCAAGTGCTCATTTAAATTAAGGTACTCAGAACAGTGCCTAGCACAGTGGTAGCTGCTTCATTATTTAGTACAAATAAAAATAGCAAGTAGTTGTAGATTTAATTTGAATATACAGGTTTCCCCAACATGCTTAATCTTCGTTTGGTTGCAGTTCTAGAAGGGAATCACACATAGAGCAGCAATAATTTGATCCTAATATTTTAAAAAATTGTATCTTTATTGCTTTTTCGCTGATTATAAAAGTAATAAAATGAGCACCTTTAGTACTGAGGCAGAGCACCCAAAAAGGGAACAAATCTACAAGAACTCCCTACCACACTGAGTTGCCGTGCTGGTGGAATTCACTGGGAAGTGATCTATAGGGGTGATGCAGCTTTAATTCACTGGAGGATGAGCAGGGCCAGAATTAGAGTGATGCCTAGGACTAGATCTAGATAGATACCGAGGGCCTAAAATTTAAGGTGTCACTCATTCTCAGATTTTATGGCCTAGGCGCCTCTCTTGCCTCACCATAGTCTCAGCTTTCAGGGGAGGGATAGTGAGTGCCACTGGGTGTCCTGTGCCACAGGAACAAGCCTTGAGGTGCACACTGGAACTTGGAAGAAAAGCTCCTTCTTTTTCTAGAGTCCCTCCAGTGCCCTCTGCTGACAAAGCTTAACATCGTGCCAGCTGGTAAGAGAAATATTCCAGTAACAGAAGCGGGACAGTAAAGAGTGAATTGGGAGCTGAAAGGCAATAAATTGGTAAATGGTTCAACCATCATAACATAACAGGTTTTTCTAACTGTCTAGTTGAATTCTGGTTTCAAAGTAGGTGCACCACAGAAAAGCATTATGGAATTAGATAAATTCGACAGTGACATATACATGATTATGGCTTAAGAGATTCATCACACACAGTCCTGAGAAATCCTACAATAAACTATTTTAACTTTGTTTAGTTTGACTATGAAACAGGTTGGTAGACCTGTTACCACATTGCAGGTGTATAGTATTATACAGGATTCTATTCTAAAGACATTCCCCCCCAAATTAGAATTAAGATAAGCATGCCCAATATCACAATTGTTACTTAGCATAGTTCTCTGGAATTTCTGGCCATTGCATTAAGAAGTAAAAGAATTTGAGGTATAATTATTGGAAGGAAAAAGATAGTATCATTTGTGGGTAATATGATTATCACTCAGAAATCCCAAGAAAATAATTTGAAAGACTATTAGAACTAGTAAGTGAACTCAGTGGAATGGCTGATTAAAAGGTATTAATTAAAACCTCAGTAGCTTTCTGTAATCCCAGGAATGACAATATGAAGATTATTAATAGATAAGGGATCTTTTTTTGTGATTGACAACAAATGTATAAAATACTTAGTAATAAGCTTAATCAGAAATGTGCAGGACCCATGGGAGGAAAAGCTTGAAACTTTACGGAGCCAATTTAGTGACAAAAGAAGACTTGAATAATTGGAAAGACGTAACGTGTTCCTGAATATTGTAAAATATCAATTCTTGATAAATTAATTATAAATTTAAAGTAATTCTTCTATCAAAGCATCAAAGGAAACTAGAACTTGACCCTAGAAAACTGATTTATGAACATGATAGTTTGTGAATGGAAGAATACAAATAGTCAAAAAACCCGTGGAAAGTGTTCATTATTACTAGTAAACTACCAAATACAAGTTGTTGTTTTTTTATCTCAAACGCTAAGTGATAAAGATTAAAAAGAATAATATTCAAAATTGTCAATGATACGGAAAAAGTGGCACCCTTATGTTCCTGGCAATATAAGTAAATATAGTCGTTCTGGAGGGGATTTTTTACAATATGGATCAAAATCCTCTAGAATTTGCTTTACTCTTTGATACAGCATTTTGATCTTTGGAAATTTATATATTGAGGAAATATCATGGATGTGTATAAAAATGTTATCTGTAGTGTTATTGCAATGTTATTTATAATAGTGTAACATTAGAAGTAACTAAAATGATTAGTATGAATATTAAAGACATAGGATTAATATTCACAATACAGTGTTAATGTAGACTACAAAGTAGTATATGGAGTAGTGAAATATGGTTGCTGGAAGATTGACTCAGTCCATTTTCTGGGCACATGGTACTACAAAATTGTGAATTACCTCATGCTATAGTCTTTTGAGTTGCTTAAAAACAGTTGAAACTACAAGTGTTAATTTGAAATGTATGTATACAAGTAAAAGACTACAAAAATATAAAATGTTAGTAGTTGTTGTCTCTAAGTGGTGGGCTAATGGTGGTGGCTTTTATATTCTTATTTGTACTTTATATGTTTTTAAGATTTCTGTACTGAGCACGTTTACTTTTTCATAATTAGAAAATAAGTATTTAAATAGGTAAGATACATAATGGAAAAGCAAAGTCAGTAATGTCATATGCCTCAGAGATTAAAATATATATCCATTGGAGTTTACTGCAGACTTTAGCAAAAGCAGTTTGAATATAATAAGACTGAAAACAAAGAAGCCAGATTGCAACATCGTAAGGAAATAGGAGATGAGATAGTGAGTCCACTCTGGATCAGTGCCATCCAACAAATAAAGTGTGAGCCACATATTAATAATATATTTTACTTAATCCAGTACACCTAAAATATCATTCTAACATATGATTAATATAAAATTATTAATGAAATATTATACATTCTTTTGTTACATCTCAATTCAGACTAGTCATATTTCAAGTACTCAATAACCACATGTGGTTAGTGGCTACCATGCTGCACAGGGAAAGTTGAGACTGTTCTGTTTGTTGAGAAAGTAATGCCAAAGAGAGGATAGCTGGGGGGAAATGTGAGAATCCTCTAGTCCTTTGCAGTCCATTACAGCAGCAGAACCCTTTCCAATGCAGCTTATTGTCTCTTTAAAAATGAAATATTTTATGTAATTTTAAAGAAGTGTATATAAATAGTAATATAATAATAACATAAGAAATATTATATGAATAATAATAAATGAAAAAAACTCTCATATCCTCCACCCTACTTAAGAAATAGAATATCCTGTGAACTGTGTGCCACTCACTTGCAGTCTTAGACTGATTTTTTTTTTCCTCCTCTCCTACAGGTTTTGGGAAGAATAGTCTGAGCCATAGAGGAAGAGTGATGCCTGGAAAGAGACGTCCTTATGGAGTTATCACTGGCCTTGCAGCTAGGAAAGCAACTGGAATTCGAAAAGGAATTAGTCCTATGAATCGACCACCTCTAAGTGACAAGGTAGGTTGATGGCTAATCCTGAGTCGGAAACTCTTTTCCTTACAAATGAATCTGTGTTCAAAACAGAAACAGACTCAAGAGACAAAGAAAACAAACTTACAGTTACCAAAGGGGATAGGAAGTGGGGAGGGATAAATTAGGAGTATGGGATTGACTAACTACTATACGTAAAATAGATAAGCAACAAGGATTTACTGTATTATCACGGAAGTATATTCAGCATCTTGTAATAACCTATAATGGAAAATAATCTGAAATATATATATATTTATGACTGAATCACTTTGCTCTACACCTGAAATGAACACAATATGTAAATCAACCATACTTCAGTTAAAAAAAAAGAAACCCTTTTCCTTTATTCGTACTAATATTTCTGTGAATGAGCTTGAGAGAGCATTTTATTTGAATATTTTGGGTTTTTTTAATATAGTACTTTGGGGCTTATATAAAAAATTCAGCAATTAAATAAAAATTATTGTCATTCATGAAGAATACCTAAATTTCCACATTCTCAAATATAAAATTTTTTTACAGGTTCTTGACTTTACCTGTATGTGTGTGTGTGTGTGTACAGTTTTTAACGGGATAGTGTGTGTCTGTAGTTTTTAACAGGTTATTGACATAATTTTATACTATAAAATTCATTTGTTTTAAGTGTACAATTCAGTGAATTTTAGAAAATTATATTATAGAGTTGAACAATCATCACAATAATTAATTTTAGAACATTTCTATCACTCTAATAAGAAATCTCAAGTCCATTCACAGTCATACCCTGTGATATGCCCCAGGCAACCACTAATCTACTTGCTGTAGATATTTTATAAATTTGCCTTTCTGGCATATTTCATATACAGGCATACCTTGTTTTATTGTACTTCACTTTATTGTGCTTCACAGATACTGCGTCTTTTTACAAATTGAAGATTTTTGGCAACCCTGCACTGAGCAAGTCTGTTGGTGCCGTTGTTCCAACAACATTTGCTCACTTTGTGTCTCTGTGTCACATTTTGGTAATTCTCGCAATATTTCAAACTCTTTCATTATTATATTTGTTATGGTGATCAGTGATCTATGATGGTACTATTGCAAAAAGATCACAACTCGCTGAAGGCTGAGATGATGGGTAGCATTTTTTTAGCAATAAAGTATTTTTAGATTAAGGTATGTACGCTGTTTTTTTAGGCATAATGCTGTGACACACTTAATAGACTACAGTATAGCGTAAATATAAATTTTTATATGTAGTGGGAAACCAAAAATTCATGTGACTCACTTTATTGTGATATTTGCTTTGTTGCAGTGGTCTGGAACCAAATCCCCAGTAACTCCGAGGTATGCCTGTAAATGGAATCATACAGTAGTATGTGGGCTGGCATTTAGCCATAATACTTCTGAGGTTCATGTTGTAGCATGTCTCAGTACTTCATCTCTTTTTATTAGTGAATAATATTTCATCGTATGGATATTTTGTTTACCCATTCACCAGTTGATGGAGGACATTTTGGTTTTTTCCACTTTTTTGGGTATTGTGAATATGTTGCTGTGAACATTGCCTGTAAGTGTGTATGGACACAGGTTTTCATTTCTCTTGGGTGGATACCTATCTCCCCTAGTTGATATTTTTAATTAGAGTTACAATTATTTACCCACCATAAATTAACTACTTTTCAAATCTTAACTGAATTTTTAATTACATCTCAATGAGTAATTTTTGAATTGGCTGTATAAAACATTACTTAAAATAGTTTCACAAATGGTTTTTCTTTAACTTCTTATGTTTAGTAAGGAATTCCACCAAGGAATTTAATGTTCCACCCTGCTGTTTTTTAACCCCTTTCGTTTCTCTGATTATGAAAGTGATATGTATTTTAATACAAAAATTCAGGACATTCATTTCTTAAATTATCTCAAGTATCTGTATTCTGGTTAACCACAACTGTCTTCACCCCTTAACTTTTCAATTCTGCTATCACCAGCAGCTATTCTCTAAAACTTTATTACAGAACTTGCTCCAGTAAAAATTTTAAGTTACCACATGTGGTAGTCTTTTGAGTTGTTTAAAAATAGTGAAAATTGAAAGAGAATGTGCTGAGTGGTAAGATCCTTTTATTCGAAGTTTGAATGATTTTGGAAAAGGTATGGTTTGAAATTTGCTGTTTCTTAAGAACTTTTCTCTCAACCTGAATACAGATTAATGTCTCAACAGAATCGACTGTGGTACTTGTGAAGCAGATCATTTTCTAGCAGTTTAGAAAATTTCTTTTTACATATAAGTAACTTACACCATCCTTTTCTATTCATTAAACAAATTACCTTACTTGTCCTTGAATTGCTGCATATACTTAGAAATTTTATACCTTAAAAAAAAGTCCTTTTTTTTTTTTTTTTTTTTTTTTACTGTGAATCTGTTTGGTTTATTTGGTAACACTCTTGCCACCACTTTTCCCTGCTGTTGTTTTTGGAGTGTGTGGATGGAGCTTCCCAAAACAGGCTTCTTTGTGTCTCTAAGTAGGGGATGCTGTGGCCCAAAATAGGAAAAGTTTCACTGGCTGAGCCACTGATGTATCAGGGTCCCCCTTCCCACTGTCTCCTGGCCACCTGGTATCTGTCAGTAGGGGAGGGGAATCTCTTCCTGGGCTGGGCAGTTTAAGGTGGGGCAGAGGGGACATGTCCTAGCTGGTGGTGCCTAGCGGCCAGGTGTCTTGCATGTAGATGGGGAGTCTCAAGTATGTGGGGATAAAGAACACTTTGTGGGACAGGTATTTCTTTGGCAGAATTGCCCTGGCTACTACCAGCCAACTACTTAGTGTCCCTGGGTGAGGGGAGGGGAGTGTCAGTCCTGTGAGAAAAGAGAGCACTTCCCTTCACCACTTACTGTTATCAGGGGTCCTAATTGATACCACCTGCTGGTGCTGCTGGGCTCACCTGGTGTTGTCAGCAGGACTTCCATTCCTTCCAGGGAGGAATGAGCCTATTTGGGCTGTCTTTTGCTAGTTTGGGATCCAGGAAATACTGGGCCACTCTCTTCTGTAGGGTGGGGGAGTGTAAGAAGCACTGTCACTATGTTGTTATTCTAATTACAAGGTCCATTCTCCAGGAAGTAGAGCTTAATTGCCCTCCCTAGGAGTATGAGCTACACTTACTAATTACTTTTAAGGAACAGGGTATGCAAAGAGAAAAATGGTTGATTTTGTAGTGGAGAAACCTGTCCAACACTACCTTTATCAAGGACCACGGTGGCGCCCAGGCCTCCGGGTTCTGGGACAGCAGCTGCTGGGGTGCCACCTCTGACTCCAGAGCAGGTGGAGGCTGCCAGCTCCACCACGGTTGCTGTTCTCCAGAGGGAGGATGCTGCCCGCAGCCCTGCAGGCCCCAGTTCCCGTGTGCCAGGAGCTGTCCAGGCTCCCCCCAGTGAGTCTCTGCACTGCGGTCTTCCAGCTTTTTACATATAAGCAACTTACACCATCCTTTTCTATTCATTAAACAAATTACCTTACTTGTCCTTGAATTGCTGCATATACTTAGAAATTTTATACCTTAAAAAAAAGTCCTGACCACAGTTAGACTTTCTGTTACGTTTTCTCTTCCTTTCCACAGTTTATATGAATTAGTGAGATTTTATTTCAATACAAATGTACATTTTCTTACCTATGAAGTGAATTACTAAGTGGGAAAGATAGCATACTCATTTACATTACTAGTATTTACTGAGAGAGCAAATGGCTGTGCCTGGAGGGGAATGGTTGTCTCTAAGAATGAATTTTCTTTTGTTTAGAGAAAGTCAGCTTAAAATATCTGCCAAGTAAAAGTTCGTAAGGGATTCTTCTACTGGAATATATAACCTTGTCAATGTCAATACTGTAACTTTTCTATTTTAGGTTCACAATTTCCTAAAACTGAGGGTATGTTATGTTTTGTAGAACTTTTAACTTGACTAATAATACTAAACCATTTAGTACTTCTGTGAACTTAAAAAATTTTTGTTGTTGCTGCATATATAGCAGTTATCTTCTGCTAATGGGTAGTTTTGATCTTTTGTCTGATTTTGACAGTTTATAAATACCTTATCTTCATACTATGGAATTCTGTTCAGCAATAAAAAAGGAATAAATGTTAATGCGCAAGACAGTGTGGATACATCTCAAAACATCATGCTAAGCAAAAGAACACAAACACAAAACACTATGTACTATGATTCTGTTTATTTGAAATTGTAGAGAAGGCTAAACTATAGTGACAGATCAGTCATTTCCTGGGGTTAGAGTCAGGTGGGGGAAGGAAATTGACTGCAAGGGGGCACAGGGAAACTTTTAAGTGTGAGGGTACTGTTTTATATCTTGATTATGATATGGTTACATGATTACTTGTAATTACCCAACTTCATAAACTATACACTTAAAATTTTATTGTATGTAAATATTACTTTACTAAAATAGCATTAAAAATAAACTACCTTAATTTCTTTCCTTCAAGGAATAATTTTTTATCTCAAAATTCTGTAAGAAAAGCTTATCCTTAGATATTTTTTGTAAACACTTTTATACACATGTAACCTTAGATTCATGGAACACAAATTCCCCATATATTAATGAATTGTTAAAGTTCTTGCCCATGTATTCATCATGTAACTCATGTTGACTGAATACTCAGTATGTCCTAGACGCAAGGGATTCTGCAGTAACTCAATAGAAAATCCCTGTCTTCATGGAGAACTCAAATAAATATTAAATAATTTATCACACAAATAACTATGTGATTATAATATGGCAGGTATTTTGAAGGAAAACAATGTGACAGTAGCATCATAGAAGGAACTTCTACATTTACCTATAAAATGAGCCTTGGTATTTTTATTAAAGACAAAATACAAAGCTCGGAATGGGCCATCATTAGTCTGATTTCATAGCATTTCTTCCGTACTCTTAATATTCTTTATTCCTCCATTTACTTCTTTTCCAAACGTTCATGAAAATGAAGACTATTGTAATTTTTGTGGGTTTTAGTCAATGGATATTTATGGGATACTTCTCATATTCTTTTTTTTTAAATTTTTATTGGAGTATAGTTGCTTTACAATGTTGTGTTAGTTTCTGCTGTACAATAAAGTGAATCAGTTACAGGTATACATATCTCCACTGTTTTTTAGATTTCCTTCCCGTTTAGGTCACCACAGATCATTGAGTAGAGGTCCCTGTGCTAAACAGTAGGTTCTCATTAGTTATCTATTTTATACTTAGTGGTGTATATATGTCAATCCCAATCTCCCAGTTCGTCCCATTCCCCCCTTCCCCTCCTTGGTAACCATAAGTTTGTTCTCTACATCTGTGACTCTATTTCTGCTTTGCCGATAAGTTCATCTGTACCATTCTTCTAGATTCCACATATAAGGAATATTATACGATGTTTGTTTTTCTCTTTCTGACTCACTTCACTCTGTATGACAGTCTCTGGGTCTATCCATGTCTCTGCAAATGGCACTATTTTGTTCCATTTAATGGCTGAGTAATATTCTATTGTATATATATATACCACATCTTCTTTATCCATTCCTCTGTCAATGGACATTTAGGTGCTTCCATGTCCTGGCTATTGTAAATAGAGCTGCAGTGAACATTGTGGTACATGACTCTTTTTGAATTATGGTTTTCTCAGGGTATATACCCGGTAGTGGGATTGCTGGGTCGTATGGTAGTTCTATTTTTCGTTTTTTAAGGAACCTCCATACTGTTCTCCATAGTGGCTGTATCAATTTACATTCCCACCAACAGTGCAGGAGGGTTCCCTTTTCTCCACACCCTCTCCAGCATTTATTGTGTGTAGATTTTTTGATGATGGCCATTCTGACTGGTGTGAGGTGATACCTCATTGTAGTTTTGATTTGCATTTCTCTAATAATTTGTGATGTTGAGCATCTTTTCATGTGCTTTTTGGCCATCTGTATGTCTTCTTTGGAGAATGTCTATTTAGATCTTCCCCCCATTTATTGATTGGGTTATTTTTTTGATATTGAGCTGCATGAGCTGTTCGTGTATTTTGGAGATTAATCCCTTGTCAGATTCTCAAAATATAAGAGAATCCAGATTAAATAAAAGATATAGTCCATATTGTCAGAGACTTTAGAAGTCTTCATGGGAAATATGGAAACCTGAATTAGGCTTTAATGATGGACTGAATTTATATATGTAGAGAGAGAAAAAGTGGACATTTCATGTGCTTATTTTCTATGACATTGAATTTTCTTAATTCTTGTTTTTCTACTCAGACTTTTTTGCTATCACAACCTCCCTTTTTCCTTCTCACACATTTGTTTTGGATCTTGGCTCTCTTATCTCTTCACTTGATATCAAAATCATATTTATATAAAAGATTCCCTAATTTACATTTCTGGCTCTCTACAGGGTTCTTCTCTTGAGCTCCAGAACCATGTTTCCTCATCACCTGTGCATCCCTCAGAATACCTCAAACTGAACATAACCAAAATAGAAAAAAATTCATTCTTCTGTTTGAATTCTTCTTTTGTTGCAAGTATTTTAAGTATAATGTAGTTATCTTTTTCGTCACTTAGACAGGAAATATTCAAGTTGTTTTAGCACAACCTGTACATCTAAGCAGTGGTCAGTCCCTGTCCATTCTGCCTCAGAAATGTTTATTGTAGTAGGGTATAGAGCAAAAAGCAATCTAATTAACATAGTTTCTTGCCTTCTGAAAGAATATAGAGCGATATTTTCCAGCGTTAAAAAGGAAGGCAAACCTTCTGAGACAAAATGAAGTACAGAGAAAACCAGTTGCAGCTCTCAAGAGACCTAACCAGTTAAATAGAAAGTAAGTACTCAAATATAAGACAATGTTATGTTATACATCATAAATAAAGATGGACTTCTTGCACTGAGAGTTCAAAGGAATGAATTTGCAGTGGTGTTTGTAGGTATCTGGTCATTTTCAAGACAGATATTTGGGATATCTGTTTGAAAATCCAATATGGAAGTATTCAGCAATAGCTTGCTTATCTCTTAGAACCAGTGTTATTGATGAATTTAACTGATTGTAAACCTTTTAAAAAAGCATAACTCTGTGTCTTTCTCTCTCGACATATAGAGTAAAATTGCAAAAGGTGATCGTTTTGGTAAAAACACCTCTTCCAGAATTATTCAAAATTGAGAATTCTGAAAGCTGAATTTGTTATATAGTCTCAATGGCTCTTAATAAAACAGTGTATGTTATTTGTGGGAAAAGCAAACCTGAAAGAATTTTGCATGAATGCTTCGTAAGCTGAAATTATTTTTCTTTTAATTTAAAAAAGATATAACAGCGCTTCCCTGGTGGCTCAGTGGTTAAGACTCCACGCTGTCAATGCAGGGGACCCGGGTTTGATCCCTGGTCAGGGAACTAGATCCCATATGCATGCCGCAACTAAGAGTTTGCATGCCACAACTAAGGAGCCCGCCTGCTGCAACTAAGGAGCCCACCTGCTGCAACTAAGACCTGGCACAACCAAATAAATAAATTTAAAAAAAGTATAACAAAACTTAAAAATTGTGGCCTATCGTTATGGTATTCTGTTCTCTGTAAGGATAAAGTAATTGACAGGCTGTGAAGTTTTCTTATTATTTCAGTTACAAATGCCTTTTATTCATCTTTTATAGAAGATAATTCAAAGCAAAAAAACCCTGAAATGAAGTTTTTGTATAAGTGGAATGGCTACAATTGCAGCTTTATTCAACTATCATCTCTTTTTCTTTTGGGAATTATTTGGGAGTACTTTTTTGGAAAAGGGAAACTTCTCAAATAAGAGCTTGTCAATTACATGAGCCATTAATGAGCGCATGTTAATTGGGCTGGCAGAGAAATTTTGCATTTGAGCCTCTATAAGATTGTAGGTAAGATTAGGTGACCTGTTAAACATTTATTTTTAAAAATAAATAAGTAGACAGAAATGAAAATTTGTTTTCTCATGTTTTACCAACTTTCTATAGAAACCAGAAAGGAATTGGTGAAAGTCAAGTCAAACATATAATTAAGATTACAATGTTCTAAGCAGGAGAGAGCAAACAGTGGAATAGTGTAAGGTTCTGTGTGATTTATATTAATATATGAAGGTTTCTGAGTGAAGGAGAGAAAATTGGAGAAGATGTTATATTTCAAGATTTTCTCTTCATTTTTAGTTTTCAGCAGTTTGACCATGATGTGCCTAGGTGTGCTTTTCTTTGTACTAATCCTGTTAATAAATCTGTGCATTTATGTCTTTTACCAAATTTAGAAAGTAGCATTAAAAATGTTATTTCAGTGTCTTCAGAAGAGACCTTATATGTCAGAATATTAAACAGTTGAATATTTGTAAGATAAATTAGGTCAGAATTAACCACATTGTTATGTAGTCTGCTACAGAGGGAGGTATTTGTAAATCAGATCTCAATAGCTTCATGTAAACAAGGGTATAATTCAGAGTCTTTGTGTTTAGTGTACCTCAGATTTTCATCCTATGAATTTAAATATTTTTGCTTATCTTTTCAAGATGTTTGAAAGTTGTTAAGTGGCCCACACTATTCATGGTGTATGTGTTTTTGTTGCAGAAATAACATTCCAGCCAATTTTACCAGGAGTGGAAATAAATTAAGTCATCAGAAAGACACTCGTCAGGCAACTTTTCTTTTCAGGAGAGGCCTGAAGGTATAAAAAACCCTTGGTAGTGTTTTCTTTTTACCCAAACAAAGGATCCTGAACATCCACCTTTAGTAATCCTCTATCATAGACATGGCCCATGATTGAGGTAGGGTTTGGGTTTAGAATATGGAGAACATGACATTAGATTAATTCCTTTTTTTGTTTTCTATTTTCTCTTTTGTTGTCCTCAGTGGCAGTGTCTTATAAGAATTTAACATGTTATTTAGGAATAAACTTGTTTTTACTGCTAGTTCTGATACAGGAACCCGAACAAAGAGGTGTTGTCAGAATAGGCACATGCCCCTCTCCTGCATTCACACACCACACTGGGTTATAAAGTTACAGAGCAGGGTAGCTCTTTGGATTCAAATCCTCTGCTTTCTATGGGATCTACTGCTTTTTTTTTCCCTTCAGGTTCAGGCCCAGTTGAACTCAGAACAACTGCTAGACGATGTAGTAGCAAAGAGAACTCGTCAGTAAGTTTCAATTTGTTTTTCAAGATGTCATTTCAAAACTCCCAGAATAGTAGTGACCCAAATTACTTTGTACCCAAGTCTAAAAGAAATTAAATGAGAAGTGAATTAACCATTGAGCCTGAAATAAATAAATCCTATGTTGTTTTTGTTGTTTTTTCCCCAAAAACCTTTTTCATTTTCACATGTCAGTGTTACAACTTTTAGCACCAAATACATTACTCTGTATTTTAAATTTTTTCTTGCCCTGTTTATTCCTTTTTAATGAAATAGCTCTTTATTTTCTTATAACTACTTTCATACAAATGAACCAATTCAGGGAATAAATAGAAGAAAATCCAGTAGCGCTTTTAGAAAATTTATAGATTTTTAAAAACAATAGGATGTTATCTTTTCACATATTGTGTTTTTCTCCTTACCCCATGAAGGATTTTTTCAAGAATGTATTTTTGTCTGTTAGAATTGCACTCCCCAAGTGTGAGTTGTAATACTCCATCAATATAATCAGGTTTTAAAATTAAATCATTTAAAATTATGGCTACTTCTGTGAAAACAAAGCATATAAAACATGATCATGGTCCAGATATGATGCCATCTATAATGGGCATGATTTTGAGCAATTGGCGTGTCAGAAAGGCAACTATTTAAACTTGACGCTGGCAATATTCTTTTGCACAGGAGTCAGGCATTGGAAACCAAAAGGAAGGAAATAATAATCATGACCTATTTGCTTCTGCAATAAACAGTATTTACATAATTGTAATAATGTAAATGCGGCTTATTTGTTTTGAACTTTAAGAATCAATCTATAGAACAAAGCACAAAATACTTAATTTGGTAACAGTGTGATATAAATGTCAGATTTTGGCCAACATAAATCTAAAAGTAAAGCTGATAAAAAGTGAGAGGTACAAAATGGGTGAAGAGGTGGAGGGAAGGAATTAGAGATGCTACTGTCCTTTTATACAAAGTGGGTAGGGGATAATGTCAAGAGACACTACTAAAAAAAGAGATTTTAGTATATTTAAAGTTATAATGGAAGTAAAATAGTGATATAGCCATCAAAACGTTTAGAGGTAGGAAGAGAAACTAGAGGATAGTGTAATGAGCTGAATCCTTACCATAGCAAGATAGTATTACATACGCATTTTGTTTAGTGAACTGGAGGTAACTAACTAGCAAGCAGGAAAAACAGGAAAGGTTAAAAGTGCTGCCTCTGGGGAGCAGAAAGGGAGAATAGTGGGGTAAAGGACTGTTGTTTCTTATTAGAAGCCTTTCTGTATTATTTGATTTTTTTATGTGCATATATTTGTTACACTGAAAAATATTTAATAAATTCAGGTGTCTAGTTCTTACACTCAAGATGCTGATTAATTATATCATGGTGGGGCCCAGGTGTCTGTATTTCCTAAAAAACTAAGAAAAAGTAATGGCTACTTTAAAATGTATGTTTTAATGTGGAATACACTATAGGATTCATAAACTGTCATTTTAATGAAATTTTTGGTTTTTTGAAACTAGATGGCGGACTTCCACCACAAATGGAGGAATTTTGACTGTATCCATTGATAATCCAGGAGCAGTGCAGTGCCCAGTGTAAGTCTTTTTTTTATTTTGCGAAAACTATAACTTCTCTATATAAGATAATAAAAAAATATTTGACTTCTCTTCAGAGTATGATGTTCACGTTAGGATAAACTGAGACAGGGTAAAAGTAATACTTGTGGTATAAAGTGGAAATAGTATAATATACAATAAAAGGTAGGGGATTACCTGGTGGTCCAGAGGTTAGGGCTCAGCAGGGGCTTTCACTGCTGAGGCCCAGGTCAGGTGGAGAACTAAGATCCCTCAAGCTGCACAGCATGGCCAAAAAAAAAAAAACAAACAAAAAAATCAAAAATAACAAAAAAAAGTTAAAAGTAAAAGCTCCCTGATTCCTGGTTCTACAGCTCCAAAGTAACCACTTTTAACAATTTCATATATTTATTTAAAATATGTGGTGCCCATATAACATACTATGTACATCTATTTCTTGTGTATAATCATAAATGAGAATACCATGCATACTTGCTCCCTTCTCCCCCTCCCCCCAGTATGCTTTGGACTTCTTTACTTTTCATTACATACAGATCTACCTTCTTTTTAAAGGCTTCATAATGTATTCTTTTATCTAGATGACCTTAATTTAGTTAACCATTCCGTTATATTTATTGCATTATAAACTTTCTAGGTTGAAGCTGGAAGTGATGTTGCCTAGGGGATGGGGGGTGAACTGAACCCCGATTTGACAGGCAAGATGTGAGACTTAAAGCACAGGGCCAGAGGTCAAGGATGCATTTCAAGAAAGTTCTAAAACCATATCATCAAATTCAACCTGATAGTTGACCTAGCCATAGACCAGACCATAACTGGCACTCTTAAATTTTTCCCATCAAAAAGTATCAGGAATGAAAATCTAAGCTCTATACTTGAAATTTAAAGAAAGTCCTGTATCAGCCAGTAGTCTAGCAGATTGGCTAGTTTCTTGGAAATTCATGCAGACGTACTCAGTCTTCTAACACAGCAGAGGAAAATATCTCTGTGTTGATATTTTTCACATTATGTATGTGGCCCATTAGTAGGTTATGAAATCAGTTCTGTGAGATGTGATGAACATTTTAAAAAGAAAATAAAATAATAAAAAATTTTTTCAACTTTCTAGGTTTACGGAGTTTTGTTTTTAACTATCTAACCATTTTAATGATTGAAATGAAAACCTAGGATGATTCTCTAAGATTTTAGAGGTTGCTTTATTTTAGTAGAAGATCAAGCCTTGGAAATCACCAATCCTTCCAAATTGTTGAAAAGTTAGTAGTTCTACTTACAGAGGTATTCTGTGAGCGATTTATAAATCTTAGTCTCTAGATTAGTCAGTCAAGAACCAAGTATTTTTTTGAATTCAGCAAGGTTGCAGGATACAAGATTAATATACAGAAATCTGTTGTGTTTCTATACACTATAATGAAAATCAGAAAGAGAAAGTTAAAGAAAAAAAAATTCCCATTTAAAATTGCATTTAAAAAATACCTAGGAATAAACTTAACCAAGGAGGTGAAGGACCTATATGCTGAAAACTATAAAATGTTGATGAAGGAAATTGAAGATTATTCAAAGAAATGGAAAGATAATCCCATGCTCTTGGATTGGAAGAATTAATATTATTAAAATGACCATATTAGCGAAAGCAATCTACAGGTTTAATGCAATCCCTATCAAAATACCCAGGACATTTTCCACAGAACTAAAACAAACAATCTTAAAATTTATATAGAACCCCGAAAGACCCCAAATTACCAAAGCAACTTCTGAGGAAAAAAGAACAAAGCTGGAGGTATGACCCTACCAGACTTCAGACTATACTACAATACTACAATAGTCAAAACAGCATGATATTGGCACAAAAAAGGCCACATAGATCAATGGGTCAGAATAGAGAGAAATAAAAGCCATGTACGTATGGTCCATTAATCTATGACAAAGGAGGTAAGAATGTGCAATGGAGAAAAGACAGTCTCTTCAACAAGTGGTGCTGGGAAAACTGGACAGCCACATGTAAAACAATGAAATTAGAACATTCCCTCACACCATATACAAAAATAAACTCATAATGGTCTAAAGACCTAAATGTAAGACATGAAACAATAAAACTCCTAGAAGAGAAAAAAGGCGAAACACCCTGACATAAATCATAGCAGTATTTTCTTGCATCAGTCTCCCAAGCCAAAAGAAATAAGAACAAAAGTAAACAAATGGGACCTAATTAAACTTTTGCACAGCAAAGGAAACCATAAATAAGATGAAAAGACAACCCTCAGAATGGGAGAAAATATTTGCAAACAAAGCAACTGACAAAGGATTAATGTCCAAAATACACAAGCAGCTCATGCAGCTCAATATCAAAAAAACAACCCAATCCAAAAATGGCCAGAAGACCTAAATAGACATTTCTCCAAAGAAGATAAACAGATTGCCAACAAACACATGAAAGGATGCTCAAGATCACTAATCATTAGAGAAATGCAAATCAAAACTACAATGAGGTATCACCTCACACCAGTCAGAATGGCCATCATCAAAAAATCTACAAACAGTGAATGCTGGAGAGGGTGTGGAGAAAAGGAAACCCTCTTACACTGTTGGTGGGAATGTAAATTGTTACAGCCACTATGGAGAACAGTATGGAGGTTCCTTAAAAAACTAAAAATAGAACTACCATATGACCCAGCAATCCCACTACTGGGCATATACCCTGAGAAAACCATAATTCAAAAAGAGTCATGTACCACAATGTTCATTGCAGCTCTATTTACAATAGCCGGGACATGGAAGCCACCTAAGTGTCCATCGACAGATGAATGGATACAGAAGATGTGGCACATACATACAGTGGAATATTACTGAGCCATAAAAAGAAACGAAATTGAGTTATTTGTAGTGAGGTGGTTGGACCTAGAGACTGTCATACAGAGTAAAGTAAGTCAGAAAGAGAAAAACAAATACCATATGATAACACATATATATGGAATCTTAAAAAAAAAAAAAAGTGGTTCTGAAGAACCTAGGGGCAGGACAGGAGTAAAGATGCAGACCTAGAGAATGGACTGGAGAACACGGGGAGGGGGAAGGGTAAGCTGGGATGAAGTGAGAGAGTGGCATGGACATATATACACTACCAAATGTAAAATAGATGACTAGTGGGAAGCAGCCACATAGCACAGGGAGATCAGCTCGGTGCTTTGTGTCCACCCAGAGGGGTGGGATAGGGAGGCTGGGAGGGAGACACAAGAGGGAGGAGATAAGGGGATATATGTATATGTATAGCTGATTCACTTTGTTATAAAGCAGAAACTAACACACCATTGTAAAGCAATTATACTCCAATAAAGATGTTTAAAAAAAACTCATAATGATCTTTAGACCATTTTATTGTTAAATATAAGACATGAAACAATAAAACTTCTAGAAGAGAAAAAAGGGGAAACACCCTGACATAAATCATAGCAGTATTTTCTTGGATCAGTCTTCCAAGCCCAAAGAAATAAGAACAAAAATAAACAAATGGGACCTAATTAAACTTAAAAGCTTTTGCACAGCAAAGGAAGCCATCAACAAAATCAAAAGACAACCTACAGAATGCAAGAAAATATTTGCAAATGATGTGACTGACAACAGGTTAATATCCAAAATATACAAACAGTTCATACAACTCAATATCAAGAAAACAAACAATCCAGTCAAAAGGTGGGCAGAAGACCTGCATAGACATTTTTCCAAAGAAGGCGTACAGATGGCTAACAGGCATATGAAAAGATGCTCAACAGTGCTAATTATTAGAGAAATGCAAATCAGAACTTCAATGAGGTATCACTTCACCTGTCAGAATGGCTGTCATCAAAAAGTCTACAAATAACAAATGTCAGAGAGGATGTGGAGAAAAGGAAACCGTTGTGATACTGTTGGTGAGAATGTAAATTGGTGCATCCACTGTGGAAAACAGTATAGAGATTTCTTAAAAACTAAAAATAGGTACTTCCCTGGTGGGCCCGTGGTTAAGAATCTGCCTTCCAATTGCAGGGGACGTGGGTTTGATCCCTGTCAGGGAACTAAGATCCCACATGCTGTGGGGCAGCTAAGCCCGAGCACACTGCAACTACTGAGCACGTGAGCCACGACTAGAGAGCCTGTGTGCCGCAACTAGAAAGCCCACCCACTCTGGAGCTCACGCACCACAACTAGAGAGAGAAGCCCACACACTGCAGCAAAAGATCCCGTGTGCCGCGGTGAAGATCCCGCATGCTGCAACTAAGACTCGATGCAGCCAAAAATAAAATAATTTAAAAAAAAAAAAAACTAAACTAAAAATAGAACTACCATATCCAGCAGTTCCACTCCTGGGTAGATAGCTGGAAAAAACAAAAACACTAAATCAAAAAGATAATGTGCATCCCAATGTTCATAACAGCACTATTTACAGTAGTCAAGACATGGAAGCAACCTAAGTATCCATCAAGAGATGAATGGATAAAGAAGATGTGGTGTGTATATATATATATATGTATGTATATATGTATACGTACGTGTATGTATGTATATATGTATACAATGGAATATTAGCCATAAAAAAGAATGAAATACTGTTATTTGCAGCAACCTGGATGGACCTAGAGAATGTTATGCTTAGTGAAATAAGTCAGAGAAAGACAAATACTCTATGATATCACTTATATGTGGAATCTATTATAAAAAAATAATACAAATGAATGTATATGCAATGCAGAAACAGACTCAAAACGGGAGAAGGAAGGGAGAAGGAACAAATTAGGTGTTTGGGATTAATGTACAAATTACTATATATTAAATAGATAAGCAATGAGGATTTACTGTGTAGCACAGGGAATTATACCCATTATCTTGTAACAACCTATAATGGAATATAATCTGCAAATACTGAATCACTGTGCTCTACACCCGAAACTAACACAATATTGTAAATAACTATACTTTAAAAAATAAAAAGAACCAGTTTTTTGGGGTTTTTTTTCTTTTGAGAATGTAAATAAAGTAGCCTTCATACATTTGAACATGTGTACAAGTCAAGATGTCTTATGTACAAAATGATTTATTTTTCTTCTTTTGATTGTTAAACTGGTCTCTTTTTAATTTTTTTCTGGTAGAACTCAGAAACCACGATTAACTCGTACTGCTGTGCCCTCATTCTTGACAAAACGGGAGCAATCTGATGTAAAGAAAGTTCCTAAAGGTGTCCCCCTTCAATTTGACATAAATAGTGTTGGAAAACAGGTAAATTTTTTTTCCCTGTATTTCTCTGGGCTGTTCACTGAAAACATTTTAATTAACAAAACAAATGTTGTATAATGAATTAAATAGGATGTCCTAATGCTCCTCAACCCCAGGAAACCACTGGTCTATCTATTTTCTGTCTCTGGATTTGCCTATTTCGGACATTTCATGTGAATGGGATCATATAATATGTGAACTTTTGTGATGGGCTTCTTTCAGTTAGCGTAGTGTTTTCGTGGTTTATCCATAATGAATATCAGGGTTTTTTTTTTTATTGTTGAATAACATTCTACCATATGTATATACTATATTTTATTTATCGGTTGATGGACATTTGGATTGTTTCCATTCTTTGTCTACTGTGAATAATGCTCTTCTGAACATTCATGTACATATGCTCACACAAAAACCTGTACATTCACATACATTTGTGTGTTTGTATATGAGTATATGTTTTTATTTCTCCTTGGTAAATACCTAAGAGTGGATTGCTAGTTCATATTGTAATTCTGTGTTTAACCTTTGAGGAAGTACCAGATTGTTTTCTGGAGAAGTAGCTGCAGAACCATTCCTACCGGCATATAAGAGGGTTCTAAATATTTCCATGTCCTTGCCAACATTTGTTATTATCTGTCATTTGATTTTAGACATTCAGATGCAGGTGAAGTGGTATATCTCACCATGGTTTTGACAGTTTTTGTATTAACCTTGTATCTTGTAATCTTGCTAAAATTCACTTAACTACTTTTAGTAATTTTATAGATTACTTAGGATTTTAGAGTTTCTTTCCAATCTTTAAACCTTTTCTTTTTCTTCTGTATTATAATGGCTAGGACCTTCAGTTCTGTGTTGAGAGCATGTTTGCTTGCCTTGTTCCCAGGCTTGAGGAGAAAGCATTAAGTTTTTCACCATTAAGCACGATGTTAGCAGTAGGTTGTTTTTATCAGATTGAGGAAGTTCCCTTCTATTTGTAATTTGCTGAGAATTTTTATTTGTTGCATTTTGTCAAATTTTTTGTGTGTGTCCATTGACATAAGAATCTTTGGAACTGAAGGTAAGAATTTCTGTATAGAAGGAAATTCGACCAAATTTATTTTGCTGATTTTTATTTTATTTTGTCACTTGTTACTTTCCTTTCAGAAATGAAGTATAATTGGGGTGCTTTTTCTGCTATTAATCAAAACCAGATTTTGATTTGAATTTGATTTAAATATCTGTAATGAACTCAGAAATTCAAGAAAATTTGTTTCAAAATATTCACAAATCTAAATAACTTTTATCAGAGGTATCACTAGAGTTGGTGGCAGTGTTTGCAGACCCTAAAAATAATTCAGATAGAGAAATCTTTGGGTATATAACTTGTAAGCATTACAGCATATGTGTTTTATATAGTACATAATATTATAATGGTTAGGAGATAGGGTTTCTGAGTCAGTTTCAATACTAAAGCTGCAAGTAGGCAACTTAACTAACTTCTCTAAACTTCACTAAATTCACCTATTTCGTATGGTGTTTGTTAGAATTAAAGGAGTTCATACATACAAATATTCAGGAAATGTTAGCTGTTTTTACTATGAATCACCATTATGATCACATTATTGTTCCAAAGCAAATGTGGCTTACAGTCAAGTTGTTAATTTTTGTTTTGTTTCGTTTTCTCTAGACAGGGATGACTTTGAATGAGCGATTTGGGATCCTGAAGGAACAAAGAGCCACTCTCACTTTCAACAAAGGAGGAAGCCGCTTTGTAACTGTGGGATAGGTCCCATGTCAAAGGGACTTTTGAGTGATGACTCTTTTAAAAATCGAATTCTTTGAAGAGTTCATCACAGAAATTCAAGAAACTTTATTTCAAAATATTCACAAGGCTAAATAACTCTTATTTTTTATTTTTGAAGTTGTTTTTTTTTTTAACATGTATAAATAATGCCGTGAAAGAATAACAGGGACTATACCTATATGTTCTTAAAGATTTCATGGTTGGCCCAGACAGAACAATTCTCTATTTGACTTCTTTGGTTTCTCATGCAGCAGAAAGAAGGTGGAAAGATAGAAATTGATTATTTTTATGATAGTGGTATTTAGGATCTCATCGCCTTTGCCCAGTTTTTTACACTTTGCCATGGTAAATCTTGGTCTTCAAGATTTGAAGTAGGTCCCTTTGTTGCTGTCACTTATTCTTTAATAGTGTTGATGTAATAAGTGCAATTGACTTTTCTTCATTAGGGATATAAAAAAATTATTAGAATTCCAGTTTGGGGGTTTAAGATTTATGGGAATATCTAAACTTGGTTCATTTTTCAAATAACGTTAGGTTAATCCTCCAGAGTTTAAGGATTAAGTAAATTAAGGATTAAGTAAATCCTTAATGCTGAACTTTTAACAAGAAATGTGACTCTAGGCATAGGCTCAGTTTAAAATGTTAGTCTTTTTAGTGTTTGAAAGCTATAAATGGGTGTTTACAAGGTTATCTGATAGAGCCTCCTTGGAGGAAAGTCCAGTGTAAAAATCTGATAATTTGTGTTTAGGAAATGAAGAAAGCATGAGAGGAAGTAGCAGGTGGAAGACAGGTAACTGAGGAGAAAAACTTTAAAACCTAGGTCACAGGTATACTGTTTGGATTTAGTGTAGTCTTGAGTCTAGTGTCCACAAAGAATTCTTCAAATGATATTTAGAATAATTATACTTTTAAAATGGATTGAGTCCCTTAGATATTTTGATAGTATAATTAGCCATAAAGCCCTAGACTTCTTTTTAGGAAAGTTAAACTTTAAGTTTGCTAAATTAAACAGTATACAGCTCTAAAAATAAAAATGTACTTGTATATGTCACCAGGTAAAAAGTGCAAAATGATAATAGAGTTACATTATAACCTTGTTTTGTACCTCTGCTTCTGATTTCTTGTATAAAGTTCAGGCATTTATGGTGAGAAGAGGGTTTTCCCCCCACACTCTGGAGGGTTAGGAGGAGTTAGTTTGTTGTGCCAAGCTAGTGCTAAACGTCCTTAGATGGTTGTAAATTATAAGTTAGGGTATAATGCCAAAACGCAGCAAAATAGACTACACGTTACAAGTTTGATCATTTTGAAGCTTAACTTTTTGGTTTGCTATAATGATGAAACCTCTAAGTAGGTGTTAGTTTCCAAACAGTGTATTATTAGTGTTGATTTTCCCTGTTAAAAAAACACAAAACATTAAGTTATGGCTCCTGCCTGCTTTGTGGTGTATACTAGACTTCATTGTTGTCTCTCATGCCCCTTGGGTTACTTGGTTTATGCTAGCCACGGAAAGCTATCAATAACAGTTTCCTGCTTATACCAAAGAATTAAATCTGATCCTTAATATCTGGTATTTTGCTTGTAAGTCTACTGATAAGGGATTATTGGAAGCCAGTCATACAATTTGAAAGTAAACTCTAGTCTCTCCATAGGCCGAGGACTCATTGCAAAACGTTTTTGCAAGTATGAATGCTTAGATTCGATCCATGAACAATACGTTTTAGACTGGTTGAGAATTACTGGTAACTTATTTTGAAGCAAAGGAAAAACAACTGAGCACGAGTTTGCTGTCTTTAGAACAGTTTGTGAAAATATGGTATAAAGATGTTTTCGTTTTCTTGTTATTTTAAATATTATTGTACAGAGCTATTATTAATGCCTTTTTTTAATCTTAAAAATTGCCCCAAATATTGATATTAAGTGCATCAAAGTGTCTTTGGTATATTAAACTTTTGCTCTTCATGCATCTGTAATTCATTTTCTTTTTAAATACAGAATCTTGCCTTTGTTACAGCCAAATTAAAATTCTTGAGTGCTAACATGTTGTATATAAACAAAAGAATATGCTTTTTTGGAGGAAAATTTTCCCTTCTTGGAATGTGGTTATAATTATCCTTTTTCAGTTCTTAAAGCTTTTTTTTGTTTTTTTTTTTTAACAGGATGCAACTTAAATTTCCCTTTGCATCAAGGTGTATCCAAAACATTGATGCAGTGCATCACAAAATGAAAGTTTATATTTAATGAGGAGATGCTTTACACTGTACTTTTTGGCGTTTTTTGGAAAAGTTGCATCTAGATTTATTCTGAAGCTGTTCATTTTTAACAAATAAAATATTACAGGTCTCACATGGTTTATTCTTAGCTATGAAGATTGAGTTGTGGTTTTTAGATCGTTCTGTGTTACAAAGAAGTTTGTAATGACTATAATTTTTAGGGTTTGAAAAGCTACCTACCAATTAAATTGGTAAATCAATCTAGACTCATATTGACCTCCCACTAACTACCTTTTGACTATTTCATTCATAGCTCCAACAGGAAGTAGCTAGGAGGAGTTAGAATAGAGAATCGAATTTACTTAGAATGCAGTATATTAGGCTGAATGAGCCTTTAGAGATCATCCAGCTTAACCCCTCTTTTTACATCTTGGTTCAGTGAGACCCAACTTTTCAAGACTTGTGTGTGGTAGAGTCACTTTTTAAGCTCAGATCTTTTAATTATCAGTTCATAATAAACTTCCTGTGAATTGAAAACCCACAAAAAGTAGTGGAATTGTGTGTGGCTTGTCAGATATCTAAGAATTGGTAGTAGCCATGCTTTAGCCTTTGTAGCACTATAAGTAAATATACTCTGCCAGTGATGATTATGAGATTTCATCACTTTGGTATTCCAGTTAGGTAGACCTATTAGAAAAGGCCAGTGCTCCTAATCAAACATTATGTATTTTTTTCTAATAGGCATAAACTTCGCCACAATTTTAATTATAAGCAAATCATAAAATACTTCTAAGTACGAAGAAACTTAGACTTTATTGCCCAGTGGTTATTTTTTGTTATAATAGATAGGTATATCATATTTTGCTGTCAATAGCTTTGTAATTCACACAGCATACACAGTGTCAGGGTAACTTCTGATTTATATTACTCTAAGGAGATAAGAGGAGAGGAAATAGCTGACTTTGCACTACAGAGAATGAATACCATACATTCTGAATGCAGGCAGTATTAGGGCAGAAAATGATTCCTTCATTTCTGATCAGTCTACCTTCGAAGTTTCATCAGAATTACATGATTACTTGTTTTTTGCCACTGTAAAAAAAAATGAAGCATGTGATTTAAGCTTTCCTTAAAAGCAAGTTCTTTTTGCATAATCAATTTGGAGTTAGCCCCTTTTTAGAAATGATAACAAAAAACCCAAAGCATTTACAACAAGAATTTTGGACTATTGCAGACCATTAATAGAGATTTAAAGATTTGTTTATAAATTGTTGACTTCGAATGTTTCTTTTTTTCCCTGCCATTACAGTTTATTTTCTATCTGAAATCTATTCAACTAAAAGCTTGATAAAACAAGGAAATGTGATACCATTCTGGAACTGAAATTCCTTTTTCTCAATGTATTTGGATGAGGTTTACCATTGTTTAAAGATGAATAGGAAAACTGTTTCCCTAGTGTGTATGTGTTTAATTTCTACTTCCACTTCTGTTTTCCTCTAAGAAGAAAATCACATTGTCTAAATTTTCTTGTATAAAGTTTTAAAAAGTCAATTATTAGTGATTCTTATTAAAGGAGTCAGAAAGGGTAAGACCAAACATTTATTGAATATATTCAACAAACCAGTTTCTGTGCTTTATATTTGAAGAGAATGGGATTGGCCAAGATTTTAATCCTACTGCTTTGAGTTTATAAAGTGGAATCTTAAAGGAGTAGCCATAATATATTTCTAGTGAGTGAAAGCAGGGAAAGGACTTTATTTCTGCATGATGGGAAACGCAGAGCTGGAGAGAGTTACCGAGATTGGAGTGAAACTTTTGTCCCTAGTGTTCAATGAGTAAACTTCCAGCCTGTAAAATACACAGGAAGAAGCAGGGAAGTTCTCTATTATTCCTAACATTCAGTAACCCCCATTGCCTATTTTTTCATCTCCTGCTTCCAGACCACAGAGCAGTAGTGGAATAAGTTATAAATCCTTGTATCCCTTTTGCTCACAGCCCTTTTGCAACTGTTTCTCATCACTTCTTTTATTCATCACTAGACTCTTTGGTGAATTCCCTACAATGACTCCATTTCCTATACCTCATTCTCACAAGATGATCTTGTCCCTTGCTTTATGTAGAATATTGAGGGAGTAGGATGAGAATTCCCTCATATTCTACCTTTACTTTGTAGATGAAACTACGAATCCTTAGAAGGCTCAAAATTAACTTCTTGATCTATCTTTTCTTCCAGCCTTTATGTAGGACTGGTTCTCATATATTGATAATAGTGTATATATAGCATCTTCATTTTTCTTGTATCCACAGGCCTCTGTTTTGGCCTTCAAATATCTACAGACTTAATGTCTACAGATATTTTGGCCTTAATGAGACACTGTTCTCAAAAATTGTAATTCTTTTTTCTCCTAACCTCCTCTGCTGTATTAGCACATAAACTCCTATTGATATACTCAGCCTAGGATATGGAAGATAATTATAGAGTTTAACATATTAAGGACCTTAAAATCTAGTTGGCTAGACAAAGTAACATCAGTCTATAAACTTGGTCAGAAGTTCAGAGACCAGGATTAGCATGGTATGTTGTAATTATAATGAGATGTGCAGGTAGTTAGGAAGAATGAGGCCATATTATAGAGAATTTGTCAGAAGAATTTGGTGTAAATGTGGAAGGTAATAGGTAATCAAATATAGATGACATCTGTGCATTTTAAATATCTGGCAACTTTCTATAGCATTGTAACATTAATATGGAATATATGGTTATGCTTTTAATTATTGCGGTTGAAATAGCTCTAAAAAATATAAAATGAGGACCTGCTCTTTAAATAGCTTAAAGTCTAAGAGTAAAAGAACAATTTTAGGAGTCCAGAATAACAAAAACCAACTCATGCATTGGATAAATGTTACTTGCCAGGGATGACCATGTTCATAAGAGACATTGATTGTGGAACTTGTCGCTGAAGAAACTAGAGCACAGTATAAAGAATTCACAGAACAGGGCTTCCCTGGTGGCGCCGTGGTTAAGAATCTGCCCGCCAATGCAGGGGACACGGGTTCGAGCCGTGATCCGGGAAGATCCCACATGCCGCGGAGCAACTAAGCTTGTGCGCCACAACTACTGAGCCTGCGCTCTAGAGCACGTGAGCCACAACTGCTGAGCCCGCATGCCACAACTACTGAAGCCCGTGCGCCTAGAGCTCCACAACAAGAGAAGCCACTGCAATGAGAAGCCTGCACATGGCAACAAAGAGTAGCCCCTGCTCGCCACAACTAGAGAAAGCCCGCGCACAGCAACAAAGACCCAACGCAGCCAAAAATAAATAATTTTTAAAAAAAGTTTCACAGAACTCTGAGCAACCAATACTAGTCAGCTTTGGCACCGAGATTAAACATTTTTACAGTCTCTTCCATTTAGGAGTTCGGGAAGTGCTAATCAAGGTTTCATTGAAGAGGTTGACCTTGAATGATGGACAGGATCTCTCTCACCTTATTTTCTTTTGCTCTCTGACATGAACTTTTTGGCCTGTGGCAGTGTTCTCCACAAGAACCATTGTAAATCATACCTGGATGTGTTCATGCTGATACTCCTTTCAATTTAGAGTATTACTCTCACCTTCCACCCTTCCTTCAGATTTGTTTCAAAACCTCATTCGACGTACAAGATTCCTTTTCTCTGAATTCTGATGGCTAATCCCCACCACTTCAATTTAGCCCTTTTTGTGGTTTTAATCTCTAATTGGCTTATTTGTCTGGATTTCATAATTACATAATAATCTAGGAAAAACTGACAGTCTGTTTCCCACAGAAAATACTGGTTGATTGATTGTAGGGGAAATTTACGTCATTTAGCAGGAACGGCTTAAATGTGTGAAAGAAACAATATGCTGAAGACTGGTTGCAGTATATGTGAGGTCTAATTGGTTTAAAATGAAGTGGCGGAAATTCCCTGGTGGTCCAGTGGTTAGGACTCCGCTCTTTCACTGTGGAGGGTGCGGGTTCAATCCCTGATCAAGGAGCTAAAATCCTGCAAGACACGTGGCGTCGGCAAAAAATTTAAAGAAAATTTTTAATCAAATGGAGTGGTATTTTCTACTTTTTCAGTAACTGAATGATTTTTTTTTTAAACTATTTCTTCAGTTCTATATTTCCCACATGTAGATTATGGTCAGATCATTTTCTCTTCCTCAATTTTGGTTCCAAACTAAAATTTTAGACTTCAATGCCGTTCACCCAGCTTTGTTCAACAATAAAATTTTGCCTAAAGAACAGGTACTATCTAAGGTGTTTGTTTTATTTTCCTTAATAAAGCTATTTTGTACAAGGAAGAAGGTTTATACAACCCTTTCAATGAGAATTATGAAGTTTGGGGCCAGGTTAACACTTCTTTTTCCCTCAGGCAATAATAGTTAATAAATCCACAAGTCTCCATTAGGATCATTTGGCTTATAGAATGACAGAAGTCGAACGTTTCTCCTCTCACTGCCAAAGTTTCTGGCAGCAACGGTGTTAAGCCTTAATATTTACTCTAATCCTCCAGTGCTGAGGAAGGAAGGTAGAGAAATTCTGGTGAGACGCGTTGTCTGGAAGATTTTTTTGTGGAGGCATGTTAGAAAGGCTGCTGGGAGCCTAGAGTAGGGAGCTGCTCCAGATTTGCGAGTTCCGTTTTAATTTCCCTTGGAAACCTCACGTGGGCGGAGGCCAGCGCCTGGATGTGCGGGGCGGCACCGCAGCCCTGCCCGTCAAGGGACCCGTCCGGGGTCTGTAAGCCCCTTTCCCCGCCCACCCATCATCTGGCCGCGCATGCGCTGAGCCGCCGGGCCGGAGAGTTGTCGGCTGGGAAATGGCGGCCGCGGGCTTGGTCGCTGTGGCCACGGCTGCAGAGTACTCTGGCCCAGTAGCGTCGGGAGGTAACCTCTCCGTTGTTAACTGCGGCCCGAACTCCGGGGCAGGCCCTGGTCCTGGCCCGGGCTCATGGAGCCGCTCCCTCGACCGAGCGCTGGAGGAGGCGGCGGTAACCGGGGTGCTGAGCCTGAGCGGCCGGAAACTGAGGGAGTTTCCCCGGGGAGCGGCCAACCACGACCTGACGGACACCACCCGGGCGGGTGAGTGGGGTGGGGGGTATCCCTGCCAACAGGAGGCCCGGGGCGCGGTCAGAGGCCGCCGCAGCCGATGCGGAGAATCGCGGGTCTTTACGTTAACGGGTCCCATTACTCCTGGTCTGGACCCGGGTACCGGGGAGAAGCCGACTGCCCCAACCCACCCAGCCCTGGGGCCTGCGGGCCAGACCCCGAGCCTGGGGCGAGGCGGACAGCAGCGTCTCTTGAGAAAGAGGGCCATAGGGGACTGATGGGGAGTGTTTTACTCTCTTAGAAAATTAACTTGTGCCGCTGCTGAGGTAGACCTTTGCTCCGCCCCGGGTTTTGCAGGCCCTTTCGTACTGGGGATGCCAGATTGACTTTACTAAGATTTAGGTTTGTAGCGCGCTCTTAATCGGAGTCGCATTGGTCGCTGCATTGTCAGGAAAGCATGACTCCCGCACAGGCGTGTTTTTCAAGAGTTGTTGTTTTTAGTGTGAACCCGAACGCTTTAACTTTTCTTTCTCCCCTTCGTCTAGGTGACTTACCAAATGTACTTGCAAAAAATAACGAGAGCTCACCTTCAGACTCTCACTCCTTTCCTCTTTCCTCAGGCCCCCTCAAAGAAAGTTGAAGGAAGAAAACTGTTTAGAAAAGATGCATAGGTTGCCTACCGTATCTGTACTTAATGCTTTTTAAAAACAAACATCAGTTTGCCTTATCTATATTTTTTTAACACAGAAAAGAAAATAAATGAGGTATTATTTGGTTTTCTTAGTTGTAGAGAACAATGTCTGGTGACTGAGGTGTTCAACATAATATGTTTCTCTTGTGTTTAAAGCATAGCTTTCTCAGGGAGTAGATTAAAAACAGAGTCAATCCCCTTATATATAGTGTGGTATGATGTAATTATTTTCATATACCTTTCCTAAGGTGTTAACTTCTCCTATGTTTGTGCATTCATTAAAGATTGCTAAGTATTACATATGATTCACTCATTTTAGAAAGATAAGCAAAACTGTTAACACTACTTCAAGAAACTATTCTTTCCAAAGAAACTTTTGCTCTAGTGTAAAATGGAAGGAATCAAATACCTATTTGTTTAATCTCTTTTTGGAAACAGTTGTACTGAATATAGTTTGTATTTTTTAGTGAACGACATTAAGATTAAATTTTCTTGCTGATGTAAATATGAGCAACCACTTGCCTTTTGCATGTATTCTGAGAGACAACATCTAAAATTGTCATTCATACCCCAGATTTCGCGATTCTGTTCAGGAGATGGCTATATGGCATATGACTGGTCAGGAGATGGATAGCATAGTGATTTCATATGGGCATGAGTCATTTCAGTATTAGTACATTAAGCGTGGAGTTAAATAATACGTTGATTACAGGAGTTTATCTAGCTCACTGTCTTACCTGCTTTTAAATAGTTCTAGGACCAGAGTGTGTTTTGCCTTTAAGAAATATTTTTTTAACTAACAAAACCCAAAGGCATTTATGAAGAATAATAAGTAATCCCAATGAATTTTTCCCTTACTATGCCCTGAATTTTTAATTTGTTATTATCCACACTTATTTTTATTACTTTGATAGTTTCTTTATAAACCAAATTTTTTGTTGGTCGACACTTTATCTGGCCAGAAAAAGTGTAGAGGGGAAGAAAAAGATTACAAGGTACTTTATAACCTATTAGACTAGATTCATTTCTAACATGTTAGAAATATCACTTATTAAGTGTAAGAAATTTTTGGCAGACCTTGGTGAGTACAAAAATACTGAAATATTCTCTGAATTATTTTAAACAGGTGATTTGATATGGATAACATCACTGATAGGGTTTTCACTGTTTACTATTCATTGGTAGGTGTTTAAAATACATTGCCTTGTTAAATGCTTAACTACCAATGGATTAAATATTATTATCCCTCATTCGCAAATGAGGAATCACTCAGAATTTACAGATGAGTCACTCAGAGAGAATCATATAAATAATATTAGTGGTAGAATTTCAGCCCGGTTCCATCTTACTCTTTTCTCTCCACTATGCCACACAGCCTCTTTACGTACAGATAGATATTACCATTCCTGTTTTTACAGATAGTGAAACCAAGGTTTGGAGAGAAAGATAATTTGCTCGAAGACCTGTAGCTAAAGGCCAAGGAAGGTGGTGTTAGCCAGGATTTGAGCCTAACTCAAATCCTGTTTGAGGTAACTCCAAAACCATATACTACCTGTTACACAGGGTACTTTGAATTCAGACCCAACTTTTGTTGGCTAAAATGTTTTGTTTGGGCCCTATAGAAAATTTAAAGCCAAAAAAATTATTTGAACGTTATATTAAACTTGCCACACAGTCTGTTCTTTCCTAATGTATAGAATGTATCTGGTAGAGCTGCTGTCCTTACATTTTAAGAAACAGCACATATTACCCATTTCATTTATAACTTGACATGATTAGAATTCATCATGCAGCATTTTCTTGAGGTTTTTCCTTCCTGTTTGTTTTAAAAGGTAGATCTTTAGAAAAAGGGAAATATTTATTTGGGAATGAGTTACTTGATCCAGGGAACAAGGAAAATCTTAAAAGAAATCCTGAAAGACTTTTGGGGGCAGAAAGGATGTAGCTTGGATTTGGGGAGGCAGAAATGAGAAGGAAGGCCATTCCGGGCAGTGGAATGGATCCCACCCCGACACAGGGTGTGCACATAATTCAGGGTTAGCCAGTCAATGTAGTCCATCCCTCTGGCAACAGTGATGGTTCAGAGATAGGCACATTTTCCTGTCAGCACATGAGAGTGTTAATTTTTTATTGGAACTATTGAGAAAGAGGCATGCTTTGAACCCTGGGGTTGCTGAAAGAATAGAATGTGAACCTGGAGCTTGCCAATAAATTGAAAGCAGAGCCAAAAGATGGAAAGCGTGAGGCCAAGTTCTGTTGGTAACCTTTGAACTTTTGGATCAATAGCCAGGCCTTAAGTTAGTGGTATCCTTGGACTTTCAAATTATGCAAGCTAATAAATTCCCTTTATTGCTTATTCTGAGTAGACTTTTTGAAACAAAATAGGAGTCCTGACTAATACAGTGAGACTGCTCTTGATGAAGTTGTGGGGAGGTCAGCTTGGTCAGAATAAATGGTTGGATTAGAGCATATGAGAGCTACCTTTTGCATTTGAGGCAGCTAGATTGATGATAGGTTTGGAGAGAGGGAGAGTAGTCAACAGTCATTCATTCAACAAACATTTATTGATTAAGGGATTTTCAGGTGTAGATACACAAAGAGAACCAAGACACTCCCTGTCCTCAAAGAACTTAAGGGATCTAATGAAATAGAATAAATAGATGTAAAGATTATTTGAATTGTCTAATAATAGCAAAACTTTATGCATAAGGCATTATGCTACTTAATATAGTGGAAACAAAAACAAGAAGAGACTCTAACCTGCAAGCATTAAAAATCTAGTAATTTGTTTGGCCGGCTGCAATAACAATCCAGGAATGAAAAACAGTCAGAGATCACATTGGAAAATAAAAGTGTACAAATGCTGACCGAATTTATTTTTTTTTAAAGAGACAGAATGCATCAAGTTGACTGAGCTATTAAACCTGTAGGACTAGGAAGGTGGTAATGCTACTGATAATAATAGTAGCGAACATTTATTGAGCTGTTAGCATATTCCAGGTATTGTACTAAGCTGTATATATAAAATGCACATACAACAACCATGAGTTGTAAGTACTAGTTTTAACCCCATTTTACACATGAAAAAATGGAGACTTGAGATTAATCTGATCAAGGTTACACAGCTAATAAATGACAGAACTGGGATTCAAATTCAGATACATCTGATCCTGAAACTTCTGTTTTTGATAACTAAGCCACTGACAAAGAAGTTTGCTACACAATTTCTTTAGTTTGCCTGATACCTTTAAGTGTCTGGTAGCACATCTAGTTAATCTGTAGCAGCAAATAGAAATGTAATCTGGAACTTTTAAGAGTGAAGTTAGAACTATAGCATAAATTTGAGACAGTTGTAATGAAGAGTTTATGTGATTCTTGGAGAAAGAGGGTCACTGACAACCATGGGATACACCAGCATTTAAAAAGGCAAGAAGAGGAATCAGCCTGAGAAAAAACCAGAAACAAAGTTTTGTAACCAGGCCTGTACTAGAATTAGGAGAATCCTAAAGCCAAAGGAACCGTAGTAACCATCTTAAGTTATTTTACAGATGAGAAGCAGTCTCAAAGATTAAGACTTTGTTTAAGATTATGTAGTGAAGTGGTGCTGTTTTACAGAAGGCAAATAGGGTCATAGTCGAAGGTGTAAGAAATCTTTTCTGAATGGAAGATAGAAAACAAGAAACCAAGGATTCAGCTTTGGGAAAAAGCCTATGGTTGATGGCAGACGGGGAAGACTAAGATTACACAAAAAAAGGAAACAAATTGAGGTGTAGTGGGTGAGCCAAGGTAACACAGTCTTATTGAAGCCGTGAGCGTTAAGGCTTTCAAGAATTGCGGGGGGTGGGGGTGGGGGCGGGGAAAAAAAAGAACTGGGTACTTATTTCCCATGTAAAGAAGAATGAGGAGTGCCTGAAGACCATTTAATTTTTCAAAAAAGCAATCTGTAACCCACAAAATTATGGTTTTGTTAGTCTTGGAAATATGCACTGGAATGCCAGGTCTTAAGTGGAAATCATATTTTTCTTGGATCCTTATTTATGTATATTTTGTATCAACCACAGTATATGTACTGTGAATTTTTCTAGAACAGTGCTGTCCAATATGGTAGCTACTAGCCATAAGTGGTTATTAAAATTAAAATAAGTTAAAATTTAAAAATTTGGTTCCTGGGCTTCCCTGGTGGCGCAGTGGTTAAGACTCCGGCTGCCAATGCAGGAGACACGGGTTCGGGCCCTGGTCCGGGAAGATTCCATGTGCCGCAAGGCAACTAACCCTGTGCGCCACAACTACTGAGCCTGCACTCGAGAGCCCGCAAGCCACAACTACTGAGCCTGCGTGCTACAACCACTGAAGCCCACGCGCCTAGAGCCCACGCTCTGCAACAAGAGAAGCCACCGCAATGAGAAGCCCGCGCACTGCAGCGAAGAGTAGCCCCCACTCACCGCAGCTAGAGAAAGCCCATGCAGAGCAGTGAAGACCCAACGTAGCCAAAAATAAATAGATAAAATAAATAAAAATTTTTTTTTTAATTTTTTTAATTTTTTATTTTTTTACTTTTTTTCTTTTTCTTTTTTTTCACACACACACTGTATTTTATTTTTACAAGAGATAAATACACTGACACCAAGCATTGTACATGGATGACCACAACAAAAGCAACAATGATTGCAATTACCAAACATGAAACACACTCATACTATGTCATAATATTGACATTCAGTCCAGTAATCCTCCACTGTAACAGCTCCTTTACTTTGCAGTGAAAATTGAATTGTATATTCTTTGCCTCTGAGTCCTTGTGGGATTTTTTTTTTTTTTAATTCAGACAGAAAGTCACAAAAATTATACTCATCCTCATCAGTTCACTCAGTCCCATGTAATTAATTTTTTTTTTTCATCTTGATCTTTTGTTAGCACTTTTATGAGTTCATCAGTTTTTCATTAGAGTTCTGAAAATTCAGTTCTGCTTATTCATTCAGTTCAGCAGTACAGTCAGTTACCAGAAACCTGTACTTGTCAGAGACTTTTCCATGAATTTCTTAAAGATGAAACCCTTTTATAGGAACATATTTGCAATAGCATCAGAGTACACACAGAACTGTCTGTAAATGACAAAAGACTTAAAAATGACCACAGTTAAAGATTTGATGAAAGTTCATAATAATGCAGTTGACAAGAAAATTAGTTATTTCTGAGATATACATTTTAAAGTAATAACTAGGATTATGACTTATAACATTATACCAGAACATATAAGATTTTTAGAAATTTCATGTAATGTCTGAAACATTTATGTTAACATATTTCCATACAAATAACCCAATGAAAGTTTAGTATTAGCTGTTTTGTTTGTTTGTTTGTTTTTTATACTGCATGTTCTTATCAGGCATCAATTTTATACACATCAGTGTATACATGTCAATCCCAATCGCCCAATTCAGCACACCACCATCCCCAGCCCACCGCAGTTTTCCCCCCTTGGTGTCCATATGTCCGTTCTCTACATCTGTGTCTCAACTTCTGCCCTGCAAACCAGCTCATCTGTACCATTTTTCTAGGTTCCACATACATGCGTTAATATACGATATTTGTTTTTCTCTTTCTGACTTACTTCACTCTGTATGACAGTCTCTAGATCCATCCACGTCTCAACAAATGACTGAATTTCACTCCTTTTTATGGCTGAGTAATATTCCATTGTATATATGTACCACATCTTCTTTATCCATTCGTCTGTTGATGGGCATTTAGGTTGCTTCCATGACCTGGCTATTGTAAATAGTGCTGCAATGAACATTCGGGTGCTTGTGTCTTTTTGAATTATGGTTTTCTCTGGGTAAATGCCCAGTAGTGGGATTGCTGGGTCATATGGTAATTCTATTTTTAGTTTTTTAAGGAACCTCCATATTGTTCTCCATAGTGGCTGTATCAATTTACATTCCCACCAACAGTGCAAGAGGGTTCCCTTTTCTCCACACCCTCTCCAGCATTTCTTGTTTGTAGATTTTCTGATGATGCCCATTCTAACTGGTGTGAGGTGATACCTCATTGTAGTTTTGATTTGCATTTCTCTAATAATTAGTGATGTTGAGCATCTTTTCATGTGCTTCGTGGCCATCTGTATGTCTTCTTTGGAGAAATGTCTATTTAGGTCTTCTGCCCATTTTTGGATTGGGGTGTTTTTTTAATATTGAGTTGCTTGAGCTGTTCATATATTTTGGAGATTAATCCTTTGTCCATTGATTCGTTTGCAAATATTTTCTCCCATTCTGAGGGTTGTCTTTTCGTCTTGTTTATGGTTTCCTTTGCTGTGCAAAAGCCTTGAAATTTCATTAGGTCCCATTTGTTTATTTTTTATTTTATTTCCATTACTCTAGGAGGTGGATCAAAAAAGATCTTGCTGTGATTTATGTCAAAGAGTGTTCTTCCTATGTTTTCCTCTAAGAGTTTTATAGTGTCCAGTCTTACATTTAGGTCTCTAATCCATTTTGAGTTTATTTTTGTGTACAGTGTTAGGGAGTATTCTAATTTCATTCTTTTACATGTAGCTGTCCAGTTTTCCCAGCACCACTTATTGAAGAGACTGTCTTTTCTCCATTGTATATCTTTGCCTCCTTTGTCATAGATTAGTTGACCATAGGTGTGTGGGTTTATCTCTGGGCTTTCTATCTTGTTCCATTGATCTATGTTTCTGTTTTTGTGCCAGTACCATATTGTCTTGATTACTGTAGCTTTGTAGTATAGTCTGAAGTCAGGGAGTCTGATTCCTCCAGCTCCGTTTTTTTGCCTCAAGACTGCTTTGGCTATTCGGGGTCTTTTGTGTCTCCATACAAATTTTAAGATGATTTGTTCTAGCTCCGTAAAAAATGCCATTGGTAATTTGATAGGGATTGCATTGAATCTGTAGATTGCTTTGGGTAGTATAGTCATTTTCACAATGTTGATTCTTCCAATACAAGAACATGGTATATCTCTCCATCTGTTGGTATCATCTTTAATTTCTTTCATCAGTGTCTTATAGTTTTCTGCATACAGGTCTTTTGTCTCCCTAGGTAGGTTTATTCCTAGGTATTTTATTCTTTTTGTTGCAATGGTAAATGGGGGTGTTTCCGTAATTTCTCTTTCAGATTTTTCATCATTAGTGTATAGGAGTGCAAGAGATTTCTGTGCATTAATTTTGTATCCTGCAACTTTTCCATATTCATTAATTAGCTCTAGCAGTTTTCTGGTGGCAGTTTTAGGATTCTCTATGTATAGTATCATGTCATCTGCAAACAGTGACAGTTTTACTTCTTCTTTTCCAATTTGTATTCCTTTTATTTCTTTTTCTTCTCTGATTGCTGTGGCTAGGACTTCCAGAACTATGTTGAATAATAGTGGTGAGAGTGGACATCCTTGTCTCGTTCCTGATCTTAGAGGAAATGCTTTCAGTTTTTCACCATTGAAAATGATGTTTGCTGTGGATTTGTCATATATGGCCTTTATTATGTTGAGGTAGGTTCCCTCTATGCCCACTTTCTGGAGAGTTGTTATCATAAATGGGTGTTGAATTTTGTCAAAAGCTTTTTGTGCATCTATTGAGATGATCATATGGTTTTTCTTCTTCAATTTGTTAATATGGTGTATCACATTGATTGATTTGCGTATATTGAAGAATCCTTGCATCCCTGGGATAAATCCCACTTGATCGTGGTGTATGGTCCTTTTAATGTGTTGTTGGATTCTGTTTGCTAGTATTTTGTTGAGGATTTTTGCATCTATATTCATCAGTGATATTGGTCTGTAATTTTTTTTTTTTGTAGTATCTTTGTCTGGTTTTGGTATCAGGGTAATGGTGGCCTCATAGAATGCGTTTGGAGTGTTCCTTCCTCTGCAATTTTTTGGAAGAGTTTGAGAAGGATAGGTCTTAGCTCTTCTCTAAATGTTTGATAGAATTCACCTGTGAAGCCATCTGGTCCTGGACTTTTGTTTGTTGGAAGATTTTTAATTACAGTTGCAATTTCATTACTTGTGATTGGTCTGTTCATATTTTCTATTTCTTCCTGGTTCAGTCTTGGAAGGTTATACCTTTCTAAGAATTTGTCCATTTCTTCCAGGTTGTCCATTTTATTGGCATAGAGTTGCTTGTAGTCGTCTCTCATGATCCTTTGTATAAAAATAAATAGATAAAATAAATAAATTTTTAAAAATTAAAAAGAAAAAATTTGGTTCCTTAGTTGTACTAGCCACATTTCAGGTGCTTAGTAGCCACATGTGTCATATTGGACAGCACATTAGACAGACCTATTGTCTGTTATGTTGGATAGCACAAATAATAGAATTTTTTCAACATCACAGAAAGTTATATTGGACAGTGATGTTGGGGCATACTGTCTTGAATAGAATTGAAATTTTCTTCTGCATTGTGTATTTTATAAGTCATACTTCTTTTGGCAATGTCTTTCTATGTCCGTGAATACAATAAGCCACCATGGTCACTAGAAATGAAAACACCTAAATATGGTTGAGAAGGCCAGAGGCAAAGGGAGGAGGTAGCGGCAAATGGGGGCTCAATCATAATTACAAGATCTTTGCTAGCATCTCAGGGCTGGGAGGGGATATATAATTTTTTCTTTTAGAAATAATATCTTGTTAATAAAAACTGTTTAAGCATGTCATCTTTGTTAATAGGGACATTAACTATATATTTGACACATTTAGCATCCACTGAGTATTATGTGTTGAAATCGGGAAGCTTCTAAGAGCCTTAGTAATAAGAAAATAGTAGAAAACACCGAAGCTAATTTTATTTGATTAATCAGACTTTCAATTTAGTATACTTAAAAATCATTCCTTCGGATATTAAGAGTTGTACATGCTCATTGTAGAACAAAAAGTTATAAAGAAGACACTAAAGATCATTTGTAATTCCACTTACCAGAGATAACTGGTAATGAAGCCTGGTTTGAAATCTTCGAACATTTTCTTCATGAAATATACATTCTCACTTTTTAAAAAAATTCTAAAAATGGGATCATACAAAGGCTGTTTTATCATCTAATTTTTTTTCACTACATGAGATACAATATCAGAAAATATAGATCTGTAGCATAATTTTTAATAGTAGTCCACTATAGATATACTGTCTTTTAATTTACCCTCTTGACACTTCAGGATTGTTTCGACTCTCACCATTACAAATGATATTGCTGAGAGTAACTTCGTGCGTATGTCTTTGCAGACTTGTTTAATTATTTCCTTAGGATAAATTCCTAGAAATATAACTGATTGGTTAAAAGATAGGCACAGTTTTAGGTTTTTTTAAAATACAGATTGCAAAATTGTACTTCCAAAAGGGTTGTTCAGCTTAGATTTATACCAGTAGTACATGAGTTGTCTTCACTTTGCACCCACTGATTTTATTCTTTTTGATCTGTGTCCGTCTGATAGATGAGAGATAATATCTCCTTGTTCTGTATTCAGTGCATCTTGAGGAGTGTAATTTTTACTACAATAAGAAAGTAGTATATAAATACAAGGGGAAAATATTTATTTCTTCTAGTTTTTTCTATGTCCTTTTGTCATAGAACCAGCTGATGACAAAGAATCAGAAGCTCTTTGTGCATGTATATAAACTCCTGTATATTTAATTTGAATTCCTTTGTAAGAGTAACACATATTTATTATAGAAAATTTAGAAGAACAAAATACACAAGGTAGAGGAAGGAAAAAAGGAATAATACTACTGCATAGATAAACCACTGTGAACGTTTTGACATATTCTTCCAAGTTTTTTTTTAATGCATGTATGTATATATTGAAAAACATGGTATCAGCTTTTTGTAGTTTGCTTATTTCCACTTCATAGTATATTAGAAATATTGTGTCATATCTATTAACATTTTCTTATAATAGAATTGTAATGGTTGCAAAGTATTTAATTGTATCTTTGTATTTAACCAGATCCCTTTTATTGGGCATTTAGACTATTTCTAATTTTTTATTGTTATAAATAATACTATGAACACTTTATATACATAACTCTTTGCTTACATCTCTCATTATTATCTCTTATTGGGTAAATTCCTAGAAGTGGAATTGTTCTAACAAATTATATGCAACTTTTATAATGTTAAGTAAACATAATTTACAAACAAAATTACAAAAGCAGTTACTCATAGAAACAGTGTTGCATATTGTATATAGTTTAACTAGGTTTATAGGCCACCCACAAAAAAGTAATTTTTTTTCTAAACATGAAAGTCAGCTTAACTCACATTTCATACCTCTTTATACCTAAAAACCGTGATCTCCCACATGTCTCTCTCTCTCTCTATAAAGAGTGTGTGTGTTAATGACACAAATTTTTATTGAAGTACCTCTAACCTCAGAGAAGATCTGGGGTATAGAACTTGAAGTTGCCTTAATAGGGAACTTGAAATTTGAAGGCTTGGAATTTTATTAAGAATTCTACCCTATATTATATGTTCATGCTTGTTTTAATACAAATCTATGGCTTCAAATTACCCACCATTAAGGAAGACCAAACCAAATAAGTTTCTATAATGTTTATTCTGTTGTTTTCTGTAATCCATCTCTCCCCCCACCAGCCCCAGTATGCTAGTTTCACAAGTATGGATATAATATTGTATATACTACTACTCTTTATAACAAGGTTTCTGTGGAAATATGTATATTGAATTGCAATGTGGGATGCTAAGAACACATCTCAGGAAACAACATTTATAACTCCCCTCTTACAGCTTTACCTCCTGTTTGGAATGAGAAATCCTATAGCTCTAATATAGTCTCATCCACATGCTTCTTCCTTTCTCTTCTGCTTGAGGAACAGCACAATTCTTATATTGTACTGACACAATAGAAAAGACTTAAAAAGATTACTTGTGTCCTTCCCCACCCCCACTCCCCTCCCCTCCTGCAACAGACACATGTTTTATAAAGAGAATCAGAGACCATGGGGAAGATCATGGCTGTTGGGTATAAAGCCGTCTGAAATAAGATTTAAATTGATCTTTCGGGGAAAAATCTGGACTCAACTGTACTGGCATTGTTTTTTAAATAGGAAGGGTAAATAGTAGGATGGTGCCTTTAGGAGGGGTGAGAAGATGTGTCATAGATCATCACAAAATCAATGTTGAGACTAGAAGAATGGCAGCAGTGTTGGGGCCAAGGATTTGTTTCCTAGGGTTCATTTCCTTTTACCGTGGCTGTATTTGGGGGCTAGATGGTTAATATTATCGCATATTATAGCGTGAAATATGACTTTTAAGTTCATCTATGAAGCAGTTATTCCACTGAAGCTCGGAAGAAAATATATGGTTAATATGGTAATTCACAAAAGGAACATTATTTTGAGTTCCTAAAGTAGCCAGCAATATCAAATGCAATGCTACTAATTTTAGAATCATAAACTAGTCCTAAAAATTTAAGGCATTTCCTTACTTTCAACTTTCTCCCTTGCTCCTCTAAATTTGTAGATTTTTATTATTTGAAGGAAATGTTAAACGAAGGATTTTAACTGGTTAAACATATTTCTTACAAAAACTAGGTAATTGATTTTTTTCATTAAAAACGGGTTTTTAAAAATGACCTACAATCATAGAGAGTGAAAAGATAAACCACAGAGTAAGAGATTTCCAATAAATACAACAAACAGGTGCTATCCAGAATACGTATAGCGTTTCTACAAACAAGAAGATAATACAATAGAAAACTGAGAAAACACTTCAACTGGTACTTCACTAAAGAGGAATTCCAAATGACCGATAAATATGTGAAAACCTGCTCAATCTCATTAGTAATCAAGGGAATGGAAAATAAAACCAAACTGAGGTACTTCTCACAGATTGACAGTACCAAGTACTAGAAAGAAAGTAGAGTTGTCCCTCAGTAGCCTCAGGGGAATGGTTCCAGGACCCTCCACAGATACCAAAATCTGCGGATGCTCAAGTCTCTTATATAAAGAGGGCATAGTATTTGTATATAACCTATGCACATTCTCCCGTATACTTTAATTCATCTCTAGGCTACTTGTAAGATTTAATACAATGTAAATGCTGTGTAAATAGTCGCTGGTGCATAGCAGATTCAAGTTTTGCTTTTTGGAACTTTCTGGAATTTTTTCCCCAAATATTTTCAGTCCGAGGTTGGTTGAATCTGCAGATGCAGAACCCACAGTTACTGAGGGCCGACTACAGAGAATTGGGGGCACTCATACAGTGCCAGTGGGAGTTGAAACATACTTAGTAAAGTTGAAAATACACATACTTTGTAAGCCAGAAATTCCAGGCTCTGAGGTACATACCCCAGAGAAACTTGTAGAAGTACACCAGGACATATGTATAAGAATGTTCATAACATTGTTCGTATTTGACAAAATAGAAACAACCCAAATGATCATCAATAGAATGGGTAAATCAGTTATGGTATATTTATGTGATTTCACAGCAGTGAAAATGAATAAGCTACAACTGCATGTAATTACATAGATGAACCTTGGAAACATGTTGAGCAAGTGAAGTATATGACACTATATATGCAGCACAAATATATTTAAATAAAGTTAAAAAACAAGCATAATCATTCCTAAATGCTAAAATGCTAAAACTATTTAAAAGAGCAAGGAAATGATTACCATAAAAGTTAGGATAATGGTTACTTGTAGGTGAAAGGGAAAACGTTAGAGGAAAGGAGGCAGTGGGTTAAAGGTGGGTGTATTTCTGAAGTACTGAAAATATTCTTTTTTTTTTTATAACATTATTTTTTCTATGCCATTTACTTGCTGCTTTTTTTTATTATAAATTTATTTATTTTATTTTTGGCTGCATTGGGTTTTTGTTGCTGCATGAAGGCTTTTCTCTAGTTGCAGCGAGCGGGGGCTACTCTTTGTTGTGGTGCACGGGCTTCTCATTTGCGATGACTGCTCTTGTTGCGGAGCATGGGTTCTAGGTGCGTGGGCTTCAGTAGTTGTGGCACGTGGGCTCAGTAGTTGTGGCACGTGGGCTCAGTAGTTGTGGCTCGTGGGCTCCCTAGAGCGCAGGCTCAGTAGTTGTGGCGCACGGGCTTAGTTGCTCTGCGGCATGTGGGATCTTCCGCCACCAGGGCTTGAACCTGTGTCCCCTGCATTGGCAGGCAGATTCTTAACCACTGTGCCACCAGGGAAGCCCGAAAATATTCTCTTCTTTAACCTACGTTCATCACCTGTATGGTTGTTCACTGTATACTTATTTTAAAAATTGTATATTTATGGTTTGTTTACTTTTTTCATGTACCTCTTTGTTTAGGCTTACTTATTCATTCTTAATTAACTCCTGTATTACTCATAGCACCTCTTCTTTTTTAACTTCTCTTTTTCCATCTCCTCTATCTCTTTACCATCCCCCTTCCCCAGTCAGGCACTTTTCTTGCTTCACAATGAGCAATATTTTTTGCTGTCACAATGAACAGTATTGTCTTTTTTCATACTAGATTGGGAGCTTCTTAAAGAAGGTATATTAGTTTTCTCTTGCTGCATAAAAAAATCATTATAGACTTCGCAGCTTAAAACAACATTCATTTATTACCTTACATCTCTATAGGTCAGAAGACTGGACTCAGCTGAGTTATCTACTCATGTCTTACAAGACCAAAATCAATGTGTTGGCCAGGCTGAACTCTTATCTGGAGTCTTAAGGGAAGAATTTCCCGGATCATTCAGATATTGGGAGAATTCAGTTCCTTGCAGTTATAAAATTGAGGTCCCCATTTCCTTGCTGGTTGTTGTTTTTGGGCTGCTCTGAGGTTCTGGAAGCTATCCACATTCCTACAACATGGCCGCCTCCACCTTCAAGCCAACAATGGTGTGTCCTGCTTGGAATCTCTGACTTCTGCTATCAGCCAGAGGGCTCATGTGATGAGATTGGGTCTAGCCAGATTATCCTCTTTTGTTTAATTCGGAGTCAGTTGATTAGTAATTACTTACTTATATCTGCAAAATCCCCTCTGCCACATAAGGAATGTAATCAGTGTATATTTCATATTCACAGTCCCAGGGATTAGGGTGGGAGATCTTGGGGGCCAATTTAGGATTCTGCCCACCATAGAGGGTTCTGTCTCACTTTCTTTTTATTGTACATCACTTAGTACAATACCAAATATCCTTTGAGTGTTTATTGTTTGGATGGGTGGATGGATGGATGGGAGGGTGAGTGAATGAGAGGGCAAAAACAGGAAATGAAGAGCCTATTCTCTTTCTTAGCTTTGGAAATAGTGACAACTGACTTCTGTGTGACTGGGTGTAATGAGGACCCTTGGGGCTTCAATGATATAGTAGGATTCAATCAAAACATTCTCAAGCATAATACCAGTGAATATACTTCCCTTTTATGTCAAAAGTCAGGTATTCAGACCCTCTTTAATTGGTGTCATAGAAGATAAGAGTGATGATGTTATTGATACATGTGCTAAGACTCAGTACCCCAAAATATAACCAGTAGCAATTGAGAGTCTTTAGGTGTTTGAAAATTTTCAAAATACGACCTTGATTTGCTAATAAAAGAACTAAAACAAATTTTAAACTCCTTACAGTGAAGTAGGCTTTCCATGTATATTCAGTATTTATAACTTTGATAATTACAAGTTTTTGTAAGGCTCAGATATCCAAGGAGACTCTTAGCCTGGTAAATATGTGATCCTTTTTCTAGATCAATAACATTGTGATTTCTGGTCATCTATTATCAAGTGACAGACCATAGCCTATTGGTTCTCAAACTTTAGTGTGCATAAAATCCCCCATTGCACTTTTTAAAAAATGTACATTCCTGAGTCCAGACCCTAGAGAGTCTGATTCAGGAGATCTGGGGTGGGGTCCATTAAGCTGCATTTTTAACAAGCAATCTGTTAGTTCTAGGTGCAGTTGGCCTAAGAACTACCACTTAAGAAATTCTTCTATAGACTCTGCTACTTTACTCTAAAATTCATTTAGGAAAACAGTAATTTTTCACTTCCTAAAGATATCTTGATTAGGTAAGCCAAAGATTTTATTCAATTGAAAAAAAAAATTTTAAGTATAAAATACAGACTTTGTTTTGCAAAACTGGGCACTTTGATATAGAATAAACACTTGAAAGGTTGGTTTATTTGTTTTAAAGGTAGTGTCACTGAAGAACTGTGTTGTTACAAATAGATAACCAATTTACATGAAAAAATAAACTACGAAAATTGAGCATGTATGGTTAGTCAGGGTCTTAGTTACGAGCAGCAGAAACCAGCTGTGGTTATGAGTAGCCCACAAAATCTCTGGGAGGACTGGAGAACCAGGCTGGAAGGATAAGTAACCAGGAATAATGCCCAAAATCATGTGCCAGAACTTATCCTGTGAAGACACCACAAGCATTGCCACCTGGGGACAAATACCTCAACTTGCACCACTAGCACCAGTGAATGATAATGGATAACTCTATACCAGCACTGGAGCGTTTGCCACCACTACCTGTGAAAATTGGGATGTATTGTTTCCATTCTGCTTTCAGTTCAAGGTTAGGGGAGGATGTGTCTGCTTGGGGGAACCTAGATCATGTGCCTGTGCCCCTAGCTGCAAGAGAGTCTGGGAAAGCAAGCATACTGTGTGGCATTTTTCAGCTTCTGTTGAGGTAAGAACTCTGTTTCAGAAAAGGAATAGTGTTTAGATCCTGGGCAGCCTAAAAAAATGGCATGTGTCTAACTACAAGTTGTATTTAATACTAAAATCAGGTAACCAGTCAGGCGTTTAGTGGAGTGTATAATTATCGTAATGCACAGTAAGCAATATATATGATGTGATGATAGGCAGTTTACTGATTGTAATTAGTGTAACTTTTCTACAACTAAACGTTCTGTTGCTTGGTTCAGTTGGGAGAGGAGGAAAAGATTATTAATTGGCTCTTTTCAAGGGGTACCTTCAGTTTTCCTTTTTTTTTTTTTTTTTTTAATTCTGAGAGTACCCTCAGTGTCTTTTTAAGATCTGAAGTCTGCGTTAATTTGAGAAGAAAGATGAACAGTGTTGCCTACCTCCTGTCCTTTCAAGTGTCTGCTGTGTCCCAAATCCCAGTACCTAGGGACAGTATTCTATTGTCATTTTTGTCCCATAGTAAGAAATTTTTGACAACAAATGTATGTTTATTTATGTTATGTGCATATACTAATGTACTAAAATTATGTATTATAAAATAGACATGAAACATAAAATTTAAAGGAGAACTTAAATAAACATAAATAGAAACAAAAGTTCTAATGTTTTTCTTCCACACTCCAGTGGATCATTTGATGTAGCCCCTGGCTAGTAGGCTCACATTCCTCCCTTGAAGACTGCTGTGATTCAGACAGTGATTAGCCTCTTCATGATCTTTCAGTACGAGAAAGGGAATTTTTTTTTTTTTTAATTTTTGGCTGTGTTGGGTCTTCGTTGCTGCGCGCAGTCTTTCTCTAGTTGTGGCGAGCGGTCTTCTCATTGCTTGGGCTTCTCTTGTTGCGGAGCGCGGGCTCTAGGCATGCGGGCTTCAGTAGTTGTGGCTCGCGGGCTCTAGAGCACAGGCTCAGTAGTTGTGGCGCAAGGGCTTAGTTGCTCCGTGGCATGTGGGATCTTCCCGGACCAGGGCTCCAACCCATGTCCCCTGCATTGGCAGGCGGATTCCTAACCACTGAGCCACCAGGGAAGTCCTGGAGAAAGGGAATTTAATGTTAAATATCCGAAAGCACTCTAGGCCCTACTTTGAGGCAATATGGGAAATGAGAGACTGTCTGAAGTATGGAACCCAAGAGTAGAGAGCTGTGACCTCTTGAAAAGGAAGAATATTAGAAGACAGAGACTTAAGGAATTTCTTGAAGCAATGTTATAGATGACGAGGGATTCCTTTTATAGCATGTACAAAACAAACCATTGTGTATATGAAGTGGGCTGAGCTGCTTCCATGGATTCAAAGGGGTGGGGTTGAGTAGGGTAGGGGCAGTGTTACTTTGGGAGTAAGAAGATGTTTCTTCTCTGACTGCTTTTAAGATTGTTTTCCCTTTGTCTTTGATTTTCTGCAGCTTGATTATGATGTGGCTTTCTTTTTTTTTTTTTTAGTATTTATTTGGCTGCGTTGGGTCTTTAGTCGCAGCATGGGGGATCTTTTGTTGCCGAGCACAGGCTCTTCATTGTGGCACGGGGGCTTCTCTCTAGTTGTGGCACGTGGGCTCTAGAGCGTGCAGGCTCAGTAGTTGTGGTGCGCGCGCTTAGTCGCCCCGCAGCATGTGGGATCTTAGTTCCCCAACCAGAAATCGAACCTGCATCCCCTGTATCGGAAGGCGGATTCTTAACCACTGGACCACCAGGGAAGTCCCTGATGTGGCTTTCTTTATATGTGTCCTACTTGAGGTTTGCAGAGCCTCTTGCATATGTGGATTGAAAAATTCTTGGTTGTTATTTGGTTTCAGTAACACAAGTTTTTCTGTTTTCTTGGTTGACATACTATTCAAAGTCATAATTACTCTTTTTGTTATGACTTGCTTTTCCTAGGGTACTATTATTATATAGCATCTTCTTCTGAAATTTTCAAGTGTGATCTATGGGTCTATAAAGTTTTGTTATTCAGAGTGTGGTTTATGGACCAGCAGTGTGGCATCACTGAGGACCGCGGTCCCCAACGTTTTTGGCACCAGGAACCGGTTTCATGGAAGACAGTTTTTCCACGGACGGGGGGTGGGGGTGGGGTGGGAATGGTTCAGGTGGTAATGCGAGCGATGGTTTAGGTGGTAACGTGAGCCATGGGGAACCATGGGGAGCGGCAGATGAAGCTTTGTTTGCTCGCTACTCGCCTCCTGCTGTGCAGCCTGGTTCCTAACAGGCCACGGACCAGTACTGGACCAGTACCGGACCAGTAGCGGTCTGCAGCCTGGGGGTTGGGGACCCCTGACTTAGGATTTTATGAGAAATGCAGAATTTCAGGCTCCATCTCAGAATTAGAGTCTGCATCTTAATAAGACCCCCAGGTGCTTATGAGAACGTTACAGTTTTGAGAAGCACTGCTCTACAGCTAATCAGGTAATTGAGGTTGCTCATCTTTTCCCAGAGGGTCTCTGAGTTTAGTAAGTGGTTGACCCCAGTTATTCTAACCCCATGCCACAGAGGTGAACCAAATTGAGCACTCTCAACACCAGTCTGTTAAAAAAAGAGGAAAGGTGCAGTAGGCAAAGAAGAAAGTTATGCCACCAGTTACTTTGTTCCAGGATATGATATGCTCATGATCTGGACATATCATGGATATGTATATGGCTAGAATTAAATGTGATGTTAACAAGTCCTTTTGGACTGTGCCTTGGCTCAGCTGGGCCGCTGCCAAAGTTACACTCAAAAGGTAAAAAAAAAGCCTTAGTATGTCATCCTATAGGTGTAGTAAGGATGCCAGCTTGTGCAGAACCCCCAACCTGTGTCCACAGCTTAATCTTCTTGTGTTTTTTGGTCCCCACTTCTATTATGAGGATTGGGGCTTTCTACCCAAAATTGTTATACCATAAGCAGGTCTTTATTTCTCATTGGATATTTGTTTCTCGTATTTGCTTTTAGAAGCCTAATTATTACTGGTTCAGTTGTTTATCTTGCTTATGAAGACACTGTTTAGTAACAATAGAAACAATATTCTTGAGGTCAGATCAACAGCGATCAGCATAAGTTTATTAATTTTGTTGTCTTATCATAGTACTTGCAATTTTGTAAACACTTCTTTATTTTCCAACGTAACATAATGACAAACACAGCTTAAAGACTTACTTTCTATAGAATCTGTATCTTGATTATCCTCTCCTTTTGTCACAAAAGAAAGACAGTTTTTCATAATAGGTATAGATTTCTTCACAGCACCCTTTATGTTATCTCTGCTTTTTAGGATCCTTCTGGACTTAAGGATCTCTTAGAGATTCAAGAAGTTTATAACTGGCTCTACCTGTTGTGTTCCATACTCGCATGTCACTGCCTAAACCCTTCACATGTGGGAGCCCTCCTCTTGAGCAAGCCTTTCCCCATCCCAGCATTGCTGCTGAGAACTTGAAAATTGCATTCCAAGAACAAAAAGATTTTCTAGATCCATCTTGTTTCCCCCCTTCCCCCAAATAAAGCATCTGTTATCTTTAAGCAGTCTTGGTTCCTTCTAGTGAGCAATAGGATACAGGATTACGATCTGTCTACTGGAGCCTCCTTTTATATCATTTCACATGACAACTGATACCAGACAGGATGGCATCAAGAGCAACTTAGATACTTTATGTGAAGGAGTAGGAACCTTTCAAAGTCATGAATATGGACAATTTTAACTCCTATTTGACCAAATTCTTTTCTTACTCTAGTATTAAAGCTCTTCAGTTGAGTCTCACTTATGTTCTAATCTGAGTTACCAGCTTTTCCTTTCCTTCATACCAGTATAGTCATATTTTATGTATCGTGTTACTATATATTATTATACCAAGCTATATTTTGAGTGAAAGTACTATCAAAAGCTTCAGAATATTGACATTTAAATGCCACCTTGTGACTGCTCATTTTCAATAAATCTCATGTATATGATGCCATTGAACCCATATTTTTGAAGGCTCCTGAATTTAACTTCCTTAGTGTCCTCAGTGTAGTTAGTCTGATTTCCTTTGTGTATCCAGTAGATTAATCAGGACCAATTTCACCAAAGATTTATTTTCTTTCTTTAAACAGAGGAATATTTCATATGCATAATGACTTTCTAGCAAAATGTATTTAAACTAACATACTAAGTATTTAACAACTATTACTTAAATTCAATGTAAAATAATATTATGATCTAGAATAAATAGTATTGAATTATTTCATGTACTCTGTGCCTCAGCAAGTGATGGTTTTTGCGGAATACAGTATATTCTTTGCTGTCTGTCTTACATTATGCTGCCTTGTCAAAAAGATAATTTTTTACTTTGCCAGGGTTCTTGGTATGACTCAGAACTTTCCATTTTTCTTTAACTTGTTGTGTTACTGTTATCATTAGAGTGCGTATCAAAAGTTTGAGTTATTTCTTCCTCCAGTTTCTTCTGGAGGAAGAAACCTTACAGCAACATAAATATATCACAGTTGCAGCTTCATAGTAATATAGTGTTCAAGTTTCTTAGTATATTTTCCAAATGCGGACAAACACAGAAGCAGAGATAATTACAGAATGCCAATCATTTAGCTTCTCTGAGAAAATAGAAAGAAGAAAAATCATATTGCTCTTAGTTGCAAACATTCAAATTATTGTCTTGGACTAGAAATCCTAGGCCTGCTCTACCAATACACAAGTCTGTTGGATTTACCCTAGCTTCCCATAGAGCGCTGGTTGTCAAAGTGTGGTTCCTAGACTAGCAGGAACAGCATCACATGGGAAATTGTTAGAAATACATATTATTGGGTCTCACCCCAGACCTATAGTTTCAGAAATGCTGGGGATAGGGCCTTGCAATCTGTGTCACAACAAGCCCTCCAGGTCAATCTGATGCATGCTAAAGTTTGATAGGCATTGCCATGGAACATAGAAAATCTCATAGTAATTATATAATTATTTTTAAAACTTCTCTATTAAATTCAGAGCATCAGTTATTTTTAACAGTTCACAAACTAAAGAATTTATCTGAATTCTAAAGCTCCAATTTTGAAGGGCCAATATTTTGAAGTCTTCATGGTTACAACTCTGCATAGGAAGTCCTAGTGCATTGCTTGCTGCTCTATGGAAACTTTGTTATATCATTCCCCCACCATACTTATTTTTAAAACTGGAAAACTGCCTTTTGCTTTTTAGAAACCATTGAGTGGTAGGGGAGGAGTAAAGCTTTGATCACAATATAAGAACATTTTATTAGAAGTTTTATTAAATACCTCTTAAAAATTATAATAATCCCCTCCCCCCCAATGTAAAGGAATAAAAATTCCAACAGATACTGAAAAGCAGGCCAGGGAGCATGAGTAAGACTTAGAAAAGTAACCCCTATCGCTTCCCGTTACAATTTTCAGCCTTCCTATTTTAAGATGTGAAGGAAAATCCAGTCCAGTGACACAGCAGGGTATAAGTATACTGTAGTTATATAATCTATAATCCGTATGGATCTTAAAGGTAATATTTAGTAAGAGTCTCTGTCTGAAGAAGTAATTTAATGATGCTGTATAATACCTTTTATGTATTAAATGGTATCTCTTTAAAAATTCTGATTTTCACTAGGATAATGGCGTTGCCTATTAATCGTATGCCTGTTTTTCAGCATTTTAAAATAGTAATTTATAGTATGATAGTGTTTTGTGTAAGTATATTTATGCATGGGCTTCGAATTCAGAGATATCTAGGTTTGGATTTCAATTCAGTCACTTACTAACTTTGTGTGACCCATAGGCATGTTTCCTAACCTTCCTAATGGCAGTTTCCTCATCAGTACAGTGCCTGCCTCGTAAGGACATTTTTGTGGATTAAACAAGATTATAGCCATATGGAACATTTAACAAATGCTCTAGTGCTTATATGTGCTCAGTAAAAGTTAACTTCCTTTCTTTTTCTCCTTTCTTTCCCCTGTTTAATTCAGTGCCATATTTATTTAGTAAGAATGTATTTTGTGCCTATGTCTCAGGCACTGTTTTAGGAATGGATATAGGGGTTTTTTTTTCCCTGTTTTTTTGTTTGTTTGAATATTTATTTGGCTGCGCCAGGTCTTATTTGCGGCGCGCGGGATATTCGTTGCCACTTGCGAGATCTTCGTTTCAACATGCGGGATCTTTTTAGTTGCAGCATGCAGGATCTCTTAGTTGTGGCATGCGGGATCTAGTTCCCTGACCAGGGGTCAAACCTGGGCCCCCTGCATTGGGAGCAAGGAGTCTTAACCATTGGACCACCAGGGAAGTCCCTAGTTTTTTAAAATATATAGAGATTGCTTTTTAAAATATATATTTAATCTAAAATAAACCAACTCCAGTTTGTTACAAAATGTTTTCAATTTTTTCAGTCTTATTTTACATTTCATTATGGAGTCATAAAATATATATAACAGTATTAAATTGATACATTGTACTGCCATGGTTCTAAACGGACATGTGCCCCCCAATATAGAAGATAAAGATGGTTGATTGGTTACTACTGGTAATTGGTATCATGTTTTCCCAGAGATTTTTGTTGAAGTCATTTTTGTAATGTATGATTTAGTTTCCTTCTGATTGTACTTTAAAAGTTTCATTTTACTTTGACTTTTTGGATTATCATTTTAAGGATTTCTTTTAAAATTTCTGGAGAAATTATTTTAGTTATCTTTAGATTTTATATTACTTAAAGTAAGAAGCTATCAAATAAAAATATTATGTTTGGCTGCAAATTTTCCATCATTAATAATGCATTATATTTGTAAAATATATACAATGTCCTTTTTCAAAAAACAGAGTTCTCATCCTTTTTCATTACACAATTTTCACATTTCAAAATAAAGTGACTTTATCATCCCAGTGCAGCATATGTCACCAACAAAAGAAGATTAGAACCCAGGTCTCCAGACTACAAAGATAATTCTCTTAGCTAAATTAAATTAGAGTTTTAAGTTTGATTTAATTTTTCACCCTTCTTGTTAAATTTCTTTAATATTTTTTATCATAGCCCAGCTTTAGAAATATGTACCAAAATTTTATCAACCTACATACATTTTTCAGCATCCCACACTCCTAGGATATGTAGAAAACAAAAATGGGGGGGGGGAGCTATTTTTCCAAATCATTCAGTATACATTATTGCTTTTCCTGGATAATATGTATGCAAAGTGATAAAGCATGGTGTGTGGGCCTTCTTAGACTCCAGCATCCTTGATAGCTTTTCCAGTAAGACTTTTTTTTTTTTGGTTTATTAAGCGCTCAGTTCCAAACATTGACTGCCCTGGGGCCTCTCCAGACAGTGGACAGAGGGTGGATAGAAGGGCTGGAAAAAATGCAATGTATCATGGTGTTATAGAAATGAGACCTTTACTCTGGCAATAGGAATTCACATTTCAAAAGCTGATGATTGTCAAGCTCATCTCAGAGACTTTATGAGAATGCAGAAATAGTTGCTGCTTTTTTAAAACTTGGCCATTTCTAAAACAATTTGTTTTTGCTCTAAATAGCCTTTCATATTAATAAGCAAAGTATGTAGTCGGTTATTTTTGAATTAGGTCTCTTCTTTAAAATGTGTTGGGAGACAGCATTCCAAGCAGGAGAAAAAAGGGGCAACTGTATCATAGTTTAAATGAAAATATAGAGTGTTGCAATGAAAAATAAAAATTCATTTACCTAGATTTAGTTGTGCTGAAAATAGATGGCATTGCTCTTGTCAGTAATTAAAAGTTAAGTACTAATTTGGGGTTAGGGGGAGCCTCTTGAGATAGTAAAAAAAAATCTCAGAAAGTTGCTAGAAACATCTTGTTTTAAGTTGTGAAGAAATAATGATCAACAAAAGCATTTACATAACATCAGTATTTAGCAATTTTACACATGTTCTGTAAAATAAAAGTTTGGGATTTGAACATTCAGGTATTAACAATGAGACCAAATTGCTCTCCAGTAGGAGCCTAGGAAACTTTGGTCATCATTAGTGAGCTAGAGTATACAAGATTACCAGTGCGAAGAAGTCCAGGATCAAGGTATCAACATGGTTGCTTCCTTCTGAGGGCCAAGAGAGAAACCGTTCCATGCCTCTGCCCTAGTTTCTGCTGGTTTGCTGGCAGTCTTTAGTGTTCCTTAGCTTTAGAAGCATCACTTTGATCTCTGCCTTCATCGGCATGTGGTGTTTTCCCTGAGTGCATGTCAGTGTCCAATTTTCCCCTTGAGGTAAAGACATGGATCACATTGGATTAGGACTCACCCTAAGGACCTCATTTCAACTTGATTCCCTCTGTAAAGAGCCTGTCTTCAAATAAGGTCATATTCTGAGGCACTGGGGGATTAGAACTGTAACATACCTTTTTGGAAAGACAAAATTCAATCCACAACAAGTGTTAAGTTCAGTTAAAGAGAAATAAAGTTCTAATTTTGCACACCTGAAAAAAAAAAAAAGATTACCAGCACGATATTTAAAAACTGCATTAAGACTATAATTGGTTTTATAGAATGACTGAATTGCAGAATAAAAAGGTTGTTTGAGTATCACTTTGTCTTCATCCTTTTGGTGAATAAAATAACCTGTTATTTTTACCAGTAAATCCTCAATTTGATTTAACAGTTATACTATGAAGAAACCATTTCTGGAAAGCTGATTAAAATTTTAAATAGGGTAATGATAATACGTTTGGCCATAATTTAAATTCTGCATACATTTTGCAGAGAATTTTATAAGAATGTTAAGTTTTAAACAAGTGCTATTTCATGCTTTTAAAAATAAATTTAGGCTAAGCACTTAAAAAAAGAAAGACAAATACATGTTTAAATTAAATACTAAGTCAGTAAAGGGATTCCATTGTGAAAGAAGGCTGATGATACAATCTCAAGTACTGACAGAAATTAACCCCACCATAGTAAATTATAAATTCAAAGTTGAAATCCTTTCATTACACTGCAATTGTCAAAAAATTTTGAATAAACAGTCAACTGAATATTTTCATTTTATGGTATTTGTTGAGGATATAATACACTTAATAAGACATTTCTGTGAAATTAAGTATAAATATGGGCCTGGAAATAGGTTTAAACCTTTCAGTAGAGATCAAAAATCAAACCCCATACACTTTAAAAATATTAGCAGTTTATTAGGAATTCTTCCCTTTCTCACCTGTACTAGTAACAAGATACTGGTATCAGTATTTTAATCTAGACAATTGGTCAATCTGTATAACTACAACAAAAAAAATAGGCGTTAATCTTTTAATGAAAAAGGAATATATAGAAACCCTTAGGTTTTGGAATACATAGAAACTCTTAGATTTCTATATTTTACCTTTTCAGGTTTATATATGCAAGTCTTATATTAATAGTCACATATTTTAAGATGGGAAAACAAGTTACTTCTAACAATTTTTTTTTTCTAGTAGCATGTTACTATGTTAAAAAGATTTGACAGTGCATTCATTTAACCTGGTGATCTTTTATTAACAACAAATTAAACCTTATTGTAAAGAAACTTTATAGTATCATGGCCAGATTTCCTAATTTTAGGGGAGGCCAGACATGCTGCAGTTAAAGTTTGTTGTGATGAGATTGTAATAAATTTGTTCAGAGAGTTTATGAAGTTTTAACTTTCAAGGTGCTAGAAAGAAACATAAAAAGATGTCACTGTATCATCTAAAAATTTGACTGTTTTGATCATAATCTATACTTTTAATTTTATAACTGATTAAAACCAAGATCTGCCTCATAATGAGGCTCATTTTGGCATCTCTGTAAATGCTGCTGTGTGAAAGTAAAAATAAGGAAAATAAGTTGTGATAGTCACATTCATAACATTCATAAAAAATATGTATTCTCTGAATTAGTCATTATCAAGTGGTCATCATTCAGTATGAATTCCAATGTTATAAACAAAAATAAGACATTAATGGATTTTCTCTACTTATTTTTAACAGTCTACTTCATTTTTGCTGATTATCAACATCCCTATTACTGAATCCCTGGGCCCTTCTAGTTCACATTGCTTTTGACTTTGGGGATTGTTAATTATAGAGATTGGATCTTATTAAAGTATTTGCTTCACTCAGAAGTCAGATAGGTCAGTGGCACTCCCTCTTAAAATGTGCCTAATCTTTTTTTATTTCAGTAATGACACCATTCATGGTGGTCTGAATTTTTATACTCTAATGTAGAAATTAAAATTAGCATCGGGTTGAGATTTTGAAATTTTTTCAGTCCTTGAAGTTTTTGCTACATACCCTATACACTTCCCATTATTTTCTTCCTCTAAGGAATCAAGAGATTTCTTCAAGGTCCTTGCTTTCTGAAAAGGAAGAGCAATCTTATGACAGACCATTTGTTTTTTCTTTCTGCCTCTGCAACAGGTGGGCAGTGGTCAGAGTCCTGACTCTCCTAGTCCTCCTCTGACATCACGCCAGCAGGAAGGCGGAGGGCTCCTCGTTACTGCTGGTTAGAGGTGGAAGTCCAGGCTCCCCATAATGTCTCCACTGATCCCACATGATGGGGAGTGGGGCCACATTACCTTCTAGTAGGCATAAAAGTCCCGGCTCCTTCCTTGACCCTCTTTGACACCACACCAGTGGAGACTGGTGGGGAGCCACTAAAATGTTAAGTTACAGTCCTGCAAGGGTGGAAGTTTAGGCTCCCAGTTAGCCTTTGTTCCATGGGTGGGATGAGGCCACAATTTTTTGTGAGGTGTTTGGCTGAAGTAGAGTAGTTACTGTCTAAAAGTTTTCTGTCTTGTTAAGTTGCCCCTTTCCTGGTCCTTTGGATAGAGAAAGCAGGCTTTTGTTGGTTTGTTTGTTTGTTTGTTTGTTTTTGTCTCTGCCCATTGGTGTTTCTGGATTGCCAACTTGGAGTTGTCAGCTCCAAGTCTAGGATACATGAGGCAAAAAGAAAACCCAAGGGACTGATCACCGTGTCATTCCTTGGGTCTTGAAGTCCTTAGTTGTCTTGTTTCAACCCTTTAGAATCTCCTTATGTTTGTTTTAGATGTGATTGCTAGGATTTTTAGTTTAGGAATAGGGAAAAGTACATCTGCTTTATCTTCCTGGAAGCAGAAGTCACTGATTGGCATTTAAAATTATATAAATTTACTACCTTTAATAAAAAATTAAAAACAATTTAAAGAGAATATCCATATATATAAGTAATATGACTTCAAAATGAAAAGCATTAGATCTAATATTCTCATTTCTGACCTTTCTGGGTTGTATAATTAATAGCTAAAATAAAATGATTTTTATTGCATTCTCTCAACAAAATTTTCATGGCAGTGGCATAGTGGTTGAAAGCATAAAGGAAATAACTAAATATAGAGTGTTTTTTGGATTTAAAATTTTGGAGCAAATTTAAAGAGAAGGTTTAAAAAGTGTAACAAACTTTTATCAGCCATCACAGTATCTTCATTTAATGGGCAAATGTTTATGTTCTTTCTCCTTGGTATTTGTTAGCCTGTGGGAAGCACCCTAAACAATATCATTGAGGTTTGTTAAATAGTTACCAAATCATATTTTAAGTTATTACTTTTATATAATTCTTTAGGGACTTGACCTTCCTTAAGAATTTTAGTTTTTATTTCTTATTGAATTATTTCATATTGAATGTGTATTTTAGAAACTTTTAATAATTTGTATTTACTATTTCTTTATGTGTTAAAGGATATTATCCCTATAATATTCTTCTGAAGTTTGTATAGCTTAGTGTTAAAAATCTCTTATACAGAATATTTGTCATAATCTCAGGCCCTTTTAACATTCACAGCAGTGACTGTTCTCATAGAAAGTGATAGTACTGTATATGTGGGTATTGCATAATGGGCTTTATTTGGTAAGGATGATGTCATTGCGTGGGATGGCCTGAAGGAGTTGTTAGAAGAACATAAGACTTTTAACTTTTAACTACTAGCATTTCTTAATAAATGCCATACAGTTGAAAACATTAATTTGTGTTTGGACTGGCTTAGCTTTAGAGATTTAAAGAAATAAGTTCTACTGTTACAATTACAAAGCTGAATAGAATGAAATGTCAAATACTTTTTTTTTCCCTGGGAAAGAGAAATGGAGTTAGGAAGGAAAGAGATAATAAACAGTTTACATTTTTTTTTTTTAAAGACTAGAATTTATTTATTTGTTAATTTTTTTTTTTAAATTTATTTTATTTATTTATTTATTTTTGGCTGTGTTGGGTCTTCGTTGCTGCACGCGGGCTTTCTCTAGTTGCGGCGAGCGGAGGCTACTCTTCGTTGCGGTGTGCGGGCTTCTCATTGTGGTGGCCTCTCTTGTTGTGGAGCACGGGCTCTAGGCGCGTGGGCTTCAGTAGTTGTGGCACGCGGGCTCAGTAGTTGTGGCTCACGGGCTCTAGAGCACAGGCTCAGTAGTTGTGGCACACGAGCTTAGTTGCTCCGCGGCATGTGGGATCTTCCCGGACCAGGGATCGAACCCGTGTCCCCTGCACTGGCAGGTGGATTCTCAACCACTGCGCCACCAGGGAAGCCCTATTTGTTAAATTTTTAAAGGAACATTTATTTATTTATTTTTGGCTGCATTGGGTCTTCGTTGCTGCATGCGGTGTTTCTCTAGTTGTGGTGAGCGGGGGCTACTCTTTGTTGCGGTGCGTGGGCTTCTCATTGCGGTGGCTTCTCTTGTTGCGAAGCACGGGATCTAGGCGCGCGGGCTTCAGTAGTTGTGGCACGTGGGCTCAGTAGTTGTGGCTCACAGGCTCTAGAGCGCAGGCTCAGCAGCTGTGGTACACGGGCTTAGTTGCTCCGTGGCACGTGGGATCTTCCCGGGCCAGGGATCAAACCGTTGTCCCCTGCATTGGCAGGCGGACTCTTAACCACTGCGCCACCAGGGAAGTCCCCAGTTTACATTTTTTGTTACACAGTTATGAAACTAACTTTTTGAGATTTGGGATTACAGAATACTTTCTGTTGTTTTGGGTTTTTTTTAAAGATTTATTTATTATTTATTTTTCTTTATTTTTGGCTGCTCCGGATCTTAGTTGTGGCACACGGGATCTTCATTGAGGCATGCAGGATCTTTTGTTGCAGCGCACGGGCTTCTCTCTAGTTGTGGCGTGTGGGTTTTCTCTCTGTAGTTGTGATGTGCAGGCTCCAGGGCGCATGGGCCCTGTAGTTGTGGCGTGCAGGTTCCAGAGCGCATGAGCTCTGTAGTTTTGTGGCATGCAGGCTCTCTAGTTGAGGTGTGCAAGCTCAGTAGTTACAGCACACGGGCCTAGTTGCCCCATGGCATGTGGTATCTTAGTTCCCTGACCAGGGGTTGAACCCGCGCCCCCTGTAAGGTGGGTTCTTTACCACTGGACCCCCAGGGAAGTCCCCAGAATACTTTGAATTTTTGTTTCTTAAATTTCTGTATTATTTGGTTTATTGCCAAGGTATAATATACAGTTTTTAGAAAAGTCCGTAATTTTGGAGGAAGATTTTTAACGTACATATCACTAAAAAGAGGCAGATTACATTTATTTTCTACTTTGAGTACTATACATTTTTTATTTTGATAAAATATATGTAACAAAATTTACCATTTAAATCATTTTTAAGCGTACTGTTCAGTGGCACTGAGTAGATTCACATTGTTGTGCAACCATCACCACTGTATCCATCTGCATAACCTTTTCATCATCCCAGAGTGAAACTATATTAAACAGTATCTCTCCATTACCTCTTCCCTCTACGCCCGGTAACCATTCTACTTTCTATCTCTGAATTTGAGTATTCTAGGTGCCTCATATAAGTGGAATCATACAGTATTTATCCTTTTGTGTCTGGCTTGTTTCACTTAACACAGTGTTTTCAAGGTTCATCCGTGTTGTAGCATGTATCAGAATTTCATTACTTTTTAAGGCTGAAGAGTATTTTGTTGTATACATATACCACATTTTGTTTATCCATTCATCTGTTAATGGACACTTGGACTGTTCATTGGGTTGTTTCCACCTTTTGCCTATTGTGAATAACGTAGCTGTAATATTGGTAGACAAATACCTGTTCGAGTCCCTGCTTTCAGTTCTTTTGGATGTATACTCAGAAGTGTAATTGTTGGATCATAAACATAATTTCATGTTTAATTTTTTGAAGAACCACTCTACTGTTTTCTATAGCAATTGTACCACTTCACATTCTCACCAGCAATGCACAGGGGTTCCAGTATTCTGTATCCTCACCAAGTCTTGTTATTTTCTGACTTTCGTTTTTAATAATGGCCATTCTCGGGCTTCCCTGGTGGCGCAGTGGTTAAGAATCCGCCTGCCAATGCAGGGGACACAGGTTCGAGCCCTGGTTGGGGAAGATCCCATATGCCGCGGAGCAGCTAAGCCCGTGTGCCACAACTACTGAAGCCTGCGCGCCTAGAGTCCGCACTCTGCAACAAGAGAAGCCACTGCAATGAGAACCCCGCGCACTGCAACAAAGAGTAGCCCCCGCTCGACTCAACTAGAGAAAGTCCACGCGCAGCAACAAAGACCCCACGCGGTAAAAAATAAATAAATAAAATTTATTTAAAAAAAAAAAATAATGGCCATCCTCATTGATGTGAAGTGGTATCTCATTGTGGTTTTGATTTGCATTTCCTTAGTGATTAGTGATGTTGAGTGTTTTTCCATGTTCCTTTTAGCCATTTGTATATCTTCTCTGGAAAAATGTCTATTCAAGTCCTTTGCCCATTTTTTAATTGGGTTGTTTTTTCTTGTTGAGTGTTAGGTATATATATGTGTGTGTGTGTGTGTGTGTGTATAATATTCATTCTGGATATTAATCTGTCATTGATTTACCCATTTTATTTTTAATTCATGTTGCAGAGGATTGGTGGTGGTGTGGGTGTAATCTGACCTGGTCTGTAGGTATCTCTCCTATATTTCCTCTACTGCTATTAAGGATCTTTTCTTAAGATTTCCTTCATGGAGCCGACATTTTAAAGATTAATTAATTAATTATCTACCAAATAAACTTTGTTTATTCAGAAATAATTAATTTTCCAATTTTTAATTTAAAAATAGCTGATTAGAGAATTGATCAGCATGATATATCCAGTGTTGGCACACTAAATTAACTTAATTCTAGCAAATAAACTTGACCTTTTAATAAGTCAGATATTGTGTTAGATGCTAAAGACACAAAGCTCTTAGTCTCAAGGAACTTAAAATCTAATGAAGAATTACCCTACTGTGTGATAATTGCTACACTAGAGTAATAGAAACACAGTGGGCGAATTCTTTGAGTGCCTAGACAAGTCAAGGGAAGTATAATGAGATTATGCTTGAGATGGCTCTTAAAGGAGGGGCAGGAGTTTTACCAGGGTATCAAGAATGAGGAGAGCCCTGGAGTTCAGTGTTACTTCCTTTGAGAGGGTTCCCAGGGTTAAACGTTACTGGTATATATGACTCTGAAAAGCTGGGAGGGAAGGAGAGCCAGCCCCTGTGAATGAAAGGGAGAAATTAAGAACATTGTGAACATCCTAAAAGATGTCTCACTATATATTTACATGTTTGATAATAAGCAATACACAATGGCTAAAACATCTCTTTTTTTAAATGAGAGATTTGGCCCCTTTTTCCTGTGTGCTTTAGGTAACCTGCTCATGCATAAGAGCTGGAAACACTGAAGAACACTATATATCAGTAGAAATGAATAAGTACAGTTATTTAAGTTTAAATTTAAAATATTTGCATTAATTGGTTGAATGAATTTAACTTATTTTGGGTATGATTCAAATAGGTGGTTCCTTTTAATGGAAATGTCACCACATTATTTCTTCTGATAGCTTACATGAGAATAGGGAGAAGAATAGACAGGTAGAGGAGAGTACGATATTAGTTCTGGTGGGTCAAAGGAAATGATCTCAGGCACCGTGTTATAAAAGTCAGACACTGGTCTGAAAAAAAAGAAGGGTGCCTCCTGCAGCACTAAGGAGAATCAAGAATGGTAATTGTAACAGTTCGACTGTATCTGAAAGAAGGGGAAAAATTGAGCAGACTTCTTTTTTTTGTTTTTTTTAATTTATTTTATTTATTTATGGCTGTGTTGGGTCTTCATTTCTGTGCGAGGGCTTTCTTCTAGCTATGGCAAGTGAGGGCCACTCTTCATCGCGGTGCGTGGGCCTCTCACTATCGCGGCCTCTCCCGTTGCAGAGCACAGGCTCCAGACGCGCAGGCTCAGCAATTGTGGCTCACAGGCCCAGTCACTCCACGGCACGTGGGATCTTCCCAGACCAGGGCTCAAACCCGTGTCCCCTGCATTGGCAGGCAGACTCTGAACCACTGCGCCACCAGGGAAGCCCCGAGCAGACTTCTTTAAGAGCAAAGAATGAATTTGTTGAACTAAACAGAGAAACACTACTTAGATATTTATAATTATTTTCTTTTAAGAGATTTAATTTATAAAATTATTTAAGTTATTGACAAGTTTTTGTGTTATAAAGAATTAGGGTTTTTCCTTTTCTTTTTTCTTTTTGCCAGCTTATGAGGAGTGAGCAATATCATGTTAGTAAAATAATTATATTATTTTTCTGGACCTTGTGACCTTCACAGCCTCAAACAGAAATAGGAAGTCAGAAAGTTAGCTGGGAGGAAAATGCCGCATCAGTTAAATAAGTGTTTCCCAAAAACGTTTTTCAAGTTTAAGAAGCCATATTACTGTCGTCTTTGGGCTCCAGGTTTGTCCCCCAAAAGTAGGAATCAACTACTCCTAATTCATAAAATCATAAAGTTATTGAACAGTTAATGGGAGAAATAGACTTAGGGAAAAGTACCTTTTAACATGCTTCTTACCTGAAAAAAAAAAAAGTAAAATAATTGAAAACATCGCAGTGAAAGTGTTAGAGAAGAAGATTCTGAAATGTTCTAGAGATTGAGATGGTAGTAAATGGTAGAGCTAGGGCTAAAGTCTGGCTATATCGTATGTCTCATTTAAGATAATAGTTTTTCTCTAAATTGCATTGTTTTGGGGTATAGTTTTGAAAACTTTTTTATTGGCAGGGTATGTAATGAGCCATATTTCAAGATGAAAGAAAATATTATGAGAATTGGATAACACTTTTAAGGATGGTCTTTGTAAACTCTAAAATTGAGTTCATTTTCCAATATTATATAAAACCAGAATCCATTCTAGGCAGAAATTCACATTCTTTCCTGTGTGAGCAAAGAGAGTCTTTTAAGTTGGTTGACTTTTTTTGTCTTCTCTGCATTATTTGAAAAGGAATAATATGTAATACATTTGAATGATATGTAAAAATAAGTGAGGGGAGAAAAATTTAATTAGAAAATTACAGGAATATATATACGTATGTATGTGTGTAAATATATATATGCCCTTTCTTATCAAGATTTAAGATTAATACTTAGTGATCTTTATTGTCATATACCTCTTCAACTAACATGTTTCACTACAGATAGCCACATGTATTTATGGTGATTTAAATCCTTTAGATACCCTCTGTACCTATCATGATATGGCAGGTTATAGTTTCTTTAATTGTTCTGCCAGAGCAGAACTAGGGTGCCCTTTTCTCCAGCCTTCAATAGCATTTTTTTTTCCACTGCCCTCCAGCCTCCACTAACAGGCACTGGGAGGCCCCTTAGGGCCACTGCCTGCTGCCTCATTTCAAGCCAGTGCCAGATGTTTTAGTTTTTTGTTACACACCACTTCCAGGTACCAATTTCTGTTTTGTTTTTCAATTACTGTATAACAGACCACTACAAAGCTTAGTGGCTTACAAAAAAAAACCCCAACGGTCATTAATTCTGAAACTTCCCTTGAGATTGGTGGTTTTCCCTTTTGCCCCCTACCCCACAAATCTAATGCCACAGACGTTGCTGTTACACGAGGGTGAAAAATAGCTGATTCTACAACTGGGGCACAGAAGTTGCAAGATAAGCCTGGAACATCTTGCTGTGTCAGAATATAAGGAAATGCTAGGGACTTCCCTGGTGTCTCAGTGGTTAAGAATCTGCCTGCCAATGCAGGGGACACGGGTTCAAGCCCTCGTCCGGGAAGATCCCACGTGCCGCGGGGCAACTAAGCCCGTGTACCGCAACTACTGAGCCTGTGCTCTAGAGCCCGTGAGCCACAATTACTGAGCCTGCATGCCACAACTACTGAAGCCCACATGCCTAGAGCCCATGCTCTGCAACAAAGAAAAGCCACTGCAATGAGAAGCCCATGCACCGCAATGAAGAGTAGCCCCCGCTCACCACAACTAGAGAAAGCCCATGCACAACACCAAAGACCCAACGCAGACAAAAAATAAATAAATAATTTTTTTAAAAAGTTATTTATTTGATTTTTGTCTGCGTTGGGTCTTCGTTGCCTCGCATGGGCTTTCTCTAGTTGTGGTGAGTGGGGGTATTTGTTGCGGTGCACGGGCTTCTTATTGCAGCAGCCCCTCCTGTTGCAGAGCACGGGCTCTAGGCACGTGGGCTTCAGTAGTTGCGGCACACGGGCTCAGTAGTTGTGGCTCGCGGGCTCTAGAGCGCAGGCTCAGTAGTTGCGGTGCATGGGCTTAGTTGCTCTGCGGCATATGGGATCTTCCCAGACCAGGGCTCGAACCTGTGTCCCCTGCATTGGCAGGCAGATTCCTAACCACTGCGCCACCAGGGAAGCCCCCCAATGTCATTTTTTATATACCTTAACCACTCTTTCTTATGGTTGTAACCTATCTCAGCTTTTTTTAAATTATAAATACTTATCTATGGTTTGATGCACATAATAGTTTTTCCCTCAAGAGTTGGATTTGGTTCATTTTATCTAACACTTTTTTGGAAATAAATTATTTTCAATCCAGGTTATGTAGTATTTAAAAAAGAAAATCATAAAGGTAAAATTGTGATTTGGTCCTTTATCAGTATATTAATTATGTTATAGTCTTACCAGAGATGAAGCTCTATAAGATGGAGGACAGGATTCTTACCCATTTCTGATTCCGGAGTTTTTGTTTCATTCATTTATTTGGTCTTTTTTTTAATAAATATTTTATTGAGTACCTACTATGTGCTATGTACTATGGCGCTACTAAGTGCCAACTATACAGAGTTGAACAAAACAGACATAGTCCCTACTCAGTGAATATTTGCTATGTGAATCTAGAGTGATCATTCTTGTGCACCCCCCCATTAATATTAAAGATTCTTTTTACTATTTTTTTAGACTTTTCTCTTTAACATATTATTTTTAAACTTAAAGTAGATCTGAGATGAGTTTAACTTGGAGGGTAACTTTTTTGTAAATTAGGAAAATAATCAGGCATTTGATTGCAAACAAAATGCCTTAAAACTTTTTCCATTGAAATATTTCTTTTAGTTAATTGAAACTTCCATGGTACGTTTTTTAGCGAAAATTTTTCTCATATTTTTATCAGGCCAAAATAGGGTTTTTCTGCTTTGCTCAACTGAATAATACATCCAAGGGCTGTGCCAGAGTGGTATAGTTGTTGGCTCATATTACTAGCATTAGCAGAAAAGATAATGGCTGGTGCAAGACCAAGGCCACATTCAGGATATGATACATAGAAGTAACTTAATAGCTTAATTGCATAATTGCTTATTATCCTGTTTGTGGCTGTTTACAATACTTGGCAAATCTCAATTGAGCTTGCAATCTGGAAACAGCCTACAACTGACTACACTGACACAGAAATGGAAATTTAGGGGGCTTGTGTGGCAATAACTAGTCTTATCTGTATGTGTGAAAGCAAGTTTACTCTAGTGACACAAAGATACAGTAACCTCTCTGCTTATTTAACCTCACTGAAAGATAAGGAAACTATTTTAAACATTTTAATGTAAATCTTTAGATAAATGTTCTCTACCTTTTTTGCCTTTTAAAGGTAGAGTATACTGAAAGCAATATTCTTTTTGGTGACCAAAGATCATAAATTATTGTATTGTACTCTGTAATATTTTATTGCAGAGTACAGTACCCTGAAATTAGGGGGATGGGTGTTATTTGTTTTTGCTGTATGGCTGTCAGCCTTATGAAGCTGGCTTTATGTGTGTGTGCCTCTTGGCATTTTACAGTATATGAAGTAATTTTCCATGCATTGTTTGATTTGATTCTTAGAACAATTCTAAGAGGCAGTGACAAAGAGATGAAGAGAAATGGAGAGGCCCAAGATATATTTGGACCAAGAAACTGACAGTGTTTGTTGATAGGATTAGATTAAGGGAAAAAAAGAAAGGTGTCAGGATGCTTCCAGAATTCTGACTTAAGCAACTGGATAGACAAAAGCATCATGTACTGAGATAGGAAATACTGGAAAAGGAATATATTTGCGAATATATAACATTGGCATTGGCATTGTGTGTGAAGTTAGCCCTCAACAGCTAAGAAGTCTTTTTTCCCTCTATGGAAAAACATGAGGTAGTTTCAAAGCATTCAGTTTGCATACCAACTCAGGACACTGGCTATAAATGAGAATTTCCTACATCAATTTAGTTACCAGGACAAATATGGTTAAATTTTATATCTGTCTTTATTTCCTTTGTTTGAACTTTAATGATTAATAAAATTGGAAATATCAGTCAGTGGTCTAGCCGAGCCCTTTGCTGTTTTCAACACAATTGAGATTCTGAAAGTAAGGAAGGAAAGAGCATAGATATTCAAAGGGCAATGAACTACATCTGTCATAAATAACATGACCTTTTAAAAAGTCCAAATATATTGGGTAATTATGTTAAATATAGAGTGCTTCAGTTAAAAGATTAAGATTGTCAGACAATAAAAAGAAAGCAAAATCTACCTATGTGCTGTTTATAAGAAACACGTTCAAAGTGTAATGATCCAGAAAGGTCGAAATTAAAGAATAAGAAAAGGTACTCTGTAGAAATATTGACTGTGTTAGTTTTCTATGCTGTATAACAAGTTACACAAACTTAGCAGCTTAAGGAACTTCATGGTTTCTTTGGATCAGGAGCCTAGGCACAGTTTAGACTGGTCTGCTGCAAGGCTTCAGTCAAGGTGTTGATCAGGCCTGAGTTCTCATCTCGAGGTGTGATAGGGGAAGGATCTGCTTCCAATCTCCCTCAGGTTGTTGGCAGAATTTATTTCCTTGCAGCTATAGAATTCACAGCAGCTTACTTCTTCAAATTTGGCAACAGAGATAGGACAGATCAGATAGACAGTCGTAACCACGGGAATGACATCACATCATCTTTGCAGTATTCTATTGGTTAGGAGCAAGTTAGTTTTGAAGTCCCACCTACACTCAAGTGGAGGAGGGGCTATTATACAAGGGTGTAAATAGGGATCATGGGAGTCACATTAAAGTAAGTCCACCAAACCAACCAAAAGAAGAGATTTCAAAGCAAATTACAGTACTAGGAATGGAAGAAGTAACTTAAGAATTATAAAAAGTTTGATTTATCAGAAAGGTAATAATTTAAAATTTTGGGGACTTCCCTGGCGGTCCAGTGGTTAAGACTCCATGCTTCCACTGCAGGGGGCATGGATTTGATCCCTGGTTGGGGAACTAAGATCCCACATGCCACACGGCATGGCCAAAAAAAAAATTGATAATAATAATAATAATAATTTAAAATTTTGTAGGTACCTAATAACAAAAGTCCAAAATACATAAAGAAAGGGTTAAAGAATTAAAGAGAGAAATAGACAAATAGCAATAAAAATGAAAGACTAATATACCCTTCTCTCTCAGCAGTTGATAGAAAAAACTGACCAAAAAAAAATCAGTAAGGACGAGCCTTGAACAATGCAGTTAAACAGGTGTGACCTAGTAGACATAACTAGAACATTATGCCAATGTAGAATAAATATTCTTGTCAGACTCACATAGAATATGTATAAAAATGGACCATGTGCTGGACCGTAAGGAAAATCTAAACAAACATGAGAGGATTGAAATCACATAAAGCATGTTCTTTTACCATATACAGTTGTTAGAAATCATTAACAAAAAAGATAATTAGAATATCATTATATGTTCGGAAATTAAGGAATTCATTTCTAACAGAATGAGATGAAATCATAATGGAAATGAGGAAATATTTTCTAATTGAATATTCTAATAAAAAATGTATATATAAAGACTCATGAGATACAGCTAAGGCAGCACTTAGAGGGAATTTTATAAAAGCTTTAAGTGCATGTATTTGGAAAGAAATAAGTCTAAAAATTATTGAGCTAAGGCTCCATCTCTATAAATTAGGAAAAGAATAGCACAACCCCTTCCCCCCAATAAGAGGAAGATGATAAAGATAAGAACAGAAATAAACAAAATAAAAACTGTACAATGAATAGGGTTAACAAAGCCAGAATGGATACTTTGAAAACACTAATGATATTTTCAAATCTCTGATGAGGTTGCTCAAGAAAGAAATAAGGTGCAAAAACCGAAGTCAGAAATGAAAATAGAGACATCCCCACAGATGCTGTAAACATTAAAAAAATAAAGAGGATATTATGAACAACTTTATGCTAATAAAATGGAAAATTCTGATGAAAATAGCAAACTGCTAGACTGTAATAACTGAAAACTGGTTCAAGAAGATATATATAAAACTTTAATAGTCTTATCAATATTAAAGAAATTCAGTCAATAGTGAAAAATCTTCCTTCAGGGAAAACGTAGGCCCAGGTGGCTTCACCAGTGAATTCTAAGAAGCTTTTAAAATGAAATCATTTGAAAGCTGTATAAATCCTTTCAGTCAATAGAAAAAGAGGGAATACCCCCAAACTAAATTTTGTGAGACTAATACAACCTTGATATTAAACCCTCAAAGTTAGTATGAGAAAAGAAAATGGTTCAAACTCATTCATGATCATATATGCAAAAATCTTGAACCAAATGTTAACGAACTCAGTCTAGCTAATGTAAAGGATAATACATCATGACTAAATTTATTTTATCTCAGGAATACAAGATTTAACATTAGAAAGTAAATTTAATATACTGATAGAATAAAGTTTTAATAAGGAAAAAATCAGTTCTACACTAATGGAATAAAGAATAGTGGAATAAAGAGTAAAATTAATTCAATATTAATGTAGTAAAAGATTGAAATCCTATGATCATCTCAATAGATGGAGAAAAAGAGATTGATAAATATGACATTTGTTACTGATAAAAAACTCATAGCAAACTAGGAATAGAAAGGAATTTCCTTAATCTGATAAAGAATATCTACAGAAAACCTTTGAAATTGGGAACAAGACAAGAATACCTTCAATTACTGCTTTTATTCAACATTATACTAGAGGTCCTAGCCAGCATTGTAAGAGAATTAGATGGTAGATAGATAGATAGATAGATAGATAGATAGATAGATAGATAGGTAGGTAGGTAGATACATACGTACGTATCAGAAAGGAAGAAACAAGCTTTCATTATTCACAGAACTAAGTAATTGTGGATTTGGAGCTATCCAAATGAATCTACAGATAAATTTTATAGACTAATAAAAAGATTTATCAAAAGTTGCCAGGTACAAAATCAATATATTGAAATCAATTTTATTTCTATGAGTAACTAATGGTTAGAAAATAAAACTTGAAAAATACATATCATTTATAAAATAATAAAGACCTGTGAATAAATCAAGTAAAGATGTCATTTTTTTCCAAATTGATGTTTGATTCAGTGCAATCTCAGTAAAAGTTTGAACAAGTGTTTTTATGAGATATAACAGGCTCATTCTAAAACTTACAGGGAAATGCAAAGGACCTAGAAAGCCAAGACACACTTGAAGAACTACAAAGAGGAAGGAATACCTCTCCTACTAGAAGTGATGTAGGAGTACATCACTCTACTAGATTTCAGAAATCATTGTAAGCTATAGTAATTAAGATTGTGTAATATTGACATAAGAATATATAAGTAGTGCAATGGAACAGATTAGAGAAGCCCCCAAACAGGCCCATACAAATGTAGGCACCTGATATATGACAGGTGTTACAGGGAAATAGTTGGGGGGGGAGGTGATGGTCTTTTCAGTAACTGTCACTGGGATAAATGGGTATCCCTGTAGGAAAACATGAAATTGGCCTTCTACCTCACATCATACTAGAAAATAAATTCCTGGTAGATTCAATGTCAGACTCTAAAACCTTTAGAAAAGAATATCTTTGTGACCTTGGAGTAGGGAAGGATTTCTTTTAAAACTGCAAATACCACTAACCATAAAGGAAAAAATTAATAAAACATTTTACTCTATTAAAATTAAAGACGTTCATCAGAAGACACCACAAAGACTGTGAAACTTCAAACTACAGAGTGGGAGAACACATTTGCAACACATATAACTGATAACAATCTCATATTCAGAATTTATAAAGATGTCCAACAAACCAAAAGACTTGAGCTGGTACTTTACAAAAAGGGAAATCTAGATGGCCAATAAACATATGAAAAGCTGTTGTACCTCATTAATGATCAGGGAAATGAAAATTAAAATTACAATGAAATGCCACTGTATAAAAATCTTTAAAACATAATAAACATTAAAACATCTCAATAACAAGTATTAGCAAGGATGTGAAGCCACAAGAACTCTTTGTACCTTGCTGGTAGATGTGTAAATTGGTACAACCTCTTTGGAAAACAGTTTGGAGTTGATGATACATAAATCTTATTACACAGCATTTTCTCTCCTAGTTCAGTGTGTAATCGAAATGTTCATCAGTAGTAGAATGAGTAAATAAATTGTAGCACGTTCATATAGTAGAATAGTATGAAGACAATGAAAATGAAGGAACTACTGCAGTATGCAACTACATGAATGAATCTCAAATGTTGAGAGAAGGTCACAAAAGAAAACACATAAAGTATGCTTCTACTTTTAGAAAGTTGAGAGGTGTGCTAGGCAGAATTATGCCCCCCCCCATTAGGATGTTGGGATTAGTCTACATCCTAATCCCTATAACCTATGAATATGTTACACTACATGGCAAAGGGGCATTAAGGTTGCTCATCAGCTGTTCTTCAAATAGGAAGATTATCGTTGATTATTTGGGAGCAGGGGGAGGTGGGCAAAGTCACAGGATCCTTAAAAGTGGAAGAAGGAGGCAGAAGAGGGAGACCCGCAGAGATGGCAGCATCAGAAGGACTCCACCTGATATTGCTGACTTGAAGATGGAGGAATGGGGCTATGAGCCAAAGAATGTGGACAGACTCTAGAAGCTGGGAAAAAGAAGAAGACAGATTTTCTCCTAGAAGCTCCAGAAAGAATGAAGTTCTGCTGACAATTTTTTTAAAATAAATTTTTTTATTTTATTTTATTATTTATTTTTGGCCTCATTGGATGTTCGTTGCTGTGCACGGGCTTTCTCTAGTTGCGGCGAGTGGGGGCTACTCTTCATTGCGGTGCATAGGCTTCTCATTGCAGTGGGTTCTCCTGTTGTGGATCACGGGCTCTAGGCGCCCGGGCTTCAGTAGTCGTGGCACACAGGCTGAGTAGTTGTGGCGCACAGGCTCGGTAGTTGTGGCATGCAGGCTTAGTTGCTCCTCGGCATGTGGGATCTTCCCAGACCAGAGATCGAACCCATGTCCCCCTGCATTGGCAGGCAGATTCTTAACCACTGCACCACCAGGGAAGTCCCTAAGGAGCAGTTTGTAATTGAAATTTATTTCTTTCATTTCTTCAATTTTTAAAATCATACTAACAAAATTTAAGTAGGAATTTATAAAATAACTTTTGTTGTATTTTGTATTAAATAAGTTATTTACCGTGTGATTCTGTAGGAAATTTTTATTTGTAAATATTTGATGCCCTTTGCTACCTGGGCTTTTAACTTTTTCCTAATGAATACAATATGGGGAGGCATTTTGGTAAGATGGTGGTCTTTCCCAACCAGTTACTAAGTACTACTTCAGAGTGAAGCAACTCGGAGGCTCACAGGCTGGTGGGACCTGTAGGGAATATGTGAGTCTGGGGGACATAACTGGGATCCAAATGAAAATAAGAGGCAAAAACCTATGGCAGTTATCAAAACTTTTGAGTTCTCAAGAAGAACTGTGCCCCAGAGGGGAAGCTTAGTTCCAGTGCATCATGGAGCTTGCTTCCACTATTTTGATGTTGAATGCCATTCACGGTACTCTAGCAGCTTGATCTGAGCTCCAAAGATGAGGCAAGCCATGAATTGGCAAAGGAAGATAATTCATTTAAAGGAACTCCAGCAACCAGAGAGGATGAGCAAGGATTACATCTAGAAGAAGTGATTTCAATGAAATAGAACTATTCGAAGAGATAGATGACAAGTTTAACAAATAAAACAAAACAGAATGTTCCAGTAATCCCACTCCTGGGCATATATCCAGAGAAAACTCTAATTCGAAAAGATACATGCACATACTCCAGTGTGCATAGCAACACTATTTATAATAGCCAAGACATGGAAGCAACATAAATGTCTATTGACAGATGAATGGATAAAGATGTGGTGTATGTGTATGTGTGTGTGCGTGTGTATACACACACACACACTGTGGAATATTACTCGGCCGTAAAAAAGAATGAAATAATGCCATTTGCAGCAACATGGATGGACCTAGAGATTATCATACTAAGTGAAGTAAGACAGAGAAAGACATATATCATATGATATCACTTATATGTGGAATCTAAAAAAATGATACAAATGAACTTACTTACAAAACAGAAACAGACTCACAGACGTAGCAAACAAACTTATGGTTACCGAAGGAGAAAGGGGAGGGAAGGGATAAATTAGGAGTTTGAGATTAGCAGATACGAACTACTATATATCTAACAGCAAAGTCTTACTATATAGCACAGGGAACTACATTCAATATCCTGTAACAAACTAATGGAAAAGAATCTGAAAAAGGATATATATATCAAGTTTTATGAATCACTTTTCTATTCACCAGAAACTAACACAACATTGTAAATCAACTATACTTCAATTTAAAAAAACCAAAAAACAAAAACTAATTTATCCTGAGATTCTCAAGAGAAACAGGGTGACATGCTTCTAATCATAGCATGAAAGAATTAAAAAGTGAGGGGAAAAACTTTTCTATATATTAATTTAGGGAGAGAATGATTACTGTTGAGACTCAGATTCATGGTTTGGAACATTAAGTAGAAGAGTATATCAAAACAGAAAAAAAATATAAAGAAGGAGAAGGAGCAAATGGAGGAGATGCAACAACTAAAGGTATAATAGAGGAGAATTTCTCTGGTTTAAAGAAGTATTGAAAGAACCAACTGAGTTCTGGACCAGAGTGTTAATTTAAGGGTGGAGGGAGACAAAGAACAAGCTGCTTACAAAGGAAAAATAATCAGATATGTGCTGGACTACTCAGTGTGACACTGGAAACTAGAAGGTAGTAAAATAACATCTACAGATTACCAGGAAAAGAATTGTCTATACCTAGCTGAAATATCATTCACTTGTTATGGTGAAAGCAAGGTACTTGCAGATGTGCAGGAATTCAGATCCTCCATCTAAGGAAAGTTAAAGGATTCTCACCAAATAATTCTCAACAGAGAATTTAAGGGGCAGAAGAAGAGAGAAAACAGTAGTGAGCAAATGAATCTACAGTGTATTTAATTAAATCCAAATGGTAATGACAGAGTGACTGTATTTCAGCATACTTCTTTGTCCTCTTCATTTTCTGAAAGTTTGCAGCTGATGGAAAAGCTTGATTTGACTCAGGTTCTGTCCCTTTGGCAAGACCATAAATGATGTTCTGTTCTTCTAATGGGCATATACTTTCTGATTATCTTTTTGTAAAGATAACAGCCATTAATACTCAATTCTGGATCCATTAATTCATTGAGAGTTGCAAAATGCTATATTCTATCATTATTTTTCGTTTATAGCTAGAACACTTATATAAAGATGCTTCCCTTTATCTATTTGGTTACTCAGTGATACAATTCACATAGGGAAGGCAAAGTAAATGTTTGCTTCCCCCCCCCCCCCCTTTATCAGCTTACAAGGTAATGAATTGGTTCTTTATCATCTTTTGGGGAGGATAAATTCAATAATATGTGATAGATTTCAATTCGCTGCGATTATTTTTATTGAAGCTCAGATTATCTCATCTTTGGCCAGTGGGAGCAAAGATGGTTCCTGAGTCCTTTTGACATGACAGTGATACTTTTTGACTGGTAAAGAAAGGAACAATATTTTTTTGTTTCCTTTTGCTTCGCTTTTCTGAAAACCTCAGAATGTTGTCTGAGCTTTTGGGAAGGTGGATTTTAGGGATCCATTTGTTTTCTAGGATATTTGGTACTTAGCATGATCTGTGATGTAATTTTTAAGCTGGTATTCCTTGGAATTTATGTTACTTGCAAAGAATAATGGTTTTATTTTTTAGTATATGTAGAGTCAAAAGGAATCAGCATTTCCCAGCAACAGGTATAGAGGCATATGTTAAAATGGTTTCTTCAATCATTTAATATTTGAATATTTAATCTGGACCAGTCTCCACAATAGGAGCTCTAGGAAATTCAAACAATTATGAAACCTGCTTTTTTATTTAAAATTTCAGTAAAATAAGTTCCAAGGATTGATTTTAAACTTAATTTATTTTTTCTTTCAGATCTGTCACGAAATCGCCTCTCAGAAATTCCCATAGAAGCATGTCACTTCGTTTCTCTTGAGAATCTCAATTTATACCAAAATTGTATTCGGTATATACCAGAGGCAATTCTAAACTTGCAAGCTCTAACGTTCTTAAATATTAGGTAAGGATTTTTTTTTTTTAATTTTTAGTTTTGTGTGATCTTTTCAATTTTCCTCTTCCCTTTCACTAAAATTTACATTATCTGGGGAATTCCCTGGCGGTCCAGTGGTTAGGACTCCGTGCTTCCACTGCAGAGGGCATGGGTTCGATCCCTGGTCGGGAAACTAAGATCCCACATGCCACGCGGCCAAAAAATAAAACTAATAATTAAAAAAAAATTTACATTGTCTGTTTATATCAGCCATATCTCGACATATTCTTAGACTAAATTAGCGGTATTTTCTGTATCCCTCTAGTTTCTCCCTTTGTCTTTGTCTTTGTAATAATTAACAAACTCTAAGAGCCGTTAGCCTAATAGACTTGGAGCGGTCTTGTAGCAGTGGTTTTCCAATTACATTTTCAAATAAGCTTCATCAAATGAGAATAGTACATCTGAAATTACTTTGTTTGGTTTTTGTGATTACGTATTTTTGCGTACTAAGTTCTGAATATATAAATGCATTTATTCAACTCATCTACTCCATTTTTTCACATCTTACAAGAATTCTTTTGTTATTTTATTTCATTATAAAAGTTATAAATGTTGACTGGAGAAAATAAACAAATGTAGAAAAGTAAAGGAAATTCATCAAAATGTTATGTCTGAGTTATATAATTATAGGTGAACTTTTCCTTTTTTGTAGGCTTTTCGTCAAATTTTTAAATGAGTTTTTCCCCTTCTCATGAAATATCCTTTGGAAATATTTTTATATGTAATCATTTTAATGTACAGTTTATATGTTTCTAAAACTCATTTTCCCTCTGGGATATTTATTCTTTCAGTTTTTTCCCATGATCAAAGTAGCACTAGTAGACAGTTTTGTATGTGAATGTCTAATTATTAGATTCTAAAAGTTTTAAAGGCTTATGATCTGTGTTAGTAAAATCATCAAAGATCTTGAAAATGGGGGCAATTGTTACTAAGGATTAAGATGTTAAATCTGCATAAGTAAAATTTTAACTTATTTTTATCCTAATGATAGATGTGTTTTTTACTTTCAGTTCTGATTTGAATATTTTTGTATTAATAAAAATTCCTTACCTATCCTTCAGTTAATATGATATATTTGAAATCACAATCTGTCCCTTATTTCCCATAGAATTATATTTGGGTCGTTTATGTACATTTGGTTATAATAATGTAATGATGAGGGAAGTAAATTACAAACACTTTGTATATAACTCTTTGGAAGGAAGAGGAGAGGATGTTAGTTATCTACCCTATTTTAAAATCATTTTTTCCTATATAAGTTTAAGTTTAATAAAATAATAATATGTTTTGTTTATATGGCACTTCATTATTTACAAAAGAGTTTTATGGTGCAAGAGTCCTGTAAGCCCTGTGATCTACAGATGAGGAATCTGTGTAAGATGCAGATAAATTAAATGCTGTGCCTAAAAGCACAAAGCTGACAAGTGAGGAAATGAAGACTCGAACTCAAATCTAATATCCTGTTTGTTCCTTGCAAGACTTACCTTTGTTAGTATCCTGAGTATAGAGTGAGAAAGATGGCAGTTTTTTTTCCTTGAGTGGTGGGCTCTGACTTTTCTCTTTTTCTACTTACCCATTTAGTCGAAACCAGCTGTCAACACTGCCAGTACACTTGTGTGATTTACCATTGAAAGTCTTAATTGCTAGTAATAACAAATTGGTCTCACTTCCAGAAGAAATTGGACATCTCAGACATTTAACAGAACTTGTGAGTTAATATTTCATTTTTTGATTGTTTTATATATGTGTGTGTGTGTGTGTGTGTGTGTATACACACACACATGCACATACTCTTTTGTGTTTTTGAGTTATTTTTAAGTACTGATAATGAAGTTTTACTGATTGATGAGCTCTCAAGTGCTTCAACACAGAATTAGGAAAGAACTGAAAGTACAAGTCTAATCAAAGTCTAATCAGGTTCTAATCAATATAAAGTGATTTCTATGTTATTAAACTTTTGAGACATAATTTAATAAAGGGTTTGAATTTTTTAATTAAATCTTGTTAATAGCATCAATATTCTGATTTTTGGTTAGTGCCTATAAGGAATGGGCAGTACAAAGGTCAGGTTTATTTTTTTACCTTATAGGCTATCTTTAGAACCTAGCTCCCACTCTAAAGTGAGCTATTCTTTATATTTTCTAAGAAGCTTAACCTTCACCTACCACTTCTTGTTATTCTTGAGTGCTTTTTTTCTGGGCATGGGAATAAGGCTTTTCTTATTTAATCACCACAATAACATTATGAATTGTTATCATCATATTACAGCTGAGGAAACTAGCACTCAAGATAGGTTAAGTAATTTGCCAAAGGTTCCAGAGGTTCCATAACTGAAGTAGAATTTGAAACCAGTCTACCTTAACTCCAGAACCTATGATTCCTATTTCTGAAATGGTCAAATACAATTATGTCCATTGAGATTTGGGAGTATAATTCCATGTAGGTTTATTAACAAAGATGTACATCATAAACAAAAAATAAATACAGTTGGCCTTCTGTTTTTGTAGGTTCTACATCTGTGGATTCAACCAACTGTGAATCAAAAATATTTTTTAAAAAAATTTCCTGGGAATTCCATGGTGGTCCAGTGGTTAGGACTCTGCACTTTCACTGCCAAGGGCGTGGGTTCGATCCCTGGTCAGGGAACTGAGATCCCACAAGCCATGCAGCATGGCCAAAAAAAAGAAATAAAATTTAAAAAAAATTGTTCTTCCAGAAATCTCTAAAAAGGAAAATTTGAATTTGCCGTGTGTGACAATTATTTACATAGTGTTTGCATTGTATCAGGTATTATAAGTAATCTAGAGATGGTTGAAAGCATACAGGAGGATGTATGTAGGTTATACGCAAATTATGCACCATTTTGTATGACACTCGAGCATCCATGGATTTTGGTATCCTCAGAGCCAATCCCTTGCGGATACTGAGGGACAACTGACTGTACACATAAAGTCTAATTGGACCACATGTTGGGTCACTTTTTTTTTTTTTCAGGTGGATTATGAATATAAAAGGTCACATATAAGAATTCACAAATATATTAAATTTAGAGTGTAGATACTAGACCACTATTTAAACTTTCTGTTTCTACTTATTGAATCCTAAATACTTAAGAGATAGATAAGTCTCACAGAAGGTGCTTTTAGCTTTCTATGAAAGAAGTGAGTTGATACTTCAGTCATAAAAAACAGCTTGTGGCAGAGTAAAAATTAATAATCGTAATGCTCCTGATTCCCTTGTGGGTCTTTCTGCAGCATCCTTATTGCTTCTTTTCCTTTTTTTTCTCCTTCATTTTTTTTTTAGTGAAAGTAAACTGCTGTCTTTCAACATACATATTTTCTGAGAGAAATATTATAGATTGCTATTCCCTTCTGGCTCAGACTCAATCTTCCTATCCTTTCGACTTTTCTTTTTTTTTTTTGGCTGTGTTGGGTCTTTGTTGCTGCACACGGGCTTTCTCTAGTTGCAGCAAGCAGGGGCTACTCTTCATTGCAGTGCAGTCTCTTGTTGTGGAGCATGGGCTCTAGGCATGCGGGCTTCAGTAGTTGTGGCTTGTGGGCTCTAGAGCACAGGCTCAGTAGTTGTGGTGCACGGGCTTAGTTGCTTCACGGCATGTGGGATCTTCCCGGACCAGGGCTCGAACCCGTGTCCCCTGCATTGACAGGCAGATTCTTAACCAGGGATCCCTTGACTTCTTTTAGAACCCTTTTAGCTTTGATACCTAGAGCATTGGGCTAAGAAGTCTAGCTTCTGATTCTACTTCAATCGTGAATGGGTAGGAAAGGTAAAAATAGTATTATTTCTTTCTGAGAATATTTTGGGAAAATTTAAAAATAATGTCTGAAGCTTATTGAAGTTTTTTGTAAGTGGTCTTTTCTAATAGCAAGTCTCAGTATTTTCTTTTTATTTATATATTGGAGGAATTCTAAGTGTTACTGTGACATCTTAGAGCTTTTATTAACCTAGGCAGCTTCTTGTTGCTATGCATGGGTTTACAAATTCTGGCTGGTCTCAGAATTATGGAATCCTGAATTTATCAATCTTGGAACCTTGTAGTCAGTCTCTTTTCAGAACCAGTGGAATCAAGCTATTTGCCAAGATACCAGAAGGCCTACCTAATATATGTATTAGAATCAGGTTGATGAGCTGCTAATAGAATAGTATCTACTTTTTCCATAGCCTTTGAGTTATGTGTACTTTATTATTTTTCCCTCATGTTCAGTTTGATAAAGAATGATTTGAGTCATCTTCAGTGCATTTTTATTTTATATTCTTGAATAGTTGAACTTGTATTTTGAGAATGGGATTTCCTTTCAAATAATTTTATCATTATAATTTTTATCATAGTTTTGTTTTTTCTTCTAGTTTCTTTAGAACAATATAAAATAAAACTATTGTCCTAAAGGTCTGTTTTAATACCTTTTTTTAACCTTTTCACCAACATTTTCATTTGATCTGATATTCTAGGCCTCCTGTCCACATCTTAAGTCATTTAACTTTAGTTCTGCTCACAAAATTAATGTAGATCTATATACAATGTATAGAGTCAGTCAAAAGCCTATACATTTTAAAAATTAAATGCTATTGCAAACTATGGGATTATTCTTGGACACAGAATCATAGTACTTTTTACAACAAGAGGGGTATTATCTTGTCCAACCTCATTTTACAGATAGTTTAAAGCATGCAAGTTTGTAATATTAGTACAATTCTTTACTTTGTATCTTTTTGAAATAGGATGTGAGCTGCAATGAAATTCAAACAATCCCTTCCCAAATTGGTAATTTGGAGGCCTTGCGAGACCTTAATGTAAGAAGAAATCACTTAGTACGTTTGCCTGAAGGTAAGAAATTGTGAAACAGTTTTTTTTGTTTTGTTTTGTTTTTTGCCTTTTTATTTTAAAGATCTCTCAGACTGATGGGCACTTCAAAAATGTATAAAAGTTACAGCCAGTATTTGAGATGTAATGGTTTCTTTAATATGTGCTGTCTGTTCCATTGTGGATTTTAAAAGCTAGACTCTTCAGTGAAAAGCTCCAATAACTATTGAACAGTGATTGTAATTTTAGATCCTGTTAACTGATATAATTGATAACTCAGGGTAGGGTCACTGGAAATTTCAGTTGGCATATCTACTTAGGAGAAACATAACATGTTTTTGATAAGGGGATAGTTTAGTATAATGAAAACATTCCTGCAGTTAGCACTGACTGACTTAAAATGGACTTGATTGAATTTAATAATTTTATCCTTCACTGGAAATGTTCAGATAGAGGCTAATTAACTGTGTGGAGGTGATATGTAAAATGAATAATGAATGGAGTGAGAGACTACACTAGGAGACTGGTTGTCTTAGGCTGACTATAAGTTCTGGTACATGTATTTGAATGATAAAAATGATTAAACAAATTAATTAAGTATAATTGATCAATCGTTCAAAAATATAAATTCATGAAAGAGAAAGCTATAAGAGAAAGTGAAAATGGTGAAAATCATTATTTTATTAAATCAGAATATATATTTCTTTAATTTTATTATGTAAAATTTAATATCTAAATGAGAGTAATGAATCACAACTTCCAGAAATTCATCTATAAACATTTCAGAATGTCTGTCTCAAAGATAAGGAATCTTTAGAAGATGTTTTCATGACATTGATTATCTAGGTTCTTCTACAAAATACGACTTCTAATGTACAGTAAATATTGAATTAACTAATGATGCTTTTGCTTCATTGTAGAATCCAGATGTTTATACCAATTTGATCCTGTATGATACTGAGTTCTAATATACTAGTGTGTGTAGCTTTGACATTTTTTGATCCCAAGTAAGCGTCTCAGAAAGTGACTTTTCCATTCCACTTTTATACATTTTCTGCAACCATACTACCCAAAATCCTGCATATCTTTCCCCTCAGTAGGCTTGTCCAGTAACCTTTATACCTTTTATCTTCAGAGCCTTCCTCATTTCCTCCTGGTTCTGCCTTCTACCACCTCAGCAGTGGGAATGCAGGCCATTAGCAGGACCGACCAAAATCATGACTGACGTATAACTCAAAATTTCTATCAGGATTACCCCTCTACTCAGGACCCACCTACTGTGGTTGATCTTTAAAGGCTTACTAATGCAATAATACTGACTTAATATGAAATTAAATAATCAAAACAATTGGGGTTTTGGTGAAGATGAAAATCCGGGATTTCAGATGATGATTGCAGTCTGATAGTTTCATCATCTAATTTATTTCTCTATCTTATTTTGAATGCATATTACCAAGAAAATCGTCACACAGATAGTTTCAAATGTTTTTTTGTAGACTTATCTTGTAATCTCAGCATACTCAGTTAAACTGAGATGGCAGGAAAGCTTCATCCAACACCTACACAAATTAGTGTGGAAGTTCATGTTCCTTGGTGATCTCTAACATATTACAGTTTGGTAGATAAAGATATTATGTCTTTTGTTATATTGTCATTTTGATTTTAAATTAATTTTAATTTTTATCAAATACATTATTCAAAAAGTCAAATAGTAATAAGCTTAAAATAAATAATAGCATTCTCCTGCCTCAGCCATTCCTCTCTCCAGTTTCAATGGCCAGGCATATACCTTCAAGTCCTTTGACTCTTTCCACTACTATTTGCTGACATATTTCTAAATGATCTGCTTTTACAGCTATTGCTGGATTTATCAACTTTGACATCTTGTTTTTGTTGTTGTTTTTCTAGAGTTAGTAAGTCCTTTTTTAAAAAATTTACTTAGCTTTTTATGTACCCGTGGCTAATTCCTCCCTCTTTTTCCAGCAGCTTTATTAGTCAAACCAATCAGATTATGTATCTTTCTTTTTTTCCCTGAATATCTCCCTCATTGAACCTTTTTTCTTTCTCTTCCAGTCTGGACTGGTTGTTCTCTGTTATTTTCTGCCTAGCTTTTCTTCTTCTTTGCTGAACTCTTATTCCTCTTATTCCTGGACTTCATGTGTATTTTCTTACTTTTTTTTTTTTAATTTCAGCTTTATTGAGGTATAACTGACAAATAATTCCTCTTTCTTACTTTACTCCCTTGTTTTGCTAGAGGGCATCTTCTAGTAGTTTCCTGAGAACATGTGATAGGAAAACATTTTTTGAGATTTCACTTGAAAAGAAATATCTCTATTCTGTGCTCACCATTGATTAATAATTTGGTTATAAATTCTAGGTTGAAAATTATTTTATCAAATGATTTTCAAGTCTTTTTTCGCTTTTAGCTTTCAATTTTAAAAATTAATGGTTGAGGGACTTCCCTGGCAGTCCAGGGGTTAAGACTTAACACTCCAGGAGGCATGGGTTCAGTCTCTGGTCAGGGCACTAAGATCCCACATGCTGCATGGCACGGCCAAAAAAAAAAAAAAAAAAAAAAAAATTTAATGGTTGAAAATTTGATGCCATTCCCAATTCCAGTCCATTGTTTGTTACCAGTTTTTTCCTCTGGAATATTTTAAGGTCTTCCCTTTTTTTTCCCTACCGCTCTGAAGTTTTATGATGATGTGCCATAGTATGAGTTGTTTTAATTCAATAAACTAGATACTTGGTGGGCTTCTATCTAAACCAGAGATTCACGTCCTTCGTTCTGAGAAATTGTCTTATATCTCTTTTTCGATAGTTTCCTGTCTTCTGATTTCTCTGTTTTCTCTTTCTAGAATTTTTGTGAATTAGATATTGGACTCCTTTAATTGATCCTATGGTTTTCTTATCTTTTTTATTGTTCATTTCTTCATCATTTTGTTTAACCAGGTGGTAAACAGTTCCAACTGTTTATACTCTAACCATTCTTCTGAATTTTTAATTTCTGCCATCTTATTTTTCATCTCTAAGAACCCTTGTTTTTCTCTGATTTTTTAAAAAAACATTCCTTTCTTGTTTCAGTAATTGAGTATTTTATCTCTCTGAAATTAGACATTAATTCTAGTTTTCAAAGTTTTCTTCTATTTCCTATATATTACCTATTTTTTCAGAGATCTTTTTTTCGATTGGCTTGCATGTTTTGATTTCTGTCTTACATGTTGGAGGCTCTTCTAAATGTCTCTGGATCATGTACTGTCTGTATAGAGCTAATTAGAAATTCCAAGTATACTGGGCAGGAATTGTATAATAGTAGTTAAGCAGTAAGCTGGATATTTTATTGGGGGAAACTCCCTATCAGTATCTAAAGGCCATTTATATGGGACAGTATAGTTTCTCCAGAGAAAGATGTTTTCCTTCTTCTACAGTGTTGTGTATGTTCCTAACTACTGCCAGTCAGGAGCTGGGGATGGGGTGAGGTTGGGGAGGAAAGTGCTAAGGTCTTGTGGTTAAGTTTGTAGACTTTTACTTAAATCCTCCATTTTCAGCAGGGAACTCATCCTGACTTTCCATTGTGCCTGCGGTCCTTGAGTTCAGAGCCTTTCAATTCAGCTCCTGTCATGATTGGAAAGGAATAGTTACCTAGCTGCATGAGTTGGGATTGAAGATCTAGGCATCTGACCTGTTCTTTATACAGATTATCATGTAATCCTTGTGTTGTTCACACTTTCTGTGGTATCAGACCTAGTTTCTAAGACTTTCTGTTGTTCTATAAGGGGTCAAACAGTTTGCTTTTCATTAATATTACCATCCCTAAGCAACTAGATTTCATTTTACGCCACTTTGCTGTATATCAGTTAATCACTAAGAAAGAATGGAGGTAAATACTTATGTTAAGTCCATTATATTTAGCTAGAAGCTCCTGAAAAAAATTGTCTAGTTTTGAAATATCATTAATTGTTTATTTCCACCTTATCTCCCTGCAGAACTAGCAGAGTTGCCTTTGATACGGTTAGACTTTTCCTGCAATAAAATTACAACAATCCCTGTTTGTTATCGGAATCTCAGGCACCTACAGATGATCACCCTAGATAATAATCCACTACAATCTCCTCCTGCACAGGTAAACCATAGTTGACTTGAAGTATGTTGTGAACTTTTTGACAAAAGATGAAGTTTAAAAGTTATAAGTTATATGTATTTATCTTTTTTTCTGGAAATTCAGTTCTTTTAAAATAAATTCACAACTCATATGTATTCTTTAGAAGCCTTGAATAAATGGGATGGAAGATAGGTAATATTCCAAAAATGTTTTTCCTTTCACTAAATTGACTTCTTTTTAATTTGAAGGAGTCTTCCTTAAAGTTTTTTTCTAATAAAATTTGAGTTATTTCTTTCTAGTAAAACTTAAATGTAGACAGTGTAAATGCTAAAGACAAAATACTCAGCTTACAGAACTAAAGATCATCAATGCATTTCTCATGACCATTGTTTCTGTACTTTCCTATTTTCTAAAATCTTAAGTTCCTCGTTTAGTCAGTCTGGTCATTTGTTTATCAGTGACTGAAATGAAACTACTTAATAAAGTTATTATAAGGTAGCTTTACAAATAGATTCTAGACATTCTGTACTCTAAAAAGTGTTGACCAGCTTATATTTTTCACTGTAGCTTTCCTTCTGCAATTAATTGATGGTCTTGTACAAGCCTCTGTATGGCAGCTGTTAAACTTTATGAGTAAACTTCATAACTATAGAAAGGTCTCATAATCCTAAAGAATTTGTGTGTTGACTTGTGGGACAGAAGTCAGTAGGTAGCAACAGAAGTGTATATAACTTTTAAAATCATTTCCTGCTTTTCTCTCTTACAGGAAGTAGGATTGAAAACGTAATTGTGCATGATTGTTGGATTCCTAAAAACAAAAGTTACCAATATAATCCATGGGGAGCAATGCTTTAAATCCCTGACTATGCCTAACCAATCAATATAAGTTTACTTGGTATTCTAACAGTGTTTATAATCATAAATTATTTATTTTATATGTTATTGAAACTTATTAGTGACTAGAAAACAAAAACCTACATTTATATCACTTAAATGCCTAAAGTAACAAATGATATAATGTTATAATCAGTACATTTTTAATATTACTGTATATACTTGATAGAAATGCCTTCTATTTCCAATATACATTAAGTAAAAATGTATTTTTATTTTAAAAGGCGAGGGGACACATATATTTCAGATGAGTAATAATTTGGTTGTATTTATATGTTACTTTGTTTAGATATGTATAAAAGGCAAAATCCACATATTTAAATACCTGAACATACAGGCTTGTAAGATTGCTCCAGATCTGCCAGATTATGATAGGAGACCCATGGGTTTTGGCTCCTGGTGAGTATGTTGTATTCTTTTATTATTATATTCCATCTCACAGAGAATCAAATAAACTGAACCTTTAAATTTACCTGACTCTTTGTTTGACCAAAGGGAAATATCCTATTCTGACACAATTTTTCTCAGAATGCTTATATTAAGTAAAAGTTGATTACATAGATGTGACAAAGTGTAGTCCTAAGTCAGGGTTTCTCAACCTCAGCACTGTTGATATTTTGAACTAGATAATTCTTTGTGGTGAGGAGCTGTCCTGTACATTGGAAGGTGTTTAACAGCATCCCTGGCATCTGTAGCACCTTCCAAAGTGACAAACAAAAGTGTCTCCAGTCATTGCCAAATATCCTCTGAGGGGTCCCCAGTTGAAAACTACTGGTCTAAGTGACTTGAATACTAACCTTGGCTCTCCTGTTAACTAGCTCTGTGACTTAAGGCAAGTCATTCAAACTTTTTGGGCTTCATTTTTCCCAGAGGGAGTGAAGGGGTTGGATTTGATGACCATTAATGTCACTTCACGATCTTTTAAGTCTGTGAATCCCTCAGCTACATATAACACCTGACTTTTACAAAGTTATTTTTTTGGCATTCCCAACCAATGGAACAATCTTAAGTAGCAGGAATTAAATTCAAAAGGCCTTTAAACAGGCAAAATTGATGTCTCAGTGAAGGTGCAGTAATATTCATAGACTTTACTCAAAAGAGAACCCTTTAGGCCTTCTCTTAGAACTTGTCACATTTACGTAAAAGCACAGTCCTAACCTTCTCAGTGTCTTAGTCTAAAACAGATTAACAAACTTCTATTTTGGTAGAGTTTCTAAAAGCAGGCATTAAAAATACAAAAATAATTTGAAGGAAAAAAGAAACTGTAAAAAGCAGATGCATAGGGAATTCCCTGGTGGTCCAGTGGTTAGGACTTCACACTTCTACTGCAGGGGGCCTGGGTTCGATCCCTGGTCAGGGAACTAAGATCCCGCAAGCTGTGTGGCGCAGCCAAAAAAAAACAAAAACAAAACAAAAAAGCAGATGCATATTCAAAAATTCAAGTAAGTGATAAACTCTGAAAGGGAGGAAGATTCTGTGTGAAAGAGGCACAAGGGGGCTTCTCATTGGGGTGGCTTCTCTTGTTGCGCAGCAGGTGCTCCAGGCGTGCAGGCTTCAGTAGTTGCAGTGCATGGGCTCAGCCGCAACTAGAGAAAGCCCACGCACAGCAAGACCCAACAAAGCCGATAGATAGATAGATAGATAGATAGATAGATAGATAGATAGATAGATAGATAGATAGATCCTTTTAACTCTGAGAGGACTGAAAGCACATATGTGGTGTTAAGGAGGACATAAAAGGTTTTGACAGATGGTAGGGATTAGGTCTTACATACAATGTGCTAATCTAGACCTCTCTTAGAGGAAGGATTTTGGCAGTGGGGGTGGATATGAGGAGACCCAGACCACTAATACCAAGAATTTTAAATTTTCTCCATTATCTCCTTTTCATTTCTTTTTCCTCCTACCTCAGTTCATTGCTTATAATATGGAACTCTTGTTTCTTATTTATAGAAGAAAGTTTTGTTTTTCCTATTTAAATATTTCTAAAAGTTTCTACTCCAGTACTCTTAAAGAAGATGTACAACAAATAAAAGTAGGTTTTCTTTTATATATACACTAATTTATTTTCTCCCTTGGAGTTAGTAATCCTTGGGAAGGAAAAGTGTTCCTCTCCTGAGATAGCGGAGTAGGAACATTAAACTGCTACTGTTGCCTTTGAGGTTTGCGTGTAAGACATGAATAGTGATTACTGGGTATGTGTATGTGAGGGTATGCCTGAAGAAACCAAGGAGGAAGCATCATTACCTGTATGAACAGTGAGCTTTGGTTGAGGGCTGCAGTGCTAATTGAAGAACCTATTTCTCTCTGTGACTCTGTCCTTAGTTTTGAAGACTAATTAGTCTTGGCCTAATTTTTTTTTTTAAATATAGCAATCTTCATTATTTTACTTTAAAAACATATCAGGGCTTCCCTGGTGGCACAGTGGTTGAGAGTCTGCCTGCCAATGCAGGGGACACGGGTTCGAGCCCTGGTCTGGGAAGATCCCACATGCCGCGGAGCAACTAGGCCCATGAGCCACAACTACTGAGCCTGCGCGTCTGGAGCCTGTGCTCCGCAACAAGAGAGGCCGCGATAGTGAGAGGCCCGCACACCGCGATGAAGCATGGCCCCCGCTTGCCGCAACTGGAGAAAGCCCTCGCACAGGAACTAAGACCCAACACAGTCATAAATAAATAAATAAAAATTTAAAAAAAAAATTCCTGCCACTTTGCCTCTTAAAAATCTCTTTAAAAAAAAAAAAAAAAAATCAAAAAATCCTGGGAAGAGACTTGTGTGTATTTGCTAAGAGATACAGGAAAGCTTCAGTCAATAGAGAAACCTTTCCTAAATAGGAAGTCTAAATAGCATAAACATGTCATGTTTCTCCAAAGGAATTAGTAATTATAGATCTAATATATTCCAATCCCTATACTAATCCCTAATTATGCTCCCTAGGTTAATCTGTCTTATACATTTTCCATTTTTTCCAGAGTTATGTTACTTTATTTATATATATATAAAAAACAAAAATATTTCCTTCAACTCCTCATGTACCAGCAAATGAGACATCGTACTTTCATGTCTTTCTCACTAAGGTACAGATTAGTAAGATTGCATTGTAGTTAGCAGTGCATTTATTCAAAATGCAGTCATGGAGTCAGAAGGCCTTAGTTCTAGCTCTGGATCTCTGTACTATTAGGCAGTTCACTTAACCTCTCTGAACCTTGGTTTCTTCAATGTGATCTTTACCCTGTTTATATTCTAACAGTAGTGAGGATCAAATGACCTGTGTTTGAAAGTGCTTTGCTCACCATAAAGCCCTATATGAATATTAGGCATTAGAGTTACTAGCTGTCTACTGTGATCTTGGACAAATTTAGTCTAAGAGTCCTGTCTTGCTAAAGAGAATTTTTATTAATCCTGTAGCTCTTCAGGTATTCAGTACAAGTTACTGCTGTGGTAATTTCAATCCTTAGTTGCAACTTTCTAACTACTTTTGTGTAGCATAAAAACAACACACAGTCTTTCTTAAATCATTTTATAAAGGTCACAAATGTTTTTACTCATTTTCAGATGTAAATGTTTCCAACTCCTTTAGCAATTTACACTGTTGTGATAACTTTATTTTATACAATGGCACACATTTTTTAAAATAGTGATCTAAAGTGAACTATGCTTTTTTGCTGTGATGATTTTAAGCAGCTTTATTTTATAGACTAAATATATTTATTTATGATGACGTGGCAGTGAGCCCAAACGAAGGAACGACTAAGCAACTGGTAAGAAAAGTCCTGCCTCTGTAACCCCAGTAGTGGAATTAATTCTCTACAACAAGCCTGAGCTTGTGAAAGCAGTGGCCATCCTTTATTCATATTTATATTCTAAGCACCTGGAAAACTGCCTGGCATTCAATAAATGTTTGGTGAACTAAACTCAAATGAAGCAGATTTAGTGACTCTCTCTTAAGGACACATTCTTCATAGAATGATAACTTTTATTTAATGCTTTGTACCAGGCTTTGTGCAGGTCCTTAGCTTATATTTTCTCAAGTAATCTTTATAGCAACTCTGTGAGATAGGTGTTGTTAATCTTTTTTTTTTTAAACTTACGAGAAAACAGGTTGAAAGAGGTAAAACGGGTTAATTAATGTCACATAGCTAAGAAATGATGGTGCCAAGTTATCAGTCCAGATCTGTTAAACTATTTGAAAAAAGCCATATTTTAAACTCCTTACTGCACTATACTGATTCACAGTTCATCTCCCTGCCACACAGAGTAACATAAGCATTTGAATCCATTTTATGCTAGGTAGTTTACTAAAGAGACTGGACTTTCTAACAGGACATAGCTGGAGCCTGGCTGGCACAACTCTTCCTGGCCTCACAAAGGCCATATTTATACATAGGGTGACCATCTGTCCTAGTTTACCTGTGACTAAGGAGTTTTCTGGGACACAGGACTTTAGTGCTAAAACCAGGAAAATCCTGAACAAACCTGGAGAGTTGGTTAACCTATGTCTCACTTTAATCTTATCAGTTTAATCTCTGAGGCAGAGCAAGTATGTGGAGAAGCTAAAGGTAACTGAATAAAGAAGATAAAATAATAGCTTAGTGCAAAGATTTTATTCTCTTTATGTTGCCCACTTATAAAATAGCACAGTAAAATTAGGCTTACCTTGATTGGTCACTTCACAGAAAATACATTATATAAAACAGTATCCTCTAGAAATTTGAAAATTTTACATACTATTAAAAAGTACTGTTCAGTAAATCCTGAAATACATGTATTTCTTTCGGCATCTGCAAAAAAGAATTCTTTAAGTATGGCTTAAATATATATTTCATTAGAAAGCTTTTAAAATTAGGTACCTTGACCTGACTTTGCTGTGATAAAACACACACAGTACCTGTCCTTAAGATCTGGACTCTAAAACAGGCATAAAAGCAGACATGTCATGTAGACAGTATACATAAAACATTTTACTTAAATGCTAACAATTGGGAGATCTAGATGAAGGGCAAATAGATATCATTGTATTACTCTCCCAACTCTTGTGTAGATATGAATGTTTTCAAGATAAGAAGTTGGGGGAAATTCACTACTTTTTTTTAGAGAGAAGTAATTTTAGAATTATACTGAGACGCTTATTTTGCTAAATGATCTTTGTAGTGGAGGGTAGGAAAATGAGTTAGATAGCTGGAAAGTGCCTATATTTTTGGATCTTTATAATCAGCATGTTTAGCACATTGGACAAATAGGTCTGTATATTACTAAATACATACAAGGTAAGATCTTTATCAGTAAAAATAAATGACAAGTTATAAAAGTGTCTTATATTCACATAGGGTTTTTGTTTGTGTTCTTTTGTTTTTACTTAACACCTTTCACTTTATGTGAAGGCATATGAGTAAGAATGTTTAACCTCATTTTACAAAGGTTAAGCAACTTCTTTGAGCTAATAGTTGGTTAGATTATCTGTGAAATCCAAATACATTGCTCTTTCCCTGTACCTTAGGTTCTGATTCATTGTGACAGCATGACACAATAACTTTTTTAAAGTTATGTACACAAACTATGTAAGAATACATGGAATACAAAATTCGATACCAGAAGAACACTACATATTTTAAATTTGTACCATTGAAAGTTGTTTTCACCCTAGGCAGTCTTAGTAAATGAAATGCTAATAGACCAATTTTTAACGGAGTCTTTATCGTGTTTTAGACTTCAAATTAAGCTAACTTTTAAAACTATGTTTAAAAACAAGTAAAAACTAAAGCTATAAACAAGTAAAAACTAAAGCTATAAAACTTTTAGAGGAAAATATGGAAGAATATCTTTGTGACTTGGGGTGGGCAAGGATATCTGAGGACACAGAAAGCAATAACCATTAAAAAAAATGATAAACTAAATTTAATGAAAATTAAATACATCTATTTACGAAAAGAAAATATTAAGAAAACAAATAGGCAAACCACAGACTGGGGGAAAATATTTACAAAATACATATATGACAAAAGACTTGTATCCAGAATATCTAAAGAATACCTGCTTATACTTAATGTTAAAAAGACAAACAACCCAGTTGAAAAATGGACAAAAGGCTTGAATAGACTTTACAAAGAAAGATATATAAATGGCTAATAAGCACACAAAAAAGTGCTTATCATTAGTCATCATCGAAATGTAATGAGATACCACTGCACGTCTACAAGAACGAATAAAATTAAGACTGGCAACACCAAATGTTAGGATGTGGAACAACCAGTGCTCTCATATTGCTTATGTAATATGATATGTAAAAAGTAAAACTGGAACATCCATTTTGGAAAAATGGTTTGGCACATTTTTTTTAACAGCTTTATTGAGATAAAATTTACAAATAATAAAATTTACCCATTTTAATGTACAATTCAGTCAGTTTTGGTACATGGATACAGTCACAAAACTTACCAACACAATCAAGATACATATATTTTTATCACCCTCAGCCCCAGATAATCACTGATCGGCTTTCTGTCAGTATAGTTTTGCATTTTCCAGAATTTCATAGAAATGAAATTGAACATTATGTAGCATTTTGTCTGGCCTCTTTTACTTAGCAAAATATTTTTAAGATTATTGATGTTGCATTTTTAAATGGGCAAAAGATTTGAACAGACATTTCACAAAAGAAGATAAATGAACGGCCAATAAACACATAAAAAGGTATTAAATATCACTGATATTAATTATCACTAGTCATCAGAGAAATACAAATTAACACCACATTTTATACCCATCAGAATAATAACTAAAATTAATGACTGGGAATACAGTGTTGGCAACTGGAACTCCAATACATTGCTGGTGGGAATGCAAGATGATACAACTACTTTCAAAAACAGGTTGGCAGGTTTTTTTGTTTTTGTTTTTTAAGTTAAACCTACGCTTACCATACAATTCATCCATTCTACTCCAAGGTATTAAAAACATCAAGAATTTCACTAACATGATGCTGAGTAGAAAAAGAGTACATATTCCATTTTTATGCATTCTGGAATAAGCAGAACTAATTGTATTACTTTTCTGTTGTTTCCACCCAAACTTAGAGGCCTAAACAACACAGATTTATTATTTTATGGTTGTGTAGGTCAGAAGTCTAAATCTTGGTCTCATTGAGCTAAGATTAAGATGATGCCAGAGCTGCATTCTTTTCTGTAGGTTTTGAGTAGGATGTATTTCCTTGCCTTTTTCAGCTTCTAGAGGCTGTCTTCTTTCCTTGGTTCTTGGTCTCCTTCTTCCATCTTCAAGCTAGCATTGAATCCTCCTCTTCTATTTCCCTCTTCCATGTTTAAGGAACCTTGTGATTACATCGAGCCCATTCAGATAATTCAGGATAATCTCCCTAATTTAAGGTCCTCTGATTAGCAACCTTACTTCTATCTGCAACCTTAATTCCCATTTGCAATGTAAAGTAACACATTTATGGGTTCCAGGGATTAGATCTTGGACATCTTTGAGGACGTTCTATACTAATTAAGGTGAAAAGAATTTGAATGGTAGTTGCCTCTTAGCACATAGTGGTGAGGTGAGGGAAGTTGACTGGGAAGGGATGTGTGGGAATTTTCTGGCGAAGTAGAAATGTCCTATATCATGATAGGTGTGTATGTTACAAAGATGTATTCATTTGTCAAAGGTTTGTGCATTTAAACATATGTAAATTTTACTTTAAGAAAAAGAGTACTGTTAAAAATAAAAATAATTGATGGGGGCATTGGGAATGGCTGGAGGAATAGATGAAGTAAGGATGTGGATATTTTTTAGAGCTGGATAATGAGTACATGGGAGTTCATTATACTATTCTATCTACTTTCTTTGAATTTGGAATTTTTCATATTAAAAAGTTAAACGAATATTCATTTCATTCTAAATAGTTAAGTCCCTGAATGCCATGAAAATGTTTATTAGTAAAATTGCATCTATTTCAAATGTTAATTTTTAAAATATCAAACTTTACATTAACAACTGAAGTTTCTTTTTGGCAGCCACGAAGAACTGTACTCAGGTCGCCCCTATGGAGCCCTTGATTCAGGTTTCAATAGTGTGGACAGTGGTGATAAGAGATGGTCAGGGAATGAAGTAAGTGTTTATTCTGCATGTTATAACTTATGATTAAGAAAAAATAAAATGATGAAAATGGAAAATGTCTTAATTGGACTCAATTTCTTGTTATATAAAATATAGAATAGCCAAGGGAAGGGTAAAAATCCCACATAGTCCTACCATCAAAAATGGTATTATGTTTCTTTACCATCTTTTACCTTGTGTGTTTTACATGTTTGTTACCTCATTGTGTTGTATAAATAATTTTATATCCTGGACGGTCAAATGGGAACTGAGCCAGTTACAACTGAAACCTGAACTTTGAGGGCCTGTATAGCCTTGAGCAGAGGTGGTAGAAGGGGTACTGTAAGGTGAGAAAATAGAACTGTAGGCTGATGGGTAATGAGATGGGAACCTTAATGAAGAGTATGCACATGCTCAAGATAAATAGGTAACTTTCTCAGCTAATTATATCATTTTTCTCTCTCTTTTTGTTTTTTTTTGGCTGAGTTTGGGTTTTCGTTGCGGTGCGCAGGCTTCTCATTGTGGCGGCTTCTCTTGTTGCAGAGCACAGGCTCTAGGCGTGCAGGCTTCCGTGGTTGCAGCACACGGGCTCAGTAGTTGCAGCGTGCAGGCCCTATAGCATGCAGGCTTCAGTAGTTGCAGCACGTGGGCTCAGTAGTTGCGACGTGCAGGCTTTAGGGCGCACAGGCTTAGTTGCTCCTCAGCATGTGGGATCTTCCCGGACCAGGGATCAAACCCGTGTCCCCTGCATTGGCAGGTGGATTCTTAACCACTGCACCACCAGGGAAGTCCCTCATTTTTCTCTTTTAATTATCAGCATTATGTTTTCTCTCTTCTTTTTAAATTACTAAGGTATAATATTTTAGCTATAAGTTAGGTTAAATGATTAAGGTTTTGTTTAGCAAGACTAGTAATGTACCATTTGTAACATTGTTTTATTGGGAGTCTAAAGCAAATTAATTTTAGAATACAGCCCATTTGTCATTTGGAATTGCTTGGGTATTTGTGCGTGGGTGGGTGTGTACATGATTGTGGCTATATCAATACAGATACATTTATGTCAATACTTTAAATTCATATATGTATGTATATAGAGTCATATATACCCTATTCTTTTTTAAAATTGTGGTGAAATACGTATAAAATTTACCATTTTAACCATTTTTAAGAGTGAGTTTCAGTGGCATTAAGTACATTCATATTGTTGGATAATATGTGCATCTCTAGATGCATCTCTGAAACTACTTTGCTATTTCTTCTTAAATATAAATTCTAACGAATTTATATTATATCTGTGTTTTAAGTACCATGTTGTCTAAAATTTGAAATGATTTATTTTAATGTTTCTGCTATTTTTTTAAGCCTACAGATGAATTTTCAGATCTGCCTCTTCGAGTAGCAGAAATTACTAAAGAACAAAGACTACGAAGAGAAAGCCAGTACCAGGAGAATCGCAGCAGTATAGTAGTAACAAATGGTGGAGGTAAACATGATTCCTGACGACATCCAAAGTCTTTATAATCTCTCTGACTTTTTAAGTGGCCTTTTCACATCCACTCCTTTTATTTGTGTATCTGTAGCTTCTTCCAGTCTTTCTTTAAAGACCTCCCTCCTCTTCTCATCTGATTAGAAAAAAAATGTTTTCTATTAGGGTTAAATTTCAGTTTCTCTGTTTCAGACTTGCAATTAAAATACAATGTTTTTCCCTTATTCTTATTTTGGGAGGAAACTTTACTAAAGACAGTTTACCTGGAATAGATCTTTGTTAATCTTGATTTAACCATGATCTTCTTTGAAGTACTATTCTCCTTTTTAAAGATTCTCTTTGTGTTCATTATTTGACCTCTTTTAGGAATTCAGTACATTTCTTGATGTCTACCTTTTCTTTCATCTGGAACTGTGCTCTTCATGGGCATCTGAATCCAAGTTTTCCTTATTCTGGTATTTTAAAATCTGTAATTTAAATTAAAAAAATTTTTTTAATTTATAATTATTTTTATAGTTCATTAACAGAGCTCTTTCTGCTTTCTTGTGCTTTTGAAGCAGACTCTTGATTTTAGCATTCCATTCAATATTGCTTTAGTTTGAATTACCAAATCCTAATGTTTAAATTTTAAGGGCCAGCTATAAGGGAGAAATGACTTTGATTTTCCAGAAATCTATTATATTATCTAAGAAGACCTTTCATCTCTGAATGATGAGTTCAATTAAACGGTTTGCCCCGCCTTTTTTTCCTTACCATCTTATATTCTTTTTTTACTGCTGTCACTTACCATTTCAGTACTTTCCATTTTAATCTTGCTTTTGTATGAGATATCTTTCCCATTGGTTCATTTCAGACTTAAAATAATCTCTAGATCTGTGCCACTAGCCACATGTGGTTATTGAGCATTTGAAATGTGGCTTTTCTGAATTGAGCTGTACTATAAGTATAAAACACACATCAGATTTTGAAGCCTTTGCATGAGAAAGAGAATGTAAAACATCAATAATACTTTATATTGATTATATGTTGTAATAATATTTTAAATATATTGAACAAAGTAAAATATATTATTAAAATTAATGTCACCTTTTCTTTTGACTTTTTTATGTGGCTAATAGATAATTTAAAATTACATGTGTGGTTCACTTTCATAGCTTACGTTCTATTTCTCTTGGATAGCACTGGTCTAGACAGTATGAAAAAGTGGTGTTGCTTTCTTGGGAGATAGTTATAAAATGAACTGTTGATTTAGTCACACAAGTTGTAGCACATTGGATAAATGCATTTATGTACCTGGTTTCTAACACGGGTGTAGACTTAAAACCTTTTCAGCCTTTTATCTATTTATATAATTATGATAAGTCAATTCATTTTTATATTAACTGCAGTTATGGAATTATTTAGAAATAATTGAGTCAGAAAACTAATTGAGAAATAGACTTCTTCAAATTTACTATTCCCAGCAACTGCAACTTTTAGGCAGCCTATAGACCACCATACAATAATGGCTGGGAGTTAATACATCTCTGGAGAAATCATCTTAGTAGTAACTTTTTTTTCCTAGTGTGCCATCTAAAGTGGCTTTTAAAAATAGTTACTTTTTAAACTTAAAAAAAAATTAATGGGGTGCACCCAAGTGTATTAGAAGAAATAATGATGTGGCTATATGTTATTTATGTGCTTCTCCTCACCCCAGAGCATTTTGAGAAACAAAAATTCCTCAAATGATTCCCTTCCATCCACAAACTGCTACAAAATATCTGCAATACTGACCTGTAGAAAATAATTTTCTAAATAGGAAAATAAATCTTGTTCTAGTTATGGACAACAGTTACAGGAAAGGGAACAGTCGTCAGTATCTACTTCTTTATCACCAAGTCCACTTTCCTCCTGTCTTTTCACTTTTATTTTGAGTTGATTATGTTAGGTTTTCTGCCTCCCAGCTCTTCAAAGAGGTATGATTAAGCCCCAAACCTAAAACATGCAAAAAAAAAAAAAACTAAAAGAAGATATATTTTCCGATGTTAAAAAATTATTCTTCTTATCTGTCTCACAAACTCAAACTGTCTTGTTTAAAAGATAGTCAAGAGCTGTCCAAAGAAAAAAGAAAGATTAGAGGTCTGTTTTCCAATAATTACCATCAATTACTGCATTCTTTATAGTGAATTAGGACTAAGATTTTTTCTTTAGCCTATTTTTGTGAGTGGCCATAGACCAAATAATAAAGGCTTATGTAATTTAAACTTCTTATTCCTCCCAGTTTCAGAATAGAAAATGTTAGGGAAAAGGAAAGAATGCAATTCAGTGTTTTTTGTGGGCTATCTAATTTGAATGTTTTTTCTGGTGTCTGTGTGTGTATGTGTCTGTCGTATGAACAGTGGAACATGATCTGGATCAGATTGACTATATTGACAGCTGTACTGCGGAGGAAGAAGAGGAAGAAGTGAGACCACCCAAGGGCCTGGACTCAGACAGCCTCAGTTCACAGTTTATGGCATATATTGAACAACGGCGAATCTCTCATGAGGTAGTATACACACTTAAGCTTAAATTTGTTGCTATCCCCTAGTAAAAACAGTTTATGACAGTATAAATTTCTATCATATCAGTGATTTGTTGGTTTAGGCTTAATTATTTGTTTTATTATATTTAGTTCCAATTTTATTACTGAGTTTTTCAGATTTTGTTTTAAAAATCAGACAATACTCTCAAGTAAAGTTTAGGTTTATTTTTCAAATAAAAAGACAGATTTCAGAATTTTGAAGAAGGAAAGAAGTCCTAAGAGTATCCTGTGCCTTGGAAGAAAATGCAGAGGAACATGATGCTTTTCATTGTTGTTCTTATTGTTTTTTTAATGTTATTAACTGGTAAATCATAGTTTGATCAGTAATTAAGAACTGAACCAAACTGCTGACTTTTGGAGCAACATACAGACTTAACCATAGAATTTCTATGATGAGCTTAATTATATTGGCGCTTTTATGTGAAATCACACAGAATATAAATTGTTTGCCATTAAAATTCTTGGATGTCTCTTATAGTGGAGCATTGAGTTGCCTTAGAAAACAAGTGAGCATTCAGCCCACTGCAAAATCTCTGCCAATTCCCCAAGGGTCTCAAGTAGAAATAGCATTCTTCAGTGTATCTAGTCAGCATAATAAAATGGCTGCACTTCAGTGTGTGTGATGTTAATGTCTGGAGTTGGTCCCAGGCTTTGAGCAGGGATTATTTGAGAAACACTTGGGGCCTTTTTGGAGAATGATGTATTTAGTCTTTTAGAAATAGCGAATAGTCACTTCAAGTGGGACATGTTATAGAGTGTTATTATCATTCTTTAAAAAAAAAAAAACCCTTGGTCTTCCTGTCTGAAGGCTTTTGAACACAGTATTTTTTGTTGGTGTTCAAATGACATTCTTTTATTTAAAGTTGGATAAAGTTATATACAGTATTCCCCCCACCCCATATCCACAGGGTGTACGTTCTAAGACCCCTAGTGGATGGTTGCCTGAAACCACGGATGGTACTGAGCCCTGTATGTACTATGTTTTTTCTTATACATACACACCTATGATAAAGTTTAATTTATAAATTAGTCACAGTAAGAGATTAAGAATAATAACTAATAATAGAATAGAAAAATTATAACAATATACTGTAACAAAAATTATATGAATGTGGTTTCTCTCTCTCGAAATATTTCATTGTACAAATTTAATGCCTTTTCCATCTTAACTAAGCATTCATTTATCACATGCTGTGACTGTAACTTTTGCAGTTTGAGGTTCAACAGCAAAACTAGCATGAATGTCTTTTTCCTTCACAATTTCACAGATAGAAGATTTCTTCTTACTATAGATCTTACCTCAGCATGCAATTTCTTTTCTTTCCTTATTAATTCAAGAACTTTCACCTTTTCACTTAAAGGAAGCACTTTATGACTTATCTTTGGTATATTCAAATTGCCAACATCACTACTTTTGCCCTTGGGGCCATTATTAAGTAAAATAGGCACTGCTGTACTGCGACAGTCAAGAAATGAAATGGAGGTATTTGTAATGAGGTGGATGGAGTTAGAGTCTGTCATACAGAGTGAAGTAAGTCAGAAAGAGAAAAACAAATACAGTATGCTAACACATATATACGGAATCTAAGGAAAAAAAAAAAAAAAAAAAGGCCATGAAGAACCTAGTGGCAAGACGGGAATAAAGACACAGACCTACTAGAGAATGGACTTGAGGATATGGGGAGGGGGTGGGGTGAGATGTGACAGGGTAAGAGAGTGTCATGGACATATATACACTACCAAATGTAAAATAGATAACTAGTGTGAAGCAGCCGCATAGCACAGGGAGATCAGCTCGGTGCTTTGTGACCACCTAGAGGGGTGGGATGGGGAGGGTGGGAGGGAGGGAGATGCAAGAGGGAAGAGAAATGGGAACATGGGGAGGGTGGGAGGGAGGGAGATGCAAGAGGGAAGAGAAATGGGAACATATTGTATATGTATAACTGATTCACTTTGTTATAAAGCAGGAGTTAACACACCATTGTAAGGCAATTATACTTCAATAAAGATGTTTAAAAAAAAAAAAAAAAAGAGAGACTAACTGAGCCGGCTACTAACTGACTAACAGGCAGGATACTCTGGACAAAGAGACGATTTACAACCCAGGTGGGATGGAGCGGGACAGCTTGAGATTTCATCAGAACAGCGTGCAATTTAAAACTTATGAATTGTTTATTTCTGAAGTTATCCGTTTAATATTTTTGGAACATGGTTGACTGTGGGTGACTGAAATCTCGAAAAGTGAAACCAGAAGATAAAGTGGACTACTGTAAATCAAAGTCCTGCAGCCTACAGATAGCAGTGTGTACCTGTGATTAATGAAACTACTTGTGGTTCAGGCTATAAGCACTTCTGCTAGAGCAGAGGGCAACTACTTTGCAATAAAGTTTAAGTTAACAATGCACATTATAATCTAAAAGGGAATCCTCTTTCTTGTGGTCTTTCTCTTTGACCATTTTACTGTTAATTAGGCTGTGTAGATGAGGTATTTCTACTAAAAGTGAAAATGCATGTTATGCTACTGATGAAAAATTGTAGTGTCATTTCTTTAATCCATTATATTGGCTAATTTGTAATAAGTTTTTTGATTCCATCTACCTACTATATATAGTAGTTTTTATGATTCTGTCATAAGGCTCTTTATGACTTCTGTGTCATAAGGCTTTCTAAAGTTTGGCACCTATAAAAATAAAATAAAGCAGTATTATTTTAAATGGTTTAATAACCAGTGATGAAATACTTTTTTATATTCTTGGATACTACCTAAACATGGGTTGTTAAAAACAATTTGAGATTTTAAACACTCTGCTATTGTTTAATTTTATCATAATGCCTGTCACATACATAGTGATACTGTCATAAAATAAGGTATGACTTATATTTATAGACTATGACATATTTATTTTTTAAATTAAACCAATGTTACATTCATTTTGTCATGAAAATTTCATGTACCTCTTGCAATAATTTTAGGTAATTGCAGTATGGTAAAACCAGGGTGATAAGTCACTGATGTTAACATACTAGGAGAGATTTTTGTTTACTTAAAAAGTCATATTCACTGAAATTAGAGTAATTATTCTCTCATCAAGATTCTAGAATTGTATCTCATTTAATATGATTATGCCCAGACTTTACGGGAGTCAGCTTTAGCCCTTTGGAGTAACTCACCAAAGAAGATTTTCTAGTTATGTGTGATGTACCTATTTCTTGGAGATAGACTATAAATAGTTTTACATTTGATTTCTAGGTTGTTTTTTTTTTTTTTGGATAAGTTTTTTTTCCCCCTTCCAGAATACCCATTTTGATGATTATTTTTGGTGTTGAAGTAAGATTATATTGTTTTTATAGATTCTCATTTGACAAAGTATGTGGTGTGATATCCCATGAGCCTCTACCTTTGATTTATAATTTTATTTTTCAGTATATAGTCCATATAACTTAAGCCAGTTTAATTTTCTTTGGTAATATTTTTTGAAATGACCTTTACCCTTCAGTTTATAAATAAATTGCCACTATTTCTCTTTTAATTAATATCATATTTTACCATAAATAGAAGTTACTTTTTGCTTTATCTTGGTATTCCACCAGCATCCCCAGGACTATTTGTCTGACTAACATAAGTAACAATTTATGATGATGAAGAAGTAAAGAAATGTAATCTCCCCAGTGAACTTCCTATTACTAGAAATATTCAAGAGAGGCTGAGCAAAAGTCACGGTAGGGTTGGTAGGAATTCCTGTTCTAGATGGAAGTTTGTACTAGATGACCTCTAAGATCCTTTTCAACTTTCACATCTTATCATCTAGTAAATATTACTGTATGGTCATTATAATTCATAAAATACGGTGTGAAGAAAATCTGCTTTTTTTAAAATAAATGTTTTTGGATTGTGAACAGTTTTGTGTTTACCAAAGCAGTAATATAGCCTATGATGCTTTTAAACATGAAAATTCACATTTGAAGTTTCTGTTAAAATATTTTTAGTGTAATATACAGATCCCTAAATGCCAAGTTGAATGTGAACTGTGTAATTACACTTTTCTGGATACATGTGGATACATGTGTTAAATTGATCTGTTTTTCTTTTTTTGGCCTAGGGTTCACCAGTAAAGCCAGTACCCATGAGGGAATTTCAAAAAACAGAAGACATGAGAAGATATTCACATCAAAACAGGTTTGAAAAACCAATTCTACTTATTTCTTTCTGTCTTAAAACTCAATAATTAGGTAATGAAATGATTTTCGTTTTGTGTAGATCTATGTATAATGAAGATGTTTAGATACTATGTGTTTTAAATATGATGTATTTAGAGCTAAGTGAAATGTACCTTTGTGCTTAGGTAATAGAAAAAGAAGTAAAATTGATTTATTCATTCTAAATTCAGATCACCTAAACCATTACCTGTATAATTATTTGATTTGAAGATACTTAATAGCAGTGAGATTTTATAGTGATATGTCTGGATTTATGCATAAAGAGGGCTAAATGAATTTCCAGAGTCCTGCAATTATATTAGTTAAACTTTTGATTAGAAACAGAGCCACAGACCAAGACAGCGATATATTCCTCATTCCTATCTCAATTGAAGTGATCTTTTATCTACAGTTAGTGCCTCACACAATATTTCTAAACTTAGCCTGGCCATTTAGAGTGCTGCTGCTTCTTCTTCTTTTTTTTTTCAAGAGTACTGCTTCTTATTCTTGAATTCCAAAAAGTTTCTTGTCATAAACTGTATCACAATAGTTGAAAAATTCCCAGCCTTTGGTTTTTGCTTCCTTTTAATTTTTATGAAATCTTAAAGTGGTAGACTTGATATGCCTATTCTTAAACAACAGTAAATTTACTGTGTAGATAGTGTCATACATCATTCTTTACTTACACTTGGCAGGATATTGAAGTTCTTTAGGAGACTGAGATATAGATGGATAAAGAAAATGTAGGGAGAATAATGAAAGAAGTCTTATAACTTGGACTTCTTAGTCTTATTAGTTAGTTCATGGTGATTTAGTTACATTTCATATCTTTGAAATTTATCTCAAAAGAGCTTTTTAGTTACCATGTGTCCTTATATTGAAAGTGTGGTCATTTGAGATTCCAGTGTCATGCAAGGATTTCTTGTTACACTTCCCCATAGTAGGGGGACCTCAGCTTTATCTTTTGTCCTTCCTGCCTCCTGTGTCCATCGTAAGTAAAGCCCAAGATTCCCAGGATATGATACACCCACCCTCAAGGTGAAAGCCAGCTTTTTTTTTTTAACATCTTTATTGGAGTATAATTGCTTTACAATTTTGTGTTAGTTTCTGCTATATAACAAAGTGAATCAGTTATATATATACATATATCCCCATATCCCCTCTCTCTTGCATCTCCCTGCCATCCTCCCTATCCCACCCCTCTAGGTGGTCACAAAGCAGCAAGCTGATCTCCCTGTGCTATGCAGCTGCTTCCCACTAGCTATCTGTTTTACATTTGGTAGTGTATATATGTCAATGCTACTCTCTCACTTTGTCCCATCTTCCCCTTCCCGGCCCCCCACCCCCGTGTCCTCAAGTCCATTCTCTACGTCTGCGTCTTTATTCCTGTCCTGCCCCTAGGTCATGAGAACCATATTTTTTTTAGGTTCCGTATATATGTGTTAGCATACGGTATGTGTCTTTCTGACTTACTTCATTCTGTATGACAGACTCTAGGTCCATCCACCTCACTACAAATAACTCAATTTAGTTTCTTTTTATGGCTGAGTAATATTCCGTTGTATATATGTGCCATATCTTCTTTATCCATTCATCTGTCGTCGGGTGCTTAGGTTGCTTCCATGTCCTGGCTCTTGTAAATAGTGCTGCAGTGAACATTGTGGTGCATGACTCTTTTTGAATTATGGTTTTCTCAGGGTATATGCCCAGTAGTGGGATTGCTGGGTTGTATGGTAGTTCTATTTTTAGTTTTTTAAGGAACCTCCATACTGTTCTCCATAGTGGCTGTATCAGTTTACATTCCCACCAACAGTGCAAGAGGGTTCCCTTTTCTCTACACCCTCTCCAGCATTTATTGTTTGTAGGATTTTTTTTTTTTTTTTGGCTGCATTGGGTCTTCGTTGCTACACGCAGGCTTTCTCTAGTTGCGGCAAGTGTGGGCTACTCTTCGTTGCGGTGTGCGGGCTTCTCATGGCGATGGCTTCTCTTGTTGCAGAGCACAGGCTATAGGCATGCGGGCTTCAGTAGTTGTGGCAGGCAGGCTCAGTAGTTGTGGCTCGTGGGCTGTAGAGCACAGGCTCAGTAGTTGTGATGCACGGGCTTAGTTGCTCCGCGGCATGTGGGATCTTCCTGGACCAGGGCTCGAACCTGTATCCCCTGCATTGGCAGGAGGATTCTTAACCACTGCGCCACCAGGGAAGCCCCTGTAGTTTTTTTTGATGATGGCCATTCTGACTGGTGTGAGGTGATACCTCGTTGTGGTTTTGATTTGCATTTCTCTAATGATTAGTGATGTTGAACATCCTTTCATGTGTTTGTTGGCAACCTGTATATCTTCTTTGGAGAAATGTCTATTTAGGTCTTCCGCATATTTTTGGACTGGGTTTTTTGTTTTTGTGAAATTGAGCTGCATGACCTCCTTGTATATTTTGGAGATTAATCTTTTGTCAGTTGCTTCATTTGCAAATACTGTCTCCCATTCTGAGGGTTGTCTTTTCGTCTTGTTTGTAGTTTCCTTTGCTTTGCAAAAGGTTTTATGTTTCATTAGGTCCCATTTGTTTATTTTTGTTTTTACTTCCATTACTCTAGGAGGTGGGTCAAAAAGGATCTTGCTGTGATTTATGTCATAGAGTGTTCTGCCTATGTTTTCCTCTAAGAGTTTTATAGTGTCTGGCCTTACATTTAGGTCTTTAATCCATTTTGGGTTTATTTTTGTGTATGGTGTTAGGGAGTGTTCTAATTTCATTCTTTTACATGTAGCGGTCCAGTTTTTCCAGCACCACTTATTGAAGAGACTGTTTTTTCTCCATTGTATGTTCTTACCTCCTTTATCAAAGATAAGGTGACCATATGTGCTTGGGTTTACCTCTGTGCTTTCTATCTTGTTCCACTGATCTATATTTCTGTTTTTGTGCCAGTACCATGCTGTCTTGATTACTATAGCTTTGTAGTATAGTCTGAAGTCAGGGAGCCTGATTCCTCCAGCTCTGTTTTTTCTTTCTTAAGATTGCTTTGGCTATTCGGGGTCTTTTGTGTTTCCATACAAATTGTAAAATTTTCTGTTCTAGTTCTATAAAAAATGCCATTGGTAATTTGATAGGGATTGCATTGAATCTGTAGATTGCCTTGGGTAGTATCATCATTTTCACAATATTGATTCTTCCAATCCAAGAACATGTTATATCTCTCCATCTGTTTGTATTGTCTTTGATTTCTTTCATCAGTGTCTTATAGTTTTCTGCATACAGGTCTTTTGTCTCCTTAGGTAGGTTTATTCCTAAGTATTTTATTCTTTTTGTTGCAGTGGTAAATGAGAGTGTTTCCTTAGTTTCTCTTTCAGATTTTTCATTGTTAGTGTATAGGAATGCAAGAGATTTCTGTGCATTAATTTTGTATCCTGCTACTTTACCAAATTCATTGATTAGCTCTAGTAGTTTTCTGGTAGCATCTTTAGGATTCTCTATGTATTGCATCATGTCATCTGCAAAAGTGACAGTTTTACTTCTTCTTTTCCGATTTGGATTACTTTTACTTTTATTTCTTTTTTTTCTCTGATTGCCGTGGCTAAAACTTCCCAAGCTATGTTGAATAATAGTTGTGAGAGTGGGCACCCTTGTCTTGTTCCTGATCTTAGAGGAAATGGTTTGTTTTTCACCATTGAGAATGATGTTGACTGTGGGTTAGTCATATATGGCCTTTATTATGTTGTGGTAGTTTCCCTCTGTGCCCACTTTCTGGAGAGTGTTTATCATAAATGGGTGTTGAATTTTGTCAAAAGCTTTTTCTGCATCTGTTGAGTTTATCATATGGTTTTTATCCGTCAATTTGTTAATGTGGTGTATCACATTAATTGATTTGTGTATACTGAAGAATCCTTGCGTTCCTGGGATAAATCCCACTTGATCATGGTGTATGATCCTTTTAATGTGCTGTTGGATTCTGTTTGCTAGTATTTTGTTGAGGATTTTTGCATCTATATTCATCAGTGATATTGGGCTGTAATTTTCTTTTTTTGTATTATTTTTGTCTGGTTTTGGTATCAGGGTGATGGTGGCCTCGTAGAATGAGTTTGGGAGTGTTCTCCCCTCTGCTATATTTTGGAGGAGTTTGAGAAGGATGGGTGTTAGCTCTTCTCTAAATGTTTGATAGAATTCACCTGTGAAGCCCTTCTGGTCCTGGACTTTTGTTTGTTGGAAGATTTTTTTTTTTTTGGAAGATTTTTAATCACAGTTTCAATTTCATTTCTTGTGATTGGTCTGTTCATATTTTCTATTTCTTCCTGGTTCAGTCTTGGAAGCTTGTACTTTTCTAAGAATTTGTCCATTTCTTCCAGGTTGTCCATTTTTTATTGGCATATAGTTGTTTGTAGTCGTCTCTCATCATCCTTTGTATTTCCGCAGTGTTGTTACTTCTTTTTCATTTCTCAGTCTGTTGATTTGAGTCTTCTCCCTTTTTTTCTTGATGAGTCTGGCTAATGGTTTATCAATTTTGTTTATCCTTTCAAAGAACCAGCTTTTAGTTTTATTGATCTTTGCAATTGTTTCCTTCATTTCTTTTTCATTTATTTCTGATCTGATCTTTATGATTTCTTTCCTTCCGCTAACTTCGGGTTTTTTTCGTTCTTCTTTCTCTAATTGCTTTAGGTGTAAGGTTAGTTTGTTTATTTGAGATTTTTCTTGTTTCTTGAGGTAGGATTGTATTGCTGTAAACTTCCCTCTTAGAACTGCTTTTGCTGCATCCCATAGGTTTTGGGTCGTCGTGCTTTCATTGTCATTTGTTTCTAGGTATTTTTTGATTTCCTCTTTGATTTCTTCAACGATCTCTTGGTTATTTAGTAGCGTATTGTTTAGCCTCCACGTGTTTGTATTTTTTACAGTTTTTTCCTGTAATTGCTATCTAGTCTCATAGCATTGTGGTCGGAAGAGATACTTGATACGATTTCAGTTTTCTTAAATTTACTGACTGGAGGCCAGCTTTTTGCTCAGTTGCCTTATATATTAGTTTTCTAGTACTTATGTAACAAATTACCACAAATTTGGTAGCTTAAAACATACCTATTTATTATATTACAGTTGTGAGAGATAGAAGTCTGGGCAGGCTTCTCTTGTTTCTCTGCTTACAGCCTCAAAAGGCCAAAGTCAAGGTGTTGGATGGCCTGGATTCTTATCTGGAGAACCCTGGAGGAGAATCCACTTCCTGGCTCATATAGGTTGCTGGCAGAATTCAGTTCCATGCAGTTATTGACTGAGGTCTCCATTACCTTGTTGGCTATTAGCTGGGAGTCATTTTAGCTTCTAGAGTCCACCTACATTTCTTGGTTCTTGGCTGCCTCCATCTCAAGAGAGCAGTGACAGGCTAAATCCTTCTCACATTTTGAATCTCTGATTTCCCTTTCTGCCACATCTCACAAACTCTCTTGCCTCCTCTTCTGCTTTTAAGGACTTGTATGATTATATTAGGCCCACCTGGATAAGATCAACCAATTAGTAACCTTAATTTCATCTACAAAGTCCTTTCTGACGTGTAACATATTTATTAGAGTAACACACCAGAGTGGAGATCATGGGGGCCAAAAGTCTGCCTACCAAACCTTAATCCATAGTTCCTGTTTCTGCTTCTTTTTAGAATCTGTGGATTCTTTATTTTTATGGCACTTTAGCAACGCATTTTAAAAGATTACTTTATTGAACAGTTTTTTTGTTTCCATTGGAAGAGTCATTCAGAGTATCTAATCTGCCACAGTGCTAGAAACTGAATCAATGATTACTTTTAATTGGGTGTCTCAAAGCATTAGACCTTAATACAGTCTTTGGATAAGAACTCCATACTTTATCCCAAGAATCAGTTAAGCTCTAAGATCAATACATAACTTCATTTGTTTTAGTTAGATATGTGCTAAATACCTTCTTTGTGCTAAGTACGTTTTTAGATATTGGGAAATAGCTGTGAACTTTGAAAGTTCCTGTCCTCCTAGAGTTTACATTCAAATGGAATCATGAATTAGAACCTAGAAAAACAAAATCACCTCCGAATGACTGGCAGCTCTCAGGCTCACAAGACTTGTCTGTAACCTGAGTAATATGTTAACCAAAAAAGTTGATCAGTCCTCCAGTTACAAAGACTGAGAGGAATTGAGTCAGTTTACATATTGCTACTTGCTCATTAGTCATTGCTGAAAAGTTGCTTACCTGTTTTTTTCTCCTAATTCTCCTCCCCTCCCATCACCCACCATGTACATTTCTTCCTACCTACCCCTCCCACACACAAACACAAGACACTACTTGCCTGGGGGATAGTAAAGGTAGGGGGATACATTAAAAGTATTATGATAAATTGGTAAGTGTTTTATAGTTATTTGCTAAGATGGATTAAATAAACTTGAAGTTAAAACTAACAAAATTATCATTCATTTTATATATCAAAAAAAATTTTTAAGGGCTCACTTATAATTTGATTGGCATTTTAGTTCAGGAGAGATGCTAATGTCAGGCTAGGTCCTGGGAAGTTCATTAATTTCTATTAGAAGCAGTATAGAATTACAGAACAGTTGAGTAATACCTGGAAATTTTTAGTTTCATGTTAGGTAAACAAAACTAGAAAAGCTACTCATATTAAATGTGGTTTTATGAACAAAGGCAAGCAGAAGGGCAGTTCAGAGTCTGCTTCTTACTCTGCTCAAATAAGTTCAAGATTTAAAAAGGCATATAGCTACCTGTGTTTTTGTTTCAGTATCCCATACGTTTTGAGGGGAAGATGCCACTGCCATTCATTTAAACAATATTTCTTGAGCACTGCAGCCGTCTGGCTGTGTTCTAGGTCCCTGATGTCATAAAGCTAATCTTTTAATGGATGTAGACAAGTATATGTAACAAGTATTTGTCAGGAACTGCTAAGTGCTATAAAGAAAAATAAAGCAGGGTAAAAGAGTAGAGTCAGAGCGGGGGAGAGTGAGAGCAATTTTATGAGGTAATAATATTTTGATAGAAACCTAAAAAATAGAGGGATCAAGCACTCTGGCTATCTAGGGGAGGAACAGTCCAGGCAGAGGCCCTGACAGAGGAACATGCTTGGTATGTTCAAGGAACACTAAAGAGTGTTATCAAGGCAGAACAGGTTTGGACTGTGAGATGAGAATTAAGTTGTGGTTATGTTCTACTTAAGGTGCCTGCTAGACATTCAAGGGGAGTTATCAAGTAAGCAGGTAGATACATAAGTTTGGAGTAAAGGGGAGAGAATTAGGGCTTAAACAACCAGCAAAAGAGGCTTAAGCAGGAAAGGTCATGGGGATAGGAGAGGGTGGTATCCCAGAGGCTAAGTGAAGAGAGCATCTCAAGACATGTGGAGAGAGATAAGCAGTGTCACACATACTGCTGGTAGGTTCAGTAAGGTGAGGGCTGAGAAGTAACTATTGGATTTAGACATGTAAAGCCTCAGACTTGAAGAGAGCAGTTTTCAGTGAAGTTATGAGGACAGATCCAGATTGGTGTGGGTTCAAAATAAAATGGGATGAAATGAAGTAGAAACAATGGATTTAACCAGCTTTTTAAAGAGGTTTTGGTATAAAAAGAGAGTAAAGAAATGGGAGTAGAAAGAAGGTGTATATTAAAAGGTTTTGCTTGAAAAGCATTATTAAAACATAGTGTTCAAATCAGGGCACATAAACCCACTTGGGATGGGTTTACATGGTCCTTTCTGGGTTTTTTGGTGTCATTTATCTACAGATGGCCAATAAAAGCTATAGGAAATGTTAACAGTGAAATTAGTAGTTTGGGACAAATTTACAGTTAATGCCAGTTATTCTTCTCCCAGACTAGTATATAGTACTGGAGTCACTCATCTCTCATTATTGGTTATATCCCAGTTAAAAGTCTTACCCTACCAACCCACTCTCCTCCTCTTATCTTGTCAGACTTGTGACTGAGGATGCATTGATTAGGAGTGCTAGGATAAAGGTTGACAAGGATTAGTGGAAAGTTAAGGAAGTTTTTCCCTAGCTTTAACATTATTTTAAACCTTGTGTAGGAAGTTATTAAGTAATTTATTTGGTAGTTATTTATTCTGTTCCTTTTAAAAATTATAAACATAATTTATTCTGTCAAAAGTTTTTTTAATGGCTAGAAATTTTTTTAAAAAAAGAATTTTGTGAAAACTTCAAAGATTTGGAACCAATATAAGAAAAAAAAGTGGCATGAAAGAGTATAGTAGAATAGCTTAAGTTTTTGTTTTCTTACATATTATATTTTTAAAATTCAGGGATTACAACAGGGAATATATATCAAAGTATAAGAATTAACACTGATAAAACCGAGAAGCAAGTTTTACTGTTTTTTTTTAAGCATCAAATCAGGTTTCATGTTTTTCTAAAAGATAAAAATCAACAAAATCTTTACTTTCGTTGTTAAAATTGCTTCTTCAATTAAAATGGGAGTAGGAGTGCTTTAAACGTACAGTTACAGGTTCTGTAGTATTCCAGGTTTCTGCTGATAAAATGGCTTTGTGTATAAACCATCTCCATTTACATGTATCTTGTTTCAGTCATGGTAGTAAGATTGTAGTTCTGTGTGCTGTAAAGAAACGATATTGTTTGAGAAGTGATCTCAAATAACCGTATTGTCAGCACTGGCTGTCATAGACAGTTGTTAGCTATCTGTAGCTTCATCAGTGATATCATCACGTGAAATGTGAGTTGGAGACATCAGGTGTTCCTGTAGCTTAATTTAGTGACTTGGGCTCAAGTTTACAAAATGCAATTGGTCTTTCAGTGCTGACCAGACAGTTTGCCTGCTGATTAATAGAAAGCTGCATTAACAATAAAACTCTACTTGTCTTTTATCTATCTGTCTGTCTTATCAAAGAGTTTTTTCTTTCCTTTTTTTCTTTTTTGGGTCAGGGTTCCAGCTGAGCCATCTTCTCTCTTATCACTATCACCGAGTCATAATCAGGTAAAAACATTTTTTTCAGTTTTAGTTTGTGGGTTTTTTTTAAATTAAGATGGTTTTCTTCTTTTATAATACTTAAATTACAGTTAATTGCCAAATATCTATAAATTTCATTACCTGTCTCTTCAATCTACAGTTAGTATAATATGTGCACCTTATGCTGGTAACAGTATTTTTAGACACCAGACAGAAAATAAGTCTTTATAATGCATGTAAGAACACAGTGCAAAGATGGGAAAAGATTAGCAATAAACACATCTGAAGAAATGCTAGGTGACTGCAAAGTAAAAGTTGCTTGGGTCAGCAGTAGTTTCCCAAATTGATAAAGAATATTGGTAAGTTGATCTTTATCGCCACTTACATATGCAAAATGATACTTTTCTTCTAGTTTTCACATGCAGACTTGGAACTTCATCGGAGAAGAGAACAATTAATAGAACGTACTCGGAGAGAGGCACAACTTGCTGCCCTACAGTATGAGGAGGAGAAAATAAGGACCAAGCAGATTCAAAGAGATGCTGTCCTGGACTTTGTCAAGGTGAGTCCTTTGGATTCATTGAATGATATTCCTAAAGTTTCTTAGAAGTAAGTGCTTATTTGTTTTTCTGAGGATGTCAGGTTTTATTGTCTTAATTAAAAAAAAAAGAGTTGATATCTTAATTACAAGAATTCTCAAGTAAATAGTATAACTGTCTCCTGCTTGTGATTAGATTAATTGTCCTCATATGTAGATAGGCTTGAGGACAATCAGAAGTGATTTATCTTGCTTTTAGGACAGTGATAGTCTCTACTCTTAACTACCTGTCTATCGTTAGACATATCACTTTACTGTCCAGCTGCCATTTCCTAAATCTCTAGTACATCAAGAAAGTGAAAATGCTATATGTAAACTGTAAAGTACCATGCAAATATAAACTATTGTTATCTGAACCTATCACTGACTTCCTTACCTCTAAGGAATACCAAAAATTTGCAAGGCTCACAGGCTTAATACTTTAGTCATCTTTGATTCTTTACTTTCTGTTTTCTCCACATCTACCCAATTAACAACCCCTGTTAATACTTCTTTTTTTAATCAGCCTCTATAGTTGCCTCTAAACCTGGTTTGATTTTTTGCCTATGTTACTTAAGTCTTTTTGTTCTGAAATCACCTTGGAATTTTTTCTTTATAGTTAAATAATTATTTATATTTTTGCTTGTTTAATATCTGTCTCTCCCAGGAATTACCTGGTGGTCCAATGGTTAGGACTCCACGTCCTCACTGTGAAGGGCCTGGGTTTGATCCCTGGTCGGGGAACTAAAGTCCCACAAGCCACGTGGTGTGGCCAAAAAAACACACACACACGCATGCACACACACACACATATATATAACGTATCTGTCTCTCCCATTTATCCATAAACTCCATGAAGACAGGGACCATGTCTGTCATGTTTATTCACTGCTATATCCCTAGATTTAAGCAGGTCTTAGCCCCTAGTAAAGCTCAATAAACATTTTTTAAATGAATGATTGAACAAATGAATCACTCATCCTCTAAATGCTTTCTCTCTTGTTTCGTAACTCTAGCCAAAGTATATCTTCTTTAAGTACCATACACATGATAAATTCTCTTATATTTTTTCAAATGTATCAAGCCTGTGATGATGATCTCTGATGCTCAGGGAGGATAACAATTTTCCTGAGGTTAAATACTCAGCTAATAAGTGGCAGAGCAAAGATTCTAATCAAGACAGGCTGAACAGAAAATGGAAATAAAGCTGATGGAAAATAAACAGTTTCTTTTAAAAAAAAAAAAGTCTCGATGGTAACTAGACTTATCATGGTGATCACTTTGTAATGTATAGAAATATCAAATCACTGTCTTTTGCACCAGGAACTAACATAGTGTTGTAGGTCAGTTATACTTCAAAAACAAACAAACGGACAAGCTAATAGAAAAAGAGGTCAGAATTGTGGTTACCAGAGACAGGGCATGGGGGAGGGAGAATTGGCTGAAGGTGGCCAAAAGGTACAGACTTCCAGTTATAAGATAAATAAGAATTAGGGATGCAATGTACAAAATATATGTTAAATGTGAAAGTTGTTAAGAGAGTAAATCCTAAGAGTTCTCATCATTTCATCATTATTTTCTTTTTCTTTTGTTATCTTTATGAGATGGTGGATGTTCACTAAACTTATTGTGGTAATCATTTCATCATGTATGTAAGTCAGATCATTATGCTAGCACACCTTAAACATCTCAATAAAACTGGAAAGAAAAAAAAAAAAAAGGACAGGCTGGTTCCAAACCCTGGTCTATGACCAGAATGCTATACTGACTCTCAGTAAATGATAATGGCTAACACATACTATGTCCTAAGTGTTGTTCTATGCATTTTACATAAATTAACTCATTTAGCTTGCCTTCTGTAGAAGTCATATAACTAGTAAGAGATAATTATATTGTAGATAGCCTTGATTAAATGTCAAATTAGAGTTTGATCTTGAACAATTAGGCAGAAAAGAACAATTTTAGTTCTTAAGCAGGAGAAAAACAAGACAGGGAAAAAACTAATCTACTCATGTTAGAATATGTTAGAAAGAGATGAGGAAAGAAGGAAAATGAAATAGAGAGTAATTGCAATAATTAGATTAGGGTACAAAATGAAGGCATAAGACTAGATGATTTCTAAGTTTCCTAAGGAAAGGCAGTGTTGTCCTGTGGTAAGGGCTTAGAATCGGAAATATCTGAATTTGAATCCAGCTTTGCTACTTGGTATGTGCTTGACTTTTGGAAAGTTACTGAGCCATTCTGTGCCTTTATTTTTCTCATATGTTTAATGTTTAACTATTAACTATTTCAGAATTATTATGGCTGCACCTAGTACTTTTACTAGTATGGTGTATGCTGCACCCCCTACTACCACAAAGGGTTTTATAAATTAACTATAAGAGAGATTTCAAGAGAAGCATCACTATGTCTTATACATAGATGTGTAGTGAATGTTGAATAAATCACTGAAAATGAGTGGAAAAAAAAGCTTCCAAAGCAAGGGTTTGAGGCTAAAAGAATGGTTTTAATGGGAGTTAGCTTTGTGGAAAGAATGTCGGATTTGGGGTCAGAAGGCATAGGTGCAGATCTCAATTATGCTACTTACTAACTTTGTAACCTTGCACATATCATATAACCTCTCTATCCTCAATTTTCTCATCTTTAAAAGAATATGATTATGATGTTTGTCTATCTCACAGAATAAGAAGAATCACTTGAGATACTGTGTATAAGAACACATTGTAAAACACTCACTGTACAGATACTGTGATATTATTAATTGACATAATAACAGAAATTAGCAAACTGGGGGGAAATACCCAGTTAGTATGGGAAATTGAGGGGTTTTTTTGGTTATGTTGAACAGGAGATGACAGTGGGGTTTCTAAGTAGAGAGTTTCCACAGGCATTTGAAAATGCAAGCCTGAAATTTGGCTGAAAGGAGAGAGCTAAAGCTGTTAGCATTAGAGTGATATTTGAAGCCATTAAAGAAAGAGAGGATGATTTCATTGAGAGAATTTAGTGAGAGATTACTACTCTGTGAATGTATTTATATCCATGTACATATAAAAAACATAGTTTTTAAAAATTTCTCTTTATAGATGCTTATAGACACAGGAAAATACTGTTTGTCAGCTTATTGCTTTTCCTCATTTAAACTGTAAGCTATTTAAGGGAAAGGGCAGCTTCTTTTAACCAGTAAATCTAGAAAAATACCATACACGAGAGATACAGAGATTAATGTGAGTGATCATTTTAGTAAATAGCATTTTTCATTCCCAGTGTTCTAGATTCTGACCAGCTTCCCTTTTTTGGGGGGTGTGGGGTTATATAGCAAAAAGCGTCACAAAGTCCACAAAAACAACAGCCCCCCTTAGACGGTGAGGTAAGTTTATATCATCACCTTTCTTTGGAACTTTTTATTATTGCAATGAAAATGAAATGTTTTGCATGTGATTATCATATGTTTTCAGTGATCAAAATATTGCCATTTTCTTTTTTCCCCCTCACAAAATTCTCCTTACTAGGGAGAAAAAGACACAGGCCAGGAAGTTTATCAGAATCTATAGATCGGGGTTTTTTAAATCTATACACATCCGTCTGGAGATTATTTCCCTCCTCCCATCCCAACAGAGTTATCATCTCCCTCATCAATTTTCAGAGCTACTGTGTAATGAGAGATGGTCCTGAGAGCTGTATCTGGCACACGTGAATGGTGTCAGTATTAAACAAAAAACTCTACGTAGTATTTCAGCTTCAGTGCTCATTTCCTGTGTGTATATTATTGATTATACTTTGTACACATTAGTTTTATAATATTAAGTAGTACATTTTCATTACAAAGTAACATGTAAGATTGTTTATTAACCTTTAAAAAATCTATACAGCTATATTCTGTATTATAATGATGTCCTAGCAAAAAGAAAAAAACAAACTAGATTGTAAATTTTATTGTTTTAACGTGTGTGCACGTTTAGTGACATTTACATTTTGAAATAAAATTTATGATTCATTATTTTTTAAAAAAATCTGTGCACCTATTTTGACTTGTTAAAATGAAGCTTATTACTAAATGAATATTTTTTTGTACTTGGCTTTTTCATTAGCTATTTTCCTTTATCTTTGCCTTCTTATTTTTTCAATTTATGATCATTACTTCCTTAAAAAATGCATAAAGGCATTATTTCACGTGAGTGTTGACTTTGCTTTTTGTAAAATAAGTTATTTGAAAACCTAACACATGGGGCTTTACAAGCATCAATCTTCAGCACAGTGTTTTCAAAGCACAAGTGTTTCTGGAATAGTAAAGTGTATTGTTTGAAATGTTTTAAATTATCCATTATAAAGTTTTTTAAAATTTTATTGGACATATAATAACTATTTTTGGTCATTTATTTGAGAGCTTATGCATTGGTGTAGTACCTGAAAGATTCACTCAAGCACTTTCAGTTGTCTTTTCTTCACATGGTAATAACTCTGTATGAACCTTTGACAAAGTTTGATAAGTTAATACACTCTTCCTTTTTTACCCAACATTTCCTTCTTACTGGTCGTTCTGGAGTAATTCATTATCTGAAAACTAAAGCTCCTCAGGAAAAGCAGTTGTACCCTTGTTTTGTCTGAGAAAGGTAATGAAGAGATGCCTAGACTAGAAATCATGACTCTTGGGTTTATTGTTTTGAATTTGTCACTAGCTCACTAAATGACCACAAATTATTTATGTTACTGCTACATCTTCAGCTTTCTCTTCTCAGAACAGAGAATAATTCCTATTCCCCTCCTTGCTTTAGAAAGTTTTTATGCAATAAGATCATATTTGAAGTTGTTTAAGTTCTTTAGAAGAAAACCGTTACCCAGAAACAACTTATTAGCTATTTTAATGCATGAGTTCTGAATGATTGTGAATGTGGTCCTGTATGTCAGCATCTTCACAAGTATGTGTTAATATGTCTCTTTGCTTGTGTATTTGTGAAACTCGTCATGTGTGTGCATAGCTTGTTTTTGACATTGCTTCATTTTTCTCCACCTCTCCAGTGTCCCTTCCCATCCAGAAGGTCTCAGCACACTGATGATAGTGCCTTGTTAGTGGTAAGAACCTTGCACAAAATGGAGTTTTACATTGCTGTGTCGAGATTTGGGGAATAGCTATTGTACTTTTCATTCTGAATTGATCTAAATACCATAAAACATGATGAGCATCATTACTAAATGCTTTACAAATAGCTAGAACTGTCTCCCTACATTACTTCTCATGATTTACCCAGTGTTCCAAGTGTTCTGCAGATATGATTCAAATATCTTTGTTAGTGTTTCCAAAAGTAAAACATTTGCATTGAGAACCATATTGGCTTTGTATGTGTGTTTGGAGGAGAGGGAATAATATATTTGTTTTTTAAATGTTGTTTCTAATTCCAGGTGAACTTTATTAATCACTGTTTTGTCTTATAAGTCACCTGTATGATGAATGGTTCCCTTACTTCATGATGCTAATTATACAAATGTATATTTGGCATCCTATTTTATTATCTATTTTAACCTACTGAAAATCCCAAACTTTTAGCTCTCAAGATTATCCCTCCATACCCATTTTATATTTTAAGCTCAGGGAAACATTAACTTGGAATGCTGTCTACTGATCATTTTTAACGTTGGTTTACTGTTTTTTAAATTTTGTATTTGATTTTATTGGACACATGCAAATTTAGAAGATACCTTAAAACACACTGGTTTACTTTTATTGCCTGTTTCATCAGCTGAAAATGAGTATAACTTCAGAGCTTTATTGAGAGTCTTACTTTTATCAGCTTTGCAAGAGAATTCTAACCATGTACATAATTGCTTTCCCTATCATGTTTTATGTTATTTTTTTCACCATAGTATTGAAAACTAGCAGTTCAAAAGCCTATTGTCTGTAGCAATTCCTGTCTTAGGAGCTAGTAACTGCCGCCATTGTGCATACTACTGCATGAACTACATACTTGAGCATGAGATTTCTATTACATAAACTTTCATTGTCAGAATTTCTGTGTTCTGTAATCATCATTTCCTTTAAGATGGCTAAAGCACATTTTAACTGACAGTCTTATAAAGAAGTAAGCCTCTGGAGTTTTAGTCAAAGCTAATTGGCATGAGAAGCAAATAACAATTTAATGTAGAAAAATATTGAGAGCCTATGATGATCCAGACACTTTACCAGAATTATCTCATTTCACTCCTCACAGCAGCCTTAAGAGTTAAACTTATCACCATTTTACAAATGATTACTGAGGCACAGAATGTTTTGTCCAGAATGTGACTTCTCCAAGGTCACAGCTAGTAAGTACAAGGCTGGGTTCAAATCTAGATCCGGGTGACTTGAGAACCTGCATGAACACTGTGCTATATTGCCTCCTGTACTGTAATTGAAAACACTTTGAAACACTTTAGGAAACTGAAGATGAGATTTAATAACACATATAGTAAGTGCTGAATGCCCAGGCGTTTTTGTCAAGGAAAAAGTGGAATTTGGAAAAACAATAAAATCCCCTTAGCGTGAAATTTGAAATTTCAGCCATTTTCAAAATACATACACTTTTATTTTACTTAACAGTATTCATGTCTGGCCTAAATTAGACGGCCTTTACAAACAAGAACCATGTCTCACATATTTTTGCATGCCAAATAGTGCCCAACATGTATAACAAAAAGTCATTTTTTAAATCATACCTCTGATCTTCTCAAAACTACTTTTCAGTGGCTTCATATAGTAGAATAAAGTTCATATACTTTTTTTTTTAGATTTATTTATTATTTATTTTATTTATTTTTTTGGCTGCGTCAGGTCTTAGTTGCAGCACGTGGGCTTCTCTGTAGTTGTGGCGTGAGCATTTTCTCTAGTTGTGGCGCGCAGACTCCAGGGTGCGTGGGCTCTGTAGCTGTGGCGCGCGGGTTCCAGAGCGTGTGGGCTCTGTGGTTTGCAGCACACAGGCTCTCTCGTTGAGGCACGCGAGCTCAGTAGCTGTGGCGTGCAAGTTTAGTTGCCCCGCGGCATGTGGTATCTTAGTTCCCCGACCAGGGATTGAACTGGTGTCCCCTGCATTGGAAGGCAGATTCTTTACCACTGGACCACCAGGGAAGTCCCAAAATCCATATACTTCTTAACACAGCCTACAAACCCTTTAGAGTAGGTTCCAAACTTCTTAACATGGCCTATAAGCTCCTGTGTACTCTGGGTACTATGTATCTCTCATCTCTGGGGTCATGCTATATCAGCATTTTTTCAGCTCTGAAAATATGGCAAGCCCTTTCCCACCTCAGGATCTTTGCAAATGATGCTCCCTCTGCATGGAATGCCTCTCATTCCCTGCATATACCCCTTGGTTAATTCCTACTGATCTATCTGGTATCAACTTAAATGTCACACCCTTAAAATGGCTTTTCTGCAACACGCCTACCCCCAAATCAAATTTGTCTTCACTGTTTTTTTTTTTCGTCATAGTACTTTTAGATGGGTGTCTATTGTTTTGTATCTCCCCCTCTCCCCCACCCCCTATAGACTACTAGACTGTAAGCTTCATGGGCACAGGGATATTCTCTGTTGCATTTACCTATGTATACTCAATCCCTATCGTTAATTCCTGGGATATATTAGTTGCTTAATAAATAATTCCTGAGTGAACATGTATTCTGTACATCTAATAGTTGCTCATTAGGGGAGTTCCCTGGTGGTCTAGTGGTTAGGATTCGGCGTTTTCACTGCAGTGGCCCCAGTTCAATCCCTGGTCGGGGAGCTGAGATCCCACAAGCTGCGAGGTGCCGCCAAAATAAAAAAATAAAAAATAAAATCACGATCAGAAAAAAAAATCTCAAAAAAAATTGTTTCAAGATGAGAAGTTCTGATGATATAGCAAGTAAATGTTGGATTTGATTTAAAGACCTTGAAATATGGGATTTGAAATAACTGTTAGTAATGTTTAATATCAGTTACACTAACATTCTCTTAGGATTGCCCTTCAGGCTTCTGTTGCTTTCATATATGTCGCATATGTATCTATATCCCATCTCTAGATACTAGAAAGGATCTAGGTTCATTTCACTTCCTCTTCCTTCCATCCTTTTTTCCTTCTTTGCCAGCATAGTGGCTTTTAGCCTTTTTATATTTGAGATTGACAGTAATTCAAGTCCATTTGATCATAAGGAGGACCAGAAAGTCTAAACAGGTGAAGGCATATGCAATGTAAGACTGCTGTCACAGCCTTGTTCTTTGGTACATTTCTTTCCTCACTTTCTTCTGCCTTAAGATAATGTTGCAGTGTGTGTTACATGCTTTTTTTTGCACACACGAAAAAGACATTGCTATCTATCAACTTATTAAAAATATAGTTGTGTTTATTACATTGACCATCCTACTCACCTTTTCCTAAACACCACGTGTGTTCTTGTTCATTTATCCGTTATTCGTTTATTCATTATTTGTGATTGTAGTTTAAATTTTTTAAAATTATTTAACTTATAAAGGCTTTAATATCTTTAAGCCTTTGGCATTTTTAATAGATACAATCTTACCCAAGCGCCCTTTGTAAAAGTTCTGTCTTCTCTGATTTTCACTCCCCACCAAATGAAAAAATTGTCATGTTTTGAGCAGCTTTTATCTGTAATCAAAATTCTATACAATAGATTCTAACACTTACTGTCTCTAATTATATCTCTAATATATCTAACTAGTTTTATGTAGGTTGGTGAAAGGATAAAGGATTCAAAGAAAAGGAAAATTGTACTTAACTTCTCAGAGGTCATTTGGACTTTTACAGAAGCAGAAATGAAATGCTGGTTCATCCTTAAGGTGTGATGCAAAATCCTCATGTCCTGGCTTCTCACATCAGAGCCATTAAACTGAATTATAATAAATCTAATTTGGATTAATATTGAAAAGATGTTGCTCTTATTCATGCCAATTCTGATCAGTTAAAATGAGCTCTTTGACTGGATTTGTTTCCCCTGTCATAGAAACAGCACAGGACTCATTTGTTTCTAAGGCTATTTTGCTAAAAAAAATTTGATGTACTCAGTTTTATTTCTATATAAAATCATGTTTAATAAATCTTGCCTTTCATTTATTGATTAATGTGGTATGAGGTATTGAAATAATTTGAATTAAACAGGTGGAAAACTGTGTTTAATAAATTATAGGGTTTTTTCCCCCCAACTATTCTCTTTCTGCCCTATCAATATCTTAGTAAACCATTTGAAAGTTTGTCAGTGACCTTTCCTTTTCTCTGCCTGCCTGCCTGCCTGACATTTTGCTAACATAAATGCTGCCTTCTGTTTCTTCTCTTTCTCTTTTGCAATTTAGTCGCTGTCAGGTGTGAATCAAGTGGGCTGTGCTGCTACCCTGCCTCATTCTTCTGCCTTCAGGCCTCTTAAGGTATATCTTGTTACTGTAATTTATCAGGAACTTTGAAGAGGAGGTTTGCAGGGGAGGTCTTAAATTTCCCAATGGATTGGTCTAACAACAGTCTGAAATCTAGAATTGTATGAAATATAACTAAGCTTATGAAACTAAGTTTAACATTAATATCACTTGAACTTTTTTGGAAGTTTTATTATGCCAGAAACATAGAGCCTTTGTTAATTCTTTATATTGAGATTTTTGTTTGAAATGTCCTTCTAATTTTCTTATCAAAGGGTTGGGGTTTTTTTGTCATGAGTTACTATGTTATTTTGGTTAATATATGATATTGAGTTAACTCTGTTGTCTAATGGGCATGCAAAATAATTTGAGTATCAGTCCCCCAAAGTGTCACTGCCAAAACCCTATTACAGTAGAGGTCAGCAAGCTATGGTCCCTAGGCCACCTGTTTCTGTGAATAGTTTTAGTGACATACAGCCACTCCCATTTGTCTATGGGTGCTTTTGCACTTAAAAGCAGAGTAGGAATAGTTACAATGGAGATCATATGGCCTGTAAGTCTAAATTAAAAACCTGTGGTATTTTATTTTTTAAAGGCCTCTAGGGATGGTAATTCCATACTTATTATCATATGATACCTAAGAAATGATTCATAATCCTGACTGTCAACAAGGTCCTCTCCTTGTCTAACTTATATCTGTCCTCCTTTGGTTTACACCTATTTCTTCTTGTCTTTCCAGAGTGGAGGTTTTCTAGTTACTTAGCAGTCCTTATGTGGAGAATCTTTATATTTGAAAACTATTATGATGCCACCCTTGTCTTCTCCGTAAATAAGCTTTGGCCCTTTTATGTGCCTTTCCTAGCCTGTTTGTCCTTACGAACTTTCACAAGTTCTCTGCCCTCCGTTTTGACTCCACAGTTCCCAACTAGAAATATATCCCTCATTAGAGCCCACGTGGTACTGAGCATGAAACAAGGGTTATTCACGTCTTATGCTGAGCATTAGGTTGGCTTTTTCCATTTTGGTATTCATTTTGCTCAGTATCCATTGTAATTCTGAGATGTTTTAGTTATATTCCTAAATGATAATTAATTTCTAAACTTTGTATCTTTTGTTTTCCTAAATACTTAATTTTGCTTTTCGAACATTTAAAATTTTCTAATTTCCCGGAATACTTTCAAATTCTTGCGTCATGTCCTTCTAAATGCTGACCCCAACTTTATAACATCTGTAAACCTGATAAACCTTCTCTCTGGTTATTATTGAAGCTACATATACCTGGATGACTCCTGAAAAAACTTTATAATTCTCTTCTATATTTACCTTTTGCTAGCCTTTCTCAGCTAGGTTCCTTATTTGAACTACAAAGAAAATTATTTGAGGGACTGTTTTCAAAATTTTTCCAAGGAAGGTGTATAACTAGTACCATTCTAGGTATATAGGAGAAAAGTTAATTCGTTACACTCAGTGGATACCTTAGGGCATTGGGGCTTATCCTCCCCTAGAATTATAGTTGAGTAAGGCCAAATCTGAATGTGCCAGAAGTTGTGTAATGTCTAACATTCTTCCTGTCGGACCTGCTGCACTGTCAAATGATTAGTTTAAAAATATTTATTCTTTATTTTTTGGTATCTCAGTTACTTTGCAGCAGGTATATACTATATTTAGGCATGATTTTATTTCTTTTGTTGCTTAACTAGGCACTAAAAGTTGACTTTGTATCAGTTTCCATTTTTTGCTCTCCAGTTCTCCAAAAGTTCTCAGATATACTAGTCAATGGCCTCAGCGTGATTTGAATTATTTCAGTATCCTAGAATGTAAGCAGTTAGATTTATAGTTTAAATAAAAATATATTTTTTAAATCACCATTTTGTAAGTCCCCTCTCTTCTGGCTTTGTTTTTCATTACACCCAACTGTATGTTATCTTTTGGTATTCTTGGAGGTAGAGAACATTTGCTGCCATTCAGTGGAATGTGTTTCAGCTCTTCCTTCTAATCTAATAGAGTTGTCTAATAACTTTATCGTTTTATTCCTAAATATGTTAAAAAGTTTCCAGTCTATCTCACTGTAATAGGCCTTTTTAAATTAAAAAAACTTTTTTTTTCATCTGTATCTGGAATAATCTCTACTTTTTATGTTTTTCTGTTTGTACCATTGGTCCTAGCTTTCTCCTTCCTACCTCATCTTCCTTGAAAATAAGGATAGTATTTTGTTTCCTTAAAAAGATATCCAGCTTTTGCCTCATTGGCCCATTTATTCCTTTTACTAGTGCCTGTTGCTCTTATTTTAAATTAAATTTGTTATTTAAATTTTCATTTCTTCTCAGCATCCTAAACTTAGTTTATTGGCATCTTTAAACTTGATGAACATGTTGTATTTTTCACTAATGAAGATGTAATACATTGCTTCACTCAAGAGCGCAGCTTACTTTTTAAGTCTTAATTCTTGGCCTAAGAGTATCAAACCAAGGAATCATTACCACAGAATTGTCTTTCAGATCAGTCCAAGAATTTTCTCAACAGCATGGCTTCTGTTTATTTATTTATTTATAGCAGTTTAAATTTCCTGTCATCATTAATCTCACCTGACCCAACTCCAACTTCAGATAAAAGATTTTTGAAAATATTGAAAACCAAAAGGGAGAAAAAAGCATGGGAGTGTGTATGTGTGTGTGTATGTGTGTGTGTGTTTTAAAGTCATTCTGTTCAAAAATGTGTCTCAGTTATCATAAATGATTGAGTGCAACTCATTGATTATTGAATATAACTAGCTATCAAGGCCTGAAAACCTGTTGTTATTCTAGCTTTTCTTGATTCTACTCCTCTGCCAAGTCTTCAGTATTTTTAACCCAGCTAACCAATGCTTCCTTTTAAATTAGCTTAACTCCATTCCCTTTTTTTAGGTACACTCTATACCAGTTGAGCTAGTTCTTCCTCCTTCTTTACAGTTCCTTTGGTCAATAAGTTAAAAACATCTTGGATTCATATACTAGTCTCGAAATACAACTATCATCTTTAAATACCTCATTTCCTAACTGAAATGAAGAAACCTTCATCACTCTTTCTTAAAACATCACTCAAGGAGGGGGGTAGCAATACTTTAGAAAGTATGCCAGAAAAATACTATTATAAAATAAAATTTTATTCTCTTCCATACATTTCCCAATAAAATTTTCTGCCTTAGGATGATTTCATTTTTCACAGTCATAGGAAAGGCCTGTTATATAATAGGACTATCTTTAGAGAATGCATTACATAAATCTTGTATTCTGTAGAACTAAATAAAGTTTGGCCTTGGGGGTGTGGTGGGATGTATTGGGAGATTGGGATTGACATATATACACTATTGATACTATGTATAAAGTAGATAACTAATGAGAACCTACTGTATAGCACAGGGAACTCAACTCAATGCTCTGTGGTGACCTAAATGGGAAGGAAATCCAAAAAAGAGGGGATATATGTATACATATAGTTGATTTACTTTGCTGTACAATAGAAACTAACACAACATTGTAAAGCAACTGTACTCCAATAAAAATTAATTTAAAAAAATGTTTGGCCTTAAAAAATATTCAGAATTATTATACCAAATTCTCATTTCTAGACTTAATTTTGGAGGAGAGTTGCATGTTTTTATTCTTTTATTGATATAATCCCAAATGTGGAAAGAGGTACTTTCCATAAATGTGGAAAGTACCTCTTCTTGAATAATAATTATTGATGTATCTATGTTTCTCCACAGAATGATCACAGATCTAATGCTATATCAAGTTCACCTACAACAGAAACAGGTAATAGACACAAAAGTGCAATTAACCACATCCTGATTATAATTCTTTACCAGGATTTTCCTGATAAATTACTCCTTAGATGGCTGTGGCTTCCTTTTCTGAAATGAGAAATCAGACACAAAATTGGGAACTCTGCACATTTTTCACTTTTTAATTCAACTAGTCGTTCAGCCACTCAGCCATTTGATATGAAAAAACGAGCAAGAGCTAGCAGGGCTGTAGGTTTGCAAGAGACTATATTTAATATATTAACATTCATTTTGCCTTTATTGATATACCAAAAGTAACATGACAATTAAAAATACATACAAACAGGGATTTCCCTAGTAGTGTAGTGGTTAGGATTCCAGGCTTTTACTGCCATGGCCTAGGTTCAATCCCTCGTTGGGAAACTGAGATCCCACAAGCTGCGCGGCACAACCCAAAAAAAAATAAAAATAAAAATACATACAAGCAGCCCTCCCACTTTCAGGGTTACTTTTCTTTTCTTCTTTTTTTAAGTATTTATTTATTTGGCTGCTCCGGGTCTTAGTTGCGGCATGCGGGATTTTTAGTTGCGGCATGCGGGATCTTTTAGTTGTGGCATGCGGGATCTAGTTCCCTGACCAGGGATCGAACCTGGGCCCCCTGCATTGGGAGCGTGGAGTCTTAACCTCTGGCTTATGAGGGAAGTCCCGGAGGTTACTTTTCTATACCAGATTTTCTATTAATAAACAAAATTATCATTTTATATCATTGCAATATTTAACTTTTTTCTTCATTTGCCATTTATTGAACTTTTGTCATGTGTCTGTTATTATATTTAATTTTTTTCCATCTTCTTTAATCTTATTTTGCTTTTCCATGCTGATTCAGTTCATCATTCCCCTGCATATTCTTTTCCTGCTGCTATTCAGAGAAACCAGGCCCAGCGCCCTGAAAGCTTCCTTTTCAGAGGAGCTGTCAGGGCAGAAACAAATAAAGGTAGGTGGCAGTGCTAAAAGGGGCATTGGGGGGTGGGGGGTGGTGGATATAACATTATATGTTATATGCTTTTAAACTTCTACCCTGGGAATTCCCTGGCAGACCAGTGGTTAGGACCCTGCGCTGTCACTGCCGGGGCCCTGGTTCAACCGTGGGTCAGGGAACTAAGATCCCGCAAGCTGCGCAGTGAGGCCAGACAAACAAACAAATAAATAAATAAACTTCTACCCTGAGATGTCACCAAGGCAAAAGTTTTAAACTCTGCGTTTGTCTGTGATCTCACCGATATTAAAGGAAGAGAATCTTAATCTTGTTTGAATTCATTTTGGTCAGAAAGTTTCTCAGTACCACCTAAAAGCAGGTTATAGTGTTTGAACAAAAAAATTACTCTTTCAGGGCTTCAGGGAATGTCCCTTCTCTCTGTAGTGTGCTCTTTTTCAGATTTCTCTGTTGGTAAAATCTGTTTTCTGTGTTGTTAAAGAAATGAATCAGTAATTTTAAAAAAAAAGAACTGTTTAGTCTCATGGTTTTTAGTTAATGTGGCAAATTTCTGCCTGACCCCCAAAGGTTACCTAGAAGTAGAAACAGACATTTCACTCCCAAAATAACTATTTTTAACATAACTGATAGATACACTCACAGTGAGATTTAAACTCAAACCAGAGATGCACTGCTGGTGGGATTGTTAATTAGCATGGAAAACTGTTTACATTATCTGCTAATGGTGAACCCTTGTATATCCTATGACTAGCAATTTTGCTTTCTGAAATATGTACACATCTGTACCAAAAGATATGTCCAAATTATTCATAGCAACATTATTCATAATAGCCCCAAACTGAATGTCCATCAACAATAGAATGGGTAAATAATTGTGTATATTTGTACAATGGGATACTAAATAAGCAATGAAAATGAACACATTAATATACACAACAACGTGGATAAATCTTATAACGTTGATCAAAAGAAGCCAAACATAAAAACATACACACATATAATATGGTTTTATAGGTAGAAAGTTCAAAAATGGACAAAACTAATCTGTGGTGTTAGAAGCCAGGAGGTCCATCGTTAGAATTAGAACCTGTGGTACTAGAAATAACTGTTACCCAACAGTTGGGTAACAGTTGGGTAACCTACTGATGGGTAGGGAACATGAGAGGGTCTCCTGGGTGTTGGTAATGTTACATTTATTGACTTGCTTGTGTCTGCTTTGTGATGATAATTTATTGAGCTGTTTGCTTATGATTTGTCTAATTTTTTGCATGTGATATTTTTCAATAGAAACGTTTTTAAATGGATATAATCAAACACAAAGTAGTTGAGCCAAATGGGTAATGGACATGTGGTAGTTTTTCATACTATTCTCCCTATTATTGTGCATATTTTTAAATTTCCATAATAAAAACTTTTTTTAAAAGGTCAGTCCAGAAGTAGAAAGTGCTGTACTTTGAAGGAAACTGTGATCAGGTGGATCTGAGTATTTTTGCAGCACTGGCAGTCGCCTTTCTATCTTACATACCAATATTTTTTAGGTCATGCGTCACCCCTCCTTTCATCTTCTGCACCTACCACTGATTTTAAAGATCCAGTAACAAGACAGAATTCAAGACAGAGAGAAGAAGAGCTGGAATTAATAGACCAACTACGGAAAGTATGTACATTGCCTTTGAATTACATTTTTCAGTGATACTGCTGTAGCCCATAATCCTGGCATCACTTGTTCATTTGACTTATAATTTTTAATAGAATCAACAAGTGCCCATTGTGTGCTGTGGTGCCCATTGTGTGATGAATTTTTTCACTTGTTTACTAGGAAAATGAGATGGGTTATTCCATAAAGCTCAACCCCTGACCCTACTCATTTAAAATTTTTTTCTGCCTCATGATTTAAAGAAATCTTGTTAGAGTAATAATAATTCATATGTATGTACACATATACATATATCGATACATACCACACTTACATCATACGTAGTGTTTATTTTAAAATTGGAGCTAGTTGTTTTTTGTTTTTTAGTCAGAAAATTGTAAGTGAATTCTGTTGTGGAACTTTGCAGCACTGTCGCCTGGCTGCCATACATATATATATATATATATATATATATATATATATATATATATATATATATATATATATATATGATCTCCTTAAATTATTGACTTGGGATAGAAAGATAAAATAGAGATTGTGGTACTTAAGTTATTTGCTTTTTAACTTGATTTCTAATTAAAAATATTCCATTGTGACTCCATTATGTCCTGTGTGTCAGCCACTCTTTAATTAATATATTTCACATTTTCCTGTTCTTTTAGCATATTGAGTACCGGTTAAAAGTATCTCTGCCTTGTGATCTTGGAGCAGCTCTAACCGATGGTGTTGTTCTTTGCCATTTGGCCAATCATGTGCGGCCTCGATCTGTCCCAAGCATTCACGTTCCCTCACCAGCTGTAGTAAGTTTATAATGCTTAAAAAAAGTTGGCTCTTCATCAGACATTTGTTAAGTACAGAGGCAGGCACTGTGGAGAATGCTAAGGGTACAAATATGAACAGAGTCCAGCCCCTGCCTTCCGGGTCTCACTTCTACTAGAGAAAAAGTAGGCACGTAAACAATAACTTAACAGCTGTGTGTGATGTTATAAAAGAGGTATGTAAGAAGTGTGCTATGGGAATACAAAAAAGGGGCCACTTCAACTCTGCCTGGAAAGTTCAGGAAAGCCTTCCCAGAGGAGGTAAAATTTGAACTAATTCTTGATATATGAGTAGGAATTTGCCAGCAGTACAGAGAGGGAGAAGAGCATTCTGGGCATAGTATTCCTAGACTAAAAAGCTAAGGAAGGTCATGGCATATTCAAGGATTTCTTAAGTTGTTCAGAATAGATCATTCACAAGGTGTTGGTGTAAATGGCAGAGGATGTAGCTAGAGAGGTAAGCTAAGGGCCATGTGACAAGGGCTTCATGTCCCATGTCACAAGGGCCTCATGTCCCATGTCAGGGAAATAGAAGTTTATCTTAGTGTAGACAATCAGGAAACACAGAAAGAATTTGAGAGGAATAATGTGATTATAATTGCAGTTTAGAATGATGAATATTTCAGGGGTAGAAGTGACATTATTGAGGGACCAACCTCAGGTGGAAAATGAGGCAGAATATGCATTCAAGATGACTGGCAGGTTTTTTTAGACTGCTGGTTAGATATGGACGTCAGTATCAGGATGGCAACCACAAGAGAAAGAGCAAGTTTTAGATTGACACAACTCTCCTTTTTCTTCCTTCAAAATTTTTTAATATTTTTTTTCCATTCTTTTTTATTTATTTGGCTGCATCAGGTCTTTGTTGCAGCACGCACGATCTTTGTTGCAGCAGGCAGCTCTTTCATCGTGGCAGGGGTTCTCTTCATTGCAGGCTTCTCTCTAGTTGTGGCGTGTGGGCTCAGTAGTTGCGGCGCACACCTTCAAATTTTTATTAAGAAAGATTTCAAACCTTCAGAAAAACTGGAAGAATAACACAAAGAATACCCTTAAAGCCTCCACCTAGAGGTGACATTCATTGCATCTTGCCATCTTGCTTTGTCTATATTTATGCGTGTTCATGTGTGTGTGTGTTTTAATTGCACCACTTAAAAGTTGCAGATATTATAACACCTTACCCCCTAAATATTTCTGAGAATTGTCCTAGGCCACCTTGCTCTTACCCGTAGCCTGAAGCCAGGGATGAACAGTGTGGTGGCTGAGCCCTATTCCTCAAGGTGGGAGTGTGATGTGATTGATTCACAGTGCTCCCTGTGGGATCAGGCTGAAACTGAGAAGGGACAGCTCTGAGCCCTTAGCAGCCAGCAGGGAGTGGGGGTAGGAAATGAGGATGGATGCACAGGCTAAGTAAAGAGACATTGGGTGAGGCACCAATAGCATCCACAAGTTATATTCAGATTTCCCCAGTTGTTCCAAGAATATCTTTCATGGCTGCTCTGCTCCTCTCCCCTCACTAGTATGCACACACAACAGGATGTAATCAAGGTTTCCACATTGCATTTGATTATTATTTGATGTTGTGACAGCTCTTTTGATGAGTCTGAATGGATATTGTGCATCTGTAACATGCTTAGCCGTGTCTAACCTTTTCAAAGGTGTTGCCCTCATCTCATTTTCTGGTCATTTGTTGTTATTTATGTTATTTAAATAACATAAGTATGTTATTTACATACTTCCTGATGCAAATCCTTTACTCAAATTGCAGTTGTATCTAGGCCTATAGATTGCCACTCTGGACATTCATCTTGCTGCCTCCCCGGATGCAAATCGTTTAAGCCTCCCAAGGACCTTTGATTCTAATTATAAAAGCTGCTTTGTTACCAAGGTCCCAAGAGGCTGACATGGCCCTTTCCCCTCTAGCATATCCAAAAACAGAGTCATGCATTTGCTTCTAAAGAAAATAGGTAGCCACTTTTTATTTAGTGACCTCAGAAAACAGGCATTCAGCTTTGTGTAGAAAAGGCAGAGAGGAACAGTAGCACTACCAAATCAACTATGCCCCCAAAGACTTGAAAGACTTGGTTTTGCTCCTAAAGGTGGTGATTAAGAGAACAGGAATTGACATGCTATTTGGCAACGCCAGAAGGGGAAGGGCTTATTCATACTTTGCCTTCTTCCCAGTTTCTGTCAACTGAATTAAGAAAAATAAATTTTTTTAGTAATAAAAAAAGACAAATCTATCATTCTTCATTTTCAGGGGAAATAATTAGGAAGTAGCAAGGAGCTCATGTAGAAAGTGGAATATGAGAGGAAGGGTGACTGACGTTCTTTATCTTCATCAACCAAACATAGTGCCTTTCATTTAAGAATGTAAAGTATTTACATACAGGAAAAATAAAACTATTTTATCAGTGTTAAACCACTTAGAGACATAAAACACATGGACCTTCTTGTCAAAGAAACGTGATATAACATGAAATTAGAGCATTTAAAACTTGCTAACGAAATCAGCAACAACATTTAGTCATATTTATTGAGCAGCTAGTCAGTGGTAGGCATTCTGAATAGGATGAAAGGTACAGAGATGAGTTACAAGTGGTCCATTCTCTCAAGAACATGAATTCCTCTTAAAAAGTAAAATAAATGAGCTCTTTCCTGAAATAGTATCCTTGACACTTAAAAGCAAGTAGGCCTACTAAATAAAATTGTTTAAGAGGGGATCTTTTGGGTTAATAAATGACCTATAAAGTTGAGAAACACCTCAGTATGTAAAAATTCCCAAATTATAACATTTGGGGGTGGAAAAATGGACTTTGAGTCAACCAGATGAAAACCGTCCAGTATTTTAATTAAAAGCAAAAAAATCCCTCACTTTTAAATTATGATACTGATTATTATGAATAAGTCAATATTGCTTTAATGGGGATACTGTTACAGTACTAGATTTCAGTATAAATATTTATATCTATTTTTCCTTCATACTGAATTGCTCTCCCTCATATTAGACTATTTCTCCCCTTATTCTGACCATACAGAGAGCTTTGTAACTTACTTTCTTAGAGATTTTTCCTGATGAGAATATAAAATTAAAGCCAAATACAAATGAAAAACCGTAGCAGTTTCTTTGTGGCTACATTAACACATAGTGATTTATTGTAATTCTTTGAAAACCTGCTAATTAGATCTCTGAGTGTAACTTAAGAAACACTTTCATGATGTACTGTATGAACCAGGCTTTTTTTCCCCCGCAGTTCAAGAAATGATCCCTCATTGTAAGGGGAGGTAATAAGTCCAGGTATTTCGAAAGAAACTCAGAAGGGCACTTGTGCTTGTAACCATTAGGTTATAATTCATCTTTCTTTGTTATTTTGGGAGAATCTGTGATATATGATAAACTGCTGTTTGGTTGTTCAATAGGCATAGGTTTTAAATAGTACAGTTCACATTGTTAGAAGTGCACTATTGAATCATATAAAAAAATCATAACAAATATTGTGATGTGACAACTCATTGAATGAACCATATCACCAAGGAAGATGACCTGAAAAAATGCTGAATCATTTCAAATTTCAAATAGCAAAATCATTTATTTCTTGTTCCTTTCAGTGTAGTTCCTTTCCTCTTGCTGAAATTATTTACTTTCTTCCCCAGAACCCACATAAGATTTCTTATTCAGATCGGGCTGTACATTACAGAAATGAAACAGGCTCTACATGGCTATCCAAAACCATGTTTTATGTCATACGAAGTTCTGGAAAAGCTTTTGGGGATAGCAGGTTCCTCTGATATTTGACTTAAGGCAAAATCATGAGTCCCTCTACACTCCAGAGTGATAGGGAGCCTACACCCCTGAGCCCTTTTAACTAGCCATTCCATTGGACACATACAGAGCGGGGATGTGTAACCTGGGATTCATGCACTCCTAAGGCTTCCAGCACTCGTTGAACTCCCTAAAATTGTATGCATGTGTATTCTTCCCAAGAGTAGATTCACAGCTTTCATCAGACTGTAAGAAGGAGTTGTATCCCAATTATGAAACACTGACCTACATCCCTGGGATTTAGACAAATGCTAAGACAAGGAATGACTGGAGACAGATGATGGTTCCCCACTCCATTTCCCCTTCATCAGTCAGAAATCTGCTCTTTGTAGGGGAAATCTCAAAGGAATCTTTTTATTCTACTCCACAACCCCCCACCCACACACATCTTAGGGTGCTAATACTCCTCATAGAGATAATGCTGAGTTGGACCCCAGGATCACTATTCTGAGCTTTCTTTTCTTTTTGTCTGAGGTGGTGGTGGCTCTTGGACCAGTTTCGTACTTAGCAACACGAACTCTATCGTTTTATCCTTTCTTTTGCACAGAAGGAAACTTGTTTTTCTGCCTATGCAGTAAGACCTATTTCACTCTGTCCTTCCAACATCTGAGGGAGATGTTTCAGAAATGTAGGGGTCCTTCTTTTATAGAACGAAATGCCCAGGTCCCCTTCTTTTGCTAGAGTCCCACATTCATGATCCACCTGTGCACACGACACCCCTAGCCTTCTCTCCCAAACTCAGATCAAGATCCTGGTCTGCTTAGCTAAGGTCCCTTCAGAATAAGGGAAGCTAGTTACATTGATTCTGCTTCCCTTTCTACTGGTATATGGAGAGGGAGTTTCTAGCTAATGAAAAATTCTTCTAAGTGAAAAGCAGTTGTCCTATGTTTTCTTTGCCCAGTTTCTCTTAAAGTTAAGCCCATGCCCCAATAGCTTTCACCACAGTGACTTTTCTATTAGGCCTCAATTCACCTTACCTCCCTCTTAACTAGCAAGGAGTTAAAACCATAGCATCACTCGTACCGTGAACACCCGCTCTTTTACATGTAAAAAGTCTAAGAGAAGGAGCCCAGCTCCAAGTGAATTAGCCAGTGTGAACCCCCATGATTGTTTTTCTCCTTCTGTTAAGCAGATTCTGATTCTATTTATGTTTCACTTTTTTTTTTTTTTTAACTTTTTTACCTCAGTTATAGAAGAACTTGGCATAGGCAAGAAGGGGTGCTCTCCATGGAAACCTGTTATCTTCTTTCTAGACTTAATTTTGAAAGCTTTTCAATTTGAAATTTTAAAATTATTATTACTCTCCTTCCATCTCAGTTGTTGCCTTTTATAAAACTTTTATGATAAAGCCAATCCTAGTGCCTGCTACGTTTCTCCGGCCAAGATTATAGTACCTTCAACCATTACTATGTAGTTATCTTGTTTCCTCTCTTCTTGGCAACAGTATGATATTCCATCTTTGAAGAAAACCCAGATAATTCCCAAGTGAAACCGTTTTTTTTTCTAGAGATGGTACAGGCTTTCATCTGCTTTGTAAAAACTATAGGTCAGATTCCCTGCAAATGTTTGGCTTCCATGCCTGATACTTAAACCAGCAGATGAATTTGAACAATTGAGTTTGTTAATCACTTTGGAAAATGAGATTCAGATTTCTTTCTTACATGATAACCCACTTGGCAAAAAATTTTATCACAACTTTAGGTCATGTGATACAACTATGTTCTAGTCATCAGAGATCCTTTCAGAAAAGCAAGCTTACTAGTTAGTGGCTAGGGAAATTTCCACCCTTTGGAAAATGGTTCTTTAATCCAATCTTTTAAAATTCAAATGTTTAAAAAATTTTAAATATAACCATTGAGTAGAGACATTATGCATCTGTAACATATTTATGAGCAAAGGCTATTGATTTTTTTTTATTACTGTTTTCTTTAAAAAGACTGAAAGGAAATGAACCAAAGTGTTAATAACTATAATTATATTTGAATGACTGAGCTGTGGGTAATTAATTTTCTTGTTATTCCTCCAAATTTTCTTTGGTGTATATTGCTTTAAAGTGGAAAAAAATGAAACCATCCTCCTAAAATTTCTCTATTTAGCACTTGCCTTACAAAAATCAAAGCCCAATATCTAAAGTAGGGGGTGGCAAACTATGGGCCAGAGGCCAGTACCTATTTTTGCAAATAAAGTTTTATTAGAACACAGTCACTCTTATTTGTTTATATATTGTCTGTGGTTGCTTTCAAGCTCTTAGCAGATTTGAGTAGTTGCAACAGATCATATGGCCTAACATCTTTATTATCTGATTCTTTAAGAAAAAGTTTGCTGACCCTCTGGTCTAGAACATTCAGTTTATGAAGCAGTTGTCAAGAGTATTTTTAGTTAGCAAATTTTTTTAAACTTTGCTAATAACACCATGTTTTCTTTCCTTTGCAGCCTAAATTAACAATGGCAAAATGCAGACGAAATGTGGAGAATTTCCTAGAAGCTTGCAGAAAAATTGGTGTACCTCAGGTAATAAATTTATCATATTTTATGTTGCTAAATAAATTTGGGTATTATTTTCTTAAAATCTTTTAGAAATGCAGGTATCTAAAATCTTATAGGGTAGTTCTGAGCTAAGTTGATAATTACTAACATGATTTTGTGTTACTAGAGTCAGTCATTATATTTTGAGCAGTTTCCCTTAATTATTTACAAGGACCAAGCAAAGAAATCATATACACATGAATTTCAATATGTTGTAGTAAGTAATTAGTGCTAAGTAATCAAAAATAGTTATTCTGATATTTTCCTAAATATTCCCTCTTGCTGATTAACTTGTGTACAACTTCATACACAGTAGAGTCTGTGCTTCAGAATAAGTGCATCTCAGACTAAGAAGGTTTCAGTCGGCTTCAGTTTTTTAACACTTGCTTTAATGCTTTTAAAAAATGTTTATTTTGAAATAATTTTAGGCTTTGAGAAATGTTGCAAAAATATCACAGAGAGATACTGTATACACTTCACCTAGGTTCCTGGACTGTTAACATCTAACATAAATGTAAACATAGTATGTCATCCAAACCAATAAACACGTAGACAGTGCTGTTGACTAAACTGAAGACTTTATTAAGACTTTACCAGTTTTCCACTAAGCTCTTTGGAACGGAACACACAAGAGGCCATTTCTAGTCACTTGTCCTGCTCTTGAGATTTTTTGCCTCCAGGTTCCTCAGTTAGAGCTTTATTGCCCTTTAATAGTACAAGAAGTTAAACTTTTACTCTTTAAAAAACAATTATGTTAAGTGTGGCACTCTTAAAAAATATTACATATAGTGACATATATAGATAAATTTAAAGAAAGAAAAACTGGTGCCATCTGATACTTTTTTCATTAACTACAACCATTACAGTTCATGTCACCATATTTTGTCCAACGTTCAAGGAGAAAAACATGACACTTTTCTATCACCTTCTTAATTAGCTGTCAGAAACCCGGTATTGGCCCCTGGACTCAACAAGTCCACTATTTCTCTCGAAGTTAAGCCCTTGTCCCAAGGGCTTTTCCTGATAATGACTCATTTTACCCAGTTCACCATTCCTCTCTTTAACTAACATGAGTTGAGAAGGTCAAAGCATCACTTGTCCAATGAACACCTTTCCCTTTCAGCTCTTTCACAAAGGGGAAGAGAGCCCAGCTCCACAGAGCAGCTGCACTAGCCAGTGTTAATTCCCATGAGCGTTTTTTCTCCTTTTATTAAGTAGAGTGTGATTCTACTACTTATTTTTTACTTTTTTCTTTTGCATTTTATTTAAGATGAGTTATAAAATAACTGAAATTTATATTTAGTGATAGTAAGGATCTTTTTTGTTCCTGTGGACAAATTCAAAGCAAATGTATTGCCTTTATATCATATTGTTTTCTGAAGGCTCATCATCTCTTTTAGAACTAACCATTTTTAAACATATTGAGAGCATTAATAAGGTTTCTAGATAAATGGCATACATTTCTGCATATTAACAGGCAGGTTCTAATATTCACATGTACACTCTAACATTCAGTGTTTCCCTTATGCCTACTTGAGATGATCCTACGTGACCATCACAAGCATGCCCAGTACCTGCCCCAGTTCCATAGCACAGTGTCTTTGAACAAGAGAATGTGGCATGGGTTGGTGCAGGAAATGGGAACCAGAAGAAAAATATGAGTGATTAAAAAGAGGCACCACATACCTAGAGAGAAGAGTGCTGAAAACGGCCCCACACGGCAAGACGTGCTGGCGCACTTAGCCTATGTCAAACCTGTAAAGGACTTCTTACAGTCCTTGTACGTGTACTCTGGGCTTTACAGAACTGTCATCTGTCTCAGATTTAAAGTCGATACACTGAAATTCTTTTAGAATATAACTGCCATCGGTCAACAAAATCAAAAACAGTGTGCCTTTTAAAGCATGCACTTTATTCCATCATTTGCCAAGCAATGGTTAACAGTATTTATTTGAAGGCAGGAGATAGAAAAAATACAATTTTAAAAGACTGGGTACTAAAAAAAAAAAAGACTGGGTATTTTTCCAGGGTGGTTTTAGACTGGAGTTCTTGCCACATCCTCCTTCCCCTCCCTTTCCCCCACCAGAAAGAGTAAGTGGACATTCCACATGGGCCACCTCTTCCTTCTCCACTCCTGCCTTCCACCCAAGTCTCACCACCACCATCACTAACACTTTTAGATGGGTTCCTGTTATGCTGCTACTTCTGCTAAAACAGTTGATCATTTGCCTAAAACAAAATGAAGGAAAATGAATAAATACAAACTTGTAGGTTTAAACTAGCATTCTCAGGTCCCTCTGCCATGGGAGGGAAGAAGAAACCTATACCTCTTCTTCTTTTGTTCTCCCCTACTTCTGGGCATTATGACCTTTACCTAAACATGACCACCTGCTATGTTTAACTTGTAAATAAAATCAGTGATGTAATAATGATCACATTTGAAAATAGATAACATAAAAGTTAATATTGAAAAATTTATCAGATCTTCTGTCCAGAAAACATGTATAAAGGTGAATGATTTCCCTTCTCAGTATAACTTTTTAAATGTTTACAAGTTAAATTATGAATGAAACACTGAAGAATAAAGTGACTGTTAAAAACCTCCAATAAGGTTGGGCATATGGATAGTCTCTTTATTATTATGCTTTTATTAAATATATGTTACATTCAAAAAACTATAGTTGGTGATAAAAACTTCTGTTTGAGTCTGATATCTTATGTTCTGGAGTTATTATATGTTATGTGTGAGAGAATATTTTCCTGTTATCAAGTCCAGTAATGCTTTTATTTATTTAATTTCTTAATCTGTGAACTAGAGGGTTTGGATGATCTCTAAGGCCCATTACATCTCTAGATTCATTTTGTACAATTAGTAAACAAGACTTGGTTAAGATGGACTTGACTTGATTTTTAGAGGAACACCAAGCCATTCAGTACACCTGACTTCCAAGTAATAAATTTCCCCTGATTATTATGCTTTCTTCATTCTTTGAACCTTCTTGACTCACCTGGCTTTCTCCGAAAACTTCCCTCTCCTCAGCCCACCCCCAGGTTTTGTCCTTGCTTTCTGGCCTATTTTTTGTTAATAGGGAAGAATGAGTCGAGAAAGAGGTTGCCTCACCCACTCAACCACTCTCAGGCCTCACATAACCATTAAGTCAGCATCCACCTCTGTTCATTTTATCCTGAATGTTCACGCTAATCGCCAACAATTTTATTCTGCTATTTAGTAGTAAAATCAAGCTGAGCACATAGAGGATTCTTTGTGGTTTTGTTTTTCAGCATTTTGATTCATCATAATAAAAAATGTTACAGGATATGTTTCTTTGAATATGACTGAGATGATCATATTGAATTCTATACTCAAATCTGTATTTCTGATCCACTGACTTTATTTTTCTGTTTTCCTTTCCTGCTCACACTTTGGACAGGACAATCTTTGTTCCCCTTCTGACATCCTTCAGCTAAACCTCAGCGTAAAAAGAACTGTTGAAACACTACTTTCTCTTGGGGCACATGCAGAAGAATCCAGTTTTGTCTCTCTATCTATCCAGCTTTTGGGTTTTGTGGCATTTTATTGTACTTTAATGTTAACTCTCTGTATGCTTTATTACTGGATCTTCCCCCTTTAGCCGAAAGTGCATTCCAGTGATTTTTCCACCTCATTCCTGTGCTTGGTAAAGGAGGTTTGTTTCTCATTCAAAAGTATTTACATGTGTGCTTTTTTTAAGTTGGTTAGCCATCAAAGAGCTAACCGATAAAGTAGGTAAATCCTTTCCTTGTGTGTCCAGATGCGCAGCTCATCACGTTAGGGAGCATTTATGATTGCTAGCAAAGAGCAGAAAGACCAGTATATTTTCTTCTGCTCATTTGTCCATTTTCCTGGCCTATATGTGGCCTTGTTTCTCTTATCATAAATGCTGAGCAGGGTCTACTAATACAATCCTGAGCCTGTTGTTAAAATATGGCTTAGAGCTTTATTTCCAAATGGCATAATAAAATTTCCATCTGGCCTTCTTTCCATGCCTCAACACAACTTAAGTGTGGAAATTGTGAGAAGTATTAAAATTAAGAGTTGCTGAACTTTTCAACAGCTGTTCATGTGGAAACAGTTGTACCCCTTCTGTTCTGGGGAGCACCTGGTCACTTAGATCTCTGCATTGAGCTGTGCCCTGAAATCCTGAAATCTGTCTTTATTGGTAGGCACAAGTCCACCTAATAAGCATCTGCTCTCTGGACATCTGGAAGGCACTGGCCATTTAATCTTAATAATTTTAATTTGATCAGAATGTTCAGTACAAAGATAATGTAGGTCCCTAGATTGCTGTTCTGAGCCCATTGTGTACATTGGAAACAGTACACAAGCAAATTATCTGGAGCTGATCTTTCAGGGGTAGGCACCTGTCTGCACATTTATTATGTTTGTTATCTTTAACTTCACTTCTAGAATCCTATTTAGAATTTAAAATTGGAATTTATGTAATTTCCAATATATTTGAACCATCTTAATAGGTGAACTTATATTTGATAGGCTGTTGAGGAGATTTTATCTGAACAGTAGCAGGTAAAGTATTAGGCAGCAATCTCTGTTCTGTACCCAAGGCAATGAATGCCTCTTTCAGAATGCTTAGTATATTAGCTGCTAGCCTTAATGCTTGAAAGTACTTTATAATTGCGTTCAGATTCTGGTTCTCATAAATAGTGTTTCTGGACATTCAGGAATCTCTGAACTCTGTTAAGAAAATTGGACAACTGAACTCATGTATGAAGGAAGATTGTGAGGAACATATCATGTTGTAGAAGTCAATCTGAGGATCTGATTGCTTTGGTTTTCTTTCATATTAAATGGGAAAATTATTTAACACATTAAAAACCTTTTACTTTTAATGCTGAAACATTGAACACTGTGTTGAAAACAGCAGTAGTGCCTTTTGGAGTTGGGGGGAGGTTTTTTTTTGTTCTTAAGATGTCTCTGAGTCAGAGATCATTCAGTTTTGTGAAGTTCTGTCCCTTTAAAAAAAACACATGGTGTTTTGTGTGGTTTTGGGGGAGTAATGGTGCATTCTCTTCAGAACAGAGTTCCCTCTAAGCCAGCTAGAAGGTAAATGTGCATCTGGAAAGCATAAGCCACTGAGGGAATGTGTAAGCCACGGGCTTACAGGTCACAGGGCACCCCTGGAAATGGACATCAAGGAATCGGCGTCAGAGGAAATATGTCTCCCCCCAGAGTAAAACACCCTGCAGGTTCATTTTAAGTATAGTTAATCTGTACTTCAATTGTACTCAGAAGATTTATACAAAGTTGCTAGTTTTATAAGATCAAAAGATTCCATTTACCTTGTTTTATCAAGGTAAGTATTAAATAAAAAGAAAGTGATTAAGAAGCACAAGTACCAATAACGGTTCATAAAACATACGTGTTATATTTTTTATTGCAACTGGTTTTGTAAACTTCCTAATAAAATATTAAGTGCCAGTGAAAAACTGAGAAAAATCCAGTTATCTTCTTTAATAAGTATGTATAGTCTCTTTTTCAGTAGAACCAGAATTCCACTTTCGTTCCTTTAAGTGTAATAACCTCTTCTTTCTTTCATCTAATCAATGATAGATGTTATTCTTATGATATGCCTTTTTGTCTTACAAGAAAGGATTAACCAAACACATTAATGAGGTAAAAAACAAGATAGAAGTAATTTAATTTGCTTAAGCAAACATGTAAATGATTTTCAAATATATGTTAATTAATATGTTGCTGACTAAGCTCACATCATAGTTCTCCAGCATATTTTAATCCATTAAATACCAGGATATAAAATACTTTTTCAAATATGATTTCTTTATTTAAGTTCTGTAATTCAAGTTTTTAAGTAATTCAAACTGGGCCTTCCATGAATTATCCAATGTAGGGGAAATTTTCTCAAATATTTCTAATCTCAAGGATATACTTCAGCTTCCTCCTGTGATCCCTGCCTGGTCTGAGAACCCTGATTTTCATAGTCAGGTCTATAATGTAGAGAGCATTCCTCTCTCATGCAGTCTGAGTTATGGCATGAAACTATCTTGCATTCCTATGGTTTGTAATTTCCAAAGCGCTTTCTCCTACAATGTTATATCTTTAGGCTTCAGCCATCCGGTAACTTGGAACTGTTTTTCTATTTTCACCTGCCTCATTTTACTGATCTGCATTGCTCTTTTATTTATCAGGGGTGAAGGATGCTGCTTTTACTCCATAGTAGTATGTTTATCTTCTGTTGTATGTAAAAGTGTATGTAACTTGTCCATTTTCTAATATTCAAAATGATCTGTATGTACTTTTAGATGTATTAATAAAAAAAAAAAAGTGACAGTGAGTGTCAGGTACCATCTCTGTGTAACTCATATTACAGGTACTGACTTCTCATATCTCAGTTCATTATTATGAGGGAGAGAAGAGATGCTTATTTTTTCTTTTCAGTTCTGTGATGTTCATCCTCTTTTCTCTTCTGTTTGTTTTTATGTTACATTGTCCCATTTCAGGAGCAATTATGTTTGCCTCTCCACATTTTAGAAGAGAAAGGTTTGAGCCAGGTTGCGCTGACGGTCCAGGCCCTCCTGGAACTTGCCCCGCCCAAGCAGCAGCAGCACCAGCTATCTGCTGTGTAAGGACTCCCAGCACCGTGGGCGTTGGCCTGGCCAAAACGAAACAGGACAGCGTGACTGCTGCTGTGAGCCGTCTGCTTAACAAAGCGCTTACGTGTTCTTAAAAGGGACTGTTTCCATGATTCCTAACAGGAATATTTTGCTTCATTTCTCCATTTTAGGGGAGGTTATATCCATTTGCATTGAATTGTTTATGAAGACACGGTTGGTTTTCACAAATGAAACTTAATTCTGTCATTATTGAGAACCCAACACTGAAGCCTAACCTGGCTGTGCTTTTCTAGAGAGTAGGCTCTTTCACATACTGAAGACTATCTTCTCAGAAGGATATTTGTCTCTCTTGAAGGCACAGCCATGCTGTTATCTTTCCCTGTTTGCAAGCCCTCTGGAATCCACTAGTTTCTAAACATGGTTGTTCATTAGAATCTCCTGGAGAATATGTTAAAGTACAGATTCACACTCGGTTGGTCTAGAGTGAGGCCTGGGTATCTGCATTTCAACAAACATTCCAGGTGTTTCATGTAGTGGAAACCATTGTTCCAAGCTAGATATCTGTATAATTTGGGGGGAGTAATGACTTCACCGTGTTTTTCAGCTCTATTATGACTACTTGGACTGTTCTGTCCAAGGCAAAATAAAAATAATGTAGAAGGTCTAGATTTTGCTTAGTAAAACAATGAAACAGATACCGTTGCCTTTAAGGCCAGTGTCCTAGGCGTCCCCCCAGCTCCAGTCCACCACCACTTAGAGGATGGTTCCATGTGTCATCCCACTAGTATCTAAACATTATAATCAAGCACTCTACACACAGGGTCCAGATCTTCAGGCTGGTAGCTTGTGGCACTCTGCATCCTGTGTGTTGACTTCACTGAGCTCACCCCTTCTCCCCTGCAAGCTGCTCCCAGGATACCTGGACCTGCGAACACCTTCCAGTCACAGCAGATGCACTTCCAGCTCCCCAAATAACAGAAGATTATGAAAATACAGGAAAAGCCAAGCTTCTTACATTTCTTTCAGCTAACTGCCAATTTCCGTAGCGGAGTTAAAGCACTTGTGGCGTTTTAAAAACAGCTTGCTGTCTTTTCATCTAGCCATCTAGCTCCCCAACCAGTGCCTTATTTACTCAATTACGGGTGCAGTAAAAGGGCCCAAGGGCTCAGACGGCACAAAACCAGGAGCCCTAATTCAAGTCTAAGCCACTTGGGTCTTTCTTCCCCTATATTTTGAGACCCTTGTAGTTGTCAGTGATGTCTTCTGGTATTCACTGCCTTTGTAAACCAAGTAAATAGAGTAAGTGAAGATACTAGTTATCTAGGTTTTTTCCTGTTGTTAACTGTTCTGGGGTTTCCTTACCAGTACACGCATTGAAGAATAATATTCTCTCGTTTTATCATGTAGCAGCATCTGAAAGTAAATCTGGATAAAATCAGGTTGAGTATCTGGCCAAAATAATGTTTTTTCTCCTTGTTGTCACAGGTTTAAACTTACATAACACAAGACGTGTGAGCTCAAAGCCCAATCCTTCAGGGTCCTTACAAAACAAAAGTAAAATATGTTTTAAGTGCTTAGAGCCAGACCCCATTATATTTACAGTTCCAAACAGAGCCACCAATCATAGGACTTGTTTAGAATTTGGCTGTGTATACTTTTAAACTCTAGGTATTTTTACTTCTAGTCAACATTAAACCTCAGTACAATCTCCAAATTATAGACAGCCATTTGAAATGAAACTCAGCAAAGGACAGGACTATTTGTCACATAGTTGCAAGGAATAATCCCAGTCAGCATACATAATGCAACATTTGGAACATTTGTGACTAATTTCCCCATAGGAATAATTGGAATTTTCAACTTATTTCAGATTTTATACGTAGCATGAAACCTTATTCATATATTTTTATCAGACTAATTCAAATCTATATTTGAATAGCTAGAAAATATTTGTTTACAGTTTTGGTTGATAATGAAAGGAAAATATAAGATATATTGAATGTCTTTTCTGTGTCAAGACACAAAACAAGTCATTGTGTTTTTGTTGGAAAATTTTTGTACTCAGTGTTTTGTATATACCTTTTTTTTTTTAACTGGAAAGAAAATTTAATATTTAGCCTTGCTAGACTCTAACATAAGATGAAGATGACTTTGTTACAGTTCCACCTGACCATTTATGAACTTCCTACTGAAGCAGTGACCTTCCCAGCGCTGAAGAGTGAATGAAGAAAAGGCTAAGTGCCCGCCCACTAGGGCCTCTGCTAACAGTGGAGATTTTAAGTCAGCAGGTTTCTGGGCTTTCAATCTCATACTTGCTTAGCACTCCAAACCAATTTTCTCTGGAAACAGCTCATGGGAGGAAGGGCTTTGTATTTGACTAGAATAGAGTAGGACACTTAGTAGTAGTAGGTCACTTTCCTTAATAGCTTTTGAAAATACAGCCTCACAGCTAATCAAGGAGTCTGATTTCTCTACTTGATAAAAGCCCAGCAGTGACTAATGATGTATGACTACGCTGACGAGTATGATGAATTTTTTAAAACTAAGCGCTTAAATGGTTATAGAAATGAAGGAGAACATGGATATTCAGAAACGTTTTTATATACATATTGCAGTAAGGTGGTTTACAGCATATTTCATTTTATTTCTGAAAATGTTGTAAACATGTAATTAGTAAAAGATTTTGTAAAACATTGTCCTATATTTGTATGTCTGTAAATATAATGCATAAGTTCTAAGAATAAATATGTCAGTATCATGTATGTTATTTTAAGTTGCCTGTATGCCACTTTACACATTGACATTAAAATAAAAGACAACACTTTAATAGCGTGAAATAAAGGCTGATTTGAAAATGTTCATACCTAAAGCATGGTTTCCGTGGCAAAAATAAAAGGGTAAATTCTTTGATGGAACATCAGTAGAAACTGGGTCCTCATATTGGTTCCTTCAGATCAAAATATACTTTTTTAAGGAAGTGTACATATCAGTACTGTCCGGTATTTGGAGTTAGATATAAGGCTTAATTTTGAAATATATGTGACCCATTTGGAAGACTCTTCTCAGAAATTACCAACTGTGCTATAGGGAGAGCTTTAGCATTCCAAGACATTCTATTCTGATTAATCAAGGCAAGAATGACCCAATGGGCTCATTCTCTTTTAGCAGGAGAGAGAATGACAATCAATCAGCTTTATGTGCCAGTCACAGATTAGGTATTTTCACATGCTTTACCTCTTTTAGTCTTAATACCCCATAAGGTGAGAGTTGTTGAGTAAGCAAAGCAGGTATAGGCCCTACTGTCTCACGTCTCAGCAATATCTCCAAACTCCTCATCTCCCTGCTGACCTGTGTCCCCTGTCTTTCCTATGTGTGGGTTGTATATCCTGACATCTCATTTCTGTCTTGTATTTATCATTTATATCCATACCTATTTCCCAGAAAAGGAGCTGAAGCAGCTTATAATAAGATATATGTTCCATGTGACAACCCCCCCATAAAAACAGTAAAGTGATGATAATAAATTTAAAAGGCAGGCAGGAACCAACCTTTATTAAAACTTCATTGTGTATGTATTATCCTAGACACTTGATAAACGTCATCTTGTAGTTCCTACTGAACACCACTTTTGCTCATAAGAGTGTCGTTTATTACACTAGAAGGAATCAATAGCAGAATAACTGAGGCAGAAGAATGGATAAGTGACCTGGAAAACAGGATGGTGGAATTCACTGCCATGGAACAGAATAAAGAAAAAGAATGAAAAGAAATGAAGACAGCCTAAGAGACCTCTGGGACAACATTAAACACACCAACATTCACATTATAGAAGTCCCAGAAAGAGAAAAGAGAGAAGGGACCCAAGAAAATATTTGAAGACGTTATAGTTGAAAACTTCCCTAACACAGGAAAGGAAATAGCCACCCAAGTCCAGGAAGTGCAGAGAGTCCCAGGCAGCATAAACCCAAGGAGAAACATGCCGGGACATAATAGTAATCAAATTGACAAAAATTACTAAAAGCAACAAGGGAAAAACAACATACAAGGGAACTCCCATAAGGTTAACAGGTGATGTCTCAGCAGAAACTACAAGCCAGAAGGGAGTGGCATGATAAACTGATGAAAGGGAAGAGCCTACAACCAAGATTACCTGGGGCTTCCCTGGTGGTGCAGTGGTTGAGAATCCGCCTGCCAATGCAGGGGACATGGGTTTGAGCCCTGGTCTGGGAAGATCCCACATGCCGTGGAGCAACTGGGTCTGTGAGCCACAACTACTGAGCCTGCGCATCTGGAGCCTGTGCTCCGCAACAAGAGAGGCTGCGATAGTGAGAGGCCCGTGCACCGCGATGAAGAGTGGCCCCTGCTCGTCGCAACTAGAGAAAGCCTGCGCACAGAAACGAAGACCCAACACAGCCAAAAATAAATTAATTAATTAATTAATTAAAAAAAAAAAAAGATTACTCTACCTGGCAAGGATCTCATTCAGATTTGACGGAGAAATCAAAAGCTTTACAGACAGACAAAATCTACGAGAATTCAGCACCACCAACCCAGCTCTACAACAAATGCTAAAGGAACTTCTCTAAGTGGAAAACACAAGAGAAGAAAAGGACCTACAAAAACAAACCCAAAACAATTAAGAAAATGGTAATAGGAACATACATACCAATAATTACCTTAAATGTGAATGGATTAAATGCTCCCACCAAAAGACATAGACTGGCTGAATGCATACAAAAACAAGACCCATATATATGCTGTCTACAAGAGACCCACTTCAGACCTAGGGGCACATACAGACTGAAAGTGAGGGGATGGAAAAAGATATTCCATGCAAATGGAAATCAAAAGAAAGCTGGAATAGCAGTACTCAGATAAAACAGACTTTAAAATAAAGAATGTTACAAGAGACAAGGAGGGACACTACATAACGATCAAGGGATCAATCCGAGAAGAAGATATAACAATTATAAATATATACGCACCCAACATAGGAGCACCTCAATACATAAGGCAAATGCTAACAGCAAATGCTAATGCTAAAGAGGAAATCAATAGTAACACAATAACATTGGGGGACTTAACACCAATGGACAGATCATCCACACAGAAAATTAATAAGGAAACACAAGCTTTAAATGACACAGTAGACCAGATAGATTTAATTGATACTTATAGGACATTCCATCCGAAAAGAGTAGATTACACTTTCTTCTCAAGTGCACACAGAACATTCTCCAGGATAGATCACACCTTGGGTCACAAATCAAGCCTCGGTAAATTTAAGAAAGTTGAAATCATATCAAGCATATTTTCCGAACACAGCGCTATGAGATTAGAAATCAATGACAGGGAAAAAAATGTAAAAAAGCACAAACACATGGAGGCTAAACAATACACTACTAAATAACCAAGAGATCACTGAAGAAATCAGAGGAAATAAAAAAATACCTAGGGACAAATGACAACGAAAACACGACAATCCAAAACCTATGGGATGCAGCAAAAGCAGTTATAAGAGGGAAGTTTACAGTAATACAATCCTACCTCAAGAAACAAGAAAAATCTCAAACAATCTAACCTTACACCTAGGGGAACTAGAGAAAGAAGAACAAACAAAACCCAAAGTAAATAGAAGGAAAGAAATCATAAAGATCAGAGCAGAAATAAATGAAATAGAAACAATAGCAAAGATCAATGAAACTAAAAGCTGGTTCTTTGAGAACATAAACAAAATTGATAAACCTTTAGCCAGACTCATCAAGAAAAAGAGGGAGAGGACTCAAATCAATAAAAATTAGAAATGAAAAAGGAGAAGTTACAACAGACACCGCAGAAATACAAAGCATCCTAAGAGACTACTACAAGCAACTCTGCCAATAAAATAGACAACCTGGAAGAAATGGACAAATTCTTAGAACGGTATAACCTTCCAAGACTGAACCAGGAAGAAATAGAAAATATGAACAGACCAATCACAAGTAATGAAATTGAAACTCTGATTAAAAATCTTCCAACAAACAGAAGTCCAGGACCAGATGGCTTCACAGGTGAATTCTATCAAAGATTTAGAGAAGATCTAACACCCATCCTTCTCAAACTCTTCCAAAAAACTGCAGAGGAAGGAACACTCCCAAACTCATTCTATGAGGCCACCATTACCCTGATACCAAAACCAGACAAAGATACTACAAAAAAAGAAAATTACAGACCAATATCACTGAGGAGTATAGGTGCAAAAATCCTCAACAAAATACTAGCAAACAGAATCCAACAACACATTAAAAGGATCATACACCATGATCAAGTGGGAATTATCCCAGGGGTGCAAGGATTCTTCAATATATGCAAATCAATCAATGTGATACACCATATTAACAAATAGAAGAATAAAAAGCATATGGTCATCTCAATAGATGCAGAAAAAGCTTTTGACAAAATTCAACACCCATTTATGATAAAAACTATCCAAAAAGTGGGCATAGAGGGGACCTACCTCAACATAATAAAGGCCATATACAACAAACCCACAGCAAACATCATTCTCAATGGTGAAAAACTGAAAGCATTTCCTCTTAAGATCAGGAACAAGATAAGGATGTCCACTCTCACCACTATTATTCAACATAGTCTTGGAAGTCCTAGCCACAGCAATCAGAGAAGAAAAAGAAAAGGAATACAAATTGGAAAAGAAGAAGTAAAACTGTCACTGTTTGCAGATGACATGATACTATACATAGAGAATCCTAAAGATGCCACCAGAAAACTACTAGAGCTAATCAATGAATTTGGTAAAGTTGCAGGATACAAAATTAATGCACAGAAGTCTCTTGCATTCCTATACACTAACAACGAAAGATCAGAAAGAGAAAGTAAGGAAACAATCCCATTCACCATTGCAACAAAAAGAATAAAATACCTAGGAATAAACCTACCTAAGGAGGTAAATGACCTGTACTCAGAAAACTATAAGACACTGATGAAAGAAATCAAAGATGACACAAACAGATGGAGAGATATACCATGTTCTTGGATTGGAAGAATCAATATTGTGAAAATGACTCTACTACCCAAAGCAATCTACAGATTCAATGCAACCCCTATCAAATTACCAATGGCCTTTTTTACAGAACTAGAACAAAAAAATCTTAAAATTTGTATGGAGACACAAAAAACCCCAAATAGCTAAAGCAATATTGAGGGAAAATAACAGAGCTGGAGGAATCAGACTCCCTGACTTCAGGCTATACTACAAAGTTACAGTAATCAAGAGCATATGGTACTGGCACAAAAACAGAAATATAGATCAATGGAACAGGATAGAAAGCCCAGAGATAAACCCACGCACCTATGGTCAACTAATCTATGACAAAGGAGGCAAGGATATACAATGGAGAAAAGACAGCCTCTTCAATAAATGGTGATGGGAAAACTGGACAGCTACATGTAAAAGAATGAAATTAGAGCACTCCCTAACACCATACACAAAAATAAACTCAAAATGGATTAGAGACCTAAATGTAAGACTGGACACTATAAAACTCTTAGAGGAAAACATAGGAAGAACACTCTTTGACATAAATCACAGCAAGATCTTTTTTGGTCCAACTCCTAGAGTAATGGAAATAAAAACAAACAAATGGGACATAATGAAACTTAAAAGCTTTTGCACAGCAAAGGAAACTATAAACAATAAGAAAAGATAACCCTCAGGATGGGAGAAAATATTTGCAAACAAATCAACGGACAAAGGATTAATCTCCAAAATGTATAAACAGCTCATGCAGCTCAATATTAAAAAAACAAACAACCCAATCAAAAAATGGGCAGAAGACCTAAATAGACATTTCTCCAAAGAAGACATACAGATTGCCAGCAAACACATGAAAAGCTGCCCGACATCACTAATTATTAGAGAAACGCAAATCAAAACTACAGTGAGGTATCACCTCACGCCAGTTAGAATGGGCATCATCAGAAAATCTACAGACAACAAATGCTGGAGAGGGTGTGGAGAAAAGGGAGCCCTCTTGTACTGTTGGTGGGAATGTAAATTGATACAGCCACTATGGAGAACAGTATGGAGGGTCCTTAAAAAACTAAAAATAGAATTACCATATGACCCAGCAATCCCACTACTGGGCATATACCCAGAGAAAACCGTAATTCAAAAAGACACATGCACCCCAGTGTTCACTGCAGCAGTATTTACAATAGCCAGGTCACGGAAGCAACCTAAATGCCCATCGACAGATGAATGGATAAAGAAGATGTGGTTCATATATACAATGGAATATTACTCAGCCATAAAAAGGAACGAAATTGGGTCATTTTTAGAGACGTGGATGGATCTAGAGACTGTCATACAGAGTGAAGTAAGTCAGAAAGAGAAAAACAAATATTGTATATTAACGCATATATGTGGAACCTAGAAAAATGGTACAGATGAACTGGTTTGCAAGGCAGAAATAGAGACACAGATGTAGAGAACAAACATGGACACCAAGCGGGGAAAGCGGGGGTGGGGGTGGTGGTGAGATGAATTGGGAGATTGGGATTGACATGTGTACACTAATATATATAAAATAGATAAGTAATAAGAACCTGCTGTATAAAAAAATAAATGAGATGCCAAAAAAAAAAAAAAAAAGGAGTGTCATTTATGACACTCTGCTCCTAAGTGCCGTTTTTCACTATAGGCAAGTTGAATAAAGTCAGAATCAGAGACATTACAGGAATTACTGAAATTTTAATGTATCACTATAACTAGGATTATGTACTTTTTTTTCTGGTGAGAAAGAGCAAGAGGAATCTTCACAAGACTCCTAGAAATATTTCTTCCCAGCAATTTTTTTTTCAAGTTATGAAGAAGCTCTGAATCCACAGTATAATCCTAATTCAGGGTTTGAAAACTAGTATAACAGTCAAGGTGACCTAGTATAACCAGGCCTCACCTGGGAATGTTCAAATAAGAAACAACCTGTAGATGAGTTATATGTGATGGTAAAAGATGTTTCTTACTCCCTTCAGGTCCTCCTTCCCACCTCCAGAACACCAGCAGAAAAGACAGAAGATAACTTGGTCACTTCTTGCCTCTCCGCTTGTCCTTGTCTTTGCCTTTACCTTTACCTTTTGAATCCTTGCCGTCATCTTTGTCCTTCTTGGGCATTTTGAAACCACCAATTTCCTTCCGTACCACAGTGCCTCGCCACCAGGCCTGGAGCTGGAAGAGGACAGGGAAGCGGGTACAATTTGTAGTATGTCTGACAAGTTGCATTCTTTCTACATAAGGGGATTGTTTCTTCATAAACTAACTTCTGTGAAGATGGTCTCTGAGACACAGAAGTGGCCAAGCATGCTATCCTTAGAGCAATGCTTGCCTGTTGTGCAGGACCCAGAGCTTAAGTCCTGGACTCTGAAGTTCTCAAGGAGTAAAAATAAAAGGGATCTGATTAGGCCTACCTTTCCTTTACACTTAGAAACCTGAGTCCCTTGTACTGCTGCTCTTTATGAACATCCAAGTCTCCCAAATCTAACAACCATTTGATCCAAAAGGGATGCTAGTTACCTGGACCACAGGCAAAAGCAAGCACTCAGTCAAAAATGTACAGATAATCTAGTGATTTCAGTAGGTTTCCTGGTGCATTTCAATCTCTAATGATTGATGAAAGGATCAAAACTCCCCTTCAAAAAGGATTTAGTTAGCTCCCTTGAATATCTTAGTCATTAGACACAACTGTTCTAAATACAGTCTGGTCTACTTTCAAATCAGATTAAGCTCCAAAGACTGGGAGCAAATCCACTAATGAAAAGAAAACAAAAATGGTCTTCAGCTACCTCTTACAGTTTTGCTCTAAATTGAGGAATCCTGACAAATAGAAAACACCAGAGAAGCTCAATAAATACTTGCTAACTATACATCTGACTCCTAATGGAAAGCTCAAGTTTGGGTTTAAATACCTGGTCCTGAATGTACTTCAAAGTTTACTATCTTAATACAACCCCTAATATACATCCCAAACCACAGCTTGCACACTGTAGGGTCTCAGCAGATACTCCTCTTTCAGAGAGAAGGGCAATTGTCAAAACTACAGTTTTAGTCCAGCTGATGTTACTCTTGCTTGAAAATATTTCCCAGAATCTGACTTGCCAGTTTCATCACCACTAATATACACAAGTTCATATAAAACTCTCTCTCTTTTTTTCTGAACTGCTACTTAATCACCTTCACCTTTTTTGAAAACAGCTCTTTATCTGAACCTAGCAGATAGCCTGGACTGACTTACAAATAGGATTTTAAGAAGCAGTAGTATATTAAAAAGAATTCCTTTAAGAGCTATTTTGGTTAGAAATAGTATTCATAAGTTTGACCTCTGGGCACAAGTTCTAGGTTTTGCTTCCACTGCTAACCACCTCTTCCTTCCTGGATTAAAAATTGGGGGCATGTCCTTTACTCTTAACTCTCTCCCTGCACCATGGACCGTGTGTTGGCAAAGTCCAATTATTAGGCCATGCTTCCTCACAGATTTCCTGTTCCACGTGTGATAATAAACGAGAGATGCTCTGCACTCCTCAGTGTTTGGCCAGCTACAGAATTGAAAAAGCCCCAGGATGCCAGTTACCAAGGTACCAGTTTTCTACCTTTAAGCTGCTCTTTAATTCCAAGTGATCCTGTTCTATCTTCTTCCGGGTCTTCTCCTTTTCTATACGATCTTCAATGATGACTTGTTCATACTCCCTTATCTGCAAAAGCAGACATCAATCTTATGTTACAGGACTTGCTCACTAAGCTGTGGCCCAGCCAGCCCAGCTTTTTTGTTTTTTTTGTTTATGTCTGCACCACATGACTTGTGGGATCTCAGTTTCCCAACCAGGGATTGAACCCCAGCCATGGCAGTGAAAGCCTGGAATTCTCACCACTAGGCCACCAGGGAACTCCCCAGCCCTGTATTTTTAATATAAAACTTTAACTTCCCTGGTGGCACAATTGTCAAGAATCCACCTGCCAATGCAGGGGACACAGGTTCGAGCCCTGGTCGGGGAAGATCTCACATGCTGCGGAGCAACTAAGCCCGTGCGCCATAACTACTGAGCCTGCGCTCTAGAGCCCATGAGCCACAACTACTGAAGCCCGCGTGCCACAACTACTGAAGCCCGTGCGCCTAGAGCCTGTGCTCCGCAACAAGAGAAGCCACCGCAATGAGAAACCCGCACACCACAATGAAGAGTGGCCCCTGCTCGCCGCAACTAGAGAAAGCCCGCGCATAGCAACGAGGACCAACGCAACAAAAAAATAATTAATTAATTAATTTAAAAAATTGCCCTCTCCTTTAAAAAAAAATGAAATACTAACTTGATGTGTGGCTAATGACATCAAAATAATTTTTTAAAACTAATAGAATGTATACCTACAAATAGCCATCTTTTAAAAGAGAAATTTGAGAAGTTCTACATTTATTCAATGATGAAACCATAATCAGAAGCTTTTTATAAATCATCATTTATAAATTATCTCCAGAGGTCATAAAGTAGAAATAAAAACATTATCTAGCTCAAGGGGTTTGGGGAGGGTTAAATAAGTTATATATGTAAAATACTAGAAAAGTGTCCGGGACAGATTAAGCAATATAAAGTGTCGGCTGCTGCTATTATTAATGTCCCCATCAACGAGGACGTCATCATCATCATCAAGAAAGAATCCTAGTGGTTTACAGGCATACCACGTTGTGACCAAAAATAGTATCCCCCAGCTACTGTTGCTTAGCTACCACCCACTCCTCAGTGCTCTGCCTTAACAGTATTAAGACTCTGCTTCCTTACCATCTTTGCAAGTTCTTGAAGGTGTGCTAAGCCACTGGCCTTAGCAGCTTTGAGAGCATTTAGTTCATTCTGTTTCATTTCTGTGTCCTTATCAAATTTCTCCATCCAGAACTCTAGCTTCTCCTCAAGTTTCTACTTGGAAAAAAACATTAAAATATGGCTCTACCAGACACAAAACAGTATATATTGTATGAAATCATTTATATAAGGTTGAAAAACAAGCACAACTTTTCTATAGTGATAGAAGTCAGAATGATAGTTACTTTTGGGGGGAGGGTTAGTTTATTGATTGGGAATGGGGCAAGAGGGAGACTTCTGGGATGCTGTAAATGTGCTCTATGTCTCTATCCGGATGGTGGTTACAGGGGTGCTTAGCCATATTCATCAAACTATATACTTAATATTTGTGTACTTTGTGTGTGTTATTATCAATTTTAAAACAGGTGGGGGGACTTCCCTGGTGGTCCAGTGGGTAAGACTCTACACTCCCAATGCAGGGGGCCTGGGTTTGATCCCTGGTCAAGGAATTAGATCCCGCATGCACGCCACAACTAAGAAGTTCGCATGCTGCAACTAAAAATCCCGCATGCTGCAACAAAGATCCAGCATGCCGCAAAATAAATAAATATTTAAATATTTTTTAAAATAAAATAAATAAGTAAATAAAACGGGGGGAAAAGGGCCTTCCACGTGTCTGGATAAGAGAAGTTGCAGTGAAGAGGAAAGGAATAAAGGGTAGGTAGAAATTCTGAAGGATAGGAATGGCATCAGACATCTCTTTGATTGCCAACACTAAATAATAGTCGAGAAGGGTACAATGTTTTCAAAATTCTAAAAGACAATAAATGTGAATCTAAGATTCTATTCCTAGCCAGCCTCACATTCAAATGTGAGGGGAAGAAAGAAATATACCTGGTCTTTCTGAAAGAGTTACTCAAGGATATACTTTATTTTTTTAAATATATTTATTTAAATAATTTATTTGGTTGCGCCAGGTCTTAGTTGCGGCTTGCAGGCTCCTTAGTTGAGGCTCGCCACCTCCTTAGTTGCAGCTCACCAGCTCCTTAGTTGTGGCATGTGAACTCTTAGTTGCGGCATGCATGTGGGATCTAGTTCCCTGACCAGGGATCAAACCTGGGCCCCCTGCATTGGGAGCACGGAGTCTTATCCACTGCACCACCAGGGAAGTCCCTCAAGGATATACTTTAGCAAAATAAAATGAAAGAGATATGAATAAGAAATAGTAAAATGTATATTTAAGCTATATGTCATAAATTTTTAGTAATAAATCATAATCTGGAACTAAATCCCAAATTAGGCAGTATTGTCTAGTGGAAAGAGCACAGGCTCTGAAGGCAGATTGCCTAGGCTCAACTCCCAACTTTGGCACTCAAACAAGTTTACTCAACTCTCCAAAGCCTCAGTTCTATCATCTGTAAAATAGAAATATATAATGAATGATTTCAACATGGGATGTAGGAGAGGAAGAGAAGAGGTAAGTAAAAGCTTTGCCTTAATAAAGGCAAGTAGATAGAGATATTGATCAGATTTAACAGAAAGAACAAAGTTAAATGTTTAAGGGTTACCACTGCAAGAAAAGAATGTATGACAAACTCCTGAAGCATGTACCTCAAGAATGAGACATCAAGAGGAGCCTTTAGATGGTACATAAACATGATTTTTTAAAAAATCAATCACAATCCATGATTCTGATTAACTTAGAGCCTGTCTGTTTGCTGCAATCGTGTCTTTAACATCTTTCTAAATCTTAACACTTTCATTTTCTTTTAATCAAAAAAAAGAGAACAGGCTCCAGGCAGGCAGGAGGAGCTGGCTGAAATGTAATAACATCATCTGATATTTCTTGTACTTCTATTTACATTAATTTATATTTACAGCAAATGATACTGGCTTTCCTTTTATAGCAATAATACTATCTTAACTGAAAATAAATTGATATAGTTGTTTAGGTGAATAACTAACTAGAAAATAGTAGTAATACAGGTGGTATGCAGATATTACAAAACCAGGAAAGTGGTATGCAAATAATTGAAGTTTGCACTAGAAAGCTGGAAATCAAGAAATAAAAATTCTATCAATTCCACTATTGGATGAGAATCTGCCTTCCAAAGCAGGGGACGCGGGTTCGATCCCTGGTTGGGGTACTAAGATCCCACATGTCGCGGGGCAAATAAACCTGCGCACCACAACTACTGAGCCCGCGTGATCTGTAGCTCACGTGCCACAACTAGAGAAGCCTGCACGACACAACAAAGAAGAACCCAGGCGCCACAATGAAGACACAGCACAGCCAAAAAAATAATAAATAAAATAAAATAATGATTAAAAAAAGGAGAGCAACAACTAGAAAGCTTGAAAAGCAGGAAACATAAAATAATATGGAAACATTAAGTATAAACAAATGAAAAATCACAATAAAATTAATTGGAGTAAATTCCCCTATCAAAAAAAAAACCTCTCAGATTTTTTTAATCCAACTATGAGCTATTTATAAAAACCACAGTTAATATAATCAAAGGAAAAAGAAAGCAGGTTTGGCAATTAATATCTGGCAAAACAGAACTCAAGCCAAGAATAATTAAATGAGACAAAAAGGGATATTTTAAACTGATAAAAGGCAAGCTTTATTAAGAAGATATTACAGTTATAAACTTTTATATTCTAATTACATATTTTTGGAATATATAAAGAAAAAATTAGAAATGTAAGAAATTGACAGATCCACAATCACCTTAGGAGACTATCACACCTCTCTGAAATTAATAGCTCAGGTAGACCAAAATAAATAACAATATGAAGAATTTGACAGCCAGACTAACAGACAATTCCGCAACTTTGTACCTAACAGAGAAAACATTCTTTTAAAATACCCATGAAATATTCATATAATGTGAGCATATATGAAGCCCAAGTAAGAGCTCTACAAATTCCAATAAGCATAAATCTTATATTTCACATTCCTAGACCATAATGGAAGACAGTAAGAGTGTAAAGGTCAAAGCATTGCTGTGAGCAATAGAAAGACAGCCTACACTCTTTCCTCTCCAACTTTAACCACTTGGACATTTAAAAAACACCCTATTAATACGGGGAGAGGGAAGGGTAAGCTGGGACAAAGTGAGACAGTGGCATGGACATATATACACTACCAAACGTAAAATAGATAGCTAGTGGGAAGCAGCCGCATAACACAGGGAGATCAGCTGGGTGCTCTGTGACCACCTAGAGGGGTGGGATAGGGAGGGTGGGAGGGAGGGAGACGCAAGAGGGAAGAGATATGGGGACATATGTATATGTATAACTGATTCACTTTGTTATAAAGCAGAAAGTAACACACCATTGCAAAGCAATTATACTCCAATAAAGATGTTAAAAAAAAAACAACCCTATTAAATAACTAGGGTTAAAAAGGAAATAACAAAAAATAATAATAATAACAAAAAAAGGAAATAACAAATTGTAAACTAAAAATTATGATGCCTACAATTTACTTTTAAAGGCCCAAAAAAGGTAAGATGGATTAATGGAGGAAGGATGTACAGACATGTGATAAAGCAAGAATAATAAAATGTGAATGGTAGAATCATAACTAGAAGATGGGCTTTGGGGCATTCGCTGTAAAATTCTTTCAACTTTGTGTATATTTGGAAACACTCAAAATGTTAGGGAAAAATAAATAAATTTCAAATTATTTGGAAAGGAATGACAATGTAAGCATTATTTACTAAAACTTCAAACTGTACTCAGAAAAATGTTGGTTTATATGCATTTACAAGAAAATAAGGGACTTCCCTGGTGTCTCAGTGGTTAAGAATCTGCCTGCCAAATGCAGGGGACATGGGTTCAATCTCTGGTCCGGGAAGATCCCATATGCCTCGGAGCAACTAAGCCCGCAAGCCACAACTACTGAGCCCACGTGCCGCAACTACTGAAGCCCATGCGCCGAGAGCCCACGCTCCACAACAAGAGAAGCCACCGCAATGAGAAGCCCGTGCACCACAACGAAGAGTAGCCCCCGCTCACTGCAACTACAGAAAGCCTGTGCTCAGCAACAAAGACCCAACGCAAACAAAAATTTTTTAAAAAGAGAATAATAAAATTTGAAAATAAATGAATTGAGTATTTAAGAAACTAGACAAAAATTAGCAATATAAGCTCAAAGAAAATAATTATACATAATTATAGTAATTTATAATTAAATACTTATAAGTAATAATACATGAACATAATTACCCAATTAAAGCAAAAACCAATGTGACAGGGAACAAAACAGATTTGCTCAATAAAACCAAAAGATGGTTTTTATGAAGACCATTAAAATGGTCAAACCTTTGACAAAGCTCAGCAAGAAAATGGGAGAGAAGACACAAATTTTTGAAAATAAAGGATGAAAAAGATAACTTCAGAAATAAGAGAAAAATTTAAACAGTAAGAGACTATAGATCACATGTTTATACTAATAAATTTGAAATGAATGTTTTGATGAAATGGATTATTTTCTAGGAAGATATAAGTTACCAAAAATGACTCAAAAAAGAGGTTTTTTTTAAGTAAAGACATCAGTAATCATTTTAAAAAATTGAAAAGGGAGCCAAATATCTCCTTTAAAATGATACTCAGCAAGACTGTTTATGACTGAATTTACCAGTTTCAAGGAACAAATAGTAATCTATTTTGTTCTATTTTTATTTTTTAGGTTTCAGAGTATAAAAAGATGAAAAGCTTCCCAATTCAAACTGCCAAGCTAGCATAGCTGATCACAATACAACAAAGAAGCACCAAAAAATGAATCTATAGGTTAATCTCATTTATGGAATATATAAATACAAAATAAAAATCTACAATTCTGTCTAGTAAAAGAATAATAAATTATGAAGAAGTAGGATTTATCCCCCAAATTTAAGATGATTCAACATCAACAAATCTATTAATGTGTTTTAATTTATTAACATATTAAAAGAGAAAAAGATATCATCTCAATGAATTAAAAAAAAATCAGTCTCATAAATCTGAATGCTCATTCCCGATTAAGAAGAATAAAAAAAAACTTAATATATGACTAAAAGGAAACTTTATTAACTTGATAAGGTTTACCTCCCATAAACCTACAGTGCAAACGTCATACGATCCCCATTTGTGCCAATTATCAAATCACCATCCTCTCAGCTCCAAATCATCCTTCACTGACCCACTTTGTGAAACTTGATGCTTGCAGTAAACATTTGTTTTGCAAGCTGGCAAAATGTGAAGCTTTGTCAGTAGAGGGCGCCAGAGGGACATGACAGAAGAGCTTCTCTCCTTGGTTCCAGTGTGCTTCCTCTTTTGTTTCAGGGGCACAGCTGACTGTGGCATGGGTGTGGGACATTCAGTGGCACTTGTTCCCCAAGTCCTGCTGACACAGCAGAAGGATTCTTGCTTGCCAAACAGTCCACAGTTCCCTGCTTGCCAGCTTTACCCAGGGCAACAAAGCAAACATCTGTTTATTCCTTCCTTGCATACTGTCCTTTAGCCCTAGAGTTCTCTTTTATCCCTCCTTTGTAGCCAATTCCTTATTACCAGTTAATGATTCTTTTGTTAAGTGTTCCCTGCTCAAAATACTGATGGGGCTTCTGTCACCTAACTGGACCATAATGATACAGAATTAGTACCAAAAATAGAGTTTGTCTTCCCACCTTCTAATTCACATGTCTTACTAAGGCATCTAAAATCCTTGCTTCTTCTGTTCATCAGATACAATCACCATAATGCAGTGAACATAATGCAGTGAAACATGATGTTTTGTGGAAAGTCAAAGCAGGCAATATCTCTGCAGACCATAATATGGCAGAGAAAGGAGAAATGACATAGCCCTGATGCGAGACTGTGAGGGTGTACTGTTGGCCCTGCCAGGTAAAAGCAAACTGCTTCTGCAGTTTTTTCGAAACTAGTTTGGAGACAGGGACCTTAGTCAAGTTAATAGCTGCCTACCAAGTACCAGTGGCCGTTGAAGATTTTCTCCAGTAAAGATACTACATCTCGAACAGTAGTTGCAATTGGAGTCACCATCTGATTACATTTACATTAGTCCACAGTCACTCTCCAAGATCATTCAACTGCACAGGCCAAACAGCTGAGTTAAAGGGGGATGTGGCAAGTGTCACTACCTCCACTTTGAAGCCTTTGATGTTGGCGCTAATTTCTACAGTTACACCAGTGGTACAGCACTGCTTATGATTTACTATCTTGGTAGGGATGGGAAGTTCCAGAGACTTCTACTAGGCCCTTACTACCATAAAGGCCCTCACTCCATGAATCAGAGAGCCAATGTAGAAATTTTGTCTGTTATCAAGTATGTCTATTCCAATCCTATGTTCAGTAACTGGGGAAAATAACCACAGAGTGTATCCACAGAACAGGTGGGCCCAGAGCAAATCAGACTTAAGTCGCCATCTATCACCTGACCACCATAATCCCCCATTTTGAGGAGGGGCCACAGTGTTGTTTTGAGTCCCTAGGAATTAGCATCAATTCACAGCAAAATGTTTAGTAATCTCAAAAGGTCTGGATATTTCCTTTTTTCCAGTGCATAGTCACTCTAATAAGTAGCCCCAGGTCCCTTGGGTAAGGCTTGGAGGAAGATTCACTTGCATTACTTGCAGCAGTGCTGCAGAGTTCATCCTCAGGGGGACCTGCTCCCTTCAATCAAGGGGCTCTGGGTCTGTGAATTTACTTAGTCTGGAAACTGGATGAGAGGCCTTGACTCTTCATTGTGGTGACTCAAATCAGGTTTTTGGCAACTAGACTTGGACTTTTTTTCTGTTATATAGATCAAGTAATGCTTTATCAGGCTGCCCATCAATTTTGTTCCTAGAGATACCACAATCAATTAGTCATTGCCAAACATCCTTGTGGGCAAAGGCTTTCTAATTACCAGTACCTCTCTGCTGCCCTCCATGGCAATCGTGTCCACCTTCGCTTTGGTAGTTAAGTGCTGCCACATGTCCTCTGGCACTCCATGAGTCCATCATCCCCACCAGGTGTTCCCATTCTAAGTTGCAGGGTCCTGTTCTTTCCCAAGGAACCCTAACTTGCACATGAGAAACTTGGCATGACTATGAATTCATGTGTAATAGTGTTATACTCCACCTTCCTTGGTCTAACACCCTTAGAATCCATTCCCATACATATCCCCTGGGTTTCCGTCAGTATGTATCAGTAAAGTCTTGTAATTCTTTTGGAGTGTAAGCTATTTCCTTCTGAGTTATAATTATCTGAGTTATCTATCAACCTGGAATCTGCTGAGATTTGACCCTAGTGATGGATCCAGGGACAAAAGGGGTGATTGCAGTAGGTCTTGAGAATGAGCATCCCTTTTCAAGGCATCTGCCTCAGATGAAGTTATTATCACAGGGTTTTCAGGGAAAGGAAGACTAATCTCAGACATAGGAGGGCAGGCTACTTCCACTGGCAAGAGAGGCTTACAGTGACTTGGGGGTTCAAGTCAATTACATAAATTACATAAATTGTCAATTACATAAATCTGAGTCCAACCAGGTGTTCCCATTCTAAGTTGCAGGGTCTTATTCTTTCCCAAGGAACCCTAGCTTGCACATGAGAAACTTGGCATGACTATGAATTCATGTGTAATACTGACTGAAACATCATTAAAACCAAGAATAGAAAAACGGTGCCACATTATTATTACAACTACTACTAAACATTACACTTGCCATTCTATCTGTACAATAAGCCACAAAATGGAAATAGACATATAAATAATGAAAGGGAAAATATAAAATTGTTATTATCTACAGTCAGTAAGATTTTCTACCTAGAATATCCAAATGAATCAACTGAAAAACATTAAAACTAATATGAGAGGACATAAGGAATCTAGAACAATATTACAAAAATGAATAGCATTTCCATATACCATGCACTTAGAGACATGTCCACTGACAGAAGGATGGTTACCTAAATTTTGGTATAACCCCCTCATGGCATATTATATAGCAATTGTACTGCCTTAGAAAACATTAAAGACAGGGACTTCCCTGGTGGTACAGTGGTTAAGAATCTGCCTGCCAATGCAAGGGACACAGGTTCGAGCCCTGGCCGGGGAAGATCCCACATGCCGCAGAGCAACTAAGCCCGTGCGCCACAACTACTGAGCCTGAGGTCTAGAGCCTGCGAGCCACAACTACTGAGCCCACGTGCCACAACTACTGAATGCCTAGAGCCTGTGCTCCGCAACAAGAGAAGCCACCGCAATGAGAAGCCCGTGCACCGCAATGAACAGTAGCCCCCGTTCGCCGTAACTAGAGAAAGCCCGTGCGCAGCAGTGAAGACCCAACACAGCCAAAAATAAACAAATAAATTTATAAAAAAAAAAGAAAACATTAAAGACAAAGTAAATTCTTTTAAAAAACTGAGTCTGGAAAAACATATATAGTATGATCCCATTTATGTCAAAAATAAATATAAATAAATACTAAAAACAGGTAAGTATTTAGGTACATACACAAATATGTACATGAAAGGAAAAGAATATGGAAGAAATCTTTGGAAAGGGGAGTGATTGAGAAAGCTTTCGCTTTTTGAAAATCTATATATTTCTGTACTGTTTCCAATTTTTCATTAAAAAGTATTTATGTATCACTTGTGTTATTAGGCTGAAGATGTGAGGAACACTAACTTCATGCATCCAACATCCATTTATCCACCCACTCATCTGATTGTTATCAAATACCTGCAATACTTCTAACATTTGAAACAGGTAACATGATACATAATCCTGAAATTACAGGGGTACAGGTTCTAATAACGTACTGATATGTTTTTCAGTAAAGGCCTGTGAGATAGCATCTAGAAATTATTTTCTTTAACCACAGATTTAGAATTATTTGCTGAAAATTCATCCACTTTCTCAAAGGCAAGCTATATCATGAGTAAGCTGGAAATTTTTTCCTTATTCATCCAACAGGGATATTTTGAAAGGTTCCATTCAGCTTGGTTTGTTATTAGTATTGGAAATACTAATTAAAACCATTCAGTCACATATAATTCACACAAGAAGAAATAAAATGAGTAAATAAATACATGGAAAAATGGTTAATTCTATTAGTAAGCAAAAAATGCAAAATAAGACAATTCATTAAATTAGTAGACTTTAAAAGATATCTAAAACTTTGCAGTACCCTGTCTGACAGGACCAAAGATGGATGGAGTGATAGAATTGAGGAATGTTAAGCCCTCTGTCATAAAGCAGACCAGTGCCTTTGTAGGAGTGAAAATGCGCACTTATAAGCCCCTAAAGGATCGTCCTAAATGCCAAGGATTAGAATCCTGGATCCAGCATTTTGTACGTAGGGGATGCACGGAGCACCCACATTTATTCCCTGAGGAAGAAACAAAAGCCAAAAGGGACTGCAGTGACACGCTAGAGGAAGAAAATACTATTTTGGAGAAACCAACAAAGACAGTTTGTGTTGATACAGAAATTAAAAGCATCGTTTAACCACAGAAAACTCACCAAGATCTAGGAGGCAACAAAAGACCATTAGGCTAAAGAAGTTCTTGCTTGAATAAGAAAGAATTTAAACATTCTTTCATTCCTGTCCAAAAGAATTAGAGATGGAAGAAGCAAAAGGCAATTTTAAAATGGACATATATTTACATACACCTGGAAGACTGTGCCTTGTGTTCAAATTCATTAAAGCCAGATTCTGCAAGTTAAAAAAAAAAAAAAAAATCGAAAACAGCTAGTTCTATTGAGGATACCTTGAAATTAGTGCTTGCATAAATTGCTGATGTCAGTGTAAAATAGAAAGTACTAGCATTATTTATCAAAAGTCACAAAATAACAGACTCTCTGTATTGATAATCTCATGCTTGAGATTTACTTTTAGTAAGTAATTGCAATGAATAAAACAGTTATTTGGGCAAAGCTTTCATTACTGAATTATTTATAATAATGAAACTTTGGAAATAACCTAATATCCAAAACAAAGAGTAACAAATTATGGAATAACCATTCAATGGAACATTATAAAACCACTTAAAATTATTTTATGAAGAGACTGTAATAAAATGGAAAAATGAGTAAAAAACCAACTGGCAATTTTTTTTTAATTAATTAATTAATTTATTTTTGGCTGCGTTGGGTCTTCATTGCTACATGCAGGCTTTCTCTAGTTGTGGCGGGCGGGGGCTACTCTTCATTGCCGTGTACAGGTTTCTCATTGCAGTGGCTTCTCTTGTTGTGGAGCATGGGCTCTAGGCGCACGGGCTTCAGTAGTTGTGGCATGTGGACTCAGTAGTCGTGGCTCGTGGGCTCTAGAGCGCAGGTTCAGTAGTTGTGGCGCACGGGCTTAGTTGCTCCACGGCATGTGGGATCTTCCCAGACCAGGGCTCGAACCCGTGTCCCCTGCACTGGCAGGCGGATTCTTAACCACTGTGCCACCAGGGAAGTCCCCAATTGGCAATTTTTTTAAAATCTTCCCTCAACTAAGAATATGCTATTTTTATAATTTTAAGAAATCAGGAAATTTTAGTTTTAAATTATGACTATGAAGCAATATAGGAACAAGAAAACTGTTTCTTATATAGTGCTAAATGATAAAGGTAGAGGACAAAATTTTACCTGTACTCAAATTACAGCTTTATAAAATATTTATCCAGATAGACAACTTTTAAAGAAAAGTGGGCTATACAGCTCATTTATTAGGCTGGTAGAATTATGGTTGATTTTTCTTTCCTTAAATTTTTTTTGCTGTCCTTGGTATTTTATAAGCAGGACACAAACATGTCAGAGGATAAGAAAGTTTTGGGGACCCACCTGCTGCTCCTTTCTAAGGAATATTTCAATCTCTGCATGAATCCGGTTCTCTTCTTCAGTTTTCAGCCTTAGTTTCTGTGAGAACAACAAACCAATGTCAGGAATTCTTCCCAACTGGGCTGGAAGTGAGTTCTCAAGATTAGGGGTGTAGCTGTGACAGTAGTACAGGTCTTCTCTACCAGCTGGGATCCTAAGATTCCGAGATATTGCTCCAGAGCAGCAATTCCGTTCCCTTCAACTCAATTCATGTTCACAACATGGCTGAGCCATGTCTGGCACTGTGCTGGACAGAGGCAACTGCCCAGAGCAAAAGGACCATAATCCTGTGGCCTGGAAACTGGTGTCCATTTAAGGAGAGAAACAATGCTTCAAGGGCACAAGCTTCTCAGGCCTACAGAAGGAAATTCCAGAGTGCAAGAAAAAAGTTTGTTGTCATAGTCTTAAGCCACACTTGGGAAGTAAGCTTTCAAATAAGTCAGAGAAAGGAGTCCGCCTCCTGCACACAGGTGATACGCTCTACTGATGTTTGCTCCTTCTCGCTGACCTCTTGTTCTTTTAGCCATTTAGCCTTCCTCCTCTAATGAGGGTCTACCCTTGTTTCTTTCTCCTGATATTTTTCACTGTGACTTCTCATTTCTGTAAATGTAGGTTTGCATGAAATTCAGCCCTCTAGATTTTGTATTTCTTAATGGAGGGATGAAAGATACTGGTTGAGTGAGAAAAGTAGCAGCAAAAACCTGCAGTTACTGAATATCTTGTTTTGCCCTCTCCCTATAATTACCAGGAGAAATGGCAAGTGGTTTTATAAAGTAAGGATAAAGTGACCAAGAGAAGAAAGTAAAACCAATTTTCAAAGTCATTACAAAAAACCAGGAGATGTAAGCTACAGCCCATCAGAATCTCTGCCTGCAAAAAAGCAAGTCCTCATTCTTTTTTTGTTTTTAACCTCAAATGTTAGGGTTGCTGGAGAGAGCAAAGATTGGGAAAGTCTCCCTCTCTCTCCTCCTTTGTCAGCTGAGGCAATATCAGGAGCCTGATTCATTCCTAATTAACAGTGATTACCTCAATCTCTTCCAGCAAGAGCTCCTCTGTTTTGCTACATTTTTTCTGGGTCTGGGAAATCTGCAGCTCAGTGTTTCTCTTCATATAGCGATTCTCCATGCTGGTTTTTGCCTTCATCTCTTGCAACTGGTCCTTGAGGTGAGCAATATATTCATGCCGACTCTGTAAAGGTAAGACCAGGTTTCTAAATTAAAATACATTCTACCTCCATTCAGCTCAGTCAGTGGCTTAAGCTTACCTTTTGTTCTTTTTTTTTTTTTTTAATAATTTAAGATTATTGTATTTCCTTACAAGAGGAATGTTTTAACAAATTTTACAGGTGTCAATCAACCCTTGTTCAAATTGGGCACACATCAAATCTAGCATTATGGGAGTTTTATTTGGAAGTGAACTTTTAACTATCAATACAAATGCCAAGATACTACATAAAACATCCACAGGAACTTTTTTCATCTTTTTTTGAATTGTCCACAAACATTTCCTACATAATCCAACATACAACAGAGAAATGGTACATCTTTTTCTTTCAATTTGCATACAATGGAAAAACAAGAATATATATATATATATATTTTTTTTTTTTACAAAGTTTAACTAATAGACACTACCAAGCTGACAGTTTAAGTCTATAGGTGAGAAGTTATTTAATAAAAAATAATCAGAATTTATTTAGCATCAGTCACTTCCATAACCAAGTATTATTCTGATTAATAAAACTTGCCACCATTAGGCTTCTGGTATATACTTATACCAACTACTCCATCTGTTGCATTGCTCCCCACCTTGGTTCTTCACAACTACAAACAGAAAATCGTTGCAAAGTAGGGGCAAGCATTTGCAAAAACAAACAAAAATCCCCAGCTTATTAGAAGCATGAATGTGTGGTGGAATTTCCTCCCAAGCAACGGACTTTCAAATCACTTAAGAAATCACCAGAACTGAATGTGTCAAGATATTTGCCTAAGTCCAAGAAGAGATGCATTTATTTATACCCAACAGAGGACTGAAAATTAAACTTAGTGTTTAGTTTGGGGGCAGGTTGGGGGGAATTCAGCCATTTGAAAAATGACCATCTTAAAAAAAAATGACCACCAAAAATAGGTTCACTAAATTTATTTTAAAAATCATAAAACGTTTCTTACAAAAGAGCATTACAAAAAAAAAAAAAAAAAAAAAAGAGCATTACATTCTGCACACTGCTCTGAATAGATGCCAGGGACACATGGACTATTGCTACTTTTCCTCCCTGTCCCACCCCCCAAATGCTACAGTGACCACAAAGCAAAGTGTTCACAATAATTACATGGGGGGATTTTTTTTTTAAACCATCAACAATGAACAAAAATTACAAGTCACTCACTCTGCTGCTGTTTCAAAATTTCAATGTTGATTTTTGCACACCCTCCCCCAACCCCCAAGTAAGTCTGTTTGTAAGGAACTAAAACATTACATCTGGTGAACAGCAAAGATTTCACTACACCTCAAATGCAGAACACCTGTGAAGCAGAGGAATGTTGGCTTTTTAAACAGAAGCAGAGAAAAAAAAAAAGGATGCAGGACTCCTTCACTAGTCTTAGAAAAACTTTCCAGAATACTGCTTCACAGTGTTCTGCAGCAAATACTGTGCACTCTGTATCTGGGCCTGTGTTCCTGTAATGGTAATAATCCGATCTTCGGACTCTTCTAAAGGCTCATCAATTTTGATCAAAGCTCCTGACTCATGACAGATTTGTTTAATCCGCTGACCACCTTTGCCAATAATAGATCCAGCCAGATCTTTGGGAATAGTTACTTGTGTAGTAATAATAGGTCCACCAAGATCACCGTATGAGCCACGACCCCCTGCGTAGGAATAATCATATCCAGAGCCACCCTGTGGTTCATAAGCCATCCGCCACTCTGATGGGCTCCATGTATCTACTGCAGAGTCCCAGGTTTCATCAGCACTGAAACCAACCATGCCATCATAACAGTCTCCAGGTCTCCCTCTTCTGTCATAGGCCATTAGATCTCCTCCTCTAGGTGGTGGTGGTGGAGGAAGAGAAAGATTCTGAGCTCTGCCACCACCCCAGCCACCTCGTCCAGGAGGAGGTGGACGAGGTCCTCAACGAGGGCTCACATCACAATCTCTTCTGGATGGAGGCATGGGACGCCCACCCCGACCAGGAGGCATTCTGTCAAAACTACCTCTTCCCCGCATGGGAAATCCCACAGGACATCCACGGCGGTCATCAAACATCATTGTAAAACCACCATAATCATAGGTTTCATCGTAAAAATTGGGGTCATAAGGCTGAGCATGTCCTTTGATGGGAGACTCTGATTTAAGATCAAGGATGATCTTTATGCACTCTACAACCCTATCAGGTTTTCCTCCAATAAGAACAACTCTGTCAGTGGATTGAGGACAACATTCCTGGAAAAGCTTGATTGTTGTCTGAGTGTTCTCTCGAAGTTCTTTGATTTTAGCACCTTTGACCCCAATAATTCCTCCAGCCAGACTCTGAAGAATCAACAGTCTCAACTCGCAGTCAAAGTCGCTTCCTTTATAGTGTTGGTAATTTAAGCATTCCACAGCATCAGATTCGAGCGGGAGCTGGCTGGTTGCAGTGGGTGATGGCACCTGCAGGCCCTCTTCCGAGATAGGGATGATTTTCTTCAGAATTTCTCCAATTGTTTCAATATCAGCACTGATACTCAATATGCACTCGGGGCCACTGCTGTCTGGGACTGAAACACTGGCATTGTAGTCTGTACGGAGAGCCTTAATATTCTTGCCTCCTTTTCCAATCACTGCCCCAGCATTCTTGCTCTGAAGCAGAATGCGTAATTCAACCATCTCATCATTGTTTCTAGATCTTTTAAAAGCTTGTTCGTCTTCCATATCTTCAGCAGGGCGTTTACCAAATTCACCATTGGTTTCGGTGTTGGGAAAGGTTTCCTCTGGCTGTTCAGTTTCCATTTTCTTGTATTAAAGGGGCACACCAATCAGTTATTAAATATATCTTTGCAGGGCAGAACTGAAGTGTTCTGGCGGGACCAACTGACACCTTAGTGCTGCAGTAGCCGGACAAGGCTACCGTCCCTATGCTGCTGTGCAGCCTCAGCGGGTCACAGCTAGACAGAGAACCTACCTTTTGTTCTTATATTTCAACAAGGAACTGGATCTATTTTTCTGCTATCACACTATGGGAAATTTACCCAGTAATCATGGATAGTATAAATGAAAATGAAAGATAAGTAGTTCTAAGCATCAGGACTGTGAGATTCTTTCCTAGGCACACCATTTGGGTACTCTGTATCCACACAAATTTCCCATTACTATCTCATTTTGGTGGAAAGAGCACTGAACTAAATGATCAAAAGACCTAACTTCCCACCCAAGCCCCACCAGCTGTGTGAATTTGGCCACGTCAGTTAAACTCTCTAAGTCTTACTTTCTTTAAAATAGAAACATTAATATCTACCCTGCCTGCAATATCTTAGCAAGTAATTATAAGGATTGATTGACAATATGTGTGAAAACTCTTCACAGGTTCCAAAGTGCTTGGCAATTTCTTTTCTTTTTTTAATTGAGTTAACATTGGTTTATAATATTATGTAAGTTTCATGTGTACATTATATTTCAATTTCTGTATACATTACAATGTGCTCACCACCAAAAGTTCAGTTTCCATCTGTCACCATACAGTTGACCCCCTTTACCCATTTCCCACCCCTAATCCTTTCCCCTTCTGGTAACCACTACTCTGTTCTACATGTTTGTTTTTGTTTGGTCTGCTCATCTATTTTTGTTTTGTTTGTTTGTTTTAGATTCCACATGAGTGAAATTATATGTTATTTATCTTTCTCTGTCTGACTTATTTCACTTAGCATGATAATCTCAATGTCCATCCATGTTGTCACAAGTAGCAAGACTTCATCTTCTTATGGCTGAGTAGTATTCCATTGTGTATATACTGTGTATATATATACCATATCTTCTTTATCCATTCATCTGTCAGTGGGCACTTAGGTTGTTTCCTTATCTCGGCTATTGTGGACAATGCTGCAATGAACATAGGGGTACGTATATCTTTCCGAATTAGTGTTTTCATGTTCTTTGGATAAATACCCAGAAGTGGAATCAATGAATGATATGGTAGTTTTATTCTTAATTTTTTGAGGAATCTCCATACTGTTTTCCATAGTGACTGCACCAGTTTACTTTCCCACCAACAGTACATGAGGGTTCCCTTTTCTCCACATCCTTGCCAACACTTGTAATATCAGGCCTTTTTGATAAGTGCTTGGCAATTTAATGGCCTTGGTATTCATTTTTAAAATATTTATTATGTATCAGGCATTGAACTAGACTCTAGGTAAACAGTAAAGGCCAAATAGACATGGTCCTTGCCCTCATAGAGCTTACAATCTAGTGGGAAAGATGTAATTAAAAGGAAACAAATACATATAAACTTTTTAAAATGTGAAATATGCTATGAAAGAAAAGGGCAACAGGCTATGAGAGAAAATAACAAGAGAGACCTACATTAGATTGGATAGTCCAAAAAAGGATTCTCTGAGAAAGGAATGTTTAATCTGACACCTGAAGGGTAAGAAAAATGGGTTGCGCTTCCCTGGTGGTGCAGTGGATAAGAATCTGCCTGACAATACAGGGGACACGGGTTCGAGCCCTGGTCCAGGAAGATCCCACATGCTGTGGAAAAACTAGGCCCATGTGCCACAACTACTGAGCCCGTGAGCCACAACTACTGAGCCCGTGTGCCACAACTACTGAAGCCCACGCACCTAGAGCCTGTGATCCGCAACAACAGAGGCCACCGCAATAAGAAGCCCACGCACCGCAATGAAGAGTAGCCCCTGCTCGCCGCAACTAGAGAAAGCCCGCGTGCAGCAATGAAGACCCGACACAGCCAAAAATAAATAAAGTAAAATTTAAAAAAAAAAAGGAAAAGTGGGGTCGAGGGGAATTCTAAGAAAAAGGAAAAATGTATGCCAAAGTCCTGAGGCAGCAATAGTGCCTGATTTTACGCTGATCTAGAGTTTCTTAAAGCAGTTTGCCCTTACCTCATCCTATTGACTCCAGCATGTATAATAAACCTTTCCAATGCTGGAGCTGCCACGGAGGTATATAGCACTGGGGAGATGTTCTCAGAACAGGATTCCAAGAAGGAGCTATTTCCCCACTGGGCCTAGGAATTCTCATTTCCCTTAAATTTTGAGTGCTGGACAACTGGAAGTAGAGATAGATAGGTAGATAACATACATACATATAGAGATATATCTTATGTAAGCTAGAAGCTTGAGCCTTCAAGGAGAAGGCTGGCTGTTAAAGAAGAGTCCTTCACTTACTTCAGCTTTGCCATGATTATTGAGGTTAGATGCAGTAAGCATGAAGGATATGAACCCACCCCTACTCATTTTGACTGGTTATAAAAGGAGTCAAAGGGCACAAGCTGGATGTCCTAGAACCCTAAAATCTTACGGCAATATTGAGAGGGATCTTCCTAATGGTGCTCAGTGATTTTGAGTACAAACTCTTGCCTTTGACCCTCATAGTGACCATCTGTATTCTACGGCTGGATGAAGAGCATTTTGTACCTCTTCCTTAGCAGGAGTTAATCATGAAAATTTGTTTCTTACACCTGGGTTCACACGAATGTCTAGACTGGGTAGCCCTACATCAACTACAGCCCTCCTGATTTCTCATCCTTTTGTTCTTCATTCAGCAACTCCATTGCCATCCATGGTCACTGACTGCACTTTGGAAAGCTCTGTGCTATACTGGAAGCTTTGCATGATATCTTAAAACATCCCTGAACTGCTCCACACTCCAAGCCACACTTCGTTTTCTCTCTGGCCACACTATTACTATTTTTCGCATGTTACCTCGCTCTTTCTTCACTCATCCCCTCAGCTTTTTGCATTCTTTAATGACTAATTTCCTTTTGGGGGGCCAGAAATAGAAAGAGTACCAAAGAGAACAGGTTGCAATGATGATGATGAACTCTAGGCTCCAAAATGGATTAAAGAATTAAATACAGATATAGAAAACATGCTTGTTAAATTTGCAAACAACTCAAAGCTGGTATATGATACGTAAGAGACATTAGAATTCAAAACCCTGTTGATTATTAGAACTCTGGACTGACTCCAAGAAGAAGCAAAGGTGAAACTAAAGTCCTGATTTTGGTTAGAAGAATCTTGTAAGTTGAGAATTGTGAAGACCTAACTTGTCTTCCAACACTTTCATTAGAGGCTTACCCAGCTTCTAACATGAGAACCTGAGGTTAGGGCCCCACCACTGGTTGTTGTAATAGCAGCACTGTAAAAAAGGTGCCTCCCTTCCCTTGTATTCTTTAGACTTCTCAGAGTCTTCCTTTCACTGTGCTTCTTCTAGTGGTTTGTCATCAGAATCTTCACAATCATGAAAGAATATTGCCATACAATATTGTGAAAAGCATTTGGAGTGCTTCCTCTTTGTTTATATTACTGTAATTTGTGGCACTGTATACTGTTTATATAACAGGGAAAAAATTCTCCCCTATCCTCTGTTGTGGTTAGACATCTATAATAGTGTGTACAGTTTTAGGCATCACATTTTTTTTTAACATCTTTATTGGAGTATACAGACATCACATTTAAGAAGGAGTTTACTCAGATGAGATTATCCAAGACAGTGAAGTGTGCGAATATTTTAGTACAAAAGGAAAGAAAAGAGGAAATTGGTGTGATTGGAAAGGTAATAGTTCAAATGGAAATGAAAGCAGTGGGTGGAATTGGAGCCTGAAACTTTAGAAGTTCTGACTTGATCATGCTTCATCTGCATTTTAGAACGGGAGACTATTTGGCTCAGAGTTTATTCATAGACTCTCATAGAATCAGCCAGTATTCTTAGTTACAGACGGACAGGCAAATATAAATGTTAATTTAATACAGAACTCTATTTTTTTCCCATGGCTTTTATCACTTTAATAGACCACATTTCCATTTTCCTTTTTCCATCCAACCAAAGAGGCAGCCTGAGGTATAAGACAAGTTCCATCTTCTCCAGCTCCCCAAAATTTCAGGAACCAGTACTCTCCTCCCTACTTTGTGTTCAATTATGAAAACAGACACTACCATTAAAAGCCTCTGGGGGAATTCCCTGGCAGTCCAGTGGTTAGGACTCAGTGCTTTAACTGCCATGGGCCTGGGTTCAATGATCCCTGGTCGGGGAACTAAGATCCCACAAGCCCCACGCTGCAGCTGGGGAGAAAAAAAAAGACTTCTGCTCACAATATTGTGGCAGCCATCGGAGCCTTATTAACTCTAATTGGTTGACTGCTTCTTTCCATTACTAAAGCTTCTCTGAATTCAAATAACAAGTCCAGAAGTCTAGATCTGAAGGCAGTTTGGGGATTTGGAAGTAAAGTTTGGTCTGCTACACAAACCCACAAATATGCTGCATCAGTTCATGATTGATCATGGAGAAAGCTCTAGATACCATGGACAACCAGGGTTATGATAATGGGTTATGGTGAAGGCAGATCTCTTCTTAGTGAGAATCTTAAAAGGAATTCATACAACTGAAGATCCTTGGCCTATAACTCAGTATTTCTAGGCTGGATCTTTGTTGCATATTGGAAGATGAAGAAATGGCATGACACTTGGGTTCACTTATTAGTATGACTTAATCATGGTTTTACAATCATAGCCTGTAAGCATTTTATATCCTCCTCTGTTTCCACACTGTCAATATGGAATGCCGTAAGTTTGTGCAGAACAGCTATACAGAGGAGAACCAGAGTAATCAGAGGCCCATGGCAATAGCATTAAAACTAGATGCCTTTGACTTGGCACAGGGTAATTGAAGACAAATGTTATATGACCTTTTAAACAGTTACATAATATAATAACTTCTTTTTTCTTTTTTTTTTAAACTTATTTATTATTATTATTTTTAAGCTGCGTTGGGTCTTCGTTGCTGTGAGCAGGCTTTCTCTAGTTGCAGTGAGCGGGGGCTACTCTTGGTTGTGGTTGCCGGGCTTCTCATTGCAGTGGCTTGTCTTGCTGCAGAGCACGGGCTCTAGGCGCATGGGCTTCAGTAGTTGTGTCACGTGGGCTCTAGAGCGCAGGCTCAGTAGTTGTGGCGCACGGGCCCAGTTGCTCCGCGGCACGTGGGATCCTCCCAGCCCAGGGGTCGAAACAGCGTCCCCCGCACCAGCAGGCAGACTCTTAACCGCTGTGCCACCAGGAAAGTCCCGCAAGTTCTCTTTAATAGTGTCTTGACTATTCTTGGTCCTTGGCATTTCAATATAAATTTTAGAATCAGTTTGTCAAGTCTCACAAAAATGAGTAAATACGTAAATTAAATTAAATCCAATCAAGATTCTGATTGGGATTGAATTCAATGTATCAACCAATTTTTGAAGAATCCACATCTTTTTAATTGGAGTCTTCCAATCCATAAACATAGTATATCCCTCCAATTATTTAAATATTATTTAATTTTTCAGTACTGTTTTATAGTTTTCTGCAAAGAAGTCCTGTACATTTTGCTGCTGCCACTGGATTCATTGCTAGATATTTGATATTTTTGATGATATTATAAATATATATACTTCAATTTCTTTTTCTAAGTCTGCTGCTGATGTTTGGAAAAGATACATTAATTTTTATATATTGACCTTGGGTCTCTCTTTTTTCCCCTTTAGTTTCATGAAAATACTGCTCCACTGTTATCTGGCTTTGTGTGCTGATGTTCAGAAGTCTAACAGCAACCTGATTTTTTTCCTTTGTGACTTTGTCGTTTTGCCTGGGGACCCAGTAGGAAGCTTCATAAGGCAATTGCTCCCTCACATTCCAGTGATCTCCACACATACTTTCACACACTCAAACCTGCCATCCTAATTACTATCATCATTTTCTGACCCACAGGTCTCTAATATCCATGTACCTCCTAACTATCTTCTTGTTTTCCAACCTTGACTTGACCACTGGTTTTTTAGTAACTCTAGGGATTTAACTTGATTTCATCTTGATAGCTGTTTTTTATTCAAGGTTTGCCTTGCATCTTCTAGTTCTGGTTTATCTACTCCTTTGCTGATGATCAAAATATCTGAGAGATATTCTACTTTAGTTTTACTGGGTCTGAATGTAACAGCTGAGACTGTAATCCAAGAAGGTAAGTTTCACAATCTAGTGTTACCTGTTGTCTGGAAAATTATACTGTCAACAATATATTTTTTTTTAAGTCTTTATTGAATTTGTTACAATATTGCTTCTGTTTCATGTTTTTTTGGTTTTTTTGGCCATGAGGCATGTGGGATCCTAGCTCCGTGACCAGGGATCAAACCCGCGACCAGGGATCAAACCCACACCCCCTGCATTCGCAGGCGAAGTCTTAACCAGTGGACCACCAGGAAGTCCCCAACAATGTAATTTAAAGTGTTTAAAAAAAAAAGAAAAACAGTGGCTGTGATAGTAGCAAAGGGGAGTTGATTGGCAGAGTGCGAAACCTGAAGTCTCTTTTTTTTTTTCAAAAGGAAAATTTTTTTTTAATTAATTTATTTTTTTATTTATTTATGGCTGTGTTGGGTCTTTGTTTCTGTGCGAGGGCTTTCTCTAGTTGCGGCAAGCGGGGGCCACTCTTCATCGTGGTGCGCGGGCCTCTCACTATCACGGCCTCTCTTGTTGCGGAGCACAGGCTCCAGACGCGCAGGCTCAGTAGTTGAGCCTCACGGGCTTAGTTGCTCCGTGGCATGTGGGATCCTCCCAGACCAGGGCTCGAACCCGTGTCCCCTGCATTGGCAGGCGGATTCTCAACCACTGCACCACCAGGGAAGCCCCCTGAGGTCTCTTTTGATACTATTTGGTTTGGAGCCTTAAAAGGACATTGATACAAATATCTTCTTTTTTAATAGTCAAGAAATAAAAGAGGAAGTTTTAAATAATGGTAGCGCTTTTGAGGGAAAAAAGGCTAAGAAACCTCTGAAAAAGTCTATTCATTAGAGAGAAAACCTAAGTGCACACCAGTTTTTATGAAGCCTTTGAGGGGGAGGGTGGTGCAGAAATGGTTTTCAGGGGACTTCCCCGGTGATCCAGTGGTAAAGAATCCACCTTCCAAAGCAGAGGACGCGGGTTCCATCCCTGGTCGTGGAACTAAGATGTCACATGCTGCAGGGCAACTAAGCCCATGCACCACAACTACTGAGCCTGCGCATCACAACTAGAGAGCCCATGTGCTACAAACTACAGAGCCCACATGCTCTGGAGCCCTCACCCCACAACTAGAAAGAGGAAACCCGCATACCACAACTAGAGAGAAGCCCATGCGCTGCAACAAAGATCCCTCGTGCAGCAACTAAGACCCGATGCAGCCAAAAATAAATAAATAAATAAAAATAAATGTAAAAAGAAATGGCTTTCTAAAAATGTAGGCTATAAACAGAGGGTTAATAGGGATAATGAAGTGAAAATCAATACCAAAGTTACTTCAAAATTGATAATAGGAAATGAGAGATAATAGAACAAATAAATGATTTGTTCAGAAGACCTAAAGATAGTATCTCAGAAGAAAGGTTAGTGACCTTTTTTAGACAATTCTTCCGAATATATTTTTCAAATATTATTCTAACTTCTGTGTAGGGAATGATGAAGATTCCCTGATTGGAAGCATAAACTTGTTCAAATAGCTAGGCAGTGAAAAGCTGATATTAGGCCATACTTTGTAACTTTCTAAACTGCTAATAGTGTTAGTCATCCTAATGGTACTAATTTCTAACTGCCTAGGTTGTAGCCCAAACATTGTTTTGCAAGTCACTTGCTTAAAACTCAGGATGCATTTTCCCATAGAGGTAGATTAGACATAAGGTTAGGCCCTAATGACCACAGAAGCTCAATAAATCCACTCTGTACTTGAAATATAATGCAAATGACATTATTAACCCTAACCATCAGGTGTAAGGAGGTATGTAATGTGCTTAATGTCCTACCTAGGACTATGGTCTCCCATCTGGGATCTTGGCATACAAGAGACTGCCTGAGACACAGTCTCCTGGAGGGAAGGAGTGGGTGATGTGGTTGGATCAGTTGGGAGGGGTAAGAACAGGCTTAGAGCTCCAGAGGGTTAGGGTCTCCCAGAGGTCGATTCTGGACATAATTGTACATTCCAGGCCAAATATCTAATTACTCTCTTTATATTTTTAATAGTTTAGGCACCCCAGGAGAAACGACAATTTCTTATACATAACTTCTTTTTTTTTTTTTTGCTTGAGAAAGATGACTTCTATTTAGCTGTTTGAGCTCAGTAACTTTTGGTGTTGCCCAGGTAATTCTTACCTGTACTTCACCTTGCCTTTCTCTTTTGACATTAAGTAGCTGTTTTTGTAGAGATTTTATCTTTTTTCTTCCATTTTTCTCCCTAGGAGAAATAAGAATAATTTGTGTTTAGAGTAGTGCTTCTCAAACTTTAGGGTGCACAGGGTTCGCCTAGAAGCTAAGAAACAGATTCCTGGGCTCTACCCCAGAGATTCTCATTCATTTGGTCTGGGTTGGGGGCCCTGGAATTTGTATCTCTACCAAGTTCCCAGGTGGTGCTAATGGTGCTGGTCCATGCAGCAAACTTTCAGTAACACTTTAAAAAAAGACTATGTTATCTCTAAAATAGCTGCTGCTGAGAAAAAGCTAAGAAGAAGAGGAACAGGAAGAGGAAAAAGAAGACTCCTTTCTATTCTGAGCACCTCTCAATAACCTTATGTGGTAGTCTTTATCATTACCTCTATTTTACAGATGAGGAAAATGCATGTAGAATGCTGAGGTAACTTGCTGTGGAGGACATGAGAATGTGCCACACAGACCTCCAAGTACAGGCGACGTAAGCAAGTAAGGGTCCCAGCTCTAGGCTCGGAACTCCTTCACTGTGTGTGCTCTGAGGCCACACTTCCCACTGACTGCTCCCAGCCAAGTTTTGAGTGTGGCAGGGATAAGATCATCCCTTCCTGGGAGACCGAGGACTTTTCTGATGCTTGACTTTGGCTCAAGGGCTCCCTGATGACCTTGCCAAACCATCCTTAGACTGCAGGGCAGTATCTTCCACTCAACCTTCATCTCCTTCACTTAGGGTGAGTCCAGCATTGAATCCAAAGGCTCCCTTCTCATTTTCTCTCACATAGGTGTTTCCCTGATAAAATCTTTACATTAATAATGTCATCTTGGCATCTATCTCTCAGAAGACACAGACTAACACACTTGCCATGGTCACACAAATAGTAAATGGCAGAGCAGAATTCAAACTCAGTACTGTCTGAATGAGAATTTAACTATTTTATGTTGTTTCTGTTTGCTCTCAGAAACAGAATTCTGCTTATCTCCAGCAATCCCATTATTTAGGTTTAAAATAAAATAACAGAACAATACAAGAAAAAACAAAACAATACTTATCTTAGCTTGGGCTGCTATAACAAAAATATCATAGATTGAGTGGCTTACAAACAAAGAAATGGATTTCTCACAGTTCTAGAGGCTATTAAGTCCAAGATCCAGGTGCTATCAGATTCAGTGTCTGGTGAGAACCAGCTACCTGGTTGACAAATGGCCATTTTCATTTGTATGTATATATGACAGAAGGGGAGAGGGAGCTCTGCTCGGTCTCTTTTATAAGGGCACTAATCCCATTGATGAAGGCTCCACCCTCACAACCTAATCACCTACCAAAGGTCCCACCTCCTAATACCATCACATTAGGGGTCAGGATTTCCAAAAACTAAGGGGAGGGGCAAGAACATTCAGTCTATAGCAACAACAACAACAAAAACACTTATCACTAAATTGCAGCTAGAGAAATACTGCTACTCAGGAATTTTTAGAAAGCATGAACTTGCACTTCTCTGGTTGCGCAGTGGTTAAGAATCCACCTGCCAATGCAGAGGACGTGGGTTCGATCCCTGGTCTAGGAAGATCCCACATGTTGCGGGACAACTAAGCTTGTGTGCCACAACTACTGAGCTTGTGTTCTAGAGCCCATGCTCTGCAACAAGAGAAGCCACCACAATGAGAAGCCCATGCACTGCAATGAAGAGTAGCTCCTGCTCAACGCAACTAGAGAAAGCCCATGCACAGCAATGAAGACCCAACGCAGTCAAAAATAAATAACTAAAATAAATAAATTTATAAAAAAAGAAAGCATGAACTTAACTAGAATCTTGAGATTGTCATTGCCAAAACAAACCACAGATTATGCACTACCCGTTTATAGTACCTATATTGTACTTTATATATTGTAGACACAGATAACTGAAGCCCAGAAATTGAGTTATTGTCCCAGCAGAACTAGGAATAAAACCCAAATTTCTGACTTCTACTTATCTTCATTCAAAAGCAAAAATTTGATTTGCTTTAGAAATCTAAGACTTCCAGTGAGAATTTTATAGAACTTTAAAATGCAGCAAAGCAAATAAAACTAAAATTACTCTGACCTGGCAATGATATTATAGAAATGCATTTTGTTTTCCCTTTCTTTGCCCAAAGCTTTCAGGAGATTGGTGAAAGTGCCTGAATCTTGCAACTCCTGCATGGTTTCTGTAATTACATCACTGAAAAATTGCCTGTAAGGAGAAACAAAAAAGATGAATTAATAAGATATATTTCCCTACATTCCCAAAGGGCTACAGAAATCACACAAGACCCAGAAGGAACATCATAACTAAGTTGGAATTATTCTTGGAATGCAAAAATAGTTTAGTATTAGAAAATCTATTAATGGAATTCCTCACATTAATAAAGACAAAAGGAGAAAAAAGCCATATGATCATCACATCATTTAAAAACAAACAACAGGGACTTCCCTGGTGGCGCAGTGGTTAAGAATCCGCCTGCCAATGCAGGGGACACGGGTTTGAGCCCTGGTCCAGGAAGATTCCACATGCTGCAGAGCAACTAAGCCCGTGCGCCACAACTACTGAGCCTGCGCTCTAGAGCCCGCGAGCCATGACTACTGAGCCCACGTGCCACAGCTACTGAAGCCTGCGTACCTAGAGCCTGTGCTCCACAAGAAGAGAAGCCACCGCAATGAGAAGCCCACGCACTGCAACAAAGAGTAGCCCCTGCTCACCACAACTAAAGACGGTGTGCAGCAACAAAGACCCAACACAAGAAATAAATAAATAAATAAATAAATAAATAAATATTTAAAATTTTAAAAAAATTTTTTAAAAATAAAAACAAACAACAAAAACTCTTAGCAAACTAGAAATAAAAGAGAAATTCCCTGACCTGAAAATGTTTACATACGAAGGACTAACAGACCTGGAATGTACAGCATGATACTATGCATAAAACATTTAAGAACATGTAAAACTATATGTATTGCTTAAATAAAACACCCAGATACCTAATAAAAGTATCACAATATGCAAGAGTATAATAAAAAACAAATTCAGAAGAAATATTTGGGGGAAGGGTGAGGGAAATAGAATCAGAGGCTTCAGTTGTATCCTAATTATTTTATTTGAAAAAACACTCTAAAGCAATCATGTAAAATGTTAAGATTTGGTGGTTACATGCATAAGGATTCATTATTTTATTCTTTATAATTTTCTGCATTTTTGATATATTTCATAATTTTGAAAAAGTTAAATCATTTAAAAAATGTTTTGTTTAAAGAGCTAATACAACACATTTTAGAGATGAGTAAACCCAAGCTCAGGAAGGTTAAATGCCTTGCCCAAAGTCACATAACTAGTTTGAAAAAGAACTAGAACTATTTAATCCAGATTCCTGACTCCTAGTCCATTGCTTTTTATAGTATTCTCCTAGGTAGAGAATTTTTAAAACTGCTATTTAATGTTTTGATCTAGAATCAGTAAGAACTACACTTACTGTTTTACATAATAATTTATTACCAATAGTTCACACAAAAAGATTCAATAACTATATTAAGAAAATAACTACAATGGAGTCAAGAAATCAATTAAAAAATATGATCCAACACACTGAGAATGAAAGGACATTAACTAGCAGCTTATAAACAGGACACTGTCTGTCATGTATGCAAATCTGTACCAGATTGTTTTTAGCAAGAGACAATACCCTTCTGGTGAGGGCCTAAAGCAGGGGTCAGCAAGTTTTTCTGTAAGGGGACAAATAGTAAATATTTTTGGTTTTGCAGGACATAAACTCTCTGTTGAAACCACTCAACTCTGCTGTTATCCCATGAAAGCAGCCATAGATGATATGTAAACAAATGGGCAATGCTGTATTCCACTAAAACTTATTTTCAAAAATAGACTACAGGCTGGATTTGGCAAATGGCTCTGGGTAATTGCTACAAACCCTTATTTACCAAAAATTCTTACCGTAAGGTTATACCCTCTTTTAACTTAACAGGCTTCTTTGTCAGCAAGCCAGTTGACAACAAAAAACTGAATAATGAGACAATGGAAATTGAGACTGCTTTTAAGAAACCCTCAGGATTAAAGCAGTTTAAAATTTGGCTACTTTGACAGTGTCTGTCTCTTACTAATGGATAAAGTATCATAATAGCTACCAATTTGTGTCAAGCACTTGGCTGAACCTTCCTGCTAATCCTTACATTAATGTTGCAAAGTTGCTATCATTATTCTCATTTGTTTATTTATTTAATAAATTTATTTATTTATTTATATTTGGCTGCAATGGGTCTTCGTTGCTGCACGCAGGCTTTCTCTAGTTGCGGCGAGTGGGGGCTACTCTTCGTTGTGGTACGCGGACTTCTCATTGCAGTGGCTTCTCTTGTTGTGGAGCACGGGCTCTTGGCGCACAGGCTTCGGTAGTTGTGGCACACGGGCTCGGTAGTTGTGGCACACGGGCTCAGTAGTTGTGGCTTGAGGGCTTAGCTGCTCCGCGGCATGTGGGATCTTCCCAGACCAGGGCTCGAACCCAGGTCCCCTGCACTGGCAGGCAGATTCCTAACCACTGCGCCACCAGGGAAGCCCCATTATTCTCATTTTAAAAAACTGTAAACAAAGGCTCAATAACTTGCCCAACCATACAGCCACCATACTTTCAACTGTACCACACTTCCCCTAGGTAGTCTTTGGCTAATCCTATTATCTGCAGTCACTCGGATACAATGACCAACCCATAAAAGAAGAGAGCAGTGAGCCACTCCTGCACCCACTCTTCAGCCATCTAGAAATACATTATCACATTTCCAAATATGCTCTCGTTCCTTACCTATCAATCTGAATTTTCTTCAGTGTCTCTGTATTCATTATGGTCTGCCTTGTAGGTTTTTTGAAGATAAGATCTTGCACTTTGTTAAACCGGCCTCCTTGTCTGATTTCTGGCAACTTGGGCTCTTCTTTATGTACGAATGGACCGGATATTTTTGAGGGTTTTGAGACCAGTGAAGGTTTTTCTAAGCTTTTTCCTTCTAAATGTATTTCTTTGTTATTCTTCTGAAAGCAATAAATGATGTTTTACGTTAAGACAGATTTTTAAAACATAAAGAAACAATGCTACATGAGGGCCTTTGCCTACATTTTGAACCTCTTATAATATTACCACCAGAAAATTACCCTTTTCTTCAGCCACATCAAACTACATGCTCTGCTGTTTTGTGTCTTCCTGACTTTAGACAACTTTCCCACTCTCTGTCATTCCCCAACCTGGTAAACTTTAAGACTATGACCAAAGGTAAAGTTCTCTGTGAAACATCTCTATTAGCAGACATTTACCATTTATAATTATTTGTATAAATATCTCCATTAGATTGTAAATTCTATGAGGGAAGGGACAGTGTCTTAGAGATCTTGGTGCGCCTCAAATTCTTTTTGGAACAAGATGGGATATTAAATAAATGTGGCCATCTTTATAATCCCATTGTTTAAAAGAATGTCTAGGGTACAGTAAAGACTCAAATGTTCACTGAACACATGAATTTTAAATACAGTTGTCCCTTGGTATCTGTGGAGGACTAGTTCCAGGATCCACCCCCCACCCCTCAAGGAGACCAAAATCCACAGATGCTGATGGCCCTTACATAAAATGGCATAGTATTTGTTTATAACCTATGCACATCCTCTCATGTACTTTAAATCATCTCTAGGTTACTTATAATAACTAATACAATGTAAATACTATGTAAATAGCTGCCAGCACACAGCAAACTCAAGTTTTGCTTTTTGGAACTTTCTGGAATTTTTTTCTGAATATTTGCGATCCATGGTTGCTTGAATCTGCAGATGTGGAACCCGCGGATATGGAGGGCCCACTGTATAAAGAATGAAAGGAGAATCATACCAAAGAGTAGGAGTTGATAGTATATTTAGTGGTGTGATATAGATTTCAAAGTTCATGTGGGGAATTTACAAACCCAAACTTGAATACTAAGGGGTGAGCATTACCATAGGAACAGGATATGTCTTTCAATTGATGATTCCTATTTAATCTGTGGCTAAAATCTTGAGCCAATGGGAAGCCACATAACACAGCAATTATGCTGTGCATATGGACTCTGAAACCAGACTTCCGTGTTTAAATCCTGGCCCTATCTGTTACTTTAAACAGATAAACCACATTGACTTTAGGCAACTACTTAACATCTCTATGCCTCCATCTTCCCATTGATAAAATAGGGATAATAATAGTACTTGCTCTCCAGTAGTTATTATGAGGATGGAAGGAAGGAAGGAAGGAAGGAAGGGAGGGAGGGAGGAGGGAAATAAGAGAGAGAGGGAGAAAGAAAGAAAGAGAAAGAAAGAAAGAAAGGAAGAAAGAAAGAAAGAAAGAAAGAAAGAAAGAAAGAAAGAAAGAAAGAAAGAAAGAAAGAAAGAAAGTATTTAGAACAGTACACAGAACTATGCAAGTTTAGCATTTGATATGATTACTTAAATTCTTGTGCTGATCCTATGCACAGAAGAGTTTCATATGTATATTGATACATAAAAGCCTAGGTCTTCCTTAGCTGAACTTCAATTAGACCAGAAATGTTAAAAAAAAAAAAAAAAAACAACTATCCATAAAAGTTAATAAACACAGACTCAACAGCATTTTTCCTTATATCAACCATAAGCAAAGATTCAGATCTGAGGAAAACATTTGTAGGCAAGTACAAAACAAAATGCTGCCTTAAATAAGAATTAAATTTTAAAATACTCCTTTAAATTAAAATTTATGATTGACTACAAAGAGAACAGACGCCATAGAATTTCAACAGTTAAACTGAAATTTATTTGTACATAAGGAAAACGTTAAGTATGTGGATGGTTATTACTCTAGATTTTGTCTAGGGAGGGAATGGGAAATGTAAGGCCTGGAAAGTTTGTTTTTTCTGATCCCCCTAACCATTGCTCCTCTACCTTTGTTCTTGGGCATCTGGAAAAGGAAGCAAACGTGTTAAACAGCCTGATGTACTGATTGCCAGAAATAAATATGAATTTTCAGAAGAGAACTTAAAGGAACTAGCTAAATATTCTGGTCCATTCACTTGCTTGTACAGTAGGGTATTAGGTCCTAAGGGAAAAGATAAGAAAAACAGTATTCCGGGCAAGGGAGCTCTTTCCAAACTTTGGACCAATTACTCCCACTTCTGGTAGAACTTGGTACATTAGTATATTTTTCATCATTCCATTCCATGATTCTAATGAATGAAAAACTCTTTGGAAATATCTTTAGCTATAAAAATGGTTGTGAAAGAGGGATAATGCTAACTAAACTTTCATCCCAGGGTTGTTATTGTAAGGCTCAACCATGTGAAGCTTTTGGAGAAAGAAAGCATTCACATTCACACTAAGATTTTTAATTATATATACTATGCCCTATAGGGCAATGGTACTGTAAAAATTTATGAGTTAGAACAACTATAGTACTATAAAGTAAAAAAACAAAAAATTATTTTAAGGGTCACCATTTTTAAAAGTTATAGAACTAACATATTGAGAAAGGGGCTTTTAAGCTGCTATTAATCAAAATAAGAGTACAAACCTTTACTTTTCATACTTCTATAAAATCATAAGCAAGGCCTCTGTTAAGTCAGAAAATTTTGTGGGTGAAGATCATAAACCAGAATAAAACTGCAAAAGTTTTGTTCTTTTATTTACTGGAGTGGTGACCACTACTGAATGTTGTTTATAAATTTGGGTTTTTCCTTCTCTCTTGAGTTTCTATGATGGAAAATTGCCCTTTTTAAAGCCTGACAGTAAGTATCATTGATAAAACTTTATCTTGTTAACTAAATATCTTCCCTCTTTATTTTTGATTCTTACTGAAGGAGACAATAGAAAGGAAACACTAGTCTCTTTTGTACTATTTGTTAACCAGCTTAATTTAAGAATTAGACTCATTTTAAAAGCATTGAAAGGCTTAGTTCTTGGGTTTCCAATATCTTTGCTTTTCATAAGTTAATAAGGAAACTAATTCCTATAATACCCATTAATGTTTTAAAAGTACCTCAAAACTCATAGAGTGTTAGTATTAGAAGGGATCATTTAGTTAAAACTCCATCACACTACTGAAGCCCGCGTGCCTAGAGCCCAGCGCTCCACAACAAGAGAAGCCACCACAATGAGAAGCCCACGCACCACAACAAAACATAGCCCCTGCTCGCTGCTGGCTGCAACTAGAGAAAGCCCGCTCACAGCAACGAAGACCCAACACAGCCAAAAAATAAATAAAATTTAAAAAAAAAAACTCTATCACAATTTACAAATGAGAAAACTAAGACCAAGAAAGCGAAATGAATTGCCCATAGCACACAACTAAACCATAAAGGTCCCCAACTCCAAATCCAGTGTTCTATTAAAATTTTGTATAAACTTTTAAAACTTTAATAAAAGCTGTATAAACCCAGGTTATACATATACATGTAGTAATAATAATAACTTTAAAATCATAAGGGGCGGCCTTGCCTGATAGCGCAGTGGTTAAGAATCCGCCTGCCAATGCAGGGGACATGGGTTTGAGCCCTGGCCCGGGAAGATCCCACATGCCGCAGAGCAACTAAGCCCGTGCACCACAACTACTGAAGCCCAAGTGCCTAAAGCCCGTGCTCCGCAACAAGAGAAGCCAGTGCAATGAGAAGTCCACGCACCATAACGAAGAGTAGCCCCCGCTCACCGCAACTAGAGAGAGTCCGTGTGCCAGCAATAAAGACCCAACGCAGCCAAAAACAAATAAATAAAATTTTAAAAAAAAAGAATATATTCTGTACAAATTATATAATGCAATTTTGTTAAACGTAATAAATATGTATTTGTATTTATAAATTGTTTCTATTTTATATCTACAACCCAAGTTATTAAAATTTATAAGAGCTTAAGAATTCATATAGATTTTGCTCACTACCAAGCTGAGTTTTTTGATAACTCAGTGGTCCTTTGAGGAGGGGTCCGTAACATCATTGAAAATGTAATGGCTGACACAATGATGTGGCTGGATATTTAAAAAGGCAGATTGCAACATATTTAGCAATAACAAAGTCATTTTAGATGAAAGCAATGTTGACAGGGTCCAGTTGAATTTCCTCCCCCTAGTGTTCAGTTAGCTTTTAGCAGCTGAGAAATACAAGATAGGTAAGACGACACAATTACTTGTTCCATCTCCTCAGTATATATATTGAATTTATATTGATTTACCTATAGGCCTTTTAGAATAATGCCAATATATTGGAAGAAAAGGATATTCTGATTGGTAATGTACCTTGAGATATGTCTATTTCACTCCATTAATTGAGAGTATATATCTCAGATAATTATTGTAGGCCTTTATCTGATATGAAGGTGCTATTTCCCAAGTTAAATTGAATGGCATAGGTACTGACAATGATGGAGAAATAAAAAGAAAAGAAAGCAAAAATTAAGTAATGCTGAATGTATATACCACGCTGATGCTTTTTCTTTTTTCATACTGAACTGGCATGATATAGTTTAGAATAGAGAGCTGGTCTGTGGTGTCCTCCAGAACTGCAGAGATCCTCAGTACATCTAGAAAGGAGAGTGGCTCCGTGATTTCTGGGATGATTTCTACTGCTGTTTCTTTGGCTGTTTCTTCATTTTCTTCTATAGCAGTAGGTGGTTCCTCTGTCACTGCCACTGTCACCTCAGAATGCCAAATTTTTGGAGGAAGATTTGAGGCTTCCAGCTGACCTCTAAAGAATGAAGGAAAAAATAAGTCAGCCACCAAATGTTTAAAAATTACTTAAACTCAAAAGCAGAGGCAGCATGTAGATTGGCTCCTACAAAGTCCATTTTGTCATATAATATAACTAAGATAATGAACAAAAGTAGTTTGCAGATGATTCTGCTAAATACCTCCCAGTAACATTCTGACCTCCCAAAGAAAAGCAACCTACTGTTTAATAAAGATATGTAGCCTGGGCTATTTGGCTATGCTTAACCAATTTGAACTTGGACTAAAATAAACTTTTTTCTAGCAACATCTTTAGATGCCAACCAAAACTGTCTCATGGTTAGTGAAAAATAGAATGTAGTAGCCAGTCTCCAAGGTGGACCACATGATTCTCACCTTCTTGTACTCTTGCCCTTTGGTAGTCTTCCCCACGTTGAATAGGACTAACCTATGTAACCAAAAGAATATTGTGGTTTCCAAGGCTAGGTGATTTTGAGACATTAAAGTTTCTCCATTATTCTCTCATATCTCTCACTCTGTGGGAATCCAGATGCCTTGTCACAAGGACACTTAAGGAGCCCTGTGAAAAGGTTCATGAGGTTGAGGAACTAAGGCCTCTTGCCAACAGCCAGCATCAACTTGCCAGCTCTGTAAATGAGCCATCTTGGAAGTGGATCCTCTAGCCCCAGTCAACTCTTCAGATGATTGCAGCCCTGGCCAACTCTGACTTATGAGAAATCCCCAAACAGAACCATACAGTTAAGCTGCTCCCAAATTCTTAAACCATCCAACAAAGCTACGCCTAAATTCCTGACCCACAGAAATTGTGTGAAATAATAAATGTTTATATTTTAAATCACTAAGTTTTAGGGTAATTCGTTACACAGCCATAGGTAAACAATACATGGAAATTTAACATAAGGCATTTCATATATATATATTTTTATATATATACATATGAATATATAATAAATTGGAATTTGAAACATACTCTTCCATTCTTCTTGAGTTAGTTTTGTTAACCTCCTTGGTACATTTATAATCTCACAAAAATGCAATCACCTAAAGTGGGAAGAAAACATTGAGATTAGTTTAAGGGAATGTTGAATGACATTTAAGTTACTTCTATACTCTTCCATCAAGAGAAAAAGAGTTACAAGCGCTGTGGCTTATCCCCCCTTTTGGCTTAGCAGAGCAGTGCCGGAGATGGAAGAACCACTGCCACCGTGTGGCACAGGTGTATTAAGTAGTCAGCTTAATTATTGGCAGATAAATATAATCTTCGAGTTTCTTAAGGTAAATTAGTGCCCAACGTGGCTTTTGTATGTTTTTTAATTATATTCTGAGTATTAATTGGTAATCTTTATATAACAGATTTACTTTTCTGTTATTCTGATTACTAAAATATTTAATTTGATGGCTCCATTTCCCTGATCTGCCAGATTAACAGAATTTATTGCACCCAGACTTAGAAAAACAACTGAGATTGCACTTAGAAAAACTGTATTTATCCTGAAAATCAGTTTAATACTGCTGTTAAGATGTTACCCTTCCTCAGTAAACCAAAGTCCTTTCTGCTTAAATAACCTTTACAATGAGAACACCCTATGGAGATTTTTGCTCTATACTGAATGAATAATGAATGGTAAGTTTCCAGTGTGATTTTGTCCACAGTAAAGTGATCCTGAGGAGGGTGGTTACAAGTATGTCTCATGCAATAAACATATGCAAAAATTAAAGAATCTTTACGTAAACTGAAAAAAAGATACTCCAAACTAGCCAAATTTTGTGGTTCAAGGGCAGTCTTAGGAGGAAGTAGCATGGTGTTAAGATTTTGTTCTTTTGCTGTGTTGTTGTTTCTTTATTTTTCCATTTTTTAGGCCTGGGGCATAGGTAAGTGTGCCTCACATATGTAAGATAGGACTATGCTTATGTAGAATCCAGTGCTTTCATTCTGTTATGGCTTCTCATTCCTCAATATTAGAAGCTCAGGAGTCATTTCTGCTTCTTTCCTGTCATCCTGACATCAGCATTCCCCCAATTCAAACCACCATGAGGTCCTGTGGATTTTACCTTCAATTTCCATCTCCCCCAACATCATGCTGAATCTAGCTGTTGTTTCTTGCCTGAACTACTCTAACAGCTTCCAAATTTTAAAAAATTAATTAACTATTTTTGGCTGCATTGGGTCTTTCTCTAGTTGCAGAGAGCAGGGGCTAGTTTTCGTTGCAGTGCGCGGGCTTCTCATTGCAGTGGCTTCTCTTGTTGCAGAGCATGGGCTCTAGGTGCACGGGCTCAGTAGTAGCGGCGCACGGGCTTAGTTGCTCTGCGGCATGTGGGATCTTACCAGACCAGGGCTCTAACCCGTGTCCCCTGCATTGGCAGGCCGATCTTAACCACTGCGCCACCAGGGAAGCCCCACAGCTTCCAAATTAAAAGTGATCTTTTTGAAATGAAGAACTCATCTTTTAAAATTGAAAATCTCATCACGTCTCTCCTTAGAACCCTTCAATGGTTTCTCACTAACTTGGGGAAAAAAGTAAAATTCTTTTTTTTTTTTTTTAAAAAAAAAAAAAGTAAAATTCTTAACTTGGACCATAGGGCCTGCATGATCTGGGCTACTCTGTTCCTCTCCAGATCCATCTGGCATTGCCCTTTTATTGCTCTCATGGCTCCAGCTTCAATGGGCTTCTTTCTCCTATGGAATCATGCTCCCTTCCAACTCAGGGTCTTTGCATATGCTATTCTTTCAAGTTGAACGACTCTTCGCCTCACCTCTTCACCACTGGTCCATCAGGTACTAGCTTAAATCAGTGGCATATTTCTAGGTATCTGCCATTTGTCCCATCTGGAGCCAATCTCCACAGAGAAAATTTTTTCTCACATTACCTTCTAATGTGCCATATATTTTACTCGCTCATTGTCTTGCTCCCCCTACTAGGATGTAAGTTCCATGAGGGCAGAGTTTTCTGTTGTTCTGTTTACTGCAGCCACCTCCGAGCCAAGAACAAAATTTCGTACATGGTAGTCAGTCATTCAACAAACTGCTGACAAAAGGAATGAATCCATAGGGCAACACAAATAAATGTGCAATAATTAGGAAATGTAAATCTCTCACGTCCACTAAGCTATCCCATTCTAGTCTACGAATATTTACTGAAGACCTATGGCACGTGACCACGGTGCTGCGCGCCGCGAGAGTTTGGCAGCTGAATGACTTCTCCTTAAAAGGCAACAAAGCCTTTTCAGGACAGTGCTCTTCACCCTCGGAGTCAAAATGAAGATTGGCGGTAAGAACTTAAGTCATTTCTGGAAAGAGATAAAGGAGTAGAAGGAGGAAAGGAGTAAGGGGGTGGTGGGGGACAAAAGATAAAGAGAAGGAAGAGCTCTCCCCTCCTGCCTTTGTGCTCGCAGTCTTTCTCTTCCAGGATAGGATCCGAGAGTTTCCGTTCGCCCTACTGCTATGTGGTAAGAAGGAAAGATACCCCCTTGTTGGCGAATCAAATCTGGGGTATTCGAGGCGGGGGTAGTCCTCCAGTCCGGCTTCACTTTTCCCGCTACAGCACCCGACGCCGCCGGAACCAAGCTAAGGTGTTTCTATGGCAACGCACAGCTTCGGAGGACCTGTTCTTCTCCTTTAGCTGGCTACCATTTTGCCTCCCTCTGTTCCAAAGTATATAGTACATGTTGCAGTTTACAAGATAAAAGGACTTAGGGAAAGAATTGTACGAGTACTCTTGAACGTGGCTTATTTCAGTCAGAAGACGATTTCTGAGGCTTATTTTCTTGGCGGTGGCGGAAGATACCTAAATGGGGGGGGCGGGGCGGAGAGGCGTTTACCCACGAGGCCACGCGACGGGGCCTTCTGTTTCTTTTTCAGCCATCTTGGACCCTGTGGAGGTGTGTGGCGTTCCCGCAGCTGAACTTTGGGGGCGAATAAGTGGGGTCGGCTCGGCTATATGCCTCTCATGAGATGCTGGTGCGGCTCCGAGGCTCTACCAGCTCATGATTTCTATGGATTCCAGCAACAGGGAGGACAGGATGGAGGAGATACGGGACTGATGGTGCTGGTCCCCTGACCTCCGAGAATGGGTGCTCCGGTAACTGGAGTTGCTTGCGGTCCCTAGCGGAGTAAAATATAAAATAGATGCATTTTGTCTGGAAGCAGTGGCACCTTTAGGCAGGGTTCTTTGTTCATTTACTCCCACCTCAAACCTGGCTTTGCCTGTTTACTGTGTCTTTCCTTAGTTTTTCTTTCCCATTCAGTGTTTAAAAGTCTTGTTCTCTGCGTGCTTCTCTGGCTCCTTGATCTTTTTTTTCCCCATGATCGTGGCGTGAACTTTCTTAAGGCTTTCTTTTGGGGTTTCTAGGAGTTACTTCCTGTAGTGTACTGTCTTGCTACTTTAGGTTTTGTCTTCCTTTTGGAATTTGCTTAGTTACCAGGTATTCTCTTGAGTTTGGGGCGCTATTCCAGAGGAGACTAGGTGGGAAACGCGCGTTGCAAGATTTTAAACTGATTATTTTTGTTTCAAGGCCTGCTGGGAACAGGACTTCTAAAACGACAAGTATGTCTGGGAGGTATGCGTTTTAAATATCATTGCTTTGTACTTGTAGTTTGTTTATTAGGCGTGATCCTACGTGTGAGTTTAAAATTGGTGGGGAAAAAATTAGATGTTTGCTATATAGGTAACTTTTAGGTGGTTGTCATTACAAGCCAAATCATACCTGTGGTTTGTTGAAGTTAAATGAGATCTTTTAACAGCTTATGATTAACAGTATATTTTGTCTTAGGCTGTGGTCCAAGGCCATTTTTGCTGGCTATAAGCGGGGTCTACGGAACCAGAGGGAGCACACAGCTCTCCTGAAAATTGAAGGTGTATACGCTCGAGATGAAACTGAATTCTATCTAGGCAAGAGATGTGCTTACGTGTACAAAGCAAAGAAGTAAGTTGATAGTATTGTGCTTTTTGAGTTTTCACTTGATTGGTCTCATTTGAAGTTTGTTAAGTAAATGGTACTGTTGTGGTTTCTACTTTGGGAGTTCAAGGAAATTCATGGTTAGTGTTGGATATAGGTGTCTTCTGCACTTCGAAAAACTACATCTATTAATTTGTTTTAAGGAAGGCATCAGGTCCTTGTATTACGATCTTAAGGTTTTATAGAGCATTTTTCATATCGCTTAATTCATTTTGTTGATCTCTTGAAGTTACAATTTTTATAGATGTTTAAAGATGTTATCTCTCTAGAGCATTGGTTCTTAAACCCATTCCAGATCAATTAAAATCTCTGGGATAGAGGTGGGGCTGGGGTGGAAGAAATGGGTGGACTATTGTGTATTTAACTTGTTTTTAAACAGATCTTTGGGAACATGTTTTCATCTCCCCCATCCCCCTTTCCTCCTGCAACCAGAGTGAGCCTTTAAATTTTTTAATTTTTAAATTTTTTTTGCCATGCGTGGTTTGCAGGATCTTAGTTCCCTGACCAGGGATTGAACCCGTGTCCTTGGCAGTGAAAGCATGGAGTCTTAATCACTGGACCACCAGGGATTTCCCAGTCCTTTAAAATTATAAGTCAAATCATCTGTACATTGCTCAAATTCCAACTCTTCCCCATCTCATTTAGTAAAAGCTAAAGTCATTAAGGAGCTTCTAAGACCGTATGCATTCAGGGCTCCCTCTGTCCTCTCTTAACCCAGCTAGGATTCATTTCTTGGCATCGTCTTCCTTTCCACAAGCCAGGGACACAACCTCAGTTTTTAACACAAGCTGTTCCCTTACCTTCGAGTCTTTTTTTCCAGTGTTAGCTTCTTAGTAAGGCCTTCCCTGGCTATTTAAAGTTACAAACAAGTTCCTCGCTCCCTACACTCAAAATATCCTCACATTTCTTGTCCCCCCCCCCTTCCCTGCCCCCTCCCCATATTACAGCTATTACCATTTAAGCTAGGGTTGAGGGCGACTGGTCTGGAAGTCACCTTGATTTTGTACCACACTATACTGGTTGTCTGGGTTCTCATGCCTTTTTTAATCCTCTTTTAAAATCAGCAACACAGTAACTCCTGGTGGAAAACCTAACAAAACCAGAGTAATCTGGGGAAAGATAACTCGTGCTCATGGAAACAGTGGCATGGTTCGTGCCAAATTCCGAAGCAACCTTCCTGCTAAGGCCATTGGACACAGAATCCGTGTGGTAAGTACATTATTAGCAACGTGGCACCTTTTGAATCAAACTAAGCTCACGGTGTTTGGCTTTGACTACTAAGGACTATTGTGATTATAAAATGTCACCAATAGATCATGCTGTAAAATTAGGGGCTACTGTGTAAATGTATTATGGAACATTTTCTTGGCATTATAAGAAAAGTGAAGGCAAAGGGTTCAAATGGATTGTGCCTAGATTTCAGGTAATTGCTAAAGCTGTCTGGGGGTGGTGGGGAATAGCACAGTTGACCCTTGAACGACGCAGAGGTTAGGGGCACTGTGAGAAATCCACGTATAACTTTACAGTTGGCCTCTGCATCTGTGGATTCAGTCAACTGTGGATCATGTAGTAAGTATTTACTGAAAAAAAATCTGTGTATAAGTGGACCCACACAGTTCAAACTTGTGTTGTTCGAGGGTCACCTATTTAAATGAACAATTTTCTGGCAAATATATTTATTGGGCTCTGAAGTAATTGCTAGAAAATAAAAATTCAACATACCTTTTCCTGGCATAATTAATATTTCCGATCTCTTCATCATGACAGTCTTGTTCCAATAGGTATTAGCCTTATTTTATAGAGGAAAACCAATGCTCATGTCCCAGGACTTCAACTCCAGATTCTGTGATATTTTTAACAGGATAGCTCCTGTTTTCTTCAGTTAGGATCTATTTTTAATAGACATGGCTACATCCTTGGGGTCACGGGGTACTTTTGAACCCTGCTGAGCAGTTGAGATTTCTCATCAGAGGAGGTTTTTACTATCGTTAGAGGAAGCAAAATTAAATGGACTCTCGGGTTCCCAGTACTGGTTCTTAGTCAAAGAATGTTCACCTAGAAACTGAAGGCTCTAAAAATTTAGTTCCCTTCCCACGAGGATATAAGTCATTGGGTGCCTTTCAGAGATGGGTAATGGGACAATGGGAGATTTATTCATGTTGTGGTATTCAATAACTGTTTGTATATAACATGCACTTAATGACATTATGTTCTTTCCCCCCCACCAGATGCTGTACCCTTCAAGGATTTAAACTTACTGAAAAGTAAATAAATAAAAGTGTGGATTTGTTCCCTTGTATTTTTGTTAACACGGCTTAAAAAATTCTTTGCCCTGAATTCAGTTGCTAAGTGCTTAAATGGTGGTGGTTATTGGGCATTTTCAGAGTATACGGGAGCCCAGAGAATATGGCAATTACAGGGATTTAGACAACAGGAGGGTTTTGATGAGGATAGGATGTATCTTAATATAAGACCTTAAATGTTGGGGGGAAGGTTACAAGTAAGCTTTAGTTGGGGACGGTGGAAAGGAGTATCTTGGAAGGTTTACAGTGATGGAGTGCGGGAACCTAGCCTATGAAAAGTTTTTGGACAAGTGGAGATACCTGCAGGAAGGACAGAAGTCAATTTTTAGCCAGTATTGATACACACCATGAAACTTTTCCACATTTCCACATCAAATGGATCTATAACTTTTCCCCTTATTTCAGCTGTGGTACTGGTAACTGCCTCCCTCATTAAATTGAAGGAAACTGAAAATATCTTGACCTCCTAAAGTACCTTGTAGTAGCATGCACTTGTTTAATATAGATTGGTTGGGAAACTTGGGGCTTAAAAATGGTAGTTGGGAGAAATTTGAATGAGGATTATATTGATGGTATTTGGCAGCTCATTTGGATGAGATATCCTTGGGATTTGTGACTGGACAAAGCATCCAGTATATAACACTTGACTGGGAATAATGTCTAAGTTGAAAGTGTCCCTAAGTTGCCACATACCTTAAAAAATCTTGGTGGGGGGTGGTCAGGATTGCCTGGACAGGGTTGCTTTCCTTTGCACCATGTTTTAATAGTAAAGTGCAGGATTGAGATGTTTTGGCATGATACAAAGGCAACTAAGCAGGGCTGCAGAATATTTTAAATCTCAGAATGTGCTGAATACAAGTTTGAACCAAGGCATCAGTTTGCAGTATGGTGGATTTAGGTGTTTGATGCAGTAGCAGGTACTCCTTTTATTAACCAACAGATCTTGACGTTCCACTGAAAATATCAACAGAAAACTGGGAGTTTGCCAAACTGCACCCCTTTTAACAGTTTTTAATTGTATTTGGTTTCTCTAAGAAGCAGACTCTAAAAAATGATTAGCATGAAGGCGCACAGCAGTTCTACGGTTTGGTTGGTTTAATGGTGGCCCTGAAGCCAAAATTGCTGTTGGAAGAGTCACGGAAAAGGGGCTTGTGTTTGTACTGCCAGTCTTATTTGTCTAGCAGCAACCCTCAGGAGCCATGGCCTCAAGGCAAATGAGGTGGATGGTAAGGAGAAGCAGCTTGGAGTCATTAGTCAGTTACGCTCTCTTCGCCGGATCTAAGCAGTTCATTTCATGGCCCCACAACTTGAAATTTGGTTAGGGGACTTCCCTGGTGTTCCAGTGGTAAAGAATCCGCCTACCAATGCAGGGGATGCAGGTTCGATCCCTGGTCGCGGAACTAAGATCACACATGCCGCGGGGCAAGTTAGCTCGCGTGCCACAACTAGAGAGAAGCCCGTGCACCACAAGGAAGAGCCCGCACTAAGACCCGACACAGCCAAAAGACAAAATAAATATTAAAAAATAAGGAGGGGGGTGCTTCCCTGGTGGCTCAGTGGTTAAGAATCCACCTGCCAATGCAGGGGACATGGGTTTGAGCCCTGGTCCGGGAGGATCCCACGTGCCGCAGGGCGGCTAGGCCTGTGCTCTGCAGCAAGAGAAGCCACCTCAATGAGAGGCCCGCGCACCGCAACGAAGAGTAGCCCCCACTCACCACAACTAGAGAAAGCCCCTGCGCAGCAACGGAGACCCAATGCAACCAGAAATAAATAAATTTATAAAAAACAAATAAGGGAGGTGGTGCTTCTCTGGTGGCACAGTGGTTAAGACTGCCTGCCAGTGCAGGGGACATGGGTTCAAGCCCTGGTCTGGGAAGATCCCGTATGCTGTGGAGCAACTAAGCCTGTGTGCCACAACTACTGAGCCCGTGCGCCTAGGGCTCATGCTCTGCAACAAGAGAAGCCACCGCAATGAGAAGCCCGCGCACTGCAACTAGAGAAAGCCCGTGAGCAGCAACAAAGACCCAACGGAGCCAAAACATAATTAAAAAAAAAACAGCCAACATAAGCTAAAGGTAACTACTTTGTTGTGCCAGTTAAGTAGATGTACTCTTGGGGATCATCGAATAGAGGAAGAGATGCTTGGGGGTGGTACTTCAGAAAAGGGAAATGGCACAAACATTGCGAAAGCAGAAGGCACTTGAACAATTTAACTGGGTTATGTAGTGACTGGAACCAGTTGGAAGTAATTGGAAAGTAAGTCTAGAAAACTACCAGGTGCCAGGATTTTAGACAATAGTCTTTATTTTTTTTTTTTGGCTACGCTGCCCATGACATGTCAGGGATCTTAGTTCCCCGACCAGGGATGGAACCCTTCCCCTCTGCAGTGGAAACACTGAGTCTTAACCACTGGACCACCAGGGAAGTTCTAACAATATTCTTGTATTAGAGTGTCACTGAAGAGCTTGAGTGACAGGTGACAAGATTCATATTTTAGAAAGATCCCTGTGGCAACCCAGCATAAACTGAAGGAAGGGAAAACCAGGTAGGCTTTGCAGTCTTAACTGAGATATTTGAGTACTTTAATAGAGCAGACTAAACATTAACCGAATGTTTAAACCAATTGATTGTAGAGAGGAGTCTTCAAAACTAACTTCCTAGCTTTGGTTGCTGAGCGGGTAATAGTGCATTTACAAAGTTGGGGGACTAGGAGACGGTTGGGTGTGGGGAGTGAGAGCCTGTATTACGCTTTTCTGCTCCCATAGTGAGGTTTGGTCAGTGCAAAGGCAGTCCTCAAGCCAAAGTTACATTGGAGGAGTTGAATGTTTCACAGAAATGAACTTAAAACGGCTAGCATCTTGTCCTTTAGACTATTGAAACTGCCCCTCCACCAGCATGACACTGCCTTTACCCCTAGGAAACTGAAGATGACCGGTACCATTCTTTACTCATAATCCGCAATTTCTTTGTGGTTTTGTGTAGACAGTACGTTATAAAGTGAAAAATTTTGTTTGAAATCCCAGCTTCCACTAGTTGTGGGATGATAGACACATCTAATGAGTCTACTGGTAAAATGCCCCAACCATTTTTTCTTCTTTTTTTTTGTAAGTACATTATCTTCACCAATGAATTGTAAATTCTTGGGGATTTTCTTTTTTTTTTCTACTACAGTTCCTAGCATAGTCATTTACAATATTCAGTTCCTGGAATGACTGTTACAGCTCGGTGCTTTCAGTTCCTGGTTTTAATTCTTTGTTTCATGGGCCACAAGGAGATTTGTCCCAATTTCCAATTTCTTATAGTTCCTCACGGCTCAGTTTTTAAGGTAGTTGCCTTAATGGCAAGGATCTACCTAGTCTCCGGGGTTAATGCAGTTGCAATTCTTACATTCATAGACGTTAAGGGATGGGGTTGAATAGTAAAGAACACATTTGATTTTACAGAAAATGACTTTCATTAAGTGGGTCTAACACGATATTGTAAATCAACTACACTTAAATTTTGTTTAAAAGTAGGTCTAGAATTGATGACCCAGGATAAGTAAAAATGAAAATTACATTCCATTTACCTTTTATACAGAGAGCTAACCATAAAAGATTTTGCATGTATTTATATGTCTAAGCACCTGGCACATAGTGAGTGCATATCTTTTCGGTGAATAACTGAATTAAAAAGTGAAAAACTGCCTCAGTAAGGACACCGACGTATCAACATCCCATTACCAACAGCACCCACTAGTCTTCCCGCAGCCCAACTCACGTGGGCCGCCAAGTGGCGTTTATTGGCCGGCTTCGCGCGAATGAGACGCGATGGACGTGATGCAACTCTCGTCTTCCGCGGTGAACTTCTTATGGGTGACGCTAGCCAATCAAAAAGCACCTTTCCACCGCCAAGTCCCTCCACCTGCCTTGAGAGGCGAGGGGCGGGGCTGGCGATGGGCGCGGAGGCGTCACGTACTCCATGGTAACGACGCTCGGCCTGAAGATGGCGGCCGAGACGGGTGGAAGAGCAAGCTCCTCGGCTTCAGGCCGGAGCCCGAGCCGGTGGTACTGGAGCGGTTCTTTATGGGTCCGAGGCGTTTTACTCCTGTTGGGCGGGCTCCGGGCAAGCGCTACATCTATTCCTGTCTCCTTGGGCGGTTCTCCTCCCTGCCGGCACCACGTCCCCTCTGAGTCTGAGGTAGGGCGACGGAGGGGCCCTGTGAGGGTAAAGTAATACGGGAGGCGATGGCATAGAGGATAGTGATTGGAACAAGGGGTACTGGAGGAGAAAGCGAGATTGGGCCAGAGACTGAACTCTTAGAGGGCTGGGACCTGCTATCAACTCCCTTCCTGCACCCAGCGAAGTGGCTCAGTTAGGCACTCAGAACGTCATCAGTTTCCTGCGCGGAGGGTTGTGCTTATCAGGTAGTCCTAGAGCAAAGGTTTTCAAACTTGAACGGGCATCAGAATCACCTGAAGGACTTGCTCAAACACAGATTGCCGCTCCATTCCCTCCCTCTGCCCACTTCTGACTCATTAGATATGGGATGGGGCCTCAGAATTTGCAGTTGAAGTTCCCAGATAGTTGATGATGCTGCTTGTCCAAGGACCTCACTTTAGGAACCACTGATCTAAAGGTTTGAGAAGAAATTGATAGGAGAGCTAGACAAAGGCACTGAAGGGATACTGGGGATTCTCTGGAGACAAAATTTAGGTTGATTTTCAAGTTACTTCATCACAATGCTTGCTTTACCCTGTTCTCCTGCCCTGGAAGTGCCTGCCTCCCTCCCATTACATTTTTATTCCTGTCTAAATTCTTTCATTCTGAGTTCCTTAACCTCAAGGCAGCCTGCTGAAACCACCCCCAGTAGAATGTTCTTTCCATTTCACAGTATGTCTTATCTGTACTCTCTTCTGGCACTTAACCAAGTACCGCTATGTGGTGACGGTTTGTTTTCAGGCGTGTCTTGCCTTTGTAGTTAAATTGTAATTTTCCTTGGGATAAGGTTTGTGTCTTATACTTTGATTTCTCCACAGTACTTAGATCAGAGGAGGGAACACAATAATCAGTATTCTTTGAGGAAAGAAGACACAGTACCTGGGTCAGGGCTGCATGTTGTGATTGATTTTATAATTTGTCTTATTACTTTAACAAGAAAGATTAATCTAGAAAATTTCAGTTCAGCCCAGAATCTAAGACCATTCATTTTTGTGATAATTTCCAAAAATTTCTATGCATGCTGCTCATAACCGTATATGCCAGAATACTAAGTTTGGGGTTTGTGGCTGTATTACAGCTTTTATCATGACACTGCATTCTGGCTGAATTATTTTACTTTATTTTTTTTAGTCTCTTAGCAACTTGTAAGTTTATAATACAGTATTGTTGTCTATAATCACTATGTTGTACGTTAGATGTCCGGGACTTATCTACTAGTTGCAAGTTTGTACCCTTAAACATCTCCTCAGTTCCCCCCACCCACCTAGTGAATTCTTTTTAAAAGACATTCCCACAAAGCCTTGCACTTCTCTCTTTGAATTTAGATCAAAAGAAGAGAAAATAGTTCAGAGAACTGCAAAATCTCTGTACTAGAAGGAACCTTAATAGCTGTTTTCTTCTTGTGATTGTTGCCAGTGTACAAATCTCCCACTTATACTTGAACATTTCCACAAATAGGGAAGTTATCTCCAAAGGCAGCCCCTTTGCTTTTTGGAGAGATCATTGTTCTTCTTTTTATAGAGCTGAAAACACAGACGTTCCTGCTGGTCCAGTGGTTAAGACTCTGAGCTTCCACTGCAGGGGGCACGGGTTCAGTCCCTGGCGGGGAACTAAGATCCCGCATGCCGCATGGCACGGCCAGATATAATAACAATATAGAGCTGAAAACTCTTCCTGAACCTTCCATCCACTATTTTTATTTATGGCTCTTGACTGGACAAATTAAGTAGTGATAGTGCTTCAGATATTCAAAGCAAGCTATTAAGTTCTTCTTGAGAGTTCATATTCCTAATAAATTTTACTAGTTCTTCATAGAGTGTGTAGTAGCAAGTCCTCCTAACCAATCTCTTTGCTTTGGCTTGGACACAAAGTATAGGCAAGTACTATTCATTGTAATACTAGTGACTGCACCTCTTAATTGCAACAGGAAATTACAGTAACTTTTTATTGGTAATGGTGGGGAACTACAAAACATTTTGACTCATATATCTTCTTCTCAACTAAAAACTCTACGTTTTGTTTTGTTTTTGTTTTTATTATGTAAATTAAAACAAACCCCAAAACAGAATAGTATAATGAACTCCCATGACCCTTCACCCAGCTTCAGCACTTAACAGTATTCTCTTATTTTGTTTCATATACTACTACCCATTCCCCATTTTCCCACTGTTATTGTTACTTAAAATTTTTTTTTGTAAGGTTTATATATACTGAAATGTAGCAAATGCAATCATGTATATTCATGTAAAACCCACAACCCTATCACAATATAGAACATTTTCAAGTCTCCAGAAAGTTCCCTCCTGTCCTGTGCCAGTCAGTCTCTCCCATCCACCCCAGGCGACTATTGTTCCTTTTTTCTTTTGATATTAGATTTAGATTTTACATCAAATTAGTTTTGCCTATTCTAGAACTGAGCTTATATCAATGCAATTATATAATATGTAGTGTGATATGGTATATAACATTGGATTTTCCAATAGTAAATCAACCGTGCATTTTTGGAATAGACCCTACTTGGTTATGATGTATTATCCTTTTAATACACTTCTGAATTCAATTTGCTCATAGATTAAGGACTTTTGCATCTATGTTTATGAATGATGTTGGTTTATAGTTTCCTTTCTTAGTGAAGTTTTTGTTAGCTTTTTTTTTGAATTTTTGAATTTTATTTAATTTATTTTTTTATACAGCAGGTTCTTATTAGTTATCTATTTTATACATATTAGTGTATACATGTCAATCCCAATCTCCCAGTTCGTCCCACCACCCACCCCCTGCCACTTTCCCCCGTTGGTGTCCATACATTTGTTCTCTACATCTGTCTCTCTATTTCTGCCCTGCAAACTGGTTCATCTGTACCATTTTTCGAGGGTCCATATATACATGTTAATATACGATATTTGTTTTCTCTTTCTGACTTACTTCACTCTGTATAACAGTCTCTAGATCCATCCACATCTCTACAAATGACCCAATTCCGTTCCTTTTTATGGCTGAGTAATATTCCATTGTATATATGTACCACACTTCTTTATCCATTCGTCTGTCGATGGACATTTAGGTTGCTTCCATGACCTGGCTATTGTAAATAGTGCTGCAGTGAACATTGGGGTGCATGTGTCTTTTTGAATTTTGGTTTTCTCTGGGTATATGCCCAGTAGTGGGATTGCTGGGTCATATGGTAATTCTATTTTTAGTTTTTTAAGGAACCTCCATACTGTTCTCCGTAGTGGCTGTACCAATTTACATTCCCACCAACAGTGCAAGAGAGTTCCCTTTTCTCCACACCCTCTCCAGCATTTGTTGTTTGTAGATTTTCTGATGGTGCCCATCCTAACTGGTGTGAGGTGATACCTCATTGTAGTTTTGATTTGCATTTCTCTAATAATTAGTGATGTTGAGCAGCTTTTCATGTGCTTCTTGGCCATCTGTATGTCTTCTTTGGAGAAATGTCTATTTAGGTCTTCTGCCCATTTCTTGATTGGGTTGTTTGTTTTTTTAATATTGAGCTGCATGAGCTGTTTATATATTTTGGAGATTAATCCTTTATCCGTTGATTTGTTTGCAGATATTTTCTCCCATTGTGAGGGTTGTCTTTTCGTCATGTTTCTTGTTTCCTTTGCTTTGCAAAAGCTTTTAAGTTTCATTAGGTCCCATTTGTTTATTTTTGTTTTTATTTCCATTAATCTAGGAGGTGGATCAGAAAAGATCTTGCTGTGATTTATGTCAAAGAGTGTTCTTCCTATGTTTTCCTCTAAGAGTTTTATAGTGTCCAGTCTTACATTTAGGTCTCTAATCCATTTTGAGTTTATTTTTGTGTATGGTGTTAGGGAGTGTTCTAATTTCATTCTTTTATGTGTAGCTGTCCAGTTTTCCCAGCACCACTTATTGAAGAGACTGTCTTTTCTGTATTGTATATCCTTGCCCCCTTTGTCATAGATTAGTTGACCATTGGTGTGTGGGTTTATCTCTGGGCTTTCTATCCTGTTCCATTGATCTATATTTCTGTCTTTGTGCCAGTACCATATTGTCTTGATTACTGTAGCTTTGTAGTATAGTCTGAAGTCAGGGAGTCTGATTCCTCCAGCTCCGTTCAAGACTGCTTTGGCTATTCGGGGTCTTCTGTGTCTCCATACAAATTTTAAGATTTTTTGTTCTAGTTCTATAAAACATGCCACTGGTAATTTGATAGGGATTGCATTGAATCTGTAGATTGCTTTGGGTAGTATAGTCATCTTCACAATATTGATTCTTCCAATCCAAGAACATGGTATATCTGTCCATCTGTTTGTGTCATCTTTGATTTCTTTCATCAGTGTCTTATAGTTTTCTGAGTACAGGTCTTTTACCTTCTTAGGTAGGTTTATTCCTAGGTATTTTATTCTTTTTGTTGCAGTGGTGAATGGGATTGTTTCTTTAATTTCTCTTTCTGATCTTTCGTTGTTAGTGTATAAGAATGCAAGAGATTTCTGTTTGTGTTCCTTTTATTTCTTTTCCTTCTCTGATTGCCATGGCTAGGACTCCCAAAACTATGTTGAATAATAGTGACGAGAGTGGCCATCCTTGTCTTGTTCCTGCTCTTAGAGGAAATGCTTTCAGTTTTTCACCATTGAGAATGATGTTTGCTGTGGGTTTGTCGTATATGGCCTTAACGATGTTGAGGTAGGTTGCCTCTATGCCCACTTTCTAGAGAGTTTTTTTCATAAATCGGTGTTGAATTTTGTCAAAAGCTTTTTCTGCATCTATTGAGATGATCGTATGGTTTGTATTCTTCAGTTTGTTAAAATGGTGTATCACATTGATTGATTTGCGTATATTGAAGAATCCTTGCATCCCTGGGATAAATCCCACTTGATCATGGTGTATGATCCTTTTAATGTGTTGTTGGATTCTGTTTGCTAGTATTTTGTTGAGGACTTTTGCATCTATATTCATCAGTGATATTGGGCTGTAATTTTCTTTTTTTGTAGTATCTTTGTCTGGTTTTGGTATCAGGGTGATGGTGGCCTCATAGAATGAGTTTGGGAGTGTTCCTTCCTCTGCAATTTTTTGGAAGAGTTTGAGAAGGATGGGTGTTAGCTCTTCTCTAAATGTTTGATAGAATTCACCTGTGAAGCCATCTGGTCCTGTACTTTTGTTTGTTGGAAGATTTTTAATCACAGTTTCAATTTCATTACTTGTGATTGGTCTGTTCATATTTTCTATTTCTTCCTGGCTCAGTCTTGGAAGGTTATACCTTTCTAAGAATTTGTCCATTTCTTCCCAGTTGTCCGTCTTATTGGCAGAGTTGCTTGTAGTACTCTTTTATGATGCTTTGTATTTCTGTGGTGTCCGTTGTAACTTCTCCTTTTTCATTTCTAATTTTATTGATTTGAGTCCTCTCCCTCTTTTTCTTGATGAGTCTGGCTAAAGGTTTATCAATTTTGTTTATCTTCTCAAAGAACCAGCTTTTAGTTTCATTGATCTTTGCTCTTGTTTTCTTTGTTTCTCTTTCATTTATTTCTGCTCTGATGTTTATGATTTCTTTCTTTCTACTAACTTTGGGTTTTGTTTGTTCTTCTTTCTCTCATTCCTTTAGGTGTACGGTTAGATTGTTTATTTGAGATTTTTCTTGTTTCTTGAGGTAGGCTTGTATTGCTATAAACTTCCCTCTTAGAACTGCTTTTGCTGCATCCCATAGGTTTTGGATCATTGTGTTTTCATTGTCATTTATTCTAAGTGTTTTTTGATTTCCTCTTTGATTTCTTCAGTGATCTCTTGGTTACATAATAACATATTGTTTAGCCTCCATGTGTTTCTATTTTTTACAGTTTTTTCCCTATAATTGATTTCTAATCTCATAGCGTTGTGGTCAGAAAAGATGCTTGACATGCTTTCAGTTTTCTTAAATTTACCAAGGCTTGATTTGTGACCCAGGGTGTGATCTATCCTGGAGAACGTTCTGTGTGCAGTTGAGAAGAAACTGTAATCTGCTGTTTTGGGATGGAATGTCCTATAAATATCAATTAAATCTATCTGGTCTATTGTGTCATTTGCAGTTTGTGTTTCCTTATTAATTTTCTGTGTGGATGATCTGTCCATTGGTGTAAGTGAGGTGTTAAAGTCCCCCAGTATTATTGTGTCACTGTCGATTTCCTCTTTTATAGCTGTTAGCAGTTGCCTTATGTATTGAGGTGCTCCTATGTTGGGTGCATATATATTTATAATTGTTATATCTTCTTCTTGGATTGATCGCTTGATCATTATGTAGTGTCCTTCCTTGTGTCTTGTAACATTCTTTATTTTAAAGTCTATTTTATCGGATATGAGTATTGCTACCCCAGCTTTCTTTTGATTTCCATTTGTATGGAATATCTCTTTCCATCCCCTCACTTTCAGTCTGTATGTGTCCCTAGGTCTGAAATGGGTCTCTTGTAGACAGCATATACATGGGTCTTATTTTTGTATCCATTCAGTGAGCCTGTGTCTTTTGGTTGGAGCATTTAATCCATTCACGTTTAAGGTAATTATCGATATGTATGTTCCTATGACCATTTTCTTAATTGTTTTGGGTTTGTTTTTGTAGGTCCTTTCCTTCTCTTGTGTTTCCCACTTAGAGAAGTTCCTATACCATTTGTAGTACAGCTGGTTTGGTGGTGCTGAATTCCCTTAGTTTTTGCTTGTCTGTAAAGCTTTTGATTTCTCCGTTGAATCTGAATGAGATTCTTGCAGGGTAGAGTAATCTTCGTTGTAGATTCTTCCCTTTCATCACTTTAAATATATCGTGCCACTCCTTTCTGGCTTGTAGAGTTTCTGCTGAGAAATCAGCTGTTAACCTTATGGGAGTTCCCTTGTATGTTATTTGTCATTTTTCCCTTGTTGCTTTCAGTAATTTTTCTTTGTCTTTACTTTTTGTCAGTTTGATTACTATGTGTCTCGGTGTGTTTCTCCTTGGGTTTACCCTGCCTGGGACTCTCTATGCTTCCTGGACTTGGGTGGGTATTGCCTTTCCCATGTTATGGAAGTTTTTGACTATAATCTCTTCAAATATTTTCTCGGGTCCTTTCTCTCTCTCTTCTCCTTCTGGGACCCCTATAATGCGAATGTTGTTGCGTTTAATGTTGTCCCAGAGCTCTCTTAGGCTGTCTTCATTTCTTTTCATTCTTTTTTCTTTATTCTGTTCCATGGCAGTGAATTCCACCATTGTGTCTTCCAGGTCACTTATCCATTCTTCTGCCCCAGTTATTGTGCTGTTGATTACTTCTAGTGTATTTTTCATTTCAGTTATTGTATTGTTCATCTCTGTTTGTTTGTTCTTTAATTCTTCTAGGTGTTTGTTCTTTAATTTTCTAGGTCTTTGTTAAACATTTCTTGCATCTTCTCGATCTTTGCCTCCATTCTTTTTCCGAGGTCCTGGATCATCTTCACTATCATTATTCTGAATTCTTTTTCTGCAAGGTTGCCTATCTCCACTCCATTTAGTTGTTTTTCTGGGGTTTTATCTTGTTTCTTCATCTGGTACGAAGTCCTCTGCCTTTTCATTTTGTATATCTTTCTGTGAATGTGGTTTTTGTTCCACAGGCTGAAGGATTGTAGTTCTTCTTGCTTCTGCTGTCTGCCCTCTGGTGGATGAGCCTATCTAAGAGGCTTGTGCAAGCTTCCCGATGGGAGGGACTGGTGGTTGGTAGAGCTGGTTGTTGCTCTGGTGGGCAGAGCTCAGTAAAACTTTAATCCGCTTGTCTGCTAATGGGTGGGGTTGGGTTCCCTCACTGTTGGTTGTTTGGCCTGAGGCGATCCAGCACTGGAGGGTACCCGGCTCTTTGGTGGGGCTAATGGTGGACTCTGGGAGGGCTCATGCCAAGGAGTACTTCCCAGAACTTCTGCTGCCAGTGTGCTTGTCTCCACAGTGAGCCACAGCCACACCCTGCCTCTGCAGGAGACCCTCCAACACTAGGAGGTAGGTCTCCTTCAGTCTCCCATGGGGTCACTGCTCCTTCCCCTGGGTCCCGATGCACACACTGCTTTGTGTGTGCCCTCCAAGAGTGGAGTCTTTGTTTCCCCCAGTCCTGTCAAAGTCCCGCAGTCAAATTCCGCTAGTCTTCAAAGTCTGATTCTCTAGGAATTTCTCCTCCTGTTGCCGGACCCCCAGGTTGGGAAGCCTGACTTGGGGCTCAGAACCTTCACTCCCGTGGGTGGACTTCTGTGGTATAAGTGTTCTCCAGTTTGTGAGTCACCCACCCAGCAGTTATGGGATTTGATTTTATTGTGATTACACCCCTCCTACTGTCTCATTGCAGCTTCTCCTTTGTCTTTGGATGTGGGCTATCTTTTTCGGTGAGTTCCAGTGTCTCCCTGTTGATGATTGTTCAGCGGTCAGTTGTGATTCCGGTGCTCTCGCAAGAGGGAGTGAGTGCACGTGCTTCTACTCTGCCATCTTCTTTGTTAGCTTTTTAAAATCTTTATTTATTTATCTATCTATCTATCTATCTATCTATCTATCTATCTATCTTTGGCTTTGGGTCTTTGTTGCTGAGCACAGGCTTTCTCTAGTTGCCATGAGCGGGGGCTACTCTTCGTTGTGGTGCACGGGCTTATCATTGCGGTAGCTTCTCTGTTGCAGAGCACAGCCTCTAGGCGCGTGGGCCTCAGTAGTTGTGGTTTGCGGGCTCTAGAGCGCAGGCTCAGTAGTTGTGGCTCATGGGCTTAGTTGCTCTGCGGCATGTGGGATCTTCCCAGACCAGGGCTTGAACCCGTGTCCCCTGCATTGGCAGGCAGGTTCTTAACCCCTACGCCACCAAGGAAGTCCCTTTGTTAGCTTTTTAATTTATTTATTTATTTATTTTATGGCTGTGTTGGGTCTTCGTTTCTGTGCGAGCGCTTTCTCTAGTTGTGGCAAGAGGGGGCCACTCTTCATCGCGGTGTGCAGGCCTCTCATTATCGCGGCCTCTCTTGTTGCGGAGCACAGGCTCCAGACGCACAGACTCAGTAATTGTGGCTCACGGGCCCAGCTGCTCCGCGGCATGTGGGATCTTCCCAGACCAGGGCTCGAACCCATGTCCCCTGCATTGGCAGGCAGATTCTCAACCACTGCGCCACCAGGGAAGCCCGCTTTGTTAGCTTTTAATAGCAGAATTATACTGGCCTTACATAATGAGTTGGGAAATTCTATCATGTATTTTCTAAAAGAAGATTTCTTCCTTAAATGTCTGGTATAATTCATAACTGAAACTGTCTGGATCTAGTGTTTTCTTTGTAGAGAGTGTGGGTTTTTTTAATACTTTTATTGAGCTATAATTTATATACCATAAAATTCACCAACTTAAGTGTCCAATTACATGATTTTTATAAATTTACAGATCTACAGAACCATCACCACAGTCCAGTTTTAGAACGTTTCCATCACCCCAGAAAGATCCCTTGTGCTCATTTATAGAAAACCCATGTTTTCACCTCTGGCCCCAAGAAACCACTATGTAGGGATAGATAAATCCAGTTTCTCTCATACAAGTCTGTTCATAGTATCCATTTGATCTTGTGTCAGTCTTGGTAACTTGTGTTTTTGAAGGACTTTATTTCATCTGAATTGTTAAATGTATTGACATAAAATTGTTCATAATAAATTATCCTTTTGATGTCTGTAGAATCTGAGTGATATCCATGCTTTCATTTCTAATGTGGTAATTTGGGTTTATTCTGTTTTATTCTAGTCCATTCTTTCTAGGGGCTTATTAAGTTTATTAATCATTTTATTTTATTTACAAATTTATTTATTTATTTATTTATTTTTGACTGCGTTGGGTCTTTGTTGCTGCACATGGGCTTTCTCTAGTTGCGGCGAGCGAGGCCTACTCTTCGTTGCAGTGCGTGGGCTTCTCATTGTGGTGGCTTCTCTTGTTGTGGAGCATGGGCTTGAGGCACACGGGCTTCAGTAGTTGTGGCACGCGGGCTCAGTAGTTGTGGCTCATGGGGTTAGTTGCTCCGCGACATGTGGGATATTCCTGGACCAGGGCTCGAACCCGTGTCCTCTGCATTGGCAGGCAGATTCTTAACCACTGTGCACCAACAGGAAAGTCCCTATTAATCATTTTAAATAGCCAACTGTTAGCTTTGGTAATTTTCTTTAATTATTGTTTTCTATTTCATTGTTTCCTGTTCTTTATTATTTTTCCTTTCTACTTATTGTGGATTTACTTTGCTCATATTGTTAGGTGCAAACTTAGATCATTGTTTGTTTGTTTTTTTTGCCTTTTTTGTTTTTAATGTTTATTTATTTATTCATTTATTTGGTTGCACCAGATCTTTGTTGTGGCAGGCAGCCTCCTTAGTTGTGACTCATGGGCTCCTTAGTTGAGGCTCCTGGGCTCCTTAGTTGTGGCACGTGGGCTTCTTAGTTGCAGCTTGCAGGCTCCTTAGTTACGGCAGGTGAACTCTTAGTTGTGGAATGCATGTGGGATCTACTTCCCTGACCAGGGATCGAACCTGGGCCCCCTGCATTGGGAGCGTGGAGTCTTATCCACTGTGCCACCAGGGAAGTCCCAGATCATTGTTTTTTAGCCTTTTTTTTCTTCTCTACCATAAACATTTAATGACCTGTATTTCTCTCAAAGTACAACTGTAGCTACATTCCACAGAGTTTGACACATTGTATTTTAATTATCACTTCGTTCAAAGTGATAATTCATTTTTATTTTCCCTGGTAATTTCTTCTTTGATCCATGGATTATTAAAAATGTTTAAAATATAATTTCTAAATATGTGGTCCTTTTCTAGATATCTTATGGTTATCGATTTCTAATTTAGAGAGTATCTTTTGTAAGATTTCAGTTCTTTGAAATTTGAGATTGTTTTATTTATACCTCAGCATATGCTCTATCCTGCTAAACTTTTCTGTGTACTAGTAAAGAATATATATTCTATAGGTATTGAGTGTAGCTTTCTATACATGTCAAAAAGGTGAGGTGATTGATGGTACACTTCAGATTTCTATATTCTTTTTTTATACAATTTTTAAAGGTTATCTTCCATTTACAGTTATTACAAAATATTGGCTACAGATTTCTATATTCTTAAAATGTTTTGTCTAAGAGAGTCTTTAAAAATTTCTAAGATTATAAATGTTTTTTTTCTTCCTTTAGTTCTGTCAGCTTTTGCTTCATGGATTTTGAATCTATTGTTAGGTACATTCACATTTATAATTATGTATTTCTGAGGTATTAACTCCTTATTATTATAAAATATTACTCTTTATTTCTGGTGATACTCTCTGTCTTGAAGTCTGCTTTGCTGATATTAGTATAGCCATTTCACCTGGCTTACGATTAGAATTTTCCATCCTTTTATCGATACATTTCACTTGTCTGTGGGGTTCGTGTGCGTGCTGTGTGTGTGTGTGTGTGTGTGTGTGTTTGCTTTAGGGATTACAATATGTATCTTTTGCTTATTACAAATATTTAATGTTAATATTGCCTTATCATACTGACTGGGACCTTCATTATAATATTGAATAAGAGTGGTGAGAGTAGACATCCTTGCATTGTTCTAGATCTTAGGGGGAAAACATTCAGTCTTTCACTATTAAGAGTATTAGTTGCATGGAACACTACTCAGCTTTAAAAAAGAACAAAATTTGCCATTTGCAGCAACATGGAGGAACTTGGAGGGCATTATGCTAAGTGAAATAAGTCAGACAGAGAAAGGCAAATACTGTATGATATCACTTATATGTGGAATCTAAAAAATGCAACAAACTAGTGAATATAACAAAAAGGAAGCAGACTCACAGATACAGAGAACAAACTAGTGGTTACCAGTGAGGGGGGTGAGAGGGGAGAACTACAAACTACTGAGTATAAGATAGGCTTAAGGATGTATTGTACAACACAGGGACTATAGCCAATATTTTGTAATAATTGTAAATTGAAAGTAACCTTTCAAAATTGTATTAAAAAATTTTTTTTTCTTTTTGGCTGCATTGGGTCTTCATTGCTGCATGTGGGCCTTCTCTAGTTGTGGTGAGCAGGGACTACTCTTCGTTGCAGTACGCAGGCTTCTCATTGAGGTGACTTCTCTTGTTGTGGAGCATGGGCTGTAGACGCATGGGCTTCAGTAGTTGTGGCACACGGGCCCTAGAGCACGCGGGCTTCAGTAGTTGTGGCACGTGGGTTCAGTAGTTGCAGCACGTGAGCTTCAGTAGTTGTGGCATGCAGGCTTAGTTGCTCCACGGCATGTGGGATCTTCCTGGACCAGGGATTGAACCTGTGTCCCCTGTATTGTCAGGCAGATTCTTAACCACTGCACCACCAGGGAAGTCCCTATAAAAAATTTTAATGCGAAAAAAAGTATTAGTTTGTAGATTTTTGGTAGATGTGCCTTATCAGGTTAAGAAAATTACTTTTTGTTCCTAGTCTGCTGACAGTTTTTGTCATGAATGGGTGTTGAATTTTATTAAATGTCTTTTCTGCATCAATTGTTATAATCATGTAGCTTTTTTTTTTTGTTCTGTTGATATTGTGAGTTACATTGATTGATTTTTTGAATGATGAACTAGCCTTGTATCCCCCTGAGATAAAACCCCACTTGATCATGATGTATTACCCTTTTTACATTTTGCTGGATTTCATTTGCTAGTGTTTTTTTGATGATTTTGCATATGTATTCATTAAGGATATTGGTTTGTACTTGGTTTTTTTGCCTTCTGTAGCTTTGTTGGGATTGGTATTAGGGTAATGCTGACCTTATAGAATGAATTGGGAAATATTTCTTCCTCTTCTACTTTCAGAAAGAGTTTGTATACAAGCAGTATTGTTTTTTCCTTAAATGTTTAGTAGAATTCATGAGTGGAGGTATCTCAGCCTGGAATTTTCTTTATTGGAGTGTTATAAACTATGAACTTATTTTCTTTAATAGATATTGGACTATTCAGGTTATCTATTTCTTCTTGATTGTGTTTCGGTAAGTCATATCTTTCAAAGAATTTCATTTCATCAGAGTTGCCAAATTTATGGAAATACAGTTTTCTTTTTTTTTTTTTTTTTTTTTTTTTTTTTTTTTTTTTTTTTTTTTTTTAAAGTATTGTGTTGTTTTTTTTTTTTTTTTTTTTAATTTTTTTATTTATTATTTATTTATTATTTTTATTTTTGGCTGTGTTGGGTCTTCGTTTCTGTGTGAGGGCTTTCTCCAGTTGCGGCGAGTGGGGGCCACTCTTCATCGCGGTGCGCGGGCCTCTCACTATCGCGGCCTCTCTTGTTGCGCAGCACAGGCTCCAGACGCGCAGGCTCAGTAATTGTGGCTCACGGGCCCAGTTGCTCCGCGGCATGTGGGATCTTCCCAGACCAGGGCTCGAACCCGTGTCCCCTGCATTGGCAGGCGGATTCTCAACCACTGCGCCACCAGGGAAGCCCGGAAATACAGTTTTCTTAATGTTCCCATTTGATCTTTTAAATGTCTGTAAAGGGTTCTGAGTTACCAGTTCTAATGTGTCAAGGGTTTTCCACACATCACCAAACCACCCTCCAACACCAGGTGAGTGTCCCACAATTCATGTCAGTTCTGACACTGTCTACCCAGAGATAGCATCAGATTACACAGGTTAAGAGTTCAGACCTACAGCATTGCCCCTTCTCCCCTATTTGATCCAGTGTAAGTCCAGGTCGTTACCTGTGCTTCTGACCAACCAGCTATCGGAAGTTCCAACAACCCCCTCTTTGGTTTTGATTAATTTGTTAAAGAGGTTCACAGAGCTCAGAGAAAATTTTTACTTACTAGATTACTGGTTTATTATACGAGGATGTAGCTCAAGAACAGTCAGATGGAAGAGATGGTATAGGGCAACATATGGAGAAAGGGCACAGAGCTTCTGTGCTTTCTGAGCATGTCACTCTCCCGGAATCTCCACGTGTTCACCACCCTGGAAGCTCTCCAAACCCCATCCGTTTGGGTTTTAGGTAGGCATTACATAGATATAATTGATTAAATCATTGGGCATTGGTGGTTGAACTTGATCTCCAGCCCCTCTCCTCTCCTCAGAGGTTAGAGGGGGTGGGAAGGACTGAAAATTCCAATCTTCTATTCACATGCTTGGCTCTACTGGTAACCAGTCTCCACCCTTAGGTGCTTCCAAAAGTTACCTCATTAACATGACAAAAGACACCTGATCACTTTTATCATTTAGGAAATTCCAGAGGTCTTAGGAAATTCCAAAAATGGGGCAAAGACCAAATATATATATTTTATTATAAATCACAGTATCACAGTCTGTAAAGTCTACAGTGATATGCCCTGTTTCATTCTTGATATTGGTAATTGGTATCATCTCTCTTAGTCTGCTTAGAGATATATCAATTGTATTGATCTTCTCAAAGAACCGCCTCTTGGTTTCATTGATTTTTCTCTATCATTTTTCTGTTTTCCATTTAATTGATTTCTGTTCTTTATTATTTACTTTCTTCTGCTTTCTTTGAGTTTAATTTGCCCTTCATTTTCTAGTTTCTTAAGGTGGAAGCTTAGGTCATTAGTTTGAGATTATTTTTTCTAATATAAGTATTTAAAGTTATAAATTTCTAATCACTAATTACATCACACAAATATTAATTGCTTGTAATCTTATTATCATTCAATTAAAAATATTTTCTGATCTCCTTTGTGACTTCATCTTCAACCTAAGAATAATTTAAAAGTTTGTTGTTCGGGAATTCCCTGGCGGTTATGACTCCAAGCTTTCACTACAGGGGGCACAGTGAATCCCTGGTCCGGGAACTAAGGTCCCGAAGGCCTCGTGGTGCAGCACAAAAAAAAAAAAAAAATGTTGTTTGATTTTCTAATATTTGGAGATTTCCCAGTTATCTTTCCCTAATTGCATTTTAGTTTAATTTAGTTATGGATAGCAAACATCCTTTGTATGATTTCAGTTTTTTTGTATTACTTAAGGATTGTTTTATAGTAAAAAATGTTTTATAGCCAAAAATCTAGCCAGGTTAACGTTCTGTGTGTACTTGAGAAGAATGTACATTCTGCTGATGTTGGGGCAGGTGGTTCTATAAATGTCATTTAGGTCAAGTTAGTTGTAGTGCTCAGGTCTCCCATGTCCTCACTGATTTTCTGTCTACTTGTGTTGATTACTGAGATAGGAATGTTGAAGTCACCAGCTATAATTGTGGATTTGTTTATTTCTCCTTTCAGTTTTTAGTTTTTGCTTCACGTATTTTGCAGCTCTGCTGTTAGGTGTTTACACATTTTACATTGTTATTTTTTTGGTGAATTGACCCATTTAGCATTACATACTGCCCTCTCTTTATTCCTGGTAATTAATACTCCTTGTTTTGAAATATACTTTGTCTAATACTAATATAGCCACTCTGGCTTTCTTTTGATTAGTCTTTACATGATGTGTGGTTTTCCATCCTTATACTCTCAATTTCTGTGTCTTTATAGTTAAAATGGGCTTCTTATAGATAGCAAATAGTTGCATCTTGCTCTGTCTAGTCTGACAGTCTCTGCTTTCTAACAAGAATGTTCAGTCCTTTTACATTTAATGTTTACATTTAATGTGATTTTTGACATGGTTGGGTTTGGATTGGCAGTTTAGCTGTTTTTTTTCTTTGTTTCACTTGACTGCCTGTGCCTTCTGTTTTTTAGTATTCTATTTTAATTCCTTTGTTTACTTTTTAGCTATATCTCATTGCTTTACTTTTTAAATTGAGGTGTAATTAACCAACAATAAAATGCAATATATTTTTGAATGTTTGCTCTATTGATTATAATATGTATCTTGAATTTATGACTTCTACTTAAAGTTTATAGCCATGTTAAATATGGGAACTTTTCAACAGTATAGTGTCACTATTTCCTTGTCCTTTTGCTATTACCGTAATATATAATAACTCTACATATATTATAAATCTCACAATTGCAATTTTATAATTTTAGTTTTAAACAGTTAATGTCTCTAAAGAAATGAAAAGAAGAAAAGAAATATGTGTATAATTCTGTTGAACGTCTCCAAACCACCCCAGGTTTGGTGATTTGCTGGAAGGACTCACAGGACTCAGCATATAGTTGTACTCACAGCTAAGATTTATTACAGTGAAAGGATACATATCAAGCACAATCAGTGAAAAGAAAAGGCTCCTGGAGCAAAAACTGAAGGAAACCGGACACAAGCTTCTGATGAAATAAAATGTGTATTTTAAGGCAGGACAAGAAAATTTAAACATAAAGTTCTGTCTCTGTGTCCGTTTGGGCCTCCTCCCTCCCTCCTTATGTGCATCTGAATTACACATTAAACAGACCTCCTCAAAGATGGGAATGCCTGCTGGACCGTAAAGATCAATTTTTTTCCCTTTCTTCTGGCACTAGCAATGTAATTTCTTAAAAGAATACCATTCTTTCCCAACTCTGTAGGGGGCCGTAGTGACTTACTGTTCTCTTTGCCTTTGTACGTGCTTACCTGGACTATATATCTTCGGTGAACTTTATGTAAAATATCAGTATGTCATTTTGATGTATGATTCTTTGTCTTGAGAATGTATATGACTGTGCCTTTGACTTCTAACAGGCATAACAGTTCTCAGAACTTCTGAGAGTCTGTCTCCCAGGTTATAATCCTCAGTTTGGCCCAAATTAAATACACTTTTCTCTTCTTAACTTGATTGTTAGTTGAATTTTTGTTGACATTTCCAAGAGTCCTCTCCTAGTGGAGTCACATAGGACATGCTTAATCTGTTTAGCAGTAACTTGTAAGAACAAGCACAAATTGTCTACAGGGAAGCTCGTCTGAGTCTAGGAGTCCAGGGTTTTTATTGGAGATTGGTCATGTAGGCACAGTTTCAGTCACTAACATTCCTGACTCTGAGAAGTAAACAGATGTTCAGCATAAACTGTATTATTTCTATTAACAGCTTGGGCACAATGAGACTGCCTTATTGCTTAGGGAAGTTTTATGTCAGTGTAGGGACTGTTTACCATTCAAATTCCGGGACCAGTGAAAGGTCAAACTTGCAAGCAGGTCTTTCTAAAGATAGTAGTGTTAGGCCTGCTATGTTAACTGTTTTCTACACAATAGACTTTTGTATTTACTTATCTATCATTTCCACTTGTCCACATTCCTTCCTACAGATCTTGTATATACTGAATGTTTGTGTTCCCCCAAAATTCATATGTTGAAAGCCTAACTCTCAATATAATGGTTAGGAGATGGGGTCTTTGGTAGATGATTAGGTCATGAGGGCAGAACCCTTATGAATGAGATTAATACCCTTATGAAAGAGCTCCTTGCCCCTTCTGCCAGAGGGTACAACCAGACTATGGCCTTAAGAAACAAGAAGGTGGGCCTTCACCAGGCACCCAGTCTTCTGGCGCCTTGATCTTGGACTTGTCAACTTCCAGAACTGTAAGAAGTAAATTTCTGTTGTTTGTTAGCCACCCAGTTTATGGTATTCTGTTATAGCAGCCTGAACTGAGACAAGATCCAAGTTACCCTCTAGTGTCATTTCCATTACCATGAAGAACTTCCGTTAGTGGAGGTCTGCTGGTGATGAATTCTCTCAGTTTTTGTTTATCTGAAATATCTTTATTTCCTCTTCATTTTTGAAGGGTAGTTTCATTGGAGATAGACTTCAGTATTGAACATCTTTCTTTTAGCACTTTAACTATTTGTTCCATTGTCTTCTCATCTTCATTTTTTTTTAATTAAAGACTATTTTTTATTTATTTATTTATTTTGGCTGTGTTGGGTCTTCGTTGCTGCGCGCAGGCTTTCTCTAGTCATGGCGAGTGAGGGCTACTCTTCGTTGAGGTGCGCAGGCTTCTCATTGCGGTGGCTTCTCTTGTCGTGGAGCATGGGCTCTAGGCACATGGGCTTCAGTAGTTGTGGCATGTGAGTTCAGTAGTTGTGGCTTGCGGGCTCTGGAGTGCAGGCTCAGTAGTTGTGGCGCACGGGCTTAGCTGCTCCGCGGCATGTGGGATCTTCCCGGACCAGGGCTCAAACCTGTGTCCCCTGCATTGGCAGGCAGATTCTTAACCACTGCACCACCAGGGAAGCCCTTAAAGACTATTTTTTAAAAGCAGTTTTAGATTCACTGCAAAATTGTGAAGAAGGTACAGAGATTTCCCAAATACTCTGTTCCTCCCCACATGCATAGACTCCCCTATTATCAACATCCCCAGCCAGAGTGGTACTTTTGTTATAATTGATGAAACTATATTGACATATCATAGTCACCCAAAGTCCATAGTTTACATTAGGATTTACTCTTCGTGTTGTACATTCTATGGGTTTGGACAGATGTATAACGACATGTAGCTATCATTACAGTATCATACAGGGCAGTTCCACTGCCCTCAAAATCCTCTGTGCTCTATTAATCCCCCACCCCTCCATCCCTGGCAAACACTGGTCTTTTTACTGTGTCCATAGTTTTGCCTTTTCCAGAATGTCATATAGTTGGAATCATATAGTATGTAACCTTTTCAGATTGGCTTATTTCACTTACTGATATGCATTTAAGGTTCCTCCATGGCTTTTCCTGGCTTAATAGCTCATCTTTTTAGCTCTGAATAATATTCCATTGTCTGGATGTACCACTGTTTATTTATACACTCACCTCTTGAAGAACATCTTGGCTGCTTCTAAGTTGTAGCAATTATGAATAAAGCTGCTATAAACATCATGAACAGGTTTTTGTTTGGAAATAAGTTTTTAACTCATTTGTGTAAATAAATACCAAAGAGCATGATTGCTGGGTGGTTATGGTAAAAGTATGTTTAGTTTTGTAAGAAGCTGCCAAACCGTCTTCCAAAGTAGCTGTACATTTTGCATTCCCACCAGCAATGAATGAGAGTTCTGTTGCTCCACATCCTTGGCAGCATTTGGTATCGTATGTGTTCCAGATTTTGGCCATTCTAATAGGTGTATAGTGATATCTTGTTGTTTTAATTTGCATTTCCCTGATGACATATATTGTGAAACGTCTCTTCGTATGTTTACTTGCCATCCATATACCTTCTCTGGTGAGGTGTCTATTAAGGTTTTCGGCCCATGTTTTACTTGGGTTGTTCATTTTCTTTTTCTTTCTTTTGGCCGCGCTGGGCATGGCATGTGGGATCTTAGTTCCCCGAAAAGGGATCGAACCTGGGCCCTCTGCATTGGAAGCGCAGAGTCTTAACCACTGGACCGCCAGGGAAGTCTCTCATTTTCTTACTGTTGAGTTTTAAGAGTTCTTTGTATATTTTGGATAATAGTCCTTTATCAGATTTGTCTTTTGCAAATATTTTCTCCCAGTCTGTGGCTTGTCTTCTTATTCTCTTGATGTTAACCTTCATTGAGCAGAAGTTTTTAATTTTAATAAAGTTGAAATTATCAATTATTTCATTCATGGATCATACCTTTAGTGCTGTATCTAAAAAGTCATCACTGTATCCAAGGACATCTGGTTTTTCTCCTGTGGTATCTTCTAAGAGTTTTATATAGTTTTGTGTTTTACATTTTAGGTCTATAATCCATTTTGAGTTAATTTTTCTGAAAGATGTAAGGTCTGTCTCCAGATTCATTTTTTTTTCCCATGTGAATATCCAGTTGTTTCAGCACCATTTGTTGAAAAGACCATCTTTGTTCCATTGTATTGCCTTTTTTCCTTTGTCAAAGATCAGTTGAATGTACTTATGTGAGCCTATTTCTGGGCTCTCTGTTCTGTTCCATTGGTCTATTTGTTTTTTCTTTTGCCAGTACCACACTGTCTTGATAATGTAACTTTATAGTAAATCTTGAAGTCAGGTAGTGTCAGTCTTCCAACTTTGTTTTTTTCTTCAACATTTTGTTGGCTATTCTTGGTCTTTTGCCATCCGTATAAACTTTGGAATTAGTTTGTTGATATGCACAACATAACTTGCTGGGATTTTGATTGGGATCGCATTGAATCTATAGATGAAGTTGGGAAGAACTGACATCTTGATAATATTGAGTCTTCCTATCCATGAGCATGAACTGTCTCTCAATTTATTTAGTTCTTGTACTTTTTCTGGGTATTACACTTGAAATTTAGTTTACTGATTTTAAGTTGGGACCTCAATTAGCTAATCTATACATTTTTTTCAAATCTGTTCCTTTTTTTCAGGTCATAAATAAGGTCCATCTTAAGGCAAATCATGTTGTAAAGAGAGATGTTAATGAACATTTAAGAATCAAGACTGTCTACGATAAAAGTATTGAAGAGTAAGTACACCATTATTTGTCATCTTTTTTATTAAGAATCAAACTATTAAAAAAAAAAAAAAAAAAGAATCAAACTATTGAAAATATTTTCATCTGTTACCTGGAGTTCCATAAATGGAACTAGATGCTAATGCACCCTCAAAATGGAATTAAGCTAAATATGCTTTTTAGTTTAGAAAGATGAAGGCCATGGGATATGATTTAAATCTATACATCATGAATAATTTAAACACACCAGTGTATATCTACTTATGTGGTCAATAACAGACCTGGAAGGCACTTAAGTACTTGGAGGAACAATAAGACAAAATACTAATATATACAATAATAAGAACATTTACAAAATTATTAACCAGAGAGATGATATAGCCTAATTTTTATTTTAGAGTAAGAGGGTGTCCAGAAAAGAGATAAATTATGAATCTGTAGTAGTTTATGAAGAGCTATTGGGAGTAGCTGATGTCTTTCCCTGTCTTTAACTTCCCAAATGAATGAGATAGTATGTGATCAACTCTAAAATGCTCACTGAGATTTAGAGGGACTGATATGGCATGCTTCCACAAAGCATTCCTTGGGACTCCTGCCAGTTGTATTCTGAACAAAAATGAGACAGTGGTTTGCCCTCAGCGTGACAATCTTTATGTTTTATGTCATCATTTTCAGGTTGCTCCCTGAGAAAAGACACCTTGTAAAGGTATGTAGTAAATACTCATAGCTTGAATTGGACACTTAAAATGGTGCATTTTATTGTATGTAAATTTTACTTCAGTAATGAAAAACTTACACATGACTATTCTGTGAATGACTGAATAAAAGGTGTTGGTAGTGAATGTATTTCTCATTATCACCAAGGTGTTTTTGTGATGCACTCACTAAAACTTTGTTCATATTTGATATTAAGTTAGTCTTCTCATTTTATAATTTGATATTAAATCATTCTCATTTTTTTACTTGTCCTCTTAAGTTTTAGGGGAACAGAGCATGCTTAGGATAGGATGAAAAAGACGATGTTTTAAAAACATTGAGAACACTATTCTCTTGGTGGAAATGCTCATTCTCCTGAAGATTAATTGGTCTGATAGTATGAAATGCCAAGGTCATTTATAGAGGTGCTAGCCTCATAAGTTTTTTAACTGTTACAGAGGCACACACACACATTAAGCCAATTCATTATGGGCCACAGAAATGGGTGAGGCTAAAGTAGATCTTCTAAATATAAGATTTTCTTAACATAAACTACCTTCATGTTGGAATAATCTAAATCAGTCTCAAATTTAAAGTAAGATTAATAGTTGCAATTTATATTTTATAGTATTCTATTTAAATGGGGTAGGGAAGGAACTTTCTGGTGTTCTTTCCTCCAAACTAAACTAGAAAATGAGGAAATTCCTTTGCTCCTAGACTCAGTCTTTCCCCAGCCCTAGTCACACAACCTTTGACTAGTACCTATATTCCAGAATTATAAGGCTTTTTCCTTCTTTCGCCTTAGTCGTTAATATCCTATGCTTACTTGTTTTAAATATAGTTTATCTTTTAGCTGTAATTCTGACTGTTTTTTTTTTCCAACTTTTATTTAGACCAAACTTTTTCCACAAGCTGTTTCTTATTTAGAGAAGACTTTTCAGGTTCGTAGACCTGCGGGCACCATATTACTTAGCAGGTATGTCACATTACACACAGGTCATTTTCTTCAGTTGTTTAGTACTCTGCCCTCCCCATTCTGTCAGTATGGCAAATTGTGAGATTTATACTGGAGTATTTTATTATGCTGGTTCCTGGAGACCAAACTGTAAGATATTTAAAAAGAATAAAAGAGCATCTGTTGGGTAATCATTCTTTCCCCGATTTTCCATTATGAGGTGACCCACTGGACCTTTTCCTTGGGTGTAGTTGTACCCTTTTTCCCATATCCCCTTCCTTCCTCCTTCATGTGTACAGTATTGGCTTTTGAAGTATTTGAGTGTTTGAAAACCCAGATCAGAAGGATTTGCCACGGAACCAAAATTCTTTCTTAGACTACTTTTCTAACTAAAATAGTAACTATTGTAAATGAACTAAATATAGCAGCTACTAGTTTTTTTATAATGTTTTAACTGCTGTGAACTCATCTTTATTTTTTTTTTTGTAATTGAACTTTGATATACAAATGAACTGAAGACAATGTGCAACAAACCAATACCAATACCTGCGGAAGGAAAATGATCACCATAGATGCTGTACTGAGGAATGTGCAGAGCATACAAAATGTGGCCCCGTTATAGTGCCTGAGGAGCACCTCCAGGTATTTCACCCTGCTCTTAGCAATGTTCTTATTCTTTAGGATAAACTTATGACAGATTTTCATTCTGTGATTGTCACTAAGAAGATTTTACAGACTTAAGTTCAAAAGCTTCATTCTCTACCAAAAGTAATCACAGTTAGGTGTGCTGATTTTATTCTTTCATTGGTTTTCAAGTGAATTTAATTATTTTTTTCTTTTTTCAATTAATCTCTGGGGCTGCTGAATCATTTCTGCTTAGGACTTTATCTTTGCCCTCCAAAACATCTTTTAGCAACTATATACCTCAGAATTTTTAAAGGGCAATTTAACATTATCTCTTCAAATAAAAATAATGTGTATGCTTTAACCCAACCTGGAAATGTATTCCATAAAAATACTTATAACTATGTAATATATGTTCAAGGATATTCTTTGCAAAACTATAAATATGCCTATATTAATATTAGTTAAGTTATGGCATAACCACATAATGGAGCACTACACAGCTGTTAAAGAATGAAGTAGAAGGACTCCCCTGGTGGTCCAGCGGGTAAGACTCTGTGCTCCCAATGCAGGGGGCCCAGGTTCAATCCCTGGTTGGGGAACTAGATCCCATATGCATGCCGCAACTAAGAGTCTGCATGCTACAACTAAGATCCGGTGCAGCCAAAATAAATACACAAATATTAAAAAAAAAAAAATAACGAAATAGATCTTTATATACTGATTTGGAAAGATAGTTAAGCTTTTAAATGGAAAAAAAAAAGTTGTAAATCAGTATGGGTAGTTAGTCTATTTCATTTAAAAATTAAAAATTATCATCAATTATTCAGCTTTCAATAAAGCTGAAATAAAAGCATAAAAAATAAAAAAAAGTGTATATACACATATAAAAAATTATGAAGTAATCTGGAGGTATATGTATATTAAAAAATCTGGAGACATTAAAATTTTAATGGTTTTCATTGAGTTGGATTATGGGGGGCTTTTATTTGGTAACTTAAACATTTTTGTAATGTTCTAATTTTTCATATTAAGCATCTATTATTTGTATCAGAAAAAATATAAAAATTTTAAATGCATAAACCAGAAAGCCAATTTATTTATAGCTATATTTTGGAAAATATGATTATTGCTTTAGCTGCTTTTCTCTACTGAGCTGTGTTCTCTCATTACTTTTAGAAAATGAATACATTATTAAACATTGACTTTGTAAGCAAAATTAAGCATATAGTTGAAGTTTACTTTATAATTTTTTTCTCAGAGTATTTGAAGCTCACTAAAGGCTTTTAGAACCCTGTGTATTGGCACTAATACAGCTAACTTACTCAGCTTCCATTTTTTTTATCAAATTTCTTGAAAGCATAGAGGGTTTTGGGAACATGTTTAAAAATTAAAACAACTTGTTAATTACATATTTATCTCTTTTCCTAAGACATTTAGAGATATTTCCTAGACATTTTAAGGCACATTTCTTTGCTTTTTTTCTAAGGTATTTTTGTTTTTATTCTTTTGGCTTTTTCAAATTCTGCTTTCTACTTATCTTCTTGGGAATGAGAGATCATTTGAAAGAATGCTATTAAATCACAGCTTTTCTTAATATCAACTATTAATAGATTAAAGT